>NC_081359.1:93033628-93642260 GCF_030684315.1 Stegostoma tigrinum
TTAAATTTGATTTGTGTTACAACCAGCGAACTACTTTGAAAGGAATCTATTTTGCTGATCCTGAGTGCTTTTTGAGAACCTTGAATATTGCATTGTGCCTGCAGAGAAATATGCCCTAGAAATTGTAATTTATTATCAAGCATTTATTCCAGGTCTCAGAGTGTAATCTTTTTGCATACCTGTCAGAAAGATAAGTACTTGTGCAGCTTTTAATTTGCTGTTGCGCTGCATTTCTATGGTGAATTCTAATTGCTGATTTGAAAGGATCCTGGAAAGGACAATTGTTTGCAATTAGCATTGAGGCCTTGGAAAATTTTCTTTGGGCTCTTGTGATGCAGTGGTAATTTCCCTACCTGAGGCCCAGGTTCAAATTCCACTCTGTTCCAGAGGGGTGTGATAGCATCTCTAAACAGGTTGATTAGAAAATTAGAGAATCTGCTTTCAAAGGACATTTGTGGCACATTTGTATGTACCTACCATTGAGACAGGAGGCCTTGGGATCAAGTCCTTTGTGTTCCAGAGCTGTGTATTATGATGTCTGAATTGTGTTGATTAGAAAATATCTAGAAAATCTACTTGCATTTGACAATCAAATTACCTGAAACTAGGAGTGTAACAATGTCAGTTTTATGAGTTAAATGTTTTATTTGCAACCGATTTGGTTCAAGTGTAATATTTCCATGTGTTTTGAATCAGGCACAGTTTTGGTGGATATTAAAATATGAACTTTGGGAAAAAATTGGAAATATTAACTGTTACGGTACAGATCAGTCAACACATTTTGAATGAATGAAAAAGAAGTATCTATTGAGCTCATTTTTTCCCCTTAGTTTAACTTGCTTTCCAAAAGTTGATCCTTATTGTTTATTTCCACAATTTTCTGCTTTGCAAACCATCTTCCAGTGTTACATGTATTTGTAATTCAAAGAGAGATGTGTTGTGCCTTGGTTATTGTGATATTCAAGTCGGAAAAGACTTTCTATTTATATATCTAAATAACTTATCTCAGAAGACATAACATGGGAAAGTTCCAGAGTTTGAGTTGGACTTCATTCAGAATTTGGGCATGATGACAGCTTGTTTTACAAGTGGATGCTCTGGGAAAGTGTACATCTATTCTTGTAGAAACAAGAAAGCAAATGAATATTGGTCTATGTTATTAATAAACTGTGCAATTCCACATTTTCTTTGGAGAGAAGCCAGGTCTCAGCCCCTGCAGGCAGTTGCAAATTTTCTTTGGGTAAGTAGGCTATCAGCCACTCCTAAAAATAGGAAAATTATGCCTATAAATTATTGCAATATGGTAAATATGAATAATTTTGCTACAATTGTGAGATTTGCAATACTTTAGAATTAAGGTTACTTTATTTAAGATTTGTTGATACTGTAGGCTACTGCCTGTTCACCTTTTGGAACTGCTTTTCAAATGAACTTAAAATGTTAGAAGAAAAGCTCTAACCTAATCTACTGCTGTAAAGGTGAGAAGTGAAGTGACTTTAGATGGTCTTTACACCATCCCGAGTATGTTGAACTTTTATGTTGCCGTTGCCAGATCTCACGATATATAGACTCTCCAAAGTTAACTTGGTGCATTTAAGAATCTGTGTCCTTCCATCCAAAGAAAGCACTCTCATTTCTGAAGGAGGAGTGTCATTTCTTTTTTAAATAGGACTCAATTAGAAATCAGCTTAGGTTCCAGCAAAACATCATAACGGAGTACTTGTCTGCTCTGAATTTCCCCATGATGATGGGCTGCTCCTCTATCTGAACAATTTTCTTTCTTTGAAACAATGTACAAAACCTCCCTTTTCAGCAATTTCTCCTCTTGACTCTTAGGCATCTGGATTGAAGATGAGTTGCTTCCACTCTGGTTTGCGAGATTCTGACATTGATGAGTAGAAAATGCCTCTGAGTGGTTTTAACTGTGTTCCATCTACATGTTTTTAACACAGCAGGACCTTGGCCTAGTGGCAAGGAGGTGCAGAGACATTTGGAGGCCATGCTGGATGGAGGAGGACAACTTCTTCAAAGTGGGCATCCTAAGAAGAGGCTTCACAGTGGGGTTCTAACTTACTCAGAGATAGCAAGTACTGCAGATGGTGGAGACAGAGATAAAACAATGTGGAGCTGGAGGAGTACAGCAGGCCCGGCAGCATCGGAGGTAAAACATCGGCTTTTGTGCTCCGCTGATGCTGCCTGGCTTGCTGTCTTCCTCCATCTCCACATTGTGTTATCTCTGACTCCAGCATCTGCAATTCTTACCATTTCCAATTAGAGACCGTGTTCTGAAGTGAAACATTGGCATGTCATTCATATGATCACCATATGATCACTACTCTCCAGTTTTCCGCATTGTAGCTCTGGCCTTGGGATGCTGGACTTGCTACTATTAACCCACACAGCATCTTTCCTGTTCCGAAGCCGAGAAACCAGTCAAACAAATAACCACATAAAAGCTTAACAGGAGACTGATGTCTCTTATTTGCAGTAGCAGAAAGAGCAGTAATCTGAACAAAAATACTTTAAATATCACAAAGGGGCAACAAAGCAGGAAGTATTCCTGACCGTACACACCAGAAAACATGTGTTATTCTAAACAAATAGAAAATTAAGTATAAGCCAAATAACTTTTTTTTCTATCAAATGATCCAATCTTAAATGTTGACCAGTTTTAGCTGGGAGGGTCATGAAACAAATGAATTTCAGCAAGTTGTCTAGTAAAAAGGAAGCTAAAAAATTTCACCCCTTTAGTTAAGGGAGGTGTTATTAGTGTGGTGTGGATTTGTATAGTATGTGTGCAGCTCTGTTGAGGATATTGATTTTTGATTTCTATTGCACATTATGTGTAAGTGTGATGGGTTTGGGCTGCCACTTGTTTCTCTGACAAGGCTAACAATTATGTTGTTGTTAAACACCAGAGGCTAAAGATTGGTTAGACTGAGACCAGGCATATTGTTTCTAGTCAGAGTTATTATTTGAACTCTCATAACACCAACTCCAACCCCACCGATTACTTCTTCCCAACAATGTCACCATATTCTTAGAACATAGAACAGTACAGCACAGAACAGGCCCTTCAACCCACGATGTTGTGCTGACCATTGGTCCCCATGTATGCATCCTCAAATTTCTGTGACCATATGCATGTCCAGCAGTCTCTTAAATGTCCCCAATGACCTTGCTTCCACAACTGCTGCTGGCAACGCATTCCATGCTCTCACAACTCTCTGTGTAAAGAACCCGCCTCTGACATCCCCTCTATACTTTCCTCCAACCAGCTTAAAACTATGACCCCTCCTGTTAGCCATGTCTGCCCTGGGAAATAGTCTCTGGCTATCAACTCTATCTATGCCTCTCATTATCTTGTATACCTCAATTAGGTCCCCTCTCCTCCTCCTTTTCTCCAATGAAAAAAGTCCGAGCTCAGTCAACCTCTCTTCATAAGATAAGCCCTCCAGTCCAGGCAGCATCCTGGTAAACCTCCTCTGAACCCTCTCCAAAGCATCCACATCTTTCCTATAATAGGGCGACCAGAACTGTACGCAGTATTCCAAGTGCGGTCTAACCAAAGTTTTATAGAGCTGCAACAAGATCTCACGACTCTTAAACTCAATCCCCCTGTTAATGAAAGCCAAAACACCATATGCTTTCTTAAGAACCCTGTCCACTTGGGTGGCCATTTTAAGGGATCTATGTATCTGCACACCAAGATCCCTCTGTTCCTCCACACTGCCAAGAATCCTATCCTTAATCCTGTACTCAGCTTTCAAATTCGACCTTCCAAAATGCATCACCCCGCATTTATCCAGGTTGAACTCCATCTGCCACCTCTCAGCCCATCTCTGCATCCTGTCAATGTCCCGCTGCAGCCTACAACAGCCCTCTATACTGTCAATGACACCTCCAACCTTTGTGTCATCTGCAAACTTGCTGACCCATCCTTCAATCCCCTCATCCAAGTCATTAATAAACATTACAAACAGTAGAGGCCCAAGGACAGAGCCCTGTGGAACACCACTCACAACTGACTTCCAGGCAGAATATTTTCCTTCTACTACCACTCGCTGTCTTCTGTTGGCCAGACAATTCTGTATCCAGACAGCTAAGTTCCCCTGTATCCCATTCCTCCTGACCTTCTGAATGAGCCTACCATGGGGAACCTTATCAAATGCCTTACTGAAGTCCATATACACCACATCCACAGCTCGACCCTCATCAACTTTTCTAGTCACATCCTCAAAGAACTCGATAAGGTTTGTGAGGCATGACCTGCCCCTCACAAAGCCGTGTTGACTGCATTTAATCAAGCCACGCTCTTCCAAATGGTCATAAATCCTATCGCTCAGAATCCTTTCTAACACCTTGCAGACGATAGACGTGAGACGTACTGGTCTGTAATTGCCGGGGATTTCCCTATTTCCTTTCTTGAAGAGAGGAATTACATTTGCCTCTCTCCAGTCCTCAGGTACGACTCCAGTGGAGAGCGAGGATGCAAAGATCTTCGCAAGTGGCAAAGCAATTGCATTTCTCGTTTCCCAAAGCAGCTGAGGACAAATCTGGTCCAGGCCTGGCGACATGTCAATCTTAATGTTTGACAAAATTTTAAGCACATCAGCTTCCTCTATCTCTATCCATTCCAGCATGCACACCTGCTCTTCAAAGGTTTCATTCACTACAAAGTTCGTTTCTTTCGTAAAGACAGAAGCAAAAAACTCATTAAGGGTTTCTCCTACCTCCTCAGACTCCACACACAAGTTCCCTATGCTATCCCTGATCGGCCCTACTCTTTCTTTGACCATTCTCTTATTCCTCACATAAGTGTAAAATGCCTTTGTGTTCTCCATAATCCGTTGTGCCAAGCCTTTCTCGTGCCCCCTCCTGGCTCTTGTCAGACCATTTTTGAGCTCCTTCCTCGCCTGCCTGTAATCCTCTAGAGCTGAGCTTGACCCTAGCTTCCTCCACCTTATGTAAGCTACCTTCTTCCTTTTGACGAGAAGCTCCACCGCTCTCGTCATCCAAGGTTCCTTTATCTTACCCCTTCTTGCCTATCTCAGAGGGACATATTTATTCATCAGACTATTACCAGACTATAGATCTGCTGTCTCATTACAAGGATCGCTGGTGGTGGTTTAACCGAAGAGTCACCACGTCTCAAGTGAGGGGAGAAGTTAAGGACGAGAGTCATGTGGTTCCAGACCCACAGCAATGTGGTTGACTCTTAACTGCCCTCTAAGCAATTAGGGATGAGTAATTAATGCTGGCCCAATCAACAATACCCTCATTCCATGACTGAATGAAAAAAATCCAAAGCCGTAGGTTAATATCTAAAAAGAAAGTGTGTGTTAAGCTAAACAAACATGAGATTATGGTCAAACATAACAATGGATGTCAGCCATCTGTAGTACGTGATTAAGACTTTTAAAGAGATTTGACATGTGTACTGGATGGTAACAGTCTGGTGAGTTTTTGAAGATATGTGTAAACTGAACTTCAAATCAGTGATTTTATACCTGAAAACTGATTTGACACTCTCCTCTGCTAAATTTATTGTGCAATATGCTGATATGCAATTATAGATTTTGTTGATGTAAAATAACGAATTGAAAGAGATTTCAACAAAATGTACCAAATTTTGGCTAAGTCTGAATGTAACTCTTTATTTCATTTTACACATCTATTGGAATCAACCACAGATATTGTTTGTTATACACGAGTGCTTTTAGAGAGTAGAAAGCTGTGTGGCTTTAAACTGAAGCAGCAAAACGTTTTGTTGATACCTGCCCCAGAGATAGCAAGTGAACATAATTTAAAGGTAATAAAATGTGAGGCTGGATGAACACAGCAGGCCAAGCAGCATCTCAGGAGCACAAAAGCTGACGTTTCGGGCCTGGACCCTTCATCAGAGAGGGGTCTCTGATGAAGGGTCCAGGCCCGAAACGTCAGCTTTTGTGCTCCTGAGATGCTGCTTGGCCTGCTGTGTTCATCCAGCCTCACATTTTATTATCTTGGAATCTCCAGCATCTGCAGTTCCCATTATCTCTGATAATTTAAAGGTAAACTGGTTTTTAACATCCTTCACCAAGCTTAATTCATAGGCACTTTCCATTTCAATACAAGAAGCAGATACTTTGGATGATTTCTTGGTGAAAGGCTTAGGAATTTGCAGGAGCTGCATTTCATAATTAAATAATGCAGTTCAAAATCAAAGTGAATGAGGAGCAAAAAGTTTTATGTACTAATCTCACTTACTCCCATTTCTCTACACAAGCCACAATGTTAGGACTATGGGCCCTTGTGACACAGTGGCGGTGTCTCTCCAAGAGGCCTGGGTTCAAAACCCACCTGCTCCAGAGGTGTGTAATGATGAGGACTGGAGTAGACAAAGCTAGTGTTCACACAACACCAGGTTATGGTCCAACAGGTTTATTTGGATTCACACAAGCAGACGAAGGGGCTGCACTCCGAAAGCTTGTGTGATTCCAAATAAACCTGTTGGACTATAAGCTGGTGTTGCGTAAGTTGTGTAATAACATCCCTGAACAGGTCACTTTAGAAAATGTCTAGGACGGAATTCTCTTCCAAAAAAAAATTAGAAATTTGAGTAGTTAGGAACTAGTTTGCAGAGTTGCAAACAAAGGAATTAACATTCTAAACTTAGAAAAAACTGGGTTCAGTTGTAGATCTGTGTAGTGGGTGAGTTTGGATTGAGTTAAAATTTTGCCTTTAAGACTGTACAAAATATGTGTAAAAATACAACAGTATCTATGAACCTTTCCTTTCCCATACAGTTATATTGGATGTGATTCCAGGAAAAAAAAAGCAGCTTAGTGGTAATTATACCTGTTTCTTTTTAAATCTTAGCCAAGATTATTTGCTCCAGGGAGAAAATTGAGTATTATTTTAGTTATGCCTTTTACAGGTCAAAGAAAAAAAGAGATGTAAGACTTGCATTTCTGTGGTGCTTTAATGACTATCAGGCATCGCAGAGAGCTTTCCAATATATTAAATGCTTTTTGATGTGTAGTCACTGTTGCAGTGTGCAAAACAGAGTTGCAGGTTAGCAACAACTTGTATTTTATTTTTATAGGTCCCTTCACTATTTTGAAATGTGCTTCACAATGGGAGGAAATGTGGCCAGTAGATAACAGGCACTAGGTACGGATTTGAGATAATGGGTGAAATTATGATCATGTTTTGAAGTTGATGAGAAGAGAGTTATTAAGTGAATTTCAGAATGCAAAACAGTGATGTACAAAGGCTTTGCTATTGTTTCTTTTGTGGTCTGACTAGACACACAAACACAACACTGTGAAGCTGAAAGATCAGAGGGTGTATCAGAGATAATGGGAACTGGAGATGCTGGAGAATCTGAGATAATGAAGTGTGGAGCTGGATGAACACAGCAGGCCAAGGTTTTGTGCTCCTTAGATGCTGCTTGGCCTGCTGTGTTCATCCAGCTCCACACTTTGTTATCATAGATCAGAGGGTGTGACAGATTTTGAGCCAGAGACCCTAATTCAGAATTCGTTATAAAAGCAATGTCAGAATTGGCCTTTGCATTGTCTATCTTTCAAATTTTGTTGCATTGGCAACTTTCAACATAAACATTTGTCGCACTTTTTATTTCATTTACTGCTTCCTTCAGAAATGAAATTTGTGACTCCACCATTCTCCCCTTTACAAAAAGTCAGAGATATGCAGCACAGAAACAGACTCTTCAGTCCAACTCATCCATTCTGACCACGTTCTAAGTAAATCTAGCCCCATTTGCCATTATTTGGCCCATATCTCTCTAAACTCTTCCTATTCATATCCAGATGCCTATCAAATGTTGTAATTGTATCAACCTCCACCACTTCTTCAGCAGCTCATTCCATACATGCAGCATGCTCTGGGTGAAAAAGTTGCCCCTTAGATCCCTTTTAAATCTTTCCCCTCTCACCTTAAGCATATGCCCTCTAGTTTTGGACTCCCGTATCCTTGGAAAAAGACCTTGTCTATTTACCCTCTCCATGCCCCTCATGATTTATAAACCTCTGTGAAGTCACCCCTCAGCCTCTGAAGTTCGAGGGAAAATAGCTCCAGTCTATTCAGCCTCTTCCTATAGCTGAAACCTTCAGTCTTGGCAGCATTCTTATCAATCTTTTCTAAATCCTTTCCAGTTTCACAACATCCTTCCTCTAGCAGGGAGACCAGAGTTGCACGCAGTACTCCAAAAGTGGCTGAACCAATGTCCTGTACAGCTGCAAGACAACCTCCCAATGTCTATACTCAATGCACTGACTAATAAAGGCAAGCGTACCAAATGCCTTCTTCACACAACTCCACTTTCAGGGAATAATGAACCTGCACTCCAAGGTCTCTCTGTTCAACAGCTCTCCCCAGTACCCTACCATTAAGTATGTAAGTCCTGCCCTGATTTGCCCTTCCAAAATGCAGCTCCTCACATTTATCTAAATTAAACTGCATCTGCCACTCTTCGGCCCATTGGTCCATTTGATCAAGATCCTGTTGTATTCTGAAGTAACCTTCTTCACTGTGCACCACACCACCAATGTTGGTGTCATCTGCAAACTTATTAACCATACCTCCAATGTTCACGTTCAAATCATTTATATAAGTGACAAAAAACAATGGACCCAGCACAGATCCTTGTGGCACACCACTGGTCACAACCCTCCAGTCTGAAAAGCAACCCACTACTACGACCCTCTGTCTTCTGCCTTCAAGTCAGTTTTGCATTCAAATGGCTAGTTCTCCCTGCATTCCATGTGACCTAACTAGTCTACCATGAAGAATCTCATCAAACACCTTATTGAAGTGCATGTAGATCACGTCCATCACTTTGCCCTCATCAATCCTCTGTGTTACTTCTTCAAAAACTCAATTAAGTTATTGAACTATGATTTCCAACACACGAAGCCTGTAGTTTTTTTAAGTGACATCTAATAACAACTTCTCACTTCATGCTAGTTTCTCTCCACCAGCTTTCAGGCTCTGTAGCATAATGCATTATGAATTTTGACACTGAAGTCAAATTGCCTAGTTCACTGTCAGTTTTTCAAAAATAAAACCAGTGTTTAAATGTAGCTGTAGAAATACTGCTGATAAAACCTCAAGTTCAAATTTGAATTGATTTAATTCATGTTTAAATGCTGTATTTTGTAATTGATGCTTCTTTGAAGCATATTTAATGGTCACAGTTAAAGAAAACCTCCTTTGTATAAGGGGAGATTGTAGTATAGTGGTAATGTCACTGCACGAGTAATCTACAGACCCAGGCAAATGCTCTGTGGATCGTGGTAACTGGTGGAAATTAAATGCATTTAATTCATCTGGAATATAAAGTTTGTCTAAGTAAAGGTGAAAACTGTTGCAATTGTTACGAAAAAACCCCATCTGGTTCTTTAATGTTCTTCAGGGAGAGATATCTGCCTTCCTCACCTGGTCTGGCCTGCACGTGACTCCAGATTCATAGCAGTGTGATTGACTCTTCACTGCTGTCTGAAATAGCTTAGTAAGCTGCTCAGTTCAAGGATATCTGGGGATGGACAACAAGTCCTCGTCAGTAACACCCACACTTTGATGAATGAATATTAAAAGCAGTATTGTTCCCCGAGGTTAAAGGAGTAGGACTTTGCTGGACAGAGCATGCCGCTAAGGCTACAACTTTTCTCAGTCTTCAGTTAAATATTCTTACAGATATTCTCTAATCAACTTGTTCAGAGATGTTACACCTCCGAACCAGGTGGGACGGGAATCAAGGCCTCCTGGCTCAGAGGTAGGGACTCTGCCGCAAGTACTCTTACACATTTTGTACCTCAGTGCACTCAGTTGAATGTACCTGGTAAAGTTTATGGAATCTAAACACAAAGTCGGCTTGTATGTGAATTGCCAATCCGTAATCTTGCCCTTGAACAAATTCCACTTATAAAGAAGAGCGTATGTGTGTATATGCAAGCCATGTGTTTTCACTGTACCAAGACATAACTCAACAAAGGCATTGACCATTTGCAAATAACCAAAATCTACATGCATTAAATCAAAATCCCCTGTCTCAGCACAATGACTGACTGACTGACTGACTTTTTCAGGAATACTGAAATCTGATTTGAAACTTTTGAGAACAGTCAAAAAATGTTAGATTCCCACTACCTTTACTGTTGCAGTACCCATACTTTTAAAAATGCATTTCATTTATTTCTAATTGGGTACGAGGATGCAGTTATATGCAAACTTAATGATGCTGAGAATGTAGACCCTTTGCCTGGACTCCCAAAGCATGTAAAATTTTATCAGCTTAAACAAAGATTGTAACTGTGCCACAAGCTCTCTTTAGGAACTGATGATCCAAATCACAACTAGTGATATTGAGATCTATGCTGAATGTAAAAGCTGGTACATTTCCTCCATAATTTATGAAAGATGCATCTCCTTGAGAGAAATTGTTTTTTAAGTGATTGGAAAAATACCAGTTTTTGTGGAAAATTGTAATAAATATTTAAGGATGTGTTCTTATTTTGATATTTTGTCATGTCTGCACATGGTGAAACCAAAACTGTATTCAAAGGTGTGCTGCATCTTGATGGTATTTTTTTTAGTGGTTTTGTCCTTTGTGGTTTGTGTATAGAATTGCAATGTTGAGTTCCTGCAAGACATTTTGTTAAGGCTTTTCAGTTTGGGCTGAGCTTTGAGAACAAAAGCTGCCTGAAAACATACCCCATATTGATGACTGTGCCTTATTTGACCTTGTGTAAATCGTAAGAGATACATGCAGAAGTAGGCCATTCAGCCCATTGAATCAGTCTGTCACTCAATGAGATTGTGGTTCATCTGATAGTCTTCAACTCCACTCTCCTGGTTTTTTCACATAACTCTTGATTTCCTGACTGATTCAAAAATCTATCTTTTTCAGCTTTAAGTATGCTTAAACTTGCCTGTACAGATTGACTGCTCTCTAAGGTAAGAAATTTCTCCTCAGCTGTCCTAAATGCACAACTTCTTATTCTGAGATCATGCCCTCTGGTCCTAGATTCTGACACAAGGGGAAACAATCTTTCTACTCTTATCCTGTCAAGCCACCTAAGAATTTTGTACCTTTCAATATATTTAAACAAGATTGTCTTTTCATTCTTCCAAACTCTGATGAGTACAATCTAACTGACTGAACCTATCGTAAGAAAATCCCTCAAAACCCAAGATCAAC
The DNA here is from genome assembly GCF_030684315.1 of Stegostoma tigrinum. NCBI lineage: Eukaryota > Metazoa > Chordata > Chondrichthyes > Orectolobiformes > Stegostomatidae > Stegostoma > Stegostoma tigrinum. The sequence continues at coordinate 93,044,835 of NC_081359.1, forward strand.
CTTGTGAACCTTCCCTGGATTTTCTCCTGCCAGCTTTCCCTTAGAAAAGGGGACCAAAACTGTTCAATATTCTAGGTGTAATTAGTGCCTTGTCTAGTTTTAGTAGGACTGGCCCATTTTAATGTCCCATTCCCTATGAAATGGAAGACAACATTCCATTTACCTTCCCTGTTACCTACTGAATGTGGATGCTAGCTTTTAAGAGGCGATGAGCTTTTCTAAGCTTGGAGATCAAAAGAAAAGTCTGCAGGCAGCTGCAGATGTACAGACATTTCTGAAATTGAAACATAGGTATCAGTTGGCTGTGTGGTTGGCCGCTTAGGCTTGTTTTGATGTTAAGGCAACGAACTTGAATATCAGCCAATTAATTTAAACCAGACACATAGAGACTGAAAACCAATTGAATTTAAATCTGATAATGTTGACAATCTAGGATCAATCCTATTATAAGAAAATTGACAGATCAGAAAGGGTATATAAGAAGGGGATTTTTGAAAATCAGTATGAGAGCAAACTGCCATTGAAAGAGAAAACTCTGGCTCTCTTAGAAATCTTTAAACTTCCTAATTAAGCACCATTTAAAAGGCACCCTGGGACTTTTAGCTGATATTCCTGACAGAAGGATTCGATGAAGAAAGAATTCCTGACTGAAGAATAATGGAAAAGGCACCGAACATTCTGGAAGATGCATCCTGACTGTAGTTTTGAGAGCCTAAGTTTTTTTTATTACTTTGGTTTATATAAGTGAGACTTGTATTTGCTAGAATAACGTGCCACTAGAATTTTGTTTTATTTGGGAATAATTAGTAGTTAGGTGGAATTGTTTGGTTTGTTAGTAATTCTGTTAATTTGATCACTGTTAGAGTTAGATAAATAAAATTTTATTTGTTGATTTTAGGGTGACTGTCAGGAGTTCATTTTATATCACCTTTCCTGTACAGCATGTTGGGAGGTGAGAGGCAGGTAATATCACTTTTCACATTTCCTTTAACAGATTTCCAGATCAGACAAGCTTCTCTGACTGTTCCTGTTTTGATTATCAAAGGGGTTCGACCTGCTCTCCATAGCACAGAGAATTGTTAATGTTAGCACAGGCAACATTTTTCTAATAAAGAAAACTGAGGAAGAGAGCGAGGAAAGAGCAACATTCCAGTACACTGAATGTATAAATATTGTAATTGGGCATATTTGAGTGGAAATGTTCAACATTTCACATGCTTGAATGCTTGATTGGATTACAAAAGGTGTAGTTAACAGGTTTTTTCCAGTACTTGGTGGTGCATAGATGAAATTGAGCAATGCACGACAGGTTCATTAATTATAATCATGTTTTAGCAAGACAAATTTAAACTTGAGTCATGGTGGGAGAGAAAACTCTATGGACTTTCACTATGCACGTTCATTATGTCGCAAGAAGAAAAAAAATGGTCAAAATATCTGCTACTGAGCATCTGGTAAGAAGCATTCCTAAATAATAACACCCTTTACCAAAGCATGACTGCAAGACTTCAGTACTTACTAAGTACTGTGGCTGCAAAGGTACTATCCTTCGTGACACTGAGTTATACTGAGACACTTCATGGAATTTACTTCCTCTACCATTACAGGACAGATTGTTCAGAACTGTGAAGGAACTTGTTGTTCTTAGCTTAAAACTGGTAAATCTTTACCTGAAACGTGAGCTGTGAAATTCATTAAAATATTTGAAAAGGAAGAAATTTATTCATTCTCATTTCTCAATGTGTTTTTGCTCAACTGCAGTAACACCTACACATAAAAAACATTCTCTGAGCAAAACGTGCGTGTGGATGTTCCCCACCTGCAATCAACTTTGTAAGGATGCTAGATGGGCTGTCTTGATTTTTAGAGCCATAGAGATGTATGGCATGGAAAAAGAGCCTTTTGGTTCAACTCGTCCATGCGAACTAAATTAGTCTGGCCCCAGTTGCCAGCATTTGGCCCCTAACCCTCTTCAACCCTTCTTATTCATGTAGCCCAAAGACGCCTTTTAAATGTTATAAGTGTACCAGCCTCCACCACTGTCTGACAATTCATTCCATCACACACTGCCGTCTCCATGCAAAAGTTACTGCTCAGACCCTCTTTAAATCTATCCCCTCTCATTTTGAACCTATGTCTGCTAGTTTTGAACTGCCCCATCCTGTGAAAAAGACCTCGGCTATTCGCCCTAACAATGCCCCTCATGATTTTGTGAACATCTATTATGTCACCCCTCAGCCTCAGATGCTCCAAGTAAAAAAGTATTTAGCCTCTCCTGGTAGCTCAAATCCTCCAGGCCCGGTAACATGCTTGTAAATCTTTTCTGAACCCTTTCAAGTTTAACAAAATCTTTCCTATAGCAGGGAGTCCAGAATTGAATGCAATGTTTCAAAAGTGGCCTAATCAATGTCCTGTATAGCCAAAACATGACCTCCCAGCTCCTATACTCAGTGCACTGACCAATAAAAGCAAGTGCACTAAACGCCGCCTTCAACACCCTGTCTACCTGTGACTTGCTGACATTCACCTTCCTTTTCCCTTTGTTTAATTCTGCAAGGAGAAAAGTAGCATTAAAATCTAATTAACATGCATTGTGCTATGGAAACAGCATTTTGTAACAATACATTTTAGTTCCAAGCACTTTTGCCTTTATCCTTGGGGATTTTATGTTGCAGTTCAGAATATCAAATGATATTCAAATTGTGTATGTGCAATGCCATTTCTATTTTGCTTCCACATTGAAACAAACGGTTCCATTAGGATAATTATTGCGATAAATCTCTGGTAAATAGATGCATAAGAGTTTCTTATTGATCTCAATTTTTCAAGTAGATTATTTGACTTGTCGGAGACATTAATGCAATTTTAAGATTTGATCCTAGCAAATCCACATTTACAGTGATAGTAGAAACTGCAGATGCTGGAGAATCTGAGCTAACAAGGTGTGGAGTTGGATGAACACAGCAGGCCAAGTAGCATCAGAGGAGCAGGAAAGCTGACGTTTTAGGCCTAGACCCTTCTTCAGAAAATTTCTGAAGAAGCTCTGGGCCTGAAACGTCAGCTTTCCTGATCCTCTGATGCTGCTTGTCATGCTGTGTTCATCCAGCTCTACACCTTGTTGTCTCACATTTACGTGCTTTGATCCTGCTTGTGCTATGCATAGCAGTGTAGGTTGAACATGTTCTCTAAAGAGATTAGAAAATAAAGTGACAGAGTATTATCCCTTCCAGGATTGGTTCACTCAATTGGCTGGATGCCTGGTACATGCTGCAGAATGATGCTAACCGTGCAGATTCGTTTCCTACAATGGCTGATATTATCATGAAAGATTCTTTTTCTCAGCCACTCCACTGGCCTGAGATGTAGTGTGCCTCAGATCAAGCCATCACCAGTCACGTCTCTGTCTCTGTCTCTGTCTCTGTCTCTGTCTCTGTCTCTCTCTCTCTGGATTCATTCCACTTAGTGTCAATTGAACACAAAGAGGACATTTCCCTTCCAGACAGATTGGGCCCTGGATTTTAATTAATGTTAGTGGCTAACATAACATGGTGTAGTGCCCTTGTTCCTGAATCTGCAGGTTCAGGTTTTCCAGTTGAATTATTGCAACTAGAACGCAAAATCCATATCGCCGCTCTGGTGTAGTGCTAAGGCGTGCTGAAGTGTCACAGATGCTGTCCTTTGGTTGAGACATTAAATCAAGGTCCTATCTTGCCTCCTCTGATGGATATTACATACCCATGACCCTATTTTGACAAAAAGTAGATGAGTTATTTCTTGTCACCTGGCTAACATTTTATCCCTTGACCATGATCACTAAAACAGATTGACTAATGCTTGTGGAACATTGCTATGTGCAAATTGGTTGTCACTTTCTATGTTACAGCAGTGACTCCACTTCCGAAATGGTTTATCACTTTTGTCAGTTTATGATTGAACGCATAGCCTAAATTGCCTCTCAGTATCGCTAAATTGGGATGATGAAGGCATTTGACATGCTTGCCTTCATTGGTCAGTGCATTTAGTGTAAGAGTCAGGGTATCATGTTGCAACATTGATGAGGCCACTTTTAGAATACTGCATAGAGTTCTGGTCACCCTGCTATAGGAACAATGTTGTTAAATAGATAGGGTACATAAAGAATTTACAAGGTGTCTAATTTATAAGGAGAGGTTGGATAGGCTGAGACTTTTTCCCTGGAGAGTTGGAGGTTTGAGGGCGACGTTATAGAGGTTTATAAAATCATGAGGGGAATAGATAAGGTGAATAGCAAAGGCCTTTTTCTCAGGATGGGGGAGTCCAAAACTAGAGGGCATAAATTTAAGGTGAGAGGGGAAAGAGCAGCAATGTTTTCACACAGAGTAGTTCATGTGCGGAATAAGCTGCCAGTGGAAGTGTTTGAGGAGGGTACAATTACAACATTTAAAAGGCATTTGGACAGGTACATAAATAGGAAGGGTTTAGAGAGATATGAACCAAAAGCAGGTAAGTGGGACTAGTTCACAACACATGTTTGGCATGGACTATTTGGACTGAAGATCTGTTTCTGTATTGTATGACTCTATGACTGTGAGTGTGGATACTGTCTTTGGTACAACAATATGCTGAACTGCCCTGATCTGCATGCAGCAAGGTTCGTTGTTATGTTAATTTGGATAATTTAGCATTGTATTTGATTCCACTGGGGATGTATTCACCCCCAGGTCAAAAGGGTATGAATTTCTAAATGGACTCTACTGAAAGGATGTTTATCTTATTCAATCTTCGTTCTAAATTTTGATAAGACAAATATGGGCTAATACACTAAGAGAGGAGAGATAATGGGAACTGCAGATGCTGGAGAATCCAAGATAATAAAATGTGAGGCTAGATGAACACAGCAGGCCAAGCAGCATCTCAGGAGCACAAAAGCTGACGTTTCGGGCCTAGACCCTTCATCAGAGAGGGGGATGGGGAGAGGGAACTGGAATAAATAGGGAGAGAGGGGGAGGCAGACCGAAGATGGAGAGAAAAGAAGATAGGTGGAGAGAGTATAGGCGGGGAGGTAGGGAGGGGATAGGTCGGTCCAGGGAAGACGGACAGGTCAAGGAGGTGGGATGAGGTTAGTAGGTAGATGGGGGTGCGGCTTGGGGTGGGAGGAAGGGATGGGTGAGAGGAAGAACAGGTTTAGGGAGGCTGAGACAGGTTGGACTGGTTTTGGGATGCAGTGGGTGGAGGGGAAGAGCTGGGCTGGTTGTGTGGTGCTGTGGGGGGAGGGGACGAACTGGGCTGGTTTAGGGATGCGGTGGGGGAAGGGGAGATTTTGAAACTGGTGAAGTCCACATTGATACCATTAGGCTGCAGGGTTCCCAAGCGGAATATGAGTTGCTGTTCCTGCAACCTTCGGGTGAATTAATTGTGGCACTGCAGGAGGCCCATGATGGACATGTCATCTAAAGAATGGGAGGGGGAGTGGAAATGGTATGCGACTGGGAGGTGCAGTTGTTTGTTGCGAACTGAGCGGAGGTGTTCTGCAAAGCGGTCCCCAAGCCTCCGCTTGGTCTCCCCAATGTAGAGGAAGCCACACCGGGTACAGTGGATGCAGTATACCACATTGGCAGACGTGCAGGTGAACCTCTGCTTAATGTGGAATGTCATCTTGGGGCCTGGAATAGGGGTGAGGGAGGAGGTGTGGGGGCAAGTGTAGCATTTCCTGAGGTTGCAGGGGAAGGTGCCGGGTGTGGTGGGGTTGGAGGGCAGTGTGGAGCGAACAAGGGAGTGACGGAGAGAGTGGTCTCTCCGGAAAGCAGACAGGGGAGGGGATGGAAAAATGTCTTGGGTGGTGGGGTCGGATTGTAGATGGCGGAAGTGTCGGAGGATGATGCGTTGTATCCAGAGGTTGGTGGGGTGGTGTGTGAGAATGAGGGGGATCATCTTAGGGCGGTTGTGGTGGGGGCGGGGTGTGAGGGATGTGCTGCAGGAAATGCGGGAGACGCGGTCAAGGGCGTTCTCGATCACTGTGGGGGGAAAGTTGCGGTCCTTGAAGAACTTGGACATCTGGGATGTGCGGGAGTGGAATGCCTCATCGTGGGAGCAGATGCGGCGGAGGCGGAGGAATTGGGAATGGGGATGGAATTTTTGCAGGAGGGTGGGTGGGAGGAGGTGTATTCTAGGTAGCTGTGGGAGTCGGTGGGCTTGAAATGGACATCAGTTACAAGCTGGTTGCTTGAGAGGAGGCTGGTTAGCTTGGTTAGATAGCTTGCAGGTTGTTCCAAATAATGGCAAAAATACACAGTTCAAACCAATACTACATGAAGTAAACTTGGGGGTGTTCCTGCTTTCCCCAGCTTATAGTAAAATTCACTGACTTTTGAATAACTGAGAATATTACATAAAGGAGAAGACGAAGAATTATGGACATTTAGTTAGTAATTAAACTGTGTCACGTCCAGTGCCCCTAATAGCCACTAAAGATTCTGCAGCAATATTCAAAGAAGAACATGGAGTTCTCAAATGTTTTGATTAAGTTCTGTTTCCCTCAACAAATGCCATAAAAAGAAACATGAACTCATCATTATGATGTGGACAATGGCTGTCATAGTTTCCCATGCAAGTCATTTCCCTTCAATACAATACATTTCTCTGGTGTATTGAAATATTTTTGAAAGATATAATGATAGAAGCTACTGGAATGTTGCAGAGACATTGATTTTTATGTTTATTTTATTACACAAGAATTGGAGGCTGCTGTTTCTTATAGTATGACTTAGTATTGTTTAAACTTGTTATTTCACTATCCAGTTCTGTTAATTTCTTTGCAGGTTGCCATTAGCAAAATTTTCTTGCTTCTTCCTTCCCAGAGTTGCATTGTATCCTCTTTCACTTGACTTCATTTCTTCTCACTTTGTCCTGATGCACTTATTCTCCTCCTGCTTCCATCTGCTAAACTGGAAGACAGTAGCGAATGTCATGATAGCAACAGCACTCCGAAAAAAATTCCACCGATTGCAATCTTATTTTGATGTAAGAGCCACTTTCCAAGTTATGTGTTGTATAAATGGCAGGCTTTGGAGCTGAAACAAATTGACAGCATGAGGCAAGTGTGTAACTTGTGCAATTATCACTTTAAAGATCAAAGTAGGAAGTAACTAACATGATGGTGGATCATAAAACCCGCAGCATTCTGGGTTTGGAGCATAGTCAGGACTTTATTGTGCCATTTATATTTAATGAGAGTGTATGGTGAGAGCCATGCTTGACAGCACTGCCTGAAAGTCAGAGTTGCTTTAGTTATTAGTATCACTGCAATGCACTCCAATTGAACAGCTTGGCTAGATAATGGAGAGATGAAGTGGTAATATCACTGGGCCATTAATCCAGGGGAACAAGCTACTCGGGGGGACAAATACCATGAAGGTATCTATCAGGATTTGAAATCAATTAATTTTGTTTTAAGCATTGAAAGCTGGACTCTGTAATGGGGACTGTGGAAGTATCAGTGACTGATGTAAAAATACATCTGGTTCACTTATGCTGTTTGGGAATGAAAATCTGCCACCATTACCTGTTACCATCAGACCAGAAGTCAGTCATTCAGCCCGTCAGATCAGTTTGCCATTCCACTGATCTAATCGTTCTAAATTCTGCTTTTCTGCCTTTTCCCCACATGCCTTGATTTCCCTATTAATTAAAAATCTGTCTATGTACCTATTAAATTTTCCAAGTGATCCAACATCAACAGACCTCTCTGGCATCCTCCCACAGTCCAAGGATGTGCAGGTTAGTGTAGATTGGCCATGTTTAATTGCTCGTAGTGTCCAGGGATGTGCAGGCTAGGTGGATTGGCCGTGGGAAATGCAGGGCTACAGGGATACGGTGGGGATGGGTCTAGGTGGGCTGCTGTTTGGAGTGTTGTTGTGGGCTCAATGGGCCAAAATAGTCTGCCAGGGATTCTACGATTCTGAAGAACTCCATAGACACACTACCATCCAAGGGAAGAAATTTTCCTAATTTCTCTCTTAAATGAATGACTTCCTTATTCTGAGATTAAGCCACCTGCTTCTAGACTCTCCCGCAAGGGGAAACAATCTCAGTATCTACCGTTGTCTCCTTATGTAAGGGGACTAAATTGTTCACCATAATCTAGGTGCAGTCTGATTAGTGCCCTGTATAGTTTTAGCAAGACTTCCCCATTTTTATACTCTACTTCTTTTTCAATAAAGGTCAACAATCCATCTTCTTTCTTACTGCCAGCTGAATGTGTATGCTATCTTTTTATGACACATGCACAAAGACCCTCAAATCCCTTCACGCTACAGCTTTCTCCATTTAAATTGCATTGAGCTCCTCTATTCCTGCCAAAGTGCATAAACTCGCATTTTTCCCCGGTTTTGTTTCACCTGTCAAGTTTTTGCCCACTTACTGAACCCCTCTACATCTCTCTATACTCATCACTTGCCTTTCCATTTATTTTTGTGTCATCCACAGACTTGGTGATGGTTCATTCATTTCCATTGCCCAAGTCCTCACAATGTACAGTGAACAATAATGGCCTTAGCACTGATCCCTGCATCTCTCCATTAGTTACAGGTTGCCATCTGAAAATGCTCCGTTTATCCAACTCTCTGTCTTCTATTAGTTAGCCAATCCTCTATCCATGTTAATATACTATCTCCAACACACTGGGCTCTTACCTTGATAAATGATTTTATGTGAGGTACCTTATTGAATACCTACTGGAAATCCAAATACAGTACATTTACTTTTCCTATCGTGCTTGTTATTTCCAGAAAGAAGTAGTAGAAATTTGCAAGGCATGATTTAATGAAGCCTTGCTGGCTTTGCTGTTCTGACCTACATGTGACTCTGATCTCAACAGCTTGATTGACTTTTAAATGATTTCAAGGTCAGTTAGGGTTGGGTGACAAATGCTGGCCTTGCCAGTGATATCCATATGCCATGCACAAGTAACAAAAAAAGAAAAACTTGAACAAACCAAATAAAAGACTTTTATACCAAGCTTCCCTGACTTTTCTCCCCAATCATGTTTCAAGGGTAGGGTGTGGATTTCAGTTGGATTAGTCTGTGCTTATGAGCAAGGTACAGCAGGGGTTTTGTAACCCCGCTGCAGAATGACTGACCAAGAAATTCTCCCACTTCCATCAGATTTGTTGTAAATATTTAAAGCCCACAATCAACGAATTTTGGTTACCTCCTGAAGGCATCCAAGTCCTGGCCTGGGACTCAAACCTGGATTCTGGCCATTGGAATGTTAGCGATGCACATTGAGACTTCAGAGTTTAGAATCTACAGGGGCAATGAAATATTGCAGTGACACTCCTTGTCTATATCACTAGAGTAAACAGTGTTTATGTACCTCCCTGTGTATTGCTAGAAATTTGCTACGAATTGCCCATCACTGATGGCCATTTGGTGATTGCAAAACTACCTTCTAATTTTCTAGTTCAGATCATTTCATAAACTGAGATCACCCTTCTATAAGAAGAAATTATTAAATTGAGAAGGGTGCAGAAAAGATTCACAAGGAGGTTACCAGGTCCGGAGAGCCTACGTTATAAGGAGAGGCTGAATAGGCTGGGACTTTTTCCCTTGGAGCATATGAGGCTGAGGGGTGGCCTTATAGCGGTTTATAAAATCATGAGAGGTATAGATAAGGTGAATATAAAAGGTCTTTTCCCTAGTGTAGGGGAGTTCAAAACATGTGAGTATAGATATAAGATGAGAGGGGAAAGATTTAAAAGGGATCTGAGGGGCACATTTTCACACAGATGGTGGTATAAATATGGAATGAACTTCCCAGAGGAAGTGGCATCTGCATGCACAGTTATAACATTTAAAACTTTTCCATAGATATGTGAATATGAAAGGTTTAGAAGGTGTTACAAAGGAGCCATCGGCCCCTCCCCCCGATAACTAAAACCAAAACACCCAGAGAAGCTCACATCACTTCATAATCTATTAGAGGAATGGTTAAAATGAAAGAAATCCATGATTCTTACTTCATAATCAACAAGTCACAATTTATTTATCTATTTCTAACAGTTGCCAAATTAACAGAATACTAACAAACCAAACAATTCCCCCTTAACTACTAACTCTTCCTGAATGAAACAAAATTCTAATGGTATGCCATTCCAATAGGCAGAAGTGTTACTTATCTAAACCAAATGAATTTTTTTTTAAAAAAACCTTAATCACTTGAAATTATAGCCTGGATAATTCTTCCAAAATGTTTTTTGCCTTCTCTGCTATTTTCTAGTGAGAAACATCATCTCCGTTGAACTTCTGTCAGGAATGTTAGCTAAGAGTGCTGTAGTACCTTTATTTAGATGGTGCTTACTCTGAGATCTTAGAGATTTCTGTGAGAGCCAGTGATCTTCTCTTTCTCTAGTGCTAATGGCTTTTGAGACCTGCTTTATTAACAGATGGCAGTTTGCTCTCCCCCGATTTTCAAATACCCTCTTCTTTTGTACCCTTGGATGACCTATTAATTTCTTACAATAGGTTTGGTCCAAGGTTGTCAAAACCATCAAATTTAAATTTAATTGAGCTTTGGCATCTAGGGCCTGGCTTAAATTAATTGGCTAAATTCAAAGATATGTTGCCTTGGTAAAAATGCTGCCTTGCCTGCTAACAGTATAGCCTTTTGATACAAATTTTCAACTTCAAGAACTCTCAGCACATCTGCTGCCTACAGACATTCCCTTTAATCTCCAAGCCTGAAAAGACACATCTTTTAAATGAATCACACACTGTTACCTGCTATCCTTTTACTAACAGATTCTAACATCCTGCCTTCCAATCCACAAATCTAATACCAACTTTGCAACAAAAGATCTGGGCTAAATGCAGGTAAATGGGACTAGTTTAAGTTGGGAGCTGGGTTGCACGGTCGAGTTGGACTGAAGGGTCGCGTTCCACATTGTGTGACTCAATGAGTAAACCCTTTTGTCCATTGAGCTTGTTCTGCCTTTCAATGAGATCATAACTGACCTGATTACTGCCTTAACTCCATGTTCCTACTTGCTCCCTCGTGGATCCCGCGTAGACTGAAAATCTAACTTAGCTTTGAATATGATCAAACATCCAAACTCTGTGGTCTGTCTGGGAATAGAGAACCCTAAAAATAATGAACACTAGGCGAAGAACTTCTACCTTAAATAAGACCCCATTTAATTTGAAACCATGACCCCAGTTCTAGATTCCCCAGAGGGAGAAAACAACTTATCAGCATGTACCTTGTCAAGCTTCCTCATTTTTTTTAATACATGTTCAAATAAAATTGTTTTTCATTCTTCTAAATTCTAATGACATTAGACATTCCTTTTAGCCCAGGAATCAGCTCAATAGCCCTCCTCCGAACTACCTCCAATGCAAACTATACCCTTTCCTAAGAAGAAAACCAAAACTACATGCGGATATCTAGACATAATCTTACCAATGCCCTGTAGAGTTGTAGCAAGGGTCCTGTATATTTAATGTTCAATCTATCTTTCTATAAAGGCCAATATTCCACTTGCCTTCCAAATTTAGGTAGTACCTTTTGTGGTTAACCTTTGTGGTCCATTTCCAAGGAAACTCGGATTCGCCTGTACTGCACCGTTGTACAGTCTGTCTTCATTTAAATCTCCCCACCAAACTGGACACCTCAGATTTTCCCACATAATCCTCCATTTGCCAATTATTTTTCCCACATGCATAACCTGTCCATCCCTTTGCTGATTCATGGTAATTCCCCGAACAACTTTCTTTCAAACCCAATTTTGAGTCATCAGAAAGTGGCTTTATATTACTTTGTCATGTAAGCGTGCAAAAAAAGTCCAGATCGCATGGGTACAATGAGGGTGTGAATGAAGATTGGTTGTTTGGCTGTTTAGGCCAAATGCACAGAACTCTTTCCAAATGTGTGTGCAGTCTTACAGGCAACTCCAGAATGCCAGCACTTGACCAGTTGCAAAAGGCAGTTTAAATACAGCGCCAGTGCCAGGGATGCTGGTCTATTCCGAGATATCCTACCAGTGAAAGCACTGGGCCATAGTAAGCATTAGGTGAAAGGGATGTCATAGAGGCGGTACAAGTAGTTAATAAGGCACGTTTGGGACAATAGCATGAGAAAACATGCTAGGCCTCGGGGAGAGAAACCCTCTATGAAACTTGGTGGAAATTACACTCAGACATACTTTTGTAAAATTCAGCCTTATGGTATTCCTGCACACACCAGATATCTGAGTGCATAATGTAGAATGATGCCTTTCTCGTGGACTGAGGGGGAGTGCAGTATAATTGTCAGTTTGCTGCTGCCCCTCATGCATTTAATGTTGCATCAAGTTAACTTGGGAAGAATCCAAGACATTCATACATAGAACTCTTACAGTGTGGAAGCAGGCCACTCTGCCAGTTGAGTCCACACAAGCCCTCCAAAGACCATCCCACCCAGACCCAACCCTGTAACTCTGCATTTCCTGTGGCTAATCCACCTAACATCCCTAGACAATTTTGCATAGCCAATACGCCTAACCCACATAATCTTTGAACTGTGGGAGGAATTTGGAGCACACCCACAGAGACACAGGGAGAATGTGAAAACTGGGTCCCTGGTGCTGTGAGGCAGCAGTGCAAACCACTGAGCCACCGTGCAACCTTTACTCAGGGTGAAAAAAATCTAGGAGCATCTATCTCTCACTCCTGGATATGTTTATTGTGTCAAAAACACCATCAAAATTGAATTAAATAGTAGTCTATCCCAGATGAGAGCAAAATCCTGTGGATGTTGGAAATCTGAAACAAACACAGAGAATGCTGGAGAAACTCAGCAGATCTGTCAGTTTACATGGAGAGAGAAACAGAGTGAACATTTCCATAGTCATCTGTCTCATTATCTGTTAGGTCTCATTTAACTTGACTGCTGTGTCACAAGCCATGCAGGCAGGAAAGTGAAACTGAAACAGTAGCCAGATCAGCCATGATCCTAATACCAGCAGAGCAGGCTTAGAGGACTGAACAGCCTCCTACTGTTCCTACATCCTACATCATATTGTCCTAGAAGTAATTATGCATGGAAAGGAACTAATTGAGTATAAAATTATCTGGAATACCTGATGGCAAGTATGGTTCCTGATAAATACAAATTCGTTCTTTCCTTAATGTTCAACATTGTTTGTTTGCTGTTGGAAGACTTCCATTTTCTAATTAATAATTTTTGTGAAGGGGAAGGAGTATGAAAAGTAGCAATTGACTATCTCCAAAGTTCTCTTGGAAGGTGTTACAACAAGGTGAGGAACAGTGATATTGCCCTTTCATTTTTAATCCATTCCATCAGTTGCAACAAATATTTCTTTTAATTCTCTTTAGCAAGGAGTCAACTGAATTCAATTAAAAATTAGTTAACTAGACAAAATTGAAGGAGCCAATTCCAAGCGTTTCTTGACTGAAACTGAGAGGAATATTAGGCAGAGATCGACAAATTCTTGATCTCACAAGGAATCAAGGGCTATGGGGAGAGTGCAGGGAAGTGGTGTTGAAATGCCCATCAGCCATGATTTAAATGGCAGAGTGGACTTGATGGGCCGAATGGCCGTACTTCCACTCCTATGTCTTATGGTCTTATGGTCTTACTGCCTATTATTTGGAAATAAATAATAAAACATTAACGCCAATGCACAGAGGGTATTAAGCTTAAAAAGAAGAGGGGTAGTATCTTTACAGGCAGAATTGTAAAGATAGCTGCAATTTAAAGTTCATAGAATCCATGCAATATTAGACCTTAAACAGGATTCTCAACTATTTCAATGTTGTCTTGCTTCTTCAATACAAGCTAAGCTTAGAGATCTTGAGCTTTCTGTGAATAGTTGTTCCAAGTTGGATTTTCACTGGATATTGGTTTTTGAGGATGAAAAAGACGGGGAGAGAATAGCTTTTTAGTATCCTTGCTGTTATCAATCCATGTTACTTTCTTTCTTTGCTGTACAAAAGCAAATTACTGAAATATGGTTTGTTGTAGACTCAGTGTATGGCTGCATTGTCTTTTTCAAACAAAATTCCCTGCAGGTGGCCTTTCATCTCCCAATATATGAAATCATTATTGCAAATGTGAGTAAAATAAGAGGTGTAAATTGTTTGACACCTCATTAAATTCCAATGCATTTTTTCTTGATTAAAATGGTACTTCCACAATAACTAATTTCATGTATTCTATTTAGATGACCTGGGCTTGTCAGGTGAGCACAGCAGCCATTTTCGGTCAATATCATCCTGAAATGCATTTTTGAATGCATATTTAACGCATGAAAGTCTGGGGCGTTTAAGTCAAATGATAAAAGCCGAATATTAAGTGTCTGTCTCTATTACAACTGTAACAAACTTTGCAAGCTAGTGCTGCCAACACTGAATGTCTTCCTTTCACCTCGCAATTCTAATAACCATTTGAAATTCTACAGTCAGATAAATTCCATCATTCAGTTTTCTCAAAGCAATGGCTTCATATCCCTGGTGAGTTCAGATTCAGTTGTCAAGCTCCAAGACTCAGCACTCCAGTGCTGCAAAAGACCAGGTTCAGACCTCTTCCACATTGACAGTTCACAAAACCTCACCTTCTCACTATCCAGTAATGTTAAATACCTGTGACCTAAAATAACTCCCACCGTCCTATTGGTCAGGGCATTGAGTATAGGAGCTGGGAGGTCATTTTGTGGCTGTATAGGACATTAGATAGGCCACTGTAGAAAAGATGTGAAACTTGAAAGGGGTCAGAAAATATTTACAAGAATGTAAGCGGGGTTGGACGGTTTGAGCTATGGGGAGATGCTGAAAGTCTGAGGCTATTTTCCTTGGAGTGTTGGAGGCTGAGGATTGATCTTAAGGACGTTTAAAAAATCATGAGCGGCATGGATAGGATGAATATTCAAGGTCTTTTTCCAAGGGTGGGGAGCCCAAAATAAGAGGGCATAGTTTTAAGGTGAGAGGGGAAAGATATAAAAGTGACTTAAGGGATAACTTGTTCATGCAGAAGGTGGTGAATTTGCTGTCAGAGGAGGTGGTGGAGACTGGTACAATTACAACATTTAAAAGGCATCTGGATGGGTATCTGAATGGGAAAGGCTTGGAGGGATATGGGCCAAATAATGGCAAATGGGACTAGATTTATTTTGGATATGTGGTCAGCATGGACAAATTGGACTGAAGAGTCTGTTTCCATGCTGTGCATCTCAATGACTCTAGTGTCCCATATTGTGCCTTGCCAGCTTAAAGCAGTTAATAGAATACAAGCATAGATAAAATAATACACCAAAAATAATACACCAAATAATTATACACCAAAGATAAAACTAAACCTCAGTTTTAATTTTGCCAGAAATGCTTTTAGAATTATTGAATCAAATTCCCAAAGCAGCAGAAGTTACAAACTATAAGTTCCAAGCTTGTTCCCAGATTGGGGGACTCCATTACTAGGGGTCACGATTTCAAGGTGAGAGGGGAAAAGTTTAAGGGAGATATGCGTGGAAAGTTCTTTACGCAGAAGGTGGTGGGTCCCTGGAACGCATTCCCAGCGGAGGTGGTAGAGGCGGGCATGATAACGTTATTTAAGATGTACCTAGACAGATACAGGAATGGGCAGGGAGTAGAGGGATACAGATCCTTGGAAAATAGGTGACAGGTTTAGATAGAGGATCTTGATCGGCGCAGGCTTGGAGGGCCAAAATGTCTGTTCCTGTGCTGTAATTTTCTTTGTTCTTTGTTTTGTTCTATAATTTTAGCAAAATTGGAATGTAAACTACCTGCATAAGTCATTGACGCTGCTGTTATCACCTATGTTATAAAAATTCTTCAGAACCGTGTGTTGCTTCTTCTGATATACCATGAAGGATGTTGCAGGAGCATATCCTGGAATTTAATTTCTGTGCTTTTGTAAATGTACAGCTTATAGTTGTTCCACTTGATATCAGCCATCTCAATAACCGAAGTTTAGGATGTGGATCTTACTATTATGTGATATATTGAGAAAAATAGCATGGCTACATTTAAACGAAAACAGATAAGTACATACAGGGGAAAGGATGACAACGATATGCTGAATAGGTTTGATGAGGTAAGGGGAGAAAGGGTTCATGTCAAACATAAAGTTTGATGCAGATCAGTTGGGCACTGTGGCACGTTTCTGTGCTATAAATACCGGGAGAAATGATCAGTGTCACCGAAAACAATGTATTCTTATAAAGTAGAATTCAGATTAATGTTGAATCATAAATCATTTGTGGAATTCTGATAGAATGGAGGTTCTTCTAGCTTGGGAAAGACATTGGGAGCAGTAGAAAGCAACTAGGCAGAATCTAGTATCTAATTGCATTTTACTTTATTCAAATAGATCGATGCCGTTTTGTAGATATGGCCTACAGTTGTCACAGTATATTCTGAAGTTTGATGGGTAAACTTGCTCTTGCTTTCCGTGCTTCCTTTAGTTAACTAAGAAATTCAGAAGAACCTGACTGAAGCATAAAGCTCCATTATGCCCTGTATCACATTTGAAAAAAGTACATGTCAAGGTAAATTGAGAAGTCATTGATTAACTGTTACCATAGTTGAATTTTGAAGGCTTGTAGATTGTCATAGTCTGATGGTGCTAGGGAGGTCCAATTTTGGAGATTCAGTGAATAAATTGGGAATTGGTCCTGCCAACGAGTTTTCATTTCGATTCTGTGCAGATACATGAAGGATAAACCTATGTACATTGTGTTGTGTTCCATAGTGTTGGAAAAACATTAGAGTTTGTTCTTCTGTAGAGTAATATGAATTACACTGATTTTGAGGACAGGATTTTGACTTGTGATTCTGGGTGCAGGAATACTGATATGATTAAACATTACCATTAAAACTGAAATCATGCAATAGGAAAGTTTGTAGTATGGTTGCGACGTTATTAAACTAGTAATCCAGAGACTCAGGTTAAGGTTCAGGGCACAGCTTCAACATGGCAGCTGCTGACATTTAAATAAGTTAATAATCTGGAATTTAAAAACTAGTCTCAGTAATTGTGACCATTGATTGTCATTGTCAAAAGAGGAATGTGGGCAGATTTAAATTATAAATGCTCTTTCTCTTTCTCTTTCTCAAGATGTTGTTAAATTAGCTCCCTTCCTGTTTCACTCTTATCCCTTACAAAGGAAAAATGGGTGCTCTTCACATCCTGGTTTCTGTATTCCAATTTTTGAGGTAAAATCCTTTGAGATGATATCAAAAAGGTCAGGTTTATTAGCAATATATTCATAACATGGGAGAATTGTCTTGCTGCCCCACCTATGCACACAAACATTCAGGAAACTAAGGGAGGTGGGGCAGGAGAAGAGATAGGTAATAATTAACAAATTTTTGTAACTACAGAAGTAATCAAAATGAGTTCAGGTGAGTTCCACCTTCCTGTAATAGTTTCCCCTATGAGCTGGGCCCAGTAGTCAGTCTGCCTTGTAGGTGAAGTGCACTTTTCCTTCCATCAGCAACTTGAAGACAGAGATGGAGAGCCTCAGGTTGGCTGCTATCTCCTTTACTCTTGCAGTTTACTCTCCCTCTGCAGCAACTGACTTAGAATTTCAGAATTGTGCGTCGAAGCAAGTCAACTAGTCCAAATTTCATTCAAGTGACAAGGTCAGGTGTTTGGTTTTCTGATGGGCAATCTCAATGGGCTAATTTGAAATTTATTAAGCTAACAGTGTTGCTTCATGGCCCCCATTTGCATTCCCATAGTGAGATGATTGGGTTATCTGTAAAGACTTTAAGATTCATTTCAATCTAAGGGGTCCTGATGTTTTTCCTTTGCTGAAGTGGCTGGAAGCAGGTGGGTCATCTCCAGGTCACTTGTGCCAACTTTAGCTGGTTTGTCTATATAATGGCAAGGGTTCAGAAGCTTCTGGAAATATAATCATCGTGATCAGCCTCAACCTTTGAGTCCAGCAAGAGGCTCCACTTTTAATGAAACAGAAACAAAAAATATAGAACAGGTTACAGATTTTGGGGGGTTTTCTCCTCTTGAACTCTGGCCATGACATCATGAACACCCCTCTGTTTCATTAATGTGCTTCAGGGAAGGAAATCTGCTGTCTTTACCTGGCCTAGCCTACATGAGATTCCAGACCTATACCAATATCATTGGCTCTTAACTGTCCTCTGAAATGGCCCAGCAACTCACTTGGTTTGAAAGGGAATTAGGGAAAAACGACCAATGTTGCCAGCGATACCCACATCCCATACAGGAGAAAATTTGATAAAGTGCCTCACCAGGATTTTTTTGGACAGACAATATCTGTTGGTGAAATCAAAGTTAGCTTTATGTGTTCAAATACCCAAGCAGTATGTAAAGTGGTCTCTCATTTGTAATAACATGCTTAAGTGTCAGTTCAAGCACAGATCAAATGGATAATGTGCGCGGAATCAGTCTCCCTTGCCATTATGGCAAGCGTGACACGAAGGTGCACAGTCAGAAAGTGTTCATTCCTTTATTGACTGAAATAGTTGAAAATGGAAAAAAGCATTCTTGGCAACATTCTTAGTTCCAAAGTAAAATAATTAGTATAGACTAATTTGTCATTTAAATACAACTGATTTAAATTTAGAAGAGTAGAAATTTGGAATAGAGCATGAGAAGAGTATATCTTTATTCAGGGATTTTAGATTAGAATCCCTACAGTGTGGAAACGGGCCCTTCGGCCCAGCAAGTCCACACCTCCCCTTGAATCATCCCACCCAGACCTACCCCCCTATAGCCCACACACCCCTGAACACTATGGGCAATTTAGCATGTCTGATCCACCTAGCCTGCACATCTTTGGACTGCGGTAGGAAACCCATGCAGACACAGGGAGAATGTGCAAACTCTGCACAGACAGTCGCCTGAGGCTGGAATTGAACCTGGGTCCCTGGTGCTGTGAGGCTGCAGTGCTAACCACAGAGCCACCGTGCCGCCCAATCTTAGGTCATTTTATGCAGGATATTCCCAAAGGGTGAATTATAAACAGAAACTACTGAGGCCTTAAAGGTTGCAAGAAATGACAACTTCAATAAATATCTTGTGGCAATCAGATCAATGAATGCTAAGATACTATCTTTTCCTTTTTAACCTGGATGATTCAGGAAATCCATATGAAAAGATCATCACCATGTGCCACTGTCAGTTGATATCCCTACTCCCCTCTGGTTAGGGCTGACTGAAAGGATAAGGATGGCCATGTGTAACAAAGACTTGGCGCAAGACTGTGATCAATTTATTCCTACAAGGTTTTGTTGTTTGTTGGAAAGCCTCCTAACATTGTAAAGGTCTTAACTGGAAAGGCTGACAGCGATAAAATGCCACTTATAGCAGATATAATTAACACTTTTTCGATTGTGATACTCCAGGTCCTTTCTTTCAAGTTTCTGCTCAGTCAGGGCAGAATGTTGGTAACAGCTGATTCCAGAGATAGTAAGAACTGCTGATGCTGGAGTCAGAGACAACACAGTGTGGAGCTGGAGGAACACAGCAGGCCTGGCAGCATCAGAGGAGCAAGAAAGTTGACGTTTTGGGTCAGGACCCTTCTTTAGAAACCTTCTCTCTTTCTCGCTCTCTCTCTCTCTTTCTCTAAGCCTCTGTCTCATTTCCACCCCCCCCATCTCTTTCTCTTGTTCTCCCCCCCATCTCTTTCTTGTTGTCTGCCCCCTTGTTGTCCACCCTTCTCTTGTGGTAACCCCCTCCCTCTTGCCCTTCTCTCTCTCTCGTTCTCCCTCCTCTCTCTTGTTCTCCTTCCTCCCTCTCTCTCTCTCTCTCTCTCTCTCTCATTGACTCCCTCTCTCGTTGTCCCCCCATCTCTCGTTGTCCCCCTCCTCTCTCAATCTCCCCTGTCTGTCTCCCCCCTCTCTCTCTCATTCTCCCCACTGGCTTGCTCTTGCTCCTCACTGTTATATTTTTTTCCTCTCTCTCTTTCCCTCCGATCACTCATTATCGCTCTCTACTTTCTCCCTCTCTATCTGTCCACACCCTCTCTTGCTTTCTCCCCACACACCTTTCTTGCTCTTCCCATCTTCTCCCTCTTGCTCTCAATACTGTCTCTCTCTTTCCACTTGCTTTCTCCAAATCCTCTCTTCCCACCGTTACACACACATTCAGAGTGTAGCTTTACTAAAAAACAACTGAGCTTTACCAAGACAACAAAGTGTGGAGCTGGATGAACACAGCAGGCCAAGCAGCATCTCAGGAGCACAAAAGCCGATGCTTCAGGCCTAGACCCTTCACCAGAGAGGTTTACCAACCCAGATTTTGTACTGGCCAAATATTTCCTTGGTAGCTGTGTATTTTTATATTAATTCTCTTTTAATGCATTTAATTGAGGCCTGACATTCCAGTGAGTGGTATTTGTGACTTGCAGGCTAGTGTCACTGTTGCTTTTTCCTTCATTGGTCTGAAAGTCGTCAGTTTTCAGTGGGAGAAGAACAGTTATATCTTCCCAAGATGGTATTTACTGCATGATAACAATTAGGTACACGCTATATAATCTCATTAGACATTGTTACTAAGATTATTGAGAGATATTGTTGACATAACTGTCTCCTTTAAGATCCAGAGCTATCCTCCTGATTTCCCCAACTAACACTGTCTTCATCAGATTACGTTTTGCCTAATGTAGTCTCCAACATTAATCTGTTCAAGACTATTAACTCAGACACACTTTCTATGTTGGATCTCCTGATCTTTATTTAGGATTCTCTGACACTTCATAACCTGTGACAATTTTAGTTACCTCTGTTCATGCAGCAATCTGGAATAAGTACCCATTGATTGGCTATATCCTATGCAAGTGCTCAGAGACATTTCTCCTAATAAATGCCCCTGAGCAAAAATTCAGTGACAAGTGGCAAGTGCAAGTTTCTCTTGAAGCATCTTTTCATTTATATCCTTCTGCAGGTAACTTGACAACGTTTAGCCCAAGTATGTGTACCAACGTCAATGCAGAATCATAGAATCCCTACAGTTTGGAACCAGCCAATTCAGCCCATCGAATCACACTGACCTTCTGAAGAACATCCCACCCAGACCCAACCTGCTTACCCTATCCCTGTACTCCCGCATCTCCCATGGCTAATCCACCTAACCTGCACATTCCTGGACACTAGGGGCAATTTAGCATGGCCGATCCACCTAGCCTGCACATCTTTGGACTGTGGAAGGAAACTGGAGCACCCGGAGGAAGCCCACGCAGACACAGGGAGAATGTCCAAACTCCACACAGACAGCCGTCTGTACCAAGTTCAAAGCGACTCAATTTTTGTGGTCTTGGCCTCTGTCTAACTATTAGACTGCAATTTGTTCTGTCAAACACCTAGTCTTCAGACCACCTTCCTGGCCAGAGATAATGGGAACTGCAGATGCTGGAGATTCCAAGATAATAAAATAATAAAATGTGAGGCTGGACGAACACAGCAGGCCAAGCAGCATCTCAGGAGCACAAAAGCTGACGTTTCAGGCCTAGACCCTTCATCAGAGAGGGGGATGGGGGCAGGGAACTGGAATAAATAGAGAGAGAGGGGGAGGCGGACCGAAGATGGAGAGTAAAGAAGATAGGTGGAGAGAGTGTAGGTGGGGAGGTAGGGAGGGGATAGGTCAGTCCAGGGAAGACGGACAGGTCAAGGAGGTGGGATGAGGTTAGTAGGTAGCGGGGGGTGCGGCTTGGGGTGGGAGGAAGGGATGGCTGAGAGGAAGAACCGGTTAGGGAGGCAGAGACAGGTTGGACTGGTTTTGGGATGCAGTGGGTGTGGGGGAAGAGCTGGGCTGGTTGTGTGGTGCAGTGGGGGGAGGGGACGAACTGGGCTGGTTGAGGGATGCAGTAGGGGAAGGGGAGATTTTGAAACTGGTGAAGTCCACATTGATACCATATGGCTGCAGGGTTCCCAGGCGGAATATGAGTTGCTGTTCCTGCAACCTTCGGGTGGCATCATTGTGGCAGTGCAGGAGGCCCATGATGGACATGTCATCAAGAGAATGGGAGGGGGAGTGGAAATGGTTTGCGACTGGGAGGTGCAGTTGTTTTTTGCGAACTGAGCGGAGGCGTTCTGCAAAGCGGTCCCCAAGCCTCCGCTTGGTCTCCCCAATGTAGAGGAAGCCGCACCGGGTACAGTGGATGCAGTATACCACATTGGCAGATGTGCAGGTGAACCTCTGCTTGATGTGGAATGTCATCTTGGGGCCTGGGATGGGGGTGAGGGAGGAGGTGTGGGGACAAGTGTAGCATTTCCTGCGGTTGCAGGGGAAGGTGCCGGGTGTGGTGGGGTTGGAGGGCAGTGTGGAGCGAACAAGGGAGTCACGGAGAGAGTGGTCTCTCCGGAAAGCAGACATCCCCTCCCCTGTCTGCTTTCCGGAGAGACCACTCTCTCCGTGACTCCCTTGTTCGCTCCACACTGCCCTCCAACCCCACCACACCCGGCACCTTGCCCTGCAACCGCAGGAAATGCTACACTTGCCCCCACACCTCCTCCCTCACCCCTATCGCAGGCCCCAAGATGACATTCCACATCAAGCAGAGGTTCACCTGCACATCTGCCAATGTGGTATACTGCATCCACTGTACCCGGTGCGGCTTCCTCTACATTGGGGAAACCAAGCGGAGGCTTGGGGACCGCTTTGCAGAACACCTCCGCTCAGTTCGCAAAAAACAACTGCACCTCCCAGTCGCAAACCATTTCCACTCCCCCTCCCATTCTCTTGATGACATGTCCATCATGGGCCTCCTGCACTGCCACAATGATGCCACCCGAAGGTTGCAGGAACAGCAACTCATATTCCGCCTGGGAACCCTGCAGCCAAATGGTATCAATGTGGACTTCACCAGTTTCAAAATCTCCCCTTTCCCTACTGCATCCCTCAACCAGCCCAGTTCGTCCCCTCCCCCCACTGCACCACACAACCAGCCCATCTCTTCCCCCCCACCCACTGCATCCCAAAACCAGTCCAACCTGTCTCTGCCTCCCTAACCGGTTCTTCCTCTCAGCCATCCCTTCCTCCCACCCCAAGCCGCACCCCCCGCTACCTACTAACCTCATCCCACCTCCTTGACCTGTCCGTCTTCCCTGGACTGACCTATCCCCTCCCTACCTCCCCACCTACACTCTCTCCACCTATCTTCTTTACTCTCCATCTTCGGTCCGCCTCCCCCTCTCTCCCTATTTATTCCAGTTCCCTCCCCCCATCCCCCTCTCTGATGAAGGGTCTAGGCCCGAAACGTCAGCTTTTGTGCTCCTGAGATGCTGCTTGGCCTGCTGTGTTCGTCCAGCCTCACATTTTATCACCTTCCTGGCCAGTTGTTTTTCAAGTAATAGGAAATGCTAATGGAATGTTGGCCTTTATTTCAAAGAGGATGGAGTTTTAAAGTAGGAAAGTTTTGCTGCAACTATACAAGGCAATAGGCAGACCACAATTAGAATACTTGGAACAGTTTTGGGTCCCTTATCTAAAGACAAATATACTGACATTGGGAGTCATCCAAAGAAGGTTCGCTAGGCTTATACCAGATATGGAGGAAGTTTTATAGGGAGACGATGCCCGGATTGGGCCCATATATGTGGAATATAGAAAGATGAGGGGCAACCTTGTGAAATATGCAAGATTCTTTGGGAATTTGTCAGTGTTATTATGGAAAGATTGTTTCCCCTTGTGTGAGAATCTAGAACCAGAGGATAGAATTTCCCTCAGAATAATGGGTTGCACTTTTAGGACAGAGATGGGAAGGAATTTCTTTCGTCAGAGGCTTGTGGCTCTGTGGAATTCTTTACTGCAGGGTGCTGTTAAAGCTGGGTCATTCAGTACATTCAAGGTTGAGATAGACAGATTTTCAATCAATAAGGTGAATCAAGGAGTCATGGGAAAATGCAGGAAAGTGGAGTTTGAGGATTGTCAGATCTGCTGTGATCTCATTGAATGATGGACCAGACTTAGTGGGCTGAATGGCCTGCTTTTGCCCTTTATATTTTACGGTCTTAAGCTCAGCTTTTTCTTAAAGCTATAGTACATTATTTTACACTTAAAAAGATGCCAATTTTAATAAGGCTTTTTTGAACAAAAAAATTCACAATCTATCCCAATAACACGTATAAGATTTTCAACATTAAGCTATGTCAATCAATTTGAAAACTTAAGTCTTTTAGAGTTAAATTTTCTAACCAAAGTTCCTTAAACTTTAGTAACAATTATCCTTTTATTGAGTTAGCAAAAGGAATCCTGTACTCTGTGCGCATGCCAAGCAAGTAGTCATGTGCTGCTTTGCCAAATCGGTGTGTATCATCACTGCCATTCTCAATATGAATTAAGTTCTAGCAACCTCCCTTTTTATCCTGCAACCCTCCAAGAACTCTCAACTAGTCCAGCCTTTGTTTGCATGTCTGATTTCTTTTCTCCCCACCTTTGATGATTTTGGGTAATGTTCAAGAGCTTGCTTGAAGAGAGAGGTTTTATAAGAAACATCGAAAAGGAGGAAAGGGCAGTAGAGAAATGGGCAGATATAAAGAGAGAAATCCAGAACTGAGAGCCTTAGTAACTGAAATTACAGCTGTCGACAGTGAAGCAATTAAAATGTCCCAATTAGAGGAATGCAGATGCCTGAGGGTTGTCGACTGGGAATGTCAGGAAGATAAGGTGGGATGAAGTCGTGGAGAGATTGGAAAATAATGGTTGGAAAGGAAAATGGATGTTATTAAGCATTCCTCACTCCCAGTGAAGTTGCCTGTTCCAGTCACATTTAGACCCTTATGATTTGCAAAGCCGCGTACAGGGTGCGCATTCATAAGAAAACAAACTGCAAAATGTTGCTTTCCTAGGCTTGAAAGCTACTTTGGCAGCCAGACAGACCACAGTGTTTATTTTAGTTTATTTTTATTCAGGGCCGTACAGTTAGGGTCCTATTATCATCTGTTGTTCCATGTCCATCATACAATGTTGTAACAGAAATCTCAAATGTAAATAGTTTTAAAAAAAAGTTACAGCTTTGCGGCGTTATTTGTCTACATTGCTAACTTTTGTATGAAAAGGCATTCATTTTGACACTGTGGACTTGTAGCTTTAGGGGACTGTTAGAACCTGGGCTACACATTTTTCTTTTGGGTGGAGGGTGGTACTTTGAACAGTGGCCCTCAAAAGTGACCGGGTTAATTAAGCATTAACCACTTGGATTCAAGCAAGTGCTCTTTATCTGGAGGAAAGCACGTCCAGGCCCTTGAGAAGCTTACGGCTGAGGAAAGGAAGCACAACAATGGGCTGTGGAAATGGAAGCTGAAAGCACGGCCTATTTAAAAAGATTTTGGAAAGCGAGCAGAGAAATGGCAAAACCCTGTGAAGCAGTCGGAGATTCTGTAGATGGAAACTTAGCAGCTGAGCGAGGGTCTCCGTGGAATGGTGGGCAGTACTAATGGGGCCTATAAGAATGGCCTGTGTTCCTGTCAGGGGCAACTTTAGGAGGTGTGAGCTGAAAGTGTAGTTTCCCAATGGTGGAATGAGATTTGGAGATTAACAGTAATAGCAACAGCTGGTCGAGCCTTTCCCCATTCACTGGTGGCTTCCTATTTTGAACATGTTTTCATGCCTTGGAAGCTCATGACCTTAAAAGGGTTCCAAAGGTTAAGCCGGCCATACACAGGGAGCTTGAGTGCCTCCCGCTTCTGGCTTGTTTAAATGTGGCAGGCAGCAATTGAGTCTGCCCGTTTGGATCTGTGGTGAGCCATTGTTTCTGTAGGGTGCAGAGGTGCAGGGTGGCGAGGGGGCAAAGTGGGCCAACTTGGTTGGAAGCTCTGAAGGGCCAAGTGCTAAACTGGTGAGCAGGGTGTTGGATCGGGGGAGGAGGGCATCTATCTGTTGAGGCTAGACACCTTTAAGGAAGGGGACAGGGTGGGGTCAGGGCATAGGAAGTGCACAACAGGAAAGGAATGGCCGTCTTGGGAGTGGCTGGTAGGTGGAGGTGGGGTGTGGGAAACAGTGAGGAAATGCAAATTGAAGGTGAGTTTGGCCATATTCAGTAACAGGTCAATTTAAGCGAGCTGTCTGTCATGAGCAGGTTCACAGCTACTGCAGGGAGATTGAAACTGTGCGGTGGTGCTGTGGCTTTAAGTAGTTTTGACCTGGTTGGTTTTGAAGAGGGGTTTTAAGGCAGAGCTACCTAGCAGTCTACCAGAATTACTAGAGCGAGCAGCTTACGAGACCTAGGGATTTTTTTTTTTAAAAGTTGGAACAATCGAAGCAGCTTGAAGGTGTGTAATCAAATTGCCACAACACTAAGATCAGTAGTTTAGCTTTCAGCTGGAGCTGCTGGGGTTGTGATAGAATCAACCACGTTCTTGTGGGTCTGGAGTCACGTGTAGGCCAGACCAGGCAACGATGGCAGTTTCCTTCCCTAAAAGGGCATTTGTGAATCAGATTGACAACAGTTTCATGGTCCATTAAACTCTTAATTCCAGGGCTTTTTTTAAAAAATGAACTCAAATTCCACCATCTTCCATGGCAGGATTTAAACCTGGATCCCCAGGACATGACCTGGGTTGCTGGATTATTAGCCTAGATACTACCACCAGGCCATCGCTTCCCCTGATGTGTGGCATGTCTCTTGCTGTGTGTAATGTTGAGTAAGGGAGATGACCAGTACCGTCTCCTGTCATATGAAATCTGAGGGTGATGGAGGGAAAACACAGGTTATTGCCCTGAGGGTCAAGAGTGAGAGGTTCAAACTGAAAGCTGATAGGTTCACTGTGGATGGGGATGAGATCCAGGTGACAAATGATTCTGTCACTAGCTATTTTGCCAAACCTGGACTGCCAGGTAGGAAGGGCACTGGCTTTGGTGAATGCCAACAGTCACTGATCAGACTAATGGATGTTGGAGCTCTCTGTGACCAGATTGGGGCAGATATGAATCTCATAGTCTTTCATTCTTTGAACATGCGACTGGCCTGTGACTGTAGTGAAAGAATCCTGCTTAACTGCACTCATTTCCCAGGAAGCTTGTAATTCTTTTATGTGTAAACATCCACAGGGCTCAGAGCTTTTGAGACCCCAGCCCAGTTTTGACTTGGACCCAGGATCTTTAATGTGACCCATCATTGTTCGCTTCCTTTGTAAACTCCATTAAGGGATAGTTTTCTGTTCCCATCCCTGGGAAGAAGCATCTCCTGCCGATCCCTGCTGGACTGGAGAAAAATCTGCAGGCGGGTTTCATGTAACCATGGGGCTGGGCCCTGTCTATGCTCTGACATCAAGCAGCAGAAAGGGCTTGAATGTGATGGGGAGGGCAGAATGGGTGGGGTGCAGGGCTCCTGGAACAGAAAAGAATGATGAGGTGGGGGGACTGACAGGCAGTGTAGCTCAGAAGCAGGAGTGAGGTGAGAATGGTTTGATGAGTGCAATGAAAGCAATGGTGACTCAACAGTTAGCACGGCTACCTCACAGAGCCAGGGGCCTGGGTTCGATTCCACCCTTGGCCGACTGTCTGTGTGGAGTTTGCACATTCTTCCCGGGTCTGCATGGTTTTCCTCTGGGTCCTCCGGTTACTTCCCACAGTCCAAAGATGTGCAAGGCCAGGGGGATTGGCCATGGGAAGTACAAATTTATAGGGATAGGTTTGGGGGGGAATGGTCTGGGGGGGAGCCTCTTCTGCACGTTAGTGTGGGCCCGTTGGGCCAAATGGCCTGCTTCCACACTGAAGGGACTGCAAAATTCTATGAAAAGCTACAAGAGATTGAACAAAGTTCTCATTGAATGCCTCCTGTGTTCTCCATCCTGATTTTTAAACTTGAATTGCAATTGTATAGGCTACTGGGTCTTGATGGGTGAGAGTGGAAATGGTGCCCATTTCTGCTTCTACAGCTGGCAGCCATGTTGCCCTTATTACCTTCCACCCAGTATGTTTGAAATGATCATGAAGACAGGATGAGGATTTTGAAATCCATTTCCTGAGTAACCATGTTCAAAGGTGACAGGCCTGTTCAGAGACCCCACGTTTCCATTAGGCACTCGGATCGAAAGTTCTCATTTCCGGGAATCAGGGCTGAATTCTTGCACTGTGCTGAAAAGTCAATTCTCTAACACAACCAATACGTGCTCGCAGTGAGCATTGTAAGGTTAGCTGTCAGGCACAGCTGAATAGTGGCTGCCATTTTCCACTGGAGACTGCAGAAGAAAGTGTGGGTACATGCGCACACCGGGATCTGAATGTCAGGGACCTGAGTGCTCGTTCCCTCATTAATATCCATTTCACTGGGAAATAGCATATGCAACGCAGAGAGAAAAGGAAATGCATAGGAAGAATTATTGGTGTGGTTCCCTCAAAAACAAAGCCATTCCATTCATATGATCCCTAAAGCGAAACAACACAGTATAAGTAAGAGCAAGCTCTGAAAGGATGGTTTTTGATTAATGAGGAACAGTGCTTGACAAAAGCTTAGGCTTTGAATTCTACTTTCTTAGAACTTAAATGGAAGACATTATTCTGAAGTGACAGTTAGATTGAATTGTGCAACTGCAAATGTTGAACTCTCCACCACATTGATCAGTGCTATCATTTCTGATCTTCACTGTCCATTAACTGATCTGAAGCAGGATTCCTTGTTGCGAATAAGCTTTCAAACTTCAGTGGAGAGAGCTCATCAAAGTCTTTAAGTGTTGATGGCCGTCGCTGTTTCGCTGTTCTTTTATCATCAAATCATAAGTTGTTCCTTAGCAATAACAGGAAGCAACTGTAGCCTGATTTTTTTTTATGTTTGCAGGCGACCCTTGCAGAGATATTCATTGGTTGTAGTTTGGACTCAGTGAAAGAGAGGGTGGATTATCTCAGTGTAACATGCTTCTGGGTCGTTGGCAGGACTGAGCAGCCTGATGCATTACTGAGCTGGATTATCTTTCCTCAAAGTAATCTGGTGTACAATGCAAAGGATCAAATAAATACTGCACCTTTCACTGTAGGGCAGCTTTCTACATTGTTAGCAGCACTATTCAAAGCTGCTGTTATTTTACAATAATATCTTTCATGCTAAGTCCAAGAAGAAGGAATTACTGTGATCTTGGAAATCATGGTACACGGTCAAAGGGTGGATTTGGCAATCTATTGAATCTAATTAGTGGGTATGTAAAATGTGCATAAACAATGGACCAAATGGCTGAAGGTTAGTTACATCAGATTTTTCTCCATTTAATTCCTCGACCAATTTGATGATCAGGACTGACTCGCTCACTCAGAGCATGGCCTTTTAATCAAAAGCACTTCATAAAGGCTTTACCTCAGCAAATGTTTTGAAAGTCTCCTCTGGTCTCTTCAGATGGAATTTTTATGGAATCTGTATGATGTGGGCAATAGTGAGAAATATGTCGGAACTGTGCAAGAATTCAGACAAGGCTCACGTCGCTCTCAGAAACAACTTACTGCTTCCTTTTAACTAAATCCCAGGTGTGGAGGCAGGCTCCTCGTGAGCAGTGGTGAGTCACCTATTGAGAGTGACCTTATTAACTGCACATTTCGCCTCATTAACATTCAACTTTCTGTCATGCCATCCGCAACAAGCAAAATAAATGCCAAGACTTCTCAATGTGGAGGTCAGAGTGGGTACCTGGCAACACTAGCTCACTGCTTGCTCCAAAGAGCTTCAATGCCGAACACCAGGCACCAATATCTCAGGGAACCCCTCCATGGGTGCTATCTACATGCACATGACATTCACAGACATCGGCGTCTGGCATGCTTTCTGCATTCTTCAACACTGCACCTCAGGGCAAGACGGAAACTATCATTGTAATACTGCAGCAAGGACTCTTCATGCTCTGGGGGAAGGACGTTAGGATAATAAGGTGTCAAGCTGGATGGACGCAGCAGGCCAGGCAGCATCAAAAGAGCAGGAAACCTAACGTTTCGGGTCTGGACTCTTCTTCAGAAAATGGCAGGGCTGTTTGCTTGCTCATTCACTTTGGCCTACCTGGATGCTCACAGCAGGCCTACGCGGTTGCCTTGTCTTTTGAGTCTTGCCCCTCAGCCAGAGACATCAGGCTTACCATACTGATATAATGCTGTGCCGCTAAAAGCAGTTACAAAGCTAGGAAGGTTGTCAACGGTCCTCAGTCATGCCAAGAGGGATATCCTCCATTCAGCGCGTACAGGCACAGCACATCAAGGGCCAGGGGACTGGATATAGTCAGTCAGCCATTCAAGGTAGTCAGATTAGGAAGCCTTCCTCTAAAAGATTGATGGGTCAAATGCCACGCAGCCCACCACGCAGCTTGGTTCTTTGTCTCCTGGAATGAGACAGAGAGAGAAAGGCAGGGGCAGGTATTGTTGGAGATGAAATTGAGTGGTACAGCTGTTACTTTAGGTGCAAGCGGGGAGTTGACCCGAGCGAGTGAGTAGGTGTCACAGAGAGCATGCAGGGTTCATGCTGCCATGGGGTGGAGTGGGTGAGAGCAGATGAAGGAAGCTGTCACAGGTAATAGTGAGTGTGGTAGAAATGCACCTTGGTGGGAGGTGGGTACGAGAGCAGAAAAGTATTGTGTGTGAGGTATCAGAGAGAAACACATCAGCACATAGTGCTGACGGAGTAGGGATGGTCATTGTCCATCTTCTGAAATTGTTGTGCGTTCCTCCAAACAGCTGAGACTGCACTGTTCAAAGTGACAACCTCAGACCTTTGTGTGGTATCTTGGCCTCCTCTTGGTCATGGGGCAAAATGGACATTATGCTTGTGCACCAAATTGTACACCAGGACCTCCAGGACTCTATCCACAAAGTGGGATGCCAAATTTCTCTTGCTTGCCATGCCCAGAGTAAATGTCAGGAACCCTACAGGACAGTTCCTGGCTCTCGACTTTTAAAGATGGTGATGGAGCCAAGGATATCAGTTTAGGATGTCCCTATAGTGGACTGATAAAATGAGGTTCAAATTGGAGGAGAGAGGTGTTGTAGAGGCAGTGCTG
Organism: Stegostoma tigrinum; assembly: GCF_030684315.1. Classification (NCBI taxonomy): domain Eukaryota; kingdom Metazoa; phylum Chordata; class Chondrichthyes; order Orectolobiformes; family Stegostomatidae; genus Stegostoma; species Stegostoma tigrinum. The sequence continues at coordinate 93,075,774 of NC_081359.1, forward strand.
GTTGTTATATGGCAGCTTTAGTAAGTCGCGGCTAGAAAACATGCTTGGGCTCACGGAGAGAAACACTCCATGAAACATGACAAAATTGACACTTTACCGAAACAATATAAGATTCAGCACATAAACCCATTTAAAGGAAAGGGAATGGTTTGTAGTGAGGGTGGGAAGCGGAGTCCCTCACAGAGCTGATTTAGAAATGGTGACTTCCTCAGAAATTAAGTAGACTCGTTGTGCACAATCTGGGTGAAAGTATGTACTTAAAACTCAATGTTTTGCTTGAGATGCTGGCCTTCAAACACTAATTTCAACAAAGAACTTAAATACCTCAAAATCTGAATCATTGTTTAAATGCCTACGTCATTCTGAAATATTATTCCATTGAAAATTATGTTTTGATTAAAGTTTCATTTAGACACTTGAACTATAAAGGGAACAAAACCGCAGACAAATATGTTGTAAAAATATTTTTGTATATTTTATGGAATCCAAATGCACGATGCACAGCCACAGGCTGATGAACATAAGAAATAGAAGCAGAAGTAGGCCATTCAACCCCTCAGGGGGTCTGGTCCATGACTCAGTGTGATCTCAGCTGATTTGTTTGTGTTTTGAATGCCACATTCCCATCCATCCTCAACAACCTTTAATTCCCCTGCGTAACCAAGATTTATCTATAAAAGTCGCAGAATGCTTGAGAAACTCAGCATGTCTGACAGCATCAATGAACAGAAATAGATTTAATGTTTTCAGTCCAGGATGATGCTTCAGAAACTATCTACCTCTGCCATAAAAGAAAATCAATGATCCCGCCTTCTCACGTTCTGAGGCAGAGAGCTCCAAAGTTGCACAATGTCATCCCTTTCCTAAAAAGGATGAGACCTTTTTATGTAGAGATAGCAAGAACTATCGATGCTGGAGTCAGAGATAACACAGCATGGAGCTGGAGGAACACAGCAGGCCAGGCAGCATCAGAGGAGCAGGAAAGTTGATGTTTCCGTTCGGGACCCTTCTGACCTGAAACGTCACCTTCCCTGCTCCACTGATGATATGTGGCCAGCTGTGTACCTCCAGCTCCACACGATGTTACACCTTCTTTTTAAAGCAGTTTCCTTTTGTTCTCGACTCAATCACAAGAAAAAACCTCTTTTCCATGTCCAACTTGTCAAGGCCATTCAAGATCTTATAAACTTCAATTAAATCACTCCTTTCTCGAGTTGAAGCAAGTCCAGCTTGGTTAACATATCCACTGAAGACAACCAACTCCTTCTAGTGTCAATCTAAAGAACCTCTTCGGAATAATCACAGACCAATAGAGTACTACTGCATGGCAATGGGCCCTTTGGCCCAAACTGGTCCATGCTGGCCATAGTGCCCACTCACCTAGTTCCAACTGCCCACTTTTGGCCCATATCCCTCTAAACCCTTCCCATCCATGTACTAATCCAAATGGTTTTTTTTAAATATTGCTATTACACCTGCCTCAAACACTTTCTCTGGCAGCCCATTCCAAATGCGCACCACTTTCTTTGTGAAGAAGTTGCCCTTCAGGTCCTTCTTAAATCTTTTCCCCCTCACCATAAGTTTATGCTCTCTAGTTTTCAAATCCCCATCCCTGGGGAAAAAAAGATTACATGTATTCACCTTATGTATGCCCCTCATGATTTTATACACTTCAGGAAGGTCACCCCTCATTCTGCTATGTTCCAAAGAATAAAGTCCTGTCCTGGCCAGCCTCTCCCTGTAAATCAGTCTAGCTAGTCCTGGGAACATCCTTTTAAATCTTCTTTGCACACTTTCCAGTTTAACTATGTCTTTCCTATAACAGGGTGTTCCAAAACTGTACACAATACTCCAAGTGCAGTCCCACCAGAGGCTGATACAACTGAAACGTAATGTCCCAACTCCTGAACTCAGTGCCTTGACTGATAAAGACCAGTATGTTAAATGTCTTCTCTACCATCTTGTCTACATGTGACGCTGCTTTCAATGAACTAGGTACTTGTACTACTAGGCCCCACAGTTCCACAACACTCTTCAGGACATTATTATTTACTGTATAAGTCCTGCCTTGGTTTGACTTTCCAAAGTACAACACCTCACACTTACCTGCATTGAATTGCAATTGCCAGTCCTCTTACAATGAAGGCCAAACACCATTTTCCTTCTTCAGGAGTGCTCAGAGCAGACCATTACACAGTAAGTTTGTTTCCGTGAGTGGATTTTGAAAAGCCAGCATGCTCCTTTGGAGAGGTGAGGAGAACTGTGAGGATGCTCCCAGGACACCTTGAGGAGGAGGGAGGTTATGTGTGAGGTATCCTGGTGGATATGACAAGTGCCCTTTGGGATTGCAAAAAATGGACAAGAATATGCCTGAAAAGCGCACAAATGCTATTGGAACCACCAAACCTGTAGAAGAACTGTCAAAGCATTCAGAGTACTGTCAAACAAACATTTGGATTCTACATTGTTTTCATTAGCGACCAATTGAAAGGATTCACAAATATTTTATCAATAAGTTTGAAGTGATTGGAACAAGGTTAGCAAAGTGAATCTCATTGAGTAAGAGTTCCCTGATTGGGCTGTTAACCTGGGCCATTCCTCACTCTAGGGATTGGCTCTGAGCTAACTAGACAGTGTCTATAGCACTGTGCACATGTAAATAAAGGGTGACCTGGTGACGGGCTACCAGTCTTCATGGAGTGATTTTAAAGTTTATTTTAATAGTGTTGACGTCAATAGATATTCAACTTCTTTTTTCTGTCAATGTTTCTAATGTGCTTTGCTGATGCGGATACCAGGAGAGAGTTGGTAGAAATGGGTGTGGCCATCAGTTCGAATAAGTTGGTATTACTTTAGCTTGGGATCAATAAGAGGGCGAGGTGGCAGTACGGGGCAGCAGGCTGGTACAGAGATAATAAGGAGCCATGGGAATGGCTAGAGGGGGTATGCATAGCACAGGGGGGGGGCATGATGGGATTATGGTATTGGGATTGATAGATCATGGAGAGTGAGCAGGATGAGAGATCAAGGGCATGTTTCAGTTTTTAATTTTTTGTAACATTTCCTCGCCAAACTACAGAAGTAAGGCTTGTGCTCAGCCCACATATGAAGCCAGCAACCTCCAACTCATGCTGACATCTCCTGGATATGACCCAAAAAACCCATGGCATCAGAATAATCTGACCTGCCAAGGCAGTTTTGCCTGGTTGGGTTTGTGCAGTTAGGAGTGAAAATCAGATAGTTTTTTTTTTAAGCAAATAAACAATTATTTTCCTCTTTTTGTCCCCCCAAGCCTTTACTATCTTGTGAGAGAGATAATCAAATGTGAGGCTGGATGAACACAGCAGGCCAAGCAGCATCTCAGGAGCACAAAAGCGGACGTTTCGGGCCTAGACCCTTCATCAGAGAGGGGGATGGGGAGAGGGAGCTGGAATAAATAGGGAGAGAGAGGGAGGCGGACCGAAGATGGAGAGTAAAGAAGATAGGTGGAGAGAGTATAGGTGGGGAGGTAGGAAGGGGATAGGTCGGTCCAGGGAAGACGGACAGGTCAAGGAGGTGGGATGAGGTTAGTAGGTAGCTGGGGGTGCGGCTTGGTGTGGGTGGAAGGGATGGGTGAGAGGAAGAACCGGTTAGGGAGGCAGAGACAGGTTGGACTGGTTTTGGGATGCAGTGGGTTGGGGGGAAGAGCTGGGCTGGTTGTGTGGTGTAGTGGGGGGAGGGGACGAACTGGGCTGGTTGAGGGATGCAGTAGGGGAAGGGGAGATTTTGAAACTGGTGAAGTCCACATTGATACCATATGGCTGCAGGGTTCCCAGGCGGAATATGAGTTGCTGTTCCTGCAACCTTCGGGTGGCATCATTGTGGCAGTGCAGGAGGCCCATGATGGACATGTCATCTAGAGAATGGGAGGGGGAGTGGAAATGGTTTGCGACTGGGAGGTGCAGTTGTTTGTTGCGAACTGAGCGGAGGTGTTCTGCAAAGCGGTCTCCAAGCCTACGCTTGGTTTCCCCAATGTAGAGAAAGCCGCACCGGGTACAATGGATGCAGTATACCACATTGGCAGATGTGCAGGTGAACCTCTGCTTAATGTGGAATGTCACCTTGGGGCCTGCGATAGGGGTGAGGGAGGAGGTGTGGGGGCAAGTGTAGCATTTCCTGCGGTTGCAGGGGAAGGTGCCGGGTGTGGTGGGGTTGGAGGGCAGTGTGGAGCGAACAAGGGAGTCACGGAGAGAGTGGTCTCTCTGGAAAGCAGACAGGGGAGGGGATGGAAAAATGTCTTGGGTGGTGGGGTCGGATTGTAAATGGCCGAAGTGTCGGAGGATGATGCGTTGTATCCGGAGGTTGGTGGGGTGGTGTGTGAGAACGAGGGGGATCCTCTTGGGGCGGTTGTGGCGGGGGCGGGGTGTGAGGGATGTGTTGCGGGAAATACGGGAGACGCGGTCAAGGGCGTTCTCGATCACTGTGGGGGGAAAGTTGCGGTCCTTAAAGAACTTGGACATCTGGGATGTGCGGGAGTGGAATGTCTTATCGTGGGAGCAGATGCGGCGGAGGCGGAGGAATTGGGAATAGGGGATGGAATTTTTGCAGGAGGGTGGGTGGGAGGAGGTGTATTCTAGGTAGCTGTGGGAGTCGGTGGGCTTGAAATGGACATCAGTTACAAGCTGGTTGCCTGAGATGGAGACTGAGAGGTCCAGGAAGGTGAGAGATGTGCTGGAGATGGCCCAGGTGAACTGAAGGTTGGGGTGGAAGGTGTTGGTGAAGTGGATGAACTGTTCGAGCTCCTCTGGGGAGCAAGAGGCGGCGCCGATACAGTCATCAATGTACCGGAGGAAGAGGTGGGGTTTGGGGCCTGTGTAGGTGCGGAAGAGGGACTGTTCCACGTAACCTACAAAGAGGCAGGCATAGCTGGGGCCCATGCGGGTGCCCATGGCCACCCCCTTAGTCTGTAGGAAGTGGGAGGAGTCAAAAGAGAAGTTGTTGAATGTGAGGACGAGTTCAGCTAGGCGGATGAGAGTGTCGGTGGAGGGAGACTGGTCGGGCCTGCGGGACAGGAAGAAGCGGAGGGCCTTGAGGCCATCTCCATGCGGAATGCAGGTGTACAGGGACTGGACGTCCATGGTGAATATGAGTTGTTGGGGGCCAGGGAATTGGAAGTCCTGGAGGAGGTGGAGGGCGTGGGTGGTGTCATGGACGTAGGTGGGGAGTTCCTGGACCAAAGGGGAGAAAATGGAGTCCAGATAGGTGGAGATGAGTTCGGTGGGGCAGGAGCAGGCTGAGACGATGGGTCGACCAGGGCAGGCAGGTTTGTGGATTTTTTGTGTTGCTTTTTCTTGGGTCAAGAAGGCCTTTGGTACCAAACAGATATGAACCGCTTACAAAGTCAAAGTTCCTGCTGTGAGAACAGCCCACAATGACATTTCATCCTAGGTACAATTTTCATCTGTTGGCCTGTGTTTTGTAAGTCCTCAACAACATCTTTCGACAAATGGTGACCTCTGAGGGAACTCTTGTGAGTAGTCAGGGACATTCTGAAATATGAATCTGAAACCATTTGATGCTTTCAAAAGCCACTATTAGATGCTGTATTGTAAGGCAGATGTGTGTTTTACTTCAGGGAGTCATCACAGGGGTGTATCCTGGAAGGCTATGTTAATCCTTATATTGATGTCCATTGTGAAGGTATTATCATCCACAACAGTATTGTTTCTGTTGAAGAAAGTGCCACAATGCATTAAAATGTAAAACAGAAGTCCTGTCAACATCTACTGTAATGTTTTGTGTTGTGATTTGCAGCAACTGACAATTCTGCTTTTTCTTTAAGAAAAGTGCTCTTGAAAGTTGGTGAAAATTTCAGCACTTGCACCTGTCCATTTATAGATAGTCACTCTGATTCGCAATGAAGATAGGATACCGTTCTACTCTGGCAGTTTCAGGCACTGGAACAGAAGGCTTCTGTTATGATGGCTGTAACCGTTGTGAATAACACACTTCAGAAACTGAAAATAGCTTCAAATCAGCTCAGCAGGTGGTTCGTTGAACCAAGAACAATTCAAATCTGTAAGAAGCTGTATTAACAGAATGTGCCTTCTTGTTTGTTTACAAAGCAAATATATAAAGGATTTTTTTTCTGTCTAGTGATGTGTTTAACCATACCAATGATAGCGTGTTTGAAATTATATTTCTGGAGTTCTTTTTACCCCCCACACTCCTCCCCATGTAATTTTAAAATAATTCCCATTGGCCAGACCTGGGCATGACTTAGTGATAACGGGAACTGCAGATGCTGGAGAATCCAAGATAACAAAGTGTGAAGCTGGATGAACACAGCAGGCCAAGCAGCATCTCAGGAGCACAAAAGCTGACGTTTTGGGCCTGGACCCTTCATCAGAGAGGGGGATGGGGTGAGGGTTCTGGAATAAATAGGGAGAGAGGTGGAGGCGGACCGAAGATGGATAGAGGACAAGATAGGTGGAGAGGAGAGTATAGGTGAGGAGGTAGGGAGGGGATAGGTCAGTCCACGGAAGACGGACAGGTGTAGGAGGTGGGATGAGGTTAGTAGGTAGGAAATAGAGGTGCGGCTTGGGGTGGGAGGAAGGGATGGGTGAGAGGAAGAACAGATTAGGGAGGCAGAGACAGGCTGGGCTGGTTTTGGGATGCAGTGGGGGGAGGGGACGAACTGGGCTGGTTTTGGGATGCGGTGGGGGAAGGGGAGATTTTGAAGCTGGTGAAGTCCACATTGATTCCATTGGGCTGCAGGGTTCCCAAGCGGAATATGAGTTTTCTCTCCATCTTCGGTCCGCCTCCCCCCTCTCCCTATTTATTCCAGAACCCTCACTCCATCCCCCTCTCTGATGAAGGGTCTAGGCCCGAAACATCAGCTTTTGTGCTCCTGAGATCCTGCTTGGCCTGCTGTGTTCATCCAGCTTCACACTTTATTATCTGGGCATGACTTAATTGTTTACGGACAGAAGGTATAAGTTTTCCACTTTCATATTGGCAAGTAGATGCTTGTGTTCTAACAGTGCTGGAACAGCTTGGCTAGAGGCATAGTTATTTGTGGAGCAAAAGTCTTCAGTACTGTTGCTGGAATGTTGTCAGGGCCTTTCGCCTTTACAGTATGCAATGCCTTCAACTATTCCTTGATGTTACATGCAGTGAATTGAATTGGCTAAAGACTGGCATCTATGATGCTGGGACCTGTGGAGAAGGTCGAGATGGATCATCCACTGTGTGCTTCTGGCTGAAGATTAGAAGCATGGAGGTGTGCAGCACAGAAACAGACCCTTCGATCCGTCTTGTCGATGCTGACCAGATATACCAAATGCATCTAATCCCATTTGTTTGCTGTTGGCCCATGTCCCTCCAAATTCTGCCTATTCATATACCAGCCAGATGATATTTAAATGTTGTAATTGTACATCCAGCACTTCCTCTGACAGGTCATTCATACACTCATCACCCTCTATGTGAAAAGTTATCCCCTAGGTCCTATGGCCTCTAGTTTTGGACTTCCCCACCCTGGGGAAAAGCCCTTATCTACTTACCCTATCCATGCCCTTCATGATTTTATAAACCTCTAAGAGGCACCCCGCAGCCTCCTTATTTCAGCCTTATCTTTTACTTTGATATGCTAGGCTTCCCGTTCATTCACAATATGAATATTATGACATCTCCTCTTCCTGGTAGTTGTTCAGTTGTCCACCACTACACACAGCTGGGAATGGCAGTACTGCAGAGCTTAGATGACCCATTGGTTGCAATGTTTTGGAGCACAGCCACAGGAAACAGAGAACAATCTGACCCACTCATGCAAAGCGAATGACATCCAGGAGAATTGCACCCAAAGCCATTATGCCTGATTAGAAATTTTGTTATTTACCAACATGGTTTGCGGAGGATTGAGTAGAATTTCTGTCAACACAGCCTCATTGGAATGGATCTCCAGCCAAAGTAGTGAGGCAACTGAAGCCACGTGTGGCTAAGAGAGAAACAGCAATGTTGTAATTTTCATTTTGGGGTCAGAGTGGACCTTTCTGGGGTTAGCTTTGCTGGCATGAAAAGACAGATTGTGAAAGCAAGCCAGGATGTGATTTAATGAATATGTGCCAGTAAGCATACAGTACTGGTTTAGTACTGACTACATTATTCAAAGTGAATCATTGGAGATTGCTTCACATTCCTCGGGGCATAATGCTTTGTAATTTCGAGAGGGCCAACTGAAGTGAGAATCCTGAAAGAGAAAGTGAAGTTATGGATATAACACTGAAACCAAATGGAACCCTGTTTTTTTTATTTTGCTTAGAACAGTATTTTACACTGTGATTTAGAAATACATGTTGCACAATCCACTTATTACCCATATTTAGCCTGAACGATGAATGTGCAGTCTTTTAACTCCAAACTAGAAGTCTCCCTATAGTCTTGCAGTTTTCTTCCACTTCCTCCCCAATCTGCTTCCCACCCATCCGCTATCACCCATTATACATCTCGGTGAAGGCAGCAACTTTCACTTTGGAATTTAAAGTCGAATGACAACAATAACTTCCATTTGTATAGCCCCTGCAACTAACAACACAGCTTGAGACATTTGTTCTTGATGGAGATGGATTTTAATAATGGCAGAGTGTCCAGTTGTCTACTCATATAGGAGCCTGTGACATATTTTCAGAATTCGGCCTTAATGATGTTCTAGTCGACACAGATTGCTTGCTATTAAAGGGACAGAGTTGAGTGGATTGTCTTTTTTCCCCTTTCTGTCAGCTGTGGAGACCAACAGTAATGCACACTGTTAACCAACAAGCTGGGGTTTAATTTGTAGTTTTTCTACTGAAAAATACACAGAGGGTAAAGGCCATTCTCCCCCAACCTGTCCATTCAAATGCTTTTATGCAGCACACAAGGCACCCTCCATCTTTATTCATTTATCCCAATGGCACCATGAGGAAGTACCCATTCTCTGGTTGGCATCGTTGATCACGCCACAGCGGTGAAAAAGATCACTTTTCCTGTGGTATAGAAAGTGCAGAATTGCAACATGTCGTTTTAGAATGCTGCAGGTCTTCGCTAAAAAAGGCAGCCTGGCAGTCTGTCTGCGTCCCACTATCAGAGGTGCCGTCTCGCCGATGTGACATTAGAGGCACTGCTGCTGCCTGCTTGGGTGAATGTGCACTAAATGTTGCAAAGTGCAAGGTATTTATCTATCATCAATGTTTATCTCTCAATCAACCTCAGCCTATCTCGATATCAGGAGCAACTGAATGCAGCTTGTAACTAGATTCGTGAAGAAAAGATTTTTGCTGGGTGGGTCTCCTATTCAAAGGACTTATTTTATTGTTAATGATCTGATTAACTACACATCACAGCTTATTAATATGCAGCTTCATTATGCTGCCACCTGTTGCTGACAAACTGGATGTTGAGAATTCTCAATGTGGAAGTCAGAGCAAGTTCAACTCAATGCCTGCTCCACCTGGGCACCAACATGTCTGGGCACTTTCCATGGGAATATGACCATGTGCACCCCCACATCCATGGACATTGGCATCCAACATGTGGCAGCCTCTAAGAATCCTCATGGCATATCTCTGATCTGCTTCTGATATTCAGTGCTGCACCTTGGGGGCACAATAACACTCTCATTGTAATGCCATGTTAAGGAGACTTTACACTCAAGGCACGCACCCAGCTCGTGGACTTGACCAAGCTGCACCTCCTGGTCTATTCACTTGCTCTGTTAGTGATTGCTCGCTTTGAACCTAACTGGGTGATCACAGAATCCCTCCCTAACTTGCCTTTATTGTGCCTTGCCCCTCAGCGAGAGATATCAGGCACATTGTGCTGTTGTATTGCTGTGCCATTTAGTGTTGGCACAGCGTCAGGAAACTTGTCATGGCTGCCAGAAATCCTCGGTCACATCAACGGAGATGGCTTTCAGTCAATGGGTCCTGGCACATTCGGTAAAGGGCAGCCTCCAAGACCAATCCAGGTTGCTGAAAGTGGTCAGTCAGCCCCTGAGGGTGGTCAAATTCAGGATCTTCTCCCCATAAGGGAATGGGGAGCCAAATGTGGGTCCACTCACCACCCAGCTTGACTCCTTCTGGCCTCTGGGGGGGTGATTCCTGCTGGTATGAAAGACAGAGAGAGAGAGTGAGAGAGAGACGTGGATAATTAGGGAGGTGAAAGTGTGTGGCAGCGCTGCTATTTCTGACGTAGAGAGGTGGAGGAGGCATGCAGGGTTGGTGCTGTCGGCGTGGGGTGACAGTGAATGAGGGAAGATGTTGTAAGCAACAGTAAGAGCAGTGGAGCATTAGCCTTGTTGGGAGGTGACTAACATAGCAGAGATCGAATGTTGTGAAGTATTGAGGTTGGTGGCTGGGAAAGTGGAGAAGGACATTGATCTTTATCCTACATTGCTGGACGTCCATCCAGACCATTTGAGACAACACTGATGTGGGTGGTAACCTCAGAGCAGGCCGGCATGGTCTGCTGTTGTGGCTTCCTAGTTCTGGGAAAGAGGATGCCCTGCTCTGCAGCACCACCTTCCAACAGCATCTCCGAGTCCCTTTCCAAAAAATGGACACCAATGGACCCATCTGCCATGTTCAGAGCAAGTATCAAGAGTCATGCAGAACAACTCTGGACTGACAGTTCTTGTCCTGGTGCACAACAGCCTTTTAAAAATGGTGACATCACCAGGGATAATAGTAAATTTAGATATTATCCCAACAGTAGCAATTTGTTCTGGGTGTGCTATGTGATAGAATGGGACTAGAATCTGACACATGTAGTTAATGAGGTGCTTTGGTAAGATACTGCACATGGTCTCATAGCAAAAGAGAGTCCATGAACCCTGACTGAATTGACATATAGCCAAACAAACATAAAATTCAGCCCAATATTGTGAAAAGTAGAATCGACAATCAAAGCTGAACATAGCTGGAAGCCACAATATGAGCAGAAATTGCTGGAGAAGCGCAGCAGCTCTGGCAGCATTATTGAGAGAAAGCAAGGTTAATGTTTGGAATCCAGTGACCCTTTTCAGAAGTAGAAACAATTCTTGTAAATGCAGGGGCAGCGGAGGAGAAGAGAAGAGATATTTTAAGTGGAAGATCAGGCTTAAGGGATTGTATAGATTACTGTTAAAAACCTTTTGACTTAAAAGGTGCTGATGTTATGAGGTGATGCTGTGTTCTGATGGATTTTCTGCTCGTCTCCTTTGTTCTTTAATTTCAGTGAAAGCTTTCAATCCTTGTGGACTTTTGGGATTGACTTTGTGATGTGGCAAACATCTGTTGCAACAAGCAGTAAATCTGAAATTAATCGTTGCATGTTTATTGTTTAAAACTCCATTGCGTCACATTCACTTGGAAGTTACATCCACTTTAAAGTGAAAATCTTTGAGTTAAAATGCAACATTTGAGGCATGGTTGCTCACTCATTAGCCAGGGACCTGGGTTCGATTCCAGTTTTGGGTCATTGTTTGGAGTTTGCACATTCTTCCTGCGTCTGCGTGGGTTTCCTCTGGGTGCTCTGGTTTCCTCCCATAGTCTAAAGGTGTGCAGGATAGGTGGATTGGCCATGCTAAATTGCCATAGTGTTCAGGGGTGTGTGGGCTATAGGGGGATAGGTTCTGGGTGGGATGCTCCAAGGGGCGGTGTGGACTTGTTGAGCCAAAGGGCCCGTTTCCACACTGTAGGAATTCTATGACTCTATGATCATTGTCTGTGTGAGTTTCCTTCCACAATCCAAAGATGTGTGGGTTAGTTGCATAGAGTGTGTTAAATTGCCCTGTAGTGCCCAAGGATGTGTAAACGAGATGCCATTGGTGCACACTCGATAGACTGAAAGGCCTCTTTCCACACTAAAATTTCTAGACACAAATCAAACTGTGCACTTGCTCTGTATGAATGCCCCCCACTACATTTCACCTCTTCTTCGATGCTGGTTAAAGGTCTGCAGGTCAGGTCATTTATTTCTTTTGATTATACCTCTGCAAAGCACCTAAGGACATTTCCGTACATTGAAGGTACGACCTAAACACAATTTGTAATATTGTGCAGTAATCGTAGCAACATTTAGCAAACATTGATGAAGGGTTTAGGCCCAAAATGTCAGCTTTTGTGCTCCTAAGATGCTGCTTGGCCTGCTGTGTTCAACCAGCTTCACACTTTGTTATCTTGGAGCTTACTGAACTTGGTTTAAAGGTTCCTGGATTGGAATGAGTTATGATGCCCACACATGAGTCGAAGGCAACTTCAAGGGCTGGATGCCATGTCTGTGAATGAAAAGATAAGATTAGAAACATGGCTTCTTATAGCAAAGTGCAAGTTGCATTGAGGTTTTGGGAGTGTTTCTTGCCATGAGGCCTAACTAGATTTCTCAACATAACTTGTCAAATGTACCTCATTAACGATCCACCCTATCGCTATGGCGATCCAATTCTGTCCACACGTTACCCGTTCCACACAACTTGCCACTCTTTTCACTCACAGGATGTGGGCGTTGCTGGCTGGACCAGCATTTATTGCCCATCCTAGTTGCCCTCGAGAAAGTGGTAGTAAGCTGCCTTCTTGAACTGCTGCAGCCCACATGCTGTCAGTTGACCCAAAGTGCCATGAAGGAGGGAATGAGGTAACAAGGTGTAGAGCTGGATGAACACAGCAGGCCAAGCAGCATCAGAGGAGCAGGAAAGCTGATGTTACAGGTCTAGAACCTTCATCAGAAAATCCAGAAATTCCAGGATTTTGATTCAGCGACTCTGAAGGAATGGCTGATACATTTCCGTATAAGGATAGTGAATGACTTAGAGGGGAAATTGCAGGGAATGGTGTTCCCATGTATCTGCTGCCCTTGACTTTCTAAATGGTAGTGGCTTGAGTTTGGAAGGTTCTGTCTAAAGGATTGGAAAACTGTTGAAAAGATGTACGTCACTTGTTCCTTTGCCAGACTTGAGACTGTGCTGTGCACCCAGCCAAGCAATGGCAGTTTTGCATAGTACCTTACCAGCAATGTACTGGTCCAACAGCCACAAAGCTATACTGCTCACAGCACATAGCCAGCACGGCTGCTGTTTAACTGTCAGGCCACACAGTTTACACAGTATCCTTAGACACATCCCATCTGAAGACCCTCTCTCAGTCCCTGGTACCCTTCCACCATTGCCCGGTGGCCACCTACATTTTATCATTGTCCAGGAGGAAAACATCCAACAAAGCCACCAGTCAGCCAATTCTAGCCATAAGTTTTTGTTGATAGCTGGCAAAAGGGAATGCAGAGGACATTAAAAGAGGCTGCAGTTTGTACTCACAATACAGTGCTGTTCTTGAGTACTGTTCCACTTAGCCCTCCCATACGCTTTTACTTCACACCCATGGGTGTCTTTATGCGCACATACACAAGCGCCTCTCCTTAACCCCCAACCCCAGCCTTAATCACCCCACTACCCTTACAGGACCACCTTCCACTCTGTTTAAGGATTGACAGACAGACTCCTAGGGAAGGGGACCTAGACAACCTAGAAAGGGATCTAGAATGTTTTGTGTAACATTGAGTAGTTTGACCAGTCGCATTGCATCTGGAGCAAACACTTTATATTTACCTTTAAAATAAGAAAATGTTAGGGTCTAGGCTATGTTCTTAAAATATTTTGAGGGGGTCTGATCTGGTCCATAACAGTGGGATCTGGAGTCTCGGTATCCCACAGGTGCTGTCCTGATCTTCTCCTGCAGAGGTCAGGATGCCTTCCATGTTGGGAGTGAGGACCCCATCCAGCGGTACAGGGTCTCTTCCCCGTAATGGGCTAGCCTCCCCTGTCATGACAGAAATGGTGGGAATTCAATGAGGTGATGGGGTGGCATGATTGTTAATCCTGGTGCAGGTGGGCAAAAAGTGGTGAGGTGTTCCGAGGGAGTGAAGAGGCGGTGCAGGGTTAGTGGTGCGAGAGGTGAGGAAAAATGTTTCAGACAATATTGAGAGTAGCAGACCAGATGCCTTCCTGGAAGTGGTGTGCACCAGACAAAGTGGAGAGAGTGTGAGGCAGCATAGAGATGAATATGGTGCCCACCCTGGCAGAGCTGAGAAGAATTTCTGGCTGTTACTCAGAGCGATGAATTTTGTTTTTATTCTTTCCCAGGATATGGGTGTTGCTGTCTAGATTATCATTCATTGCCCATCCCTAATTGCTCAGAAAGCAGTTGGAACTCAATCTGTGGGTCTAAAGTCTCATGTAGGGTAAGGTTGGCTGCCCCCTTTTCTAAAGGGGATATTAGTGAACAAGATGGATTTTAGTTTTCCTGACAATTGGAATAGTTTCATAGTTATCATTAGACTTTTAATTCCAGCGTTTTATTGAATTTAAATTCTGCAATGGCAGAATTCGAACCCAGTTCCACAAAATGTATCTGGGGCTCCAGATAATGATAATATCACTAGGCTATCACCTTCCGATTGACTTGGGCGAGCCATCAGACCAGACAGTCGGAGTTTGGTGCTGTGAACTCCTTTGCACCACTTGGCAACCAAATCTTCCAGGTCATTGTCAGAGAAACCTGGTGTCACATTCCCCTTTTTCCAAAGCATTCATACTCTGCCCTTGAACAAGTAGGGCAGCTTTGGAAATGCCACTGTTCTTCTGGGGATACAGTGGCCTTTAAAAGGTAGCACAGAAACAAAGGATAGCAGACTACTGGCAGGATTCACTGAGTGAGGCAAGTTGTTCTGGGAAGGTAAGTTGGGACTGGAATTGATCACGAATGCACCAAAGGACAGGGTAGGTAGTTAATGCGGTGAGTTTGGTAAGAAGTAGCAAGAAAATGTTCTAGGTCCTGCAGCAGAAACCTTTCCTTAAAACTCGACAGAACTCGAATTTAGCCAAAAAGAGTGAGATTAAGTCCTAGATAACAGATGGTACAGGAAAATAAAACTGAAGAGAATTCTACGTGAATTGCATTGACAGAAGGTTTAATAGAGGGTTTAAAATTCATGAGGGGTCGAGACAGATTAAACGGTTTGGGGAGTGGGTTTTGCAGGGTGGCAGTGAATCTTTTTCCACCCTTAAAAGGATCACAAAACATGCGGGCGTAGGTTTAAAATAATGTAAAAGAAACAAAGGCGATGTTATGAAAATCTTTTTCACATATTGAGTAGTTAAAATCGAGAATCAAGAGTGGTGGTGTGTCAAGATAAATTGAGGCATTCAAGAGGAAATCAGACTGTTATCTGTGGAGGAAGAACATGCAGGGTTATGCATGAGAACCTGGGGGAATGGTACTAGGTGTGATACTCACTTGGAGAGCTGGAGAAGACATGATGGGCTGAATTGCCTCCTTCCGTACCGTTACAAGGAAATTCTGTGGTTTTGCAATCTCTGCTGTGTGAGCATGTAATGCCCGAGATAAAGGGCAGAATTTTGTGGAGGTGATTGGGATTGACCACTGGTTGCAGAGCTGGAAAAACCCTGTAATGCCTCTTTTCTTTTTGAGGAAGTGTGCCACAACTTTGGCACATGTCCCCATGGTAAGCAGCCTTGACTGCAATCAAGGACCTTGGGGCAGAAATCCTGCCCACAGAGAATTTCTGATGAATCAGAGGATTGAATCGAACAAGCAGAGAGACAACATCGGACGGGGCAAATGTTTAAAGTTTTTGAGAATTTGACAGGGAAAATGTTTTTTAAATTGTTTTTCCCAAAGATCCTGCCTCTTGTTCGATTGCCCTCCATGTTAACTTCCTGTAATAATTTGGTGAGTAGAGAAGCATGAGTAAACTTATTTGGAACTCGGCAAGGGTAAAGTCTGAGGCTGTACAATTGAGGTTCAAAGTTCCTCATGTCATAAAAATAGCGTAGCATTTATCAGTTCATGCACCATTACTTGCTCAATCCAACAAAATTAGTTTTCAACTTCTAATGAGTGAATTTAAGTCGTCATTGGATAAGCATATGGACGTACATGGAATAGTGTCGGTTAGATGGGCTTGAGATCGGTATGACAGGTCGGCACAACATCGAGGGCCGAAGGGCCTGTACTGTGCTGTAATGTTCTATGTTCTATGTTCTATAGTTCTAGTGCCCAAGGCTATGCAATGTAAACATTGTGTGACATTGAGCACATGAAAAGTTTGAGTATGTTTACACACGTTAATATATGCTTGAGCCTGTGCCTATCTATATTTTAAAAGCTTGAATTGCTGTTCAATGTTTCTGTAGCTCTTATCAAGTGCGTTTTTAAATCCTGTGTTAAATCCTGGCGATAGTAGGAACTGCAGATGCTGCAGAATCTGAGATACAAGGTGCAGAGCTAGGTGAACACAGCCGGCCAAGCAGCATCAGAGGAGCAGGAAGGCTGATGTTTCGGGCCTCGACCCTTCTTCAGACCCTTCCCTTTTCTGAAGACGGGTTGAGGCCAGAAACGTCAGCCTTCCTACTCCTCTAATGCTGTTTGGCGTGCTGTGTTCATCCAGCTCTACACCTTGTTATCTTAAATCCAGGGGAGTGTGGCCAAACAAAGAGACCTAGGGGTACAAGTTCATAGTCCATTGAAACTGGATTTGCAGGTAGATAGGGTAGTGAAGAAGGCATTTGGTATGCTTGTCTTTATTGGTCAGTGCATTGAGTATAAGAGTTGGGAAGTCATGTTGTGGCTGTACAGCACATTGGTTAGGCCACATTTGAAATACTGCATGCAACTCTGGTCTCGCTAGTATGGGAAAGACGTTGTGAAACTTGAAAGGGATCAGAAAAGATATAGAAGGATGTTGCCAGGGTTGGAGGGTGAGAGCTATAGGGACAGGCTGAATAGGCTGGGGCTATTTTCCCTGCAGCATCGGAGCTAAGGTGCGATCTTACAGAAGTTTATAAAATCATGAGGGGCATGGATAGGGTGAATAGCCAAGGTCTTTTCCCCAGGGTAGGGGTATCCAAAAATAGAGGGTTTACGTTTAAAGTGAGATGGGAAAGATTTAAAAGGGACCTAAGGGGCAATATGTTCTCACAGAGGGTAATGGGTGTACAGAATAAGCTGCCAGAGGAAGTGGTGGACGCTGATACAATTGTAACATTTAAAAGGCATCTGGATGGGTAAATGAATGGGAAGGATTTAGAGGGATATGGGCCAAATGCTGGCAATTGGGACTGGATTAAATTAGGATATCTCGTCGGCATGGACGAGTTTGACTGAAGGGTCAGCTTCTGTGCTGTATGACTCTGACTCCTAAATAACAATGTCTGAGTTCACGCCATTTTGTTATGCTCTCTACAAGAACAATGCGCTTAATTGTATTAGACTGTACAGGTATACTGTTGTTAAGCAATCGACAGCTCAAATTTGGTTTCCCTCAATAAATTTGGCTTGCTATTGTGTTCAAAATAATTTTGAAAGCTATCAGGAAAGCTGAAAGCTGAAACTTAAATTGCATTGGAACTTCTCTTGGCAGACTGATTTGTTTTCACTTAGCTTTCAGTCTCCAAATCTGACTCACTGCTTTCCTTGCTCCTATTTGTAAAACATACTCGGGTAGCTCTTGTCTTAAAAGCTACTCATTAATTTGCATGCAGTGGTTATTAGGATGGCTGCATTTTTAGTAATGGTCATTTATGGCTCCAAATCAAGTAATTCAGATTAAAAAAATCTTCAACTCTGTCTTTATAACAGAACTTTGTAGGCTTAGCTAATCAGTTGATTGAATTTTCTTCTATGGAGAGTGCATATTGCTCTTTCCCTCACAATTGCACTTTCCAGGTAGTTGCCCGGAAGATATTGAAGTTACCCTTTACTTAACAAACACTTTTTCCATTGGGCTAACCAGCACAACTCCTTCAGTTGTCGCCATATTGATAGATATAGTTCCATACAATTGCTAGTCTATTGAGTGAAGCCCTCAATTCACATTATTTCTTTGTTTTTTTACATAACTCTAAAGGACATATTTTCCTTTGCAGATAGTATCCCCTAATCTGATGTAAGATTCCTGAAAATATATCAATAAGTTCCTACAGCATGCCTTTTTTTAAATATCTGTCGCATCGTTGTCTGTTATTGCTTCACCCTCATCAGTCGCTGCTGAATAGCCCAGAGATATTTTGAATGGTCAAAGACTAAAGGTTAATATAAACTCTAATATAAAGAGAAATCAATAGTTTTGTGTCATTCATCGACTTCAGGACAGAATAATTAACTCTTCCCTTCTAGAATTTGCCACCTAATTTATGAGTAGTTTGCTATTTATAGAGAAAAGAATTGATACTTTTTTCCCTCGTTAGTTGTCCGGAATTTAGTTGCGTGTTCAGTCAAGAACTTGTAATTCTCAACCTTTAAACTCTTTCCCACAAGTGAAAGCACATCGACCACGTGCTAATTGTGCAATGGGATAATTTTCTCTGCACGACTGAATCAAGTGATCAAGCAGATCTTGACAAGTAAAGTTCTTCATTTTCAGCCACCATGCATATGACATTTAATTTGCAACCAGAATGAAATCTAGATTTTTTTCAATGCAAAAATCATGACACATCTCGCTTAAGAATAGTCTTTAAATATCCAATGTAAGTGTTAATGCCAGTAAACTTTTAAAAATGACTGTATTCTATGCGGTGAAACTGAAACTTTGACCACTTCCCCTTTTAGTCTTGCTTCCATAAACTCTGGACAGCAGCAAGCTTCTAGTTTGGGACAAATGTTTATTCACGTGCAGTATCTTCCTAGGCACTCCATGCAGTCAAATCTTGGCAGGGAGCTCCATTTGATCTTTGAGTTTCTCTGTCAGGAAAGCAGGAACAAGAATAGGCCATTCAGCTCAAGGAGACTGCCCCACCATTCAATTTGATCATGGCAGACTGAGCAAGTTAATGCCTCTTACTTAACCCATCACAATAACCCTTTATATTGGTCATCAGAAATCTATCAAATTCTATCTTAAACATGCTCAAAGACTACCTTTCACAGCCCTCTGTCTAGGTTCACAATCCTGAGTTTAAAAAAACATCCTCGTCTTGGTCTTAGGTGGCATCCCCTTACTTTAAAATTGTGCCCCTACTTCTAGATTTCCCAATCAGAGGAAACATTCTACCTGCGTCTACCATGCCTATCCCTTTAAATGCTTGTACGTTTCACTTTGATCACCTTACATTCTTCAAAATTCTCGAATACGGGCCCAGTTTGCATAATCGGTCTTCAAAGGACAGTATTGCCATTCTGCAAAAAAGCCTGATTAGCTGTTATTGCACTCTGTGTCTCTGGGAATGACATCTTCCTGAGATAAGGAGACCAAAACTGCACAAAATATTCCAAATGTGGTTTAACCAAGCTCCTGTACAATTGAAGCAGATCTTTGCTACTCCTGCATTTAAATCCTCATGTAATGACGGCAAGCATTCCATTAGCCTTCTTTGACAAGGGCACCCAAGTCCCTTTGCACATTTACACTTCCCAGATTCTTGTCATCTAAGAAATAGTCTGCACGTCAGGTTCTCCTACCAAAGTGGAGAAACTCACACAGTGGTTGCATGTATTTTTATAATAATGGACTAATCAGTAAGTCTGCTTTGCTATTTTTGTAACAATTGGTTTATGGTTTCCTATCTATAGGTGTCTTGACGATAAGAAACTTGAGTGATTTGCAATCTGTTTGTGGGATGTAGGCTTTGTTGACAGAGTGAGAATGACTGCCTGTCACTCAATGACCTTGAGGAAGCGATGGTCAAGCCGCAGCAGCCTGTTTCCTGAAGGTAATCCCAGAGCTGCTGTTTGGGTGGAAGGTTGGGAGTTTCGAGATTTTGACCCAGCGTCTGTGAAGGAGTAGTAATGGGTGAGATCTCGTTGAGCAGATGAAGGTCTGGCGAGAGACCCATTCTACCTCTTTTAGGAAAAGCCCACGAAATCTAATGCAATTGGCAGGGACACTACGCCTGTAATTAAGACTCTGGGAAGGAAGTCCTGGTATTCAAAGGCCAATGACGCTTGCACTTGATAGTGTGGTTGGAAGCAAAGGCAAAGAGGTGTCTCCACAGGCACTTGCCTGCCACGTGACCAGCCCCCTACAGGGGCATTGACAGCCTTTAATTGAGAGATCAATCCTTGCCTTAAACAGATGACCATCCTGAAGAGGTTGGCCTGCCAGCCACAACTTATAGTGATAGCTTGCCTAGCACTGAGTTAAGTCTGACACGTAACCACCTTCAACAGGACAAAATTGAACCATCACCCCTTGACATCCAATGGTACCCCCTATTGAACTGTTCATACCCGTACTAGTGGCTACAAGAGCAGTTCAGAGGGTAGCAATTTTGAAGCAAGTGAAAGTAAAAGGTAGAGTCACCATAATCTTACCAGGCCATAGGGCTGCTCTCTCGTGGGAGAGAAAGAAATGACTGGTGATGGTTTAACCTAAGGGTCACCATGCTTCAGGTGAGGGGAGAGGCTTAGAAGGAGAGTCCTTCACAGTAACCTCTACCAATGCGAGAATTGAACCCACACTGTTCAGCACTCTGCAATGCAAACCAACTATCCACTGAACTAACTGACATCCAGGCAGTAACTCACCTTTCAACTCTCCAGAGCCTGTTCACCATCTCCAAGGCACATGTTAAGAGTGTGATGGAATGCTGCCTGGATGAGTGCATCTCCAAAAACACTCAAGAAGCTCAGCACCATTCAGGTGATTGATTGGCACCAGGTTCGCTTCCTCCAATGATGCTTGATAGCAGCAGTGTGTACCATTCTCAAAATGCACAGTAGAAATTCACCAAGTCTTCTTCCAAATACATGACCAGTTCCATCTGGAAGGTCAAGGACAGCAGATAAATGGAAACTCCACCACCTGCAAGTTCCCATGCAAACCACTCACGATCTTGACTTGGAAACACACTGCCACTCCTTCGCTGTAGCTGGGACAAAATCCTGGAATTCCTTCCCTAATGGCATTGTATGGTGCATGGGCTGCAGTGGATCAAGAAGGTTCCTCACCACTGCTTTTCAAGGTTCAGCTATCAATGCCCTGAATGAAAGCAAAACAAAAAAATAGCAGTGGTGTGTTGAGCCATTGAAAAACCTCAGTTGGTGGTGGGATGGGAAGGGCAGGCATGGATCTTCCAGCCCGAATCTAATTCCAGTGGAGGCAGAAAGGTGGTAAGATTTGGGTCTGTCACCATCCAAGCAATTAAATGCCCTTGCTGCCTGCAAGTCAATTTGGCCTGTTGTTCCCAGTCAGAATGGTATATGGGGAAGTTTCTTGTGAGGATCCCATGCACCAGTTCCCTGGTTCTTCAGCCACTGTAAGTTACTAATTCAGTAGCATAACCACCATTCCAGTCATTAACCTGTTTGGAGCAGAGAATTACAATTGCATAGAAGTGGAAAAGCAACTGTTGCTAAGAAATCAAACACTGAAAGGAACGGAAAGGATGACACAGGTATGGACACTAGGATGCAGGGCTGTGCTATATTAGAAAAAAAAACCGAGAGAGAGAGAGGAGGTTTAGCAGCTTTAGAAATAGATGTATCTGCCCTCCGAGAGAGACTGAGAAAGGTGATATCAGGGCTATCACAGTAATTTCCAAATTCTCTCTGACCACAGGTGAGATGCTAGAGGACTGGAGAACTATTAATGTTGCCCCATTCATTTAAAACAGAGGAGGTAACGGACAAGGAGCTTACAAACCAGTCAGTCTAACCTCCGTGTTGGGGAAACTATGGCAAAGAATTCTGATGGGCAGAATCTATCTGCACTTGGAGAGGCATGGATTAATCAAAGAGAGTCAGCGTGGATTTTTTAAGGGAAGACTGTGTTTCACAAATTTGATAAAATATTTCGAGGAGGTCATAAGGAGAGTTGGTGAGAATAATGCATTTGATGCGGCCTACATGGACTTTAGAAAGGCTTTTGTTAAGGTCTGCCAGTGGCAGTCTGGTCAAGAAAGTAAGAGACTATAGGAATCCAAAGCAAAGCAGCACGTTGGATCCAGAATTGGCTGAGAGGTAGGAAGCAGAGGATTTGTTAGGGGAGTTTTTTTCTATGACTCGAAGGGGTAACGTAGAGCTTGGTATTGGGTCCTTGTTCTCTGTGGTGGATATTAATGATTTAGACTTGATGAACATGTTCATGAATTACACAAAAATTGGTAGGCCAGTAAATAGTGAGGAGGATAGCTCAACTGCCAAGGATATCAACAGACTCTTCAGCTGGAAAATGGAATTCAACCTGGAAAAGTGTGAGGTAGTGCATTTGTGGAGGGCTAACAGGGCAATGGATTACAGTATGAGTGGTAGGATCTGAGAAAATTTTGAAAATCAAAGGAACCTCAGTGTGTATATCCACAGATCCCAGGAAGTAGCAGGGCATACAGATAGGTTGGTTAATGCACCAAATGGGACGCTGCCCTTTATCAACCAAGGCATAGAATTCAAGATTGAGGAGGTTACATTCGAACTACGTAAAATGCTGGTTAGGTCACAGCTGGAATATTGTGTGCAATTCTGCTCTCCACTTTATAGGAAGGATGTGACTGGACTGGAGAGTGGTTTACCGGGATTCTGCCTGGGATTGAGTGTCTGACCAAGAGGAAATATTAGATAGGTTTCCTCTTGACCTTCGTTATTCTGAGCCTATGAGCTATACAATTAAGGTAAATATAAGATAAAGAGCAGCCTAGATAGGACTGACAGAAAGGTATCTTTTCATTAGTACAGGGATGAATAACCAGTGGGCATACATTTAAGGTAAGAGGTAGAGGCTAAGAGGAGAGCTGAGGTGAATTTTATTTTCAACCAAACGATGCTGGGGCTCTGTAACTTGTTGCCAGAAGGAACCAAGACTCTAGTAACATTTAAATAGCATTTAGATATTCACTCATACTGCCATAGCTTCCAGGACTATGGACCAAAAGCAGAAAAATGTGATTAATGTAGTCAGATCTTTGTTACTGGCATGGACAAAATGGGCAGAGTGGCCTCCTTCTGTGCTGTAAAGATCTGAGAGTCTTTAAGGCAGGCTAAGGCAGAAGAGACTGGCAGCTGAGAAAAACTATTTCTCAGTGGGCCAAATGGTCTCTTTGTTCCACCTAACAGACAGCACACAAAGTGCTGCAGAGTGCCATAATTATTTATTTAAATGTTTTGGGAATTTTAATTAATGTTTAACTTAAAAACTAAAGTCTTAGTATAGCCTTAATAGCTTTTATGGTCTGACAGTTTATTTAAATCATGAATAGCTTGCATATGTAGTTAGACTGGCTCACACTCGCCTCTAAGTTAGAAATCTCTGGGTTTAATGTCCATTCTGTAATCCATTTAATGTACTGGCACTGTCTCATTTGGAGTGTACTCACCAAACAGAAGACCCATTTACCTGCATTCAGAAAAGCAAGCTCCCATGACATTATTCTCGCAGAGGGAACACAGAGTTCCCTCCTAACTTGGCCAATATTCCTTCCTAAAGCAGTGGTGCTAGAAGAGGATATCTTTTTATGTAACCGTCGAACTGTAAGCACAGAATGAGGAATATTCAGTCTTCTTCCTTCTGCATTTCACATCCACCTCTGATTTCTCCTCCTTCCTACTTTTCCTCATTCTCCTTCTCCACCCCATTTCTTTTTTTTGCCTGTCCCACCTTCTCGCCAGTGGCGTGAAGGGTTTGAGGTGGCATATGATTGGCATGAGTGAAGCATGGGGCATGCGTAATGTCTGGGTTTGAGGACTGGAGGGATGTTTCTCTTAATTAAAGTTATAGCACAGCCTAATGCTAAAGTGGGGAGATGGGTATCATACCCTAGCCCACCAACCTCAGCCAATAGCCTCTCTTCATGCTCTCTTGTGCCTGTCCTGCCTCCCAGAGAATCCCACCACCCCACAAACAAAAAATCAACCTCCTGGGGCACTCTTTCCCAGGTTGGTTTTGTAGTGCAAGAACATTTCCCATCTTTGCGCTGCCAGGCCAGGAGTGAAAATTGGGACTGATGTCAATTGAAATGTTCAAAACTAAATTTGCTAGATCGATGTTAAGAGGGACATTGATGGACATGGACCCAAAGCCCCTCAGATAGAGTTGAGGTGGAGATCACAATGGTTTAAGTAAATGGTGAATACGCTTAAGGCACTGAATGGCTTGCTCCCATTCTGATTCAACATTACTGCAGGACTTTCAATTCTTTTTAAGGGATGGAAGGTCTATTTGCTCATCATAAACAAACTCAGAACAGCGTCATAGCCCAACGGTCCATTGAGTCTCCTCTGTCAATCAAGAAGATTGTGACTGATCTCATTGCGGCCTCAACTCCACATTTCTGGCTATCTGCAATACCTGTGACTCATTCGTCAAGAATCTATCGAGCTCTGCCTTAAAAATACTTGGTGACCCAGATGCGTAACAGAGTTCTAAAGACTCATGATTCTCTGAGAGTAAAAAATTCTCCTCCTCTCTATCCAAAATAAGAGACGTTTCATTTTAAACCGTGTCCCTGCGTTTAGTATTTCGCACATGTTATCAGCATCCACCCTGTCAAGTTCCCTAGGATCTTGTACATTTCAATGAGACCACTTCATTCTTCCAAACTCCAGTGGATATGGGCCCAACCTTCCTTTATATGATAACCCCTTCATTCCAGGAATCAGTGATGTGAACTTTCTGTGGACTAACTACTTTAAGCTTTATATATTTAGATTATCTCCTGGTCTTTCTTCGTATTTTGATTTGTCTTTTGCTTTTCTATATGATAGGTTGAGGGTGTCAGTGACATTTTCACCCATTCCCAATTGCCTTTGGGCTGACTCGCTTGCTGTGCTATTTTAAAGGGCAGTGCAGAGGCACCACGTTGCTGCCTACATAAGTCACACTGGATAAGGATGGCAGATTTATTTTCCTAAAGATCATTAGTGAACCAGATAGGGCTTTACAATATTGAAAGACAGTTGCCACAATCACAATTATATAGTCCAACTTTTAATTTGAATTTAAATTCCACCAGCAGTGGCAGTGGGATTTGAGCCCTACTGTCAGACCATTACGTCTTGGGTAGCTGGATTAATAGCCCGATGACATTCCCACCGTGTCACCATCTCCACTTATTTCCTGTCATGACTGTGGGATCTTGTATATAAAATGGCCAGTCTTTAAATTGCTTACTGCATGTGAGCAAATACTTGCAAGGAATGTATTCAGTAATGTGACACACGGCTTTTGGGTGTGTGCTTTCTTTTCAAAGAGAAAAGGATACTGCACAGCTTGCGAACACTCCCGATGAGCTGAACCCATATTAATGTGGGGTATTATATCTTCTTTGTCTATGGTATTTTTCATTATTTAGACCAAACAACATATTGCTTTTCATAATGTCATTTTTAACGTGGGGAACATTCTTACAAAACAGGTTTTAAAGACCAATGTCTTCAAACATGCTCATCTATTTCCACAGATACTATCGACAAAAGAATATTTACAAACTAAGGGGTTATAGTTTTGCACCAAATCTCCAGAGGGAACAGTGCCTACATTGTACTGAGAAATCTGGACACAGATGAATGCATATGATGCTGTTAATTATTTTGTACTGCTCCTATGGTAATTGCATTCTTCAGTATTAATTTCTCCCGGCAGCTTTGAACAAGAAAACTGTGTCATTGAATTCTTTACTAACCTGGTCCATTAATTTCCCACTGTCCGGAATTCAATACCAGGCAACGGTAAATTGAGAACACATTGTTTTAACTGTGTGTGTGTGTGTGTGTGTGTGTGTGTGTGTGTGTGTGTGTGTGTCTCTAAAGCATTATTCATTCTTTCATTTATTGCTCATGGGGTGTAAAAGCTATGTGCAGATTTAAGATGAAGCAAGGGTGGAGGATGTCTTGCCAAACAATGTGGGCTGCTTTTGTCCTGGATACTGTCATGCTTCAAGTGTTGATGGAGCTGCACCCATCCAGGCAAGACCCATCCTACTCCTGTATTGTGTCTAGGCTTTGTGGAGCCAGGAGAATGTTACCCTTGTTTTTACCAAGCACTGCATCTGACAGGAGGGCGTATTCAAAGCCTGAAATGCTTGCATAAGAAGTTAATTACAAATGTAGATATATAGAGCTTTGTAACTGAAATATATTCAGCTGTAAAACTTTTAAAAAACGCATATTTGTGCGTGTGATGCTTGTCAATATAAAATATCTGCAAGTTATTGCACTGGTAATATTTTCCCTTGTCATTGTTGTATCACCGTTTTTCATGTGTCCAAGAGTAACTGAAACAGCTGGTGTTCGTGGTTGACAAGGATTTTTGGATGCAATGAAAAATTACTGTGCCATCTCCCATCACAGGCAGGTGGAAAAGACCCTCCGGTACTATTTCAGCGAAGGGCAGCACAGGTATCACCGGTGCTCTGACTGTTACTCGTCACCCAGCAAGCCTACTAAAAATGGATTACCTGGCTGTTATCACATATAAATATATGAACAAGAAGCGGGGTAGGCCATTTGGCATTTTGAGCCTGTGCCGCAAATCAGTAAGGTCAGCACTGGTCTGGCTGTAACTCCAATTCCACACTCTAACCTACACTTGATAAATCTTTCAACCCTTGCTTAACAAGAATCCATCTGACTCTATCCTTAAAAATATTGAAAAATTCTTCTTCCATGCCTTTTGCAGCAGAGCGTGCCAAAAGACTTATGAGTCTGAAGCCTGAAAAATAGGTTTTCCTTACCTTAGTCTTAAATGGCCCCTTGTTTATTTTTAAACAGTGACACTTGGTTTTAGATTCTTAACTAATGTATTGTTTGTCTTTCCTTGACTGTTTCCTTGGCATCTAAATGGACCTCAACAGCTGGATCCTCCCCTCCCATTGCATGTTCTTTCCCAGACTTGAACAGATATTCCAAACCTGGCAGGCAACACGGCCTTCTGGACCCTCACTCTTTGCTGCAGAGAACAGTGTCAAGCCCCCTCCCAAACTGCCCCCTACTACACCATGCAGATACTGTGTGCTCAGATGGCTTCCGCATCCTGCACTCTCATCCAAACAAGCTGAGAAAATCCCAAACCTGTTTGTCAAAGGCTGAAGCTCCCATCCATGGAGTGCCCTTATCTGCCTCACTTGCTTCACACCTTCTTGCTCCTGACCAAATCCAAAGATCTTACCCTGAAGACTATGTCTTGCCTCCTGGTGCAAATAACCCAAGTAGCTTTCCCTTATAATAAAATGTGAGGCTGGATGAACACAGCAGGCCAAGCAGCATCTCAGGAGCACAAAAGCTGACGTTTCGGGCCTAGACCCTTTATCAGAGAGGGGGATGGGGTGAGGGTTCTGGAATAAATAGGGAGAGAGGGGGAGGCGGACCGAAGATGGAGAGAAAAGAAGATAGGTGGAGATAGTATAGGTGGGGAGGTAGGGAGGTGATAGGTCAGTCCAGAGAAGACGGACAGGTCAAGGAGGTGAGATGAGGTTAGTAGGTAGGAGATGGAGGTGCGGCTTGGGGTGGGAGGAAGGGATGGGTGAGAGGAAGAACAGGTTAGGGAGGCAGAGACAGGTTGGATTGGTTTTGGGATGCAGTGGGTGGAGGGGAAGAGCTGGGCTGGTTGTGTGGTGCAGTGGGGGGAGGGGACGAACTGGGCTGGTTTTGGGATGCGGTGGGGGAAGGGGAGATTTTGAAACTGGTGAAGTCCACATTGATGCCATTAGGCTGCAGGCTTCCCAGGCGGAATATGAGTTGCTGTTCCTGCAACCTTCGGGTGGCATCATTGTGGCACTGCAGGAGGCCCATGATGGACATGTCATCTAAAGAATGGGAGGGGGAGTGGAAATGGTTTGCGACTGGGAGGTGCAGTTGTTTGTTGCGAACTGAGCGGAGGCGTTCTGCAAAGCAGTCCCCAAGCCTCCGCTTGGCTTCCCCAATGTAGAGGAAGCCACACCGGGTACAGTGGATGCAGTATACCACATTGGCAGACGTGCAGGTGAACCTCTGCTTAATGTGGAATGTCATCTTGGGGCCTGGGATAGGGGTGAGGGAGGAGGTGTGGGGGCAAGTGTAGCATTTCCTGCGGTTGCAGGGGAAGGTGCCGGGTGTGGTGGGGTTGGAGGGCAGTGTGGAGCGAACAAGGGAGTGACGGAGAGAGTGGTCTCTCCGGAAAGCAGACAGGGGTGGGGATGGAAAAATGTCTTGGGTGGTGGGGTCGGATTGTAGATGGTGGAAGTGTTGGAGGATGATGCGTTGTATCCGGAGGTTGGTGGGGTGGTGTGTGAGAATGAGGGGGATCCTCTTTGGGCGGTTGTGGCGGGGGCGGGATGTGAGGGATGTGTTGCGGGAAATGCGGGAGACGCGGTCAAGGGCGTTCTCGATCACTGTGGGGGGAAAGTTGCAGTCCTTGAAGAACTTGGACATCTGGGATGTGCGGGAGTGGAATGTCTTATCGTGGGAGCAGATGCGGCGGAGGCGGAGGAATTGGGAATAGGGGATGGAGTTTTTGCAGGAGGGTGGGTGGGAGGAGGTGTATTCTAGGTAGCTGTGGGAGTCGGTGGGCTTGAAATGGACATCAGTTACAAGCTGGTTGCCTGAGATGGAGACTGAGAGGTCCAGGAAGGTGAGGGATGTGCTGGAGATGGCCCAGGTGAACTGAAGGTTGGGGTGGAAGGTGTTGGTGAAGTGGATGAACTGTTTGAGCTCCTCTGGGGAGCAAGAGGCGGCGCCGATACAGTCATCCATGTAACGGAGGAAGAGGTGGGGTTTGGGGCCTGTGTAGGTGCGGAAGAGGGACTGTTCCACGTAACCTACAAAGAGGCAGGCATAGCTGGGGCCCATTTGTCACAATGCCTGCAACTCTGTTTCCAGTCATAAACTCAGAGACAAATCTCCTCGACCCACAAATACTTAATGTATATCTAGAACACACTGGCATCTAAGAGATTCCAGATGCTGCAGCAATGACAGATCACATGTCCTGCCGTCCTTAATGTATCTTAATTAGCTAATAGGTTATTTTGTTCAATTAGTTTGGTGTCACCTGCAAACTTACTATCTAAGCCTCCTAAATTCTCATCCAACTCGTTTTTATAAATGACAAACAACAGTGGACCCAGCACCGATGCCTGGGGAACATAGCTGGCCACTGGCTTCCAGTCTGAAAAGCAACCCTCCATCCTCTGTTTACTACTATCAAGCCAATTTTGGATCCAATTCGAAAGCTCTCCCTAAATTCCAGTGGTCTAACTTTACTTATCAGTCTACCATGTGGAACCTTGTCAAAGGCTTTACTAAAGTCCATGTAGATATCTTCCCTCATCAATCCTCTTGTCAAATACTCAAAAAAATTCAATCAACTTTTTAAGACATGATTTTACACACACAAAGCCATGCGGACTCTCCCAAATCAGTCTTTGCCTCTCCAAATGCATGTAAATCCTATCTCCCTGAATGCCTTCCAATAACTTGCCCACTGCTGAGGTCAGACTTACAAGTCTATAGTTGACGGACTTCTCCTTAAATAGACATACAACATTAGCCACCTCCAGTCCTCTGGAGCCTCACCCATATGTAGAGATGATACAGATATCTCTGCTAGAGACCCTGCAATTTCTTACCTGACTTCCCACAATGTCCTGTACATTTGATCAGGTCCTGGAGATTTTATCCACCTTTATATATTTTAAGACTTCCACCACCTCTTCTGTAATGTGGGCTGTTTTCAAGACATCAATATTTATTTCCTCAAGTTCCCTAGCATCCATGTTTTTCTCCACTGTGAAAACTGATGCAATATCTTCGTTTAGTATCTCCCCTCTCCCATGGCTCCGCACATAGATGACCTTATTGATCTTTAAGAGGACCTATTTTCTCCCTAATTGCTGCTAATATACTTGTAGAATCTCTTTGGATTGTCCCTAACCTTATCAGCCAAGACTAACTCCATATCCCTTATTTTGCTCTCCTGCTTTCCCTCTTAAGAATGCTCCTACACCCTTTACACTCTTCAAGAGATTCAGTGGATCCCAGTTGTCCATACTTAACAGTTGTGCCTCCTTCTTATTCTCGATGAGAGCCTCAATATCTTCATTCACCCATTGTTCCTTGCTCTTGCCAATCTTACCCTTCGCTCTAGCAGGAACATAATACTCCTGAACTCTCGTTACCTCACTTTTGAAAGGCTTCCACTTGCCAGTTGTCCGTTTAACTGCAAACAGTCTAATCAACTTTTGCAAGTTCCCGTCTCATAGAGTCAAAAGTTGCCTTCCCGTCATTAAGAAATGTAACTTTTATACAAAGCCTGTCCTTTTTCCATGATTAATGGCCGCTAGTCCCCAAAGTGCTCCCACACCAATACTTCAGTCACTTCCTCTGCCTTATTTCCCAAGAGAAAGTCAAGTTTTGCTCTTTCTCTAGTAGATCCATTTGTATTTTGAGAAGGATAATTTTCTTGAACACTTTTAACAAATTCCTCACCATCCAAGTTCTTACACTCGATGTTCCTGAGGTTATTGATCCCATCTCATTGCACAGTTCCCAGATTCCAATACTGAATCATTTCCCTTTGACTTTGTGACGTCATTTGGTTGAAGCACGTGCAGTGAGTTTGTTGCATTGGCTGCTAGTACATGCTGAAGGTTTGTCATTTATATTGAACAGTACTGTACAGTAACACTTCTATCCCCATGATTGATGACTGATAGCAGTCATGACGAGCTGCCTGTCTGCAGCATACTCAAACAGTCATACTGTGAATCTTTGGTGTGTTGTTGAGAGGGAAAAAGTGTTGCAAGGCAAGGATGGTATGGTCATCGAAGTAGGCGCAAAGTGAGCGAGCGCTTGGAGAGAGCAGTAGCCCTGAGTTGCAGTCTGGTTCAGCCCATGACTCACAAAGGACACTCCAATGTACAGCATTAAAGTGCAGAACCAATCTGTAAATGGATTGGAGAGGTGCCAGGATGATGCAATGAGGCTGATGTATGTAGGATGCCAACGACCCTGGCCGTAGGCTGCATGCAGCTGCTGGCCATGAAGTGCACGCTCACAGATGTTGGTGACCAGTATCAAGGATGGAGGTCTGGAGGAGGAAGTAGTGACCTGATGTTATCAGATAACCACTCTGACTTCCATGTTGGGAATGTCCAGAATCTAGCTTCTGTCTGTTGGTGGGAGAATAGGAATCGGCATGCTAACGAGGTGCAATTGTTAATAAGATGTTAATAATGCAAAAAAACACTTTGGCTCCTCACTTGTAAGAATATCACAAATCTCACTGTTCATCACTTGCCTGGAAAGTGGAACATTTTGCTGAGAATCTCTTTGGTGGATGTTTCACCTGATTCTCCCAACATTTTCGTTGCAGCCGGGGCCCGGGAAGATTCTACACAGCTTCTGATTTCAGCCCGGTTTTACCTAGAGTGTTCATTCGCGAATGGGTTTCATAAACTCATGCCTCTTCCAGGAACTTTGTTTGCCTAGGCACACATAAGCAGTGATTGGTATGGAGTCAAGGAAAATATTCTTTTCTACTTTATTAATAATGATGCATTTTAATTTACATATATGAGGACCACAATTTACAGTACAGAAACAGACCGTTCATTATTGTCTAGTATGTGCATATGCAAACTGGCTGTCTCTGAGGGCTTTAATATTTATTGATTTTCTTTTTAATAGAACTGGAAGCCAGTTGAAAGATTAAAGTATACTTCCAGTATAAAATTCAGGGATTTCCAGAATTTGTTGATTGCGCATCTACATGAAACATTTTAGTATGATCTAGGGCAAAGCTGATTAAATATGACAGAGTTTCAGAGATTTTGTTTTGCACATTCTCAGCATTACGATTGCCAAAGCACTGCCAATTGATCTATTCAAAGACTTATGCTTCCCAGTTTGCTAGATTCATCGAGAGCTGGTACACTTTTTGAGCACTATTTATTTGATGAGCAATTCAAGGCAAAAATGTCTGATGTTTGGGCCACAGTATTGCTGCCAGTAGCTCTAATCTTTTTGCCTTTTCATCTGTTGCATCTTTGAGGTCTTGAGATTCTTTGCCAAATTCCTGTGGTCTGTCAATCTGTGTTTTAAATCCTGATGTTTTTAGCTTCTACACAAAGACATGTACCTGGCCCATTGCCCTACATGCCCACTGTCATGCTGACTGGAAATTCAGTTTGAGACTGATTGACAATTATTCCAAACAATAATGTGATCATGACAAGAGTCCCTTCATCTGAACATGAAATGGTTGCAAATTTTCTGTCTCCTGGTGCTCATTGGGCTAAATATAGTTTGCCCTATGCTGTATTTCAGGCACAGATGGCTTGTTTAAAATGTCCAACCACTTGCATTGTGACTGGTTGCTAATTATCTTTGGCGAAATTGAATTGCCATGGGATGGTGTGTTGTTGCAAGATTTACAGATTGGCTGATGCTATCTGCTCTCGGTTGAGGGCCTGATTTAAACATAACCCTAAAACAGATGCCCTTCTTGAAGTGTATTTAACTGCTTTGTCAATGAGAATGTTGTTCAGTATGTTATTCCTCCTTTTGTCTGTGCTTTAGTGCCAGGTGCCATCTCTCATTGGTGACCTCTTGATTATTCACTGCTTGATTTCCAATTGTTTGTCACTGACTTTGCCAATTTTCAAAATGACATCATTGCCAGTGGGACAACGCAGTTCATCTATCCATTCCATCTCAACAGTTTTTCCACTTTTTATTCAAGTATTTTCCTGCATCAACCTGTTCAGAGGTGTTACTACACACCTCTTGAGCTTGGATCTCATGGACTGAGGATAGGGACACTACCGCTGTACCAGAAGAGCCCTAAAATACATGGATGTTTTATTTAAGCTTCTACTCATCTCCCGCCTACATTTTGATGTATGGTTGATTATTTTCGCTCTTGATTCTTCATGCTCAGTTCCTCCTATTATGATTCCCTTCTCTTTTTTTAGGAGAAGTTACAATCCAGCAATTATAACCATTCCATAAGCAATCCTCCAGCATTCTTCACAGGCCTATTGATGTTTCCATTAGTTTACTGGTGGGTTTCCTGTTTAGTGACATTATGATGAATAATCTCCCATGTCAGCCAATGACAAGTGCCATAACCATTAAATCTTTTGGTGGATCTTTACAAAAATCTGGTTGTTTGAAGATAAAGTTGAAAGAAGTCTGCAAATTCTCGCCTAGGCCCAAATTATAGGGCTCCTGATGCTATCGTTTTATTGTACAACTACCCTTTGACTGTACAAGAAAAATAACTACTTTTAGATTTCCTTGATCAGTAACAACATTTGCATCAAATTGCAGTCCCTCTACAGCTGTCAGAGTGCTGCTAATTCCCTAGTGTAAATCAGCAATCTTTTTAATAAGCTAATCTGTACATGAGATAGTTGGAGGATCTTTTCACCGAATGTCTTGTAATGCAGTATTTTGAAATTTTAAAGTAAGTAAATTTTGGATATACTATATGCAAATTGCCACTTGGATTATTTTTTGTTTGCTTTGCAATGAGTACCGTTGCCTTCCTGCTACATTCATAATTCGTCTCAGGAGAAGTTATTTTTGGGAAGTTGTTATGAACTCTTATGCTGTTGACAAATCATCCGCAGCAGTTCAGAAATTAGTCTCATTGGAAATCTACCTCCAAGCACAGCATTTTCTCCAAGATTTAGTTGAAACAAGGCTGTATTATTATAGGGAAACGGCATTTCCCTGTTACAAGGTATAGAATAATCGGAAAGAATGTAAGGAGAAAGTGTAGAAATTGTGAAACACAAACAGTGCTGAAGAAATTCAGCAGATCTGGCACCATCTGCTGAGAGAAAAGCAGAATTAAAGTCAATTTCAATAGTTTGTTTACTGATCTAACATTTTCAACGTGACCTATTTTGTTTCTTATGCAGCATACCAGTATTCCAAATGTTGCTACCCTAATGGGAATGAGTACTTCAAACAGCACAACACCGATTTCAGATTGCAAATTTTCGTAATCTGTATTCCATTCACATTAGGACCCTTATGCCAATTTTGGATCATTGGTCGTGCTTGCAGTGTGCTAGTTTCTGGTGAATGCAAATACATGTAAGTGGATGCACAGGATCCTGCATGTGCGAGGGGACATATGGTGTCCCTTTTTTGGGAGGGATAGTTTATGGAAACAGAATTTGCTGCAGGTCAGCGGCAATGCACTGAGCAGTCAGAGTCTGGCCGTAGAGTTGGGATTGACAGTTCTTGCTACATCATTGTGCTGGGGTGGGGTTTGCGGGGGTGGGGGGTGCTTAGTCAGTTGGCACCCACTTCTTACGCTATGTGGAATAGTGTCCTTTCTTTAGAACCGATTTCTTGCATCCTGGATTTGATACGTGCAAGATGAATGGCAACAACTTCTAGTCTGCTTTAAGCAACCGTTAAGTTCTGTATTTCAGTATTACATTGCTCTTTGTGGGAACTTGTGTGTAAATTGGTGACCCTGTTTCCCCAGGGTGACGGTGACTATACTCCCAAAAGCACTAAACTAGCTGAAAGTCACTTTGGGGAAATTCTGAGGTCAAAAGACACTTTTAAATGCAAATGGATCTTTCCTTTCATTTGTGCATGCATTGAATTTTGGCCATTCGCCTCAGGAAGAATCTATTGGTCTTGGAGCGGCTGCAGCACAAGTACACCAGAATGATATTGGGCATAAAAGGATTACATTGTGAGGACATTTTTGATAAAATTGGCTTGCATTCTCTTTAATTTTGAAAATTAGAAGTGAACCAAACAGGGTTTTCTTTCTGATTTTCGGGTTTTAATTGCATTGACAAAGAGAAATTATTTTGTCTGTTGAAGGAGTGCAGAACAATGGGCCATAATGTTAAAATTGGAAGAAGCTTATCTGGGGACTGTTCGAAAGCATTTCTTTACAGGGAAGGTAGTGGAAATCAGTAAGTTCTCTCCCCCTAGAAGGACAGGTTAAAACTACAAGCTAATTGAACATTTTAAATGTGAGATTGCTATTTGCTTGACTATTGTAATAATGGATGTGGATCAAATCAGGCAGATGGGATGCAGATCAACCATGATTTAACTGAATGACAGAGCAGGCTTGAGTAAATGACAGCTCCTGTTGCTGTATTGCTGTGTACTTATGTACAAACACACGCACACACTTCCTATACAACACATTTGTTTATGTCTCAGCTAAAGTTTCCATTTTCTTAATATGCAAATTCCAAGCCACTGTTGAATTAGATTTACACCAAATTACATTTACTTTCATAAAATAGGGAGTCATCACAGTTCATAGACAGACACCATACCAATAAAATAAAAAGCAGGTGGCACAGAATCCTTTTGCAAACATTTAACAACAGAGTGACTAATCAAGATAATTTTAGAAAAAAGGAAAGGTAGTCCGATCAAATTGTTAAGTGTAGTAATTTAAACAAGAATTCTACACTAGTCACTTTTTCCACCTTCCTGTCAACCGTAAGCAAAATTACACTTGCGGCAGCTCAAATTAAACTCACTTCGTTGGCAAAAGGAAACATCTGCAGATTGTGCGTGCAGATTAATAGTTAATGCAGAAATAGTTTAATTCTGCACCTAATTAAGAGCCAGCATTCATTTAATACTTTGTAAAGCTGTGGGAAAATAGAATTAAAATCACAGAACTGTTTCACCTTGCCCCTAGAACTCACCAACACCAACACCATGAAAATGTGTTCTTCCCTCGCTTATTGTTCCAGCTCGTGCGGCCAAGAACAATGATGTAAATTAGCTGAGATAACAAGGTGCAGAGCTGGATGAGCACAGCAGGCCAAGCAGCATCAGAGGAGCAGGGAGGCTAACATTTTAGGCCTAGACCCTTCTTCAGACCCTTCTTTTCTCTGAAGAAGGATCTAGGCCCGAAACGTCTGCCTTCCTGTTCCGCTGATGCTGCTTGGCCTACTGCGTTCATCCAGCTCTACACCTTGTTATCTCAGATTCTCCAGCATCTGCAGTTCCTACTATATACATAAATTAGCTTATCAATTCAGAAAAAAGAAGCAGTTTCAGTGATAATGGGAACTGCAGATGCTGGAGAACCCAAGATAACAAAGTGTGGAGCTGAATGAACACAGCAGGCCAAACAGCATCTCAGGAGCACAAAAGCTGATGTTTCGGGCCTAGACCCTTCATCGGAGAGGGAACTGGAATAAATAGGGAGAGAGGGGGAGGCGCAGTTTCACCCGCCTGCTGTCAAGAGAGGCTGTGTCATTAAGAATATTCAAGTTTGAGACGAATTTTTAAGCAGTACGGGAATCACTGGATGTGAGGAGAGGGCACGAAAGTACAGTTGAGGAAGATCAGATTAACCATGATCTCATTGAATGGCCCAATGGCCAACTTCTGCTCCTACATCTTATGGTCTCATGGTCTTATATGTTGTAGAAGTTATAATTAATGACAATGTAGTTATTCATCTACACTGTAATGCTGTGTATCAATAGATAGATTGAGCATGCTTACTTGCAAGTCTTTATATGTTCATTGCCTGTCCAATATTAAATCCTAGTTGAGCTGAAATTCCTTAGTGTCAGCATTGGCAAAACTAAAGCCAATTTTTTCATTGTCTTATGCAGCCACATACCATTGTTGTTGACTTCCTCGGGTGTTGGTTGAGACAAAAACTGATGGTGTGCAAACAGGACCACTCCAACCCTGCAAACATTGTTTCATGTGTGTTTGCCAATGTTTAAAGTTTTGCTGGTTTACGTACCTCCTTGTTCCGTTCCTACAGAAATAATGAGGCATGAATGAATTTCTCGTGAGAACCCTCACTGGTTTCTCCATCAGAATCCTATTTCAACAAACTTTGTCATGCATTGATTTTCAGTTTTCTTGCTTTCAGGTTCTGCCATAGTCTTATTGAACCCTCTCTGGAAAATTGAACCTTGGTACCCATTCTCCTTTCAAAGCTAATGTTTGATACGCTTCCTGAACTGAATCGATAAAGCCCGCTTGTCAGGTGAACATAAGAGCTCTTTTAACACTGTTTTGAAGAAACGTAGAAGAGCTTTCTTTGGTGTCTTGACAAACATTTTTATCCCTCAGCCAGTACCTAATGAAACATCTGGCTGTTAACACATAACTGTTTATGTGATTCTTGTAAACTGTGTTATCAACATTGCAATAACAACTGCATTATACTCCATTAACTAAAAAGATTTGTTAATTCCAGAGGTTGTGGAAGATGCAATATGAGTGAAAGTTTTTTTTTCCCCTTTAACTTGGTTGCAAACATCTTCTGAAATTAGCTTCCAATGCCTCCTCAGCAGATCCATTCAAACCTGCTACAGTAATGATAACATCTCGTGTCAACATGGCAGCATCTTCTTTATTCCCTTCACATTGAACACCATCCTAACTTGAAAATATATTATTTTTATATTAGTGTTTCTTTATCATAACTGGATTCAAAATGCTGGAACATGCGATTCAGGACAATGTGTTTGCCTACCTCTTATAGACTGCTGGGATACAAGAAAGTGACTCACCATTGCATTCTCAACCATGTCTGAAAAAGCATAAATTAGAATGACATAGTTTGCGCACGTATTGGTAGTACATCAAAGGCAAATTACTAGTGTGCCAGGGATCTAGTTTGTGGTACAATATAAATATGGTTCTGGGGCTATGGAATTTATAGGCAGAGGGGAAAAGTTCCATTCTTTAAATCCGATTAGTTAATTGTGGCAGGCAGTTAGTCACAAATGAAATTGTGCAGCTTCATAAAATGAACATCTATGTTCCAAAGTGAAGTCTCTGCCAGTGTACATTGAAGTGATACATAAACAGTGGTGGGCGCCAGGGTTCCTACGTGCACATTCATTGCTTGTTGTCTTCGCTCAGTCATGTGTTTATTAAAAACCCAGAACTTTTCCTGTGTCCAGTCTTGCTCTGCCAGTGCCCCACAAAGTGCTTGTTGTAATTTGTCACCAGCAAACTGTTTTTCTTGCAGTGTCTGTGTAATGTGAATGTGTATTTGAAGCACATGCAATTGATCAGATGGTATCTGGAAGACTAGTAGTGAAAGTTTTAGTATTGTATGATACATTGGCTCATTTTATGATGTTTTGAGATTAAAGGCAGAACTAATGGCTTAGCACATTAGAGCCCTTACTGTATTTTGACATGTATTCCAAAAATTTGTACATTGCAACAATATGTTCACATTTTTCTTTTCCCTCATAAACAATTAACATCTTGAATGAATTTAACCTGCACAGCTCACACCACGTTTGATGAGAAGTAAAAGTAGATGGAAAGGAGCTTGTTTATTACTTTACAGATACTTTCTTGATAGTTAATAAGTACAGTATTATACTGTACATTTCAAAGTTAATAAAAGTAAACTTCCATTGATTATGAAATGCTGAATCTGTAACAATGAAAGTTCATGACCATTTGGGATGAAATTCTTCCATTTTCTGGCAGTTTAAATTCTGAGAACTGCTTACATGTGCAGTGAAAATCATTTCACTTTTTTTACAGGATGGTTCAATATGCAAATTATTTTTGTCACAAGTAATTTTGATCCACTTATAACTTATTCAAAGAGTACTGGTGCAATTTAAATTTCTTCCATGCATATGCATTCCTCATTCCTGTTGTTTCTTATATCATGGTTCATGGCTTATGTTTTAGAATACCTAAATATCGCAAGCCACTTACAATAACACTGTCTTTATGTGAAACAAAAGACTTCCCAGGAGAACCTGAAAAATGAGTTCCATCAAACATGTAAAAATGCTCTGTTTATATACAGTCTATAATTAACCATTACAAAACGTAAGGAGTGTTCTTGTGTGGGTAGTTTTTCTCACACAGGGCAGAAGAGAGAGTAGAAAGAAACAACAGTTAATCTAAGCCAGACTAGCAGCTGTGTTTGACATTTACAGGTGCCTGCCAGCAATGACTTGGTCTCTTGATCAAGGAGCGAAGTGTGACTGTGACTGAGCTTCAGAACACATAAAAGTGGTGTATTTGAGAATGTCTGAAAGATTTCAAAATCATCTTATAACTAAATTACTATTTTAATCCAAAGGTAGATTTTCTGCTGTTATTTTGGTTTTTAAATAATTCACATTTTGCTGTTAACAAGATGTTACCCTTTTGTTCGCTTGGGTCAGCTGAACTTTTTGACCTGCAGTGATAATTCACTGTGCACTTCACCTTTATAGGTTTCATTCAGTATGTTTGTGAGGTTTTGGAACTAATGAAGGATATAATGATGTAGATCAGTCACAATTCTATTGAATGGCACAGCAGGCTTGAGAGACAGAATGGCCTACTCCTTTTCCTATTTCTTACGGTCCTGTGTAGTGACTCAGTGTAGAAGATGCAGTTGGCATTGATGATGAGCAGAAATCTAATAGATGACATTTTTATGACACCCAAAGGGTTGTGAACCTGTGGAATTCGCTGCTCAGTGAAGCAGTCGAGGTCACCTCATTGAATGTTTTAAAGGCAAGGACAGATTTTTGAACGACAAAGGATTTAAGGGTTATGGTG
This sequence comes from Stegostoma tigrinum, assembly GCF_030684315.1. NCBI lineage: Eukaryota > Metazoa > Chordata > Chondrichthyes > Orectolobiformes > Stegostomatidae > Stegostoma > Stegostoma tigrinum. The sequence goes on from NC_081359.1 coordinate 93,115,250, forward strand.
AGCGGGTAGCTAAGTGGAGCTAAGTCCATGAAAAGATCAGCCATGATCTTATTGAATGGCAGAGCAGGCTTGAGGGGCCAAGAGGCTTAGTGCCACTATTGTGTCTCTTATGTTCTTACATTCTTATGATTGCACCAATCTTCACACTATTCACGACCCCTGAGAAACTGAAGAAATCTATATCCAAAAGCAGCAAGAGCTGGATAATATCCAGGTTTGAGCTGACAAATGGCAGGTAACATTCATGCCACACCATCCTGATGCGGAATTATATTGCTGCTCCTTCACTGTTGCTGAGTCTAAATCCCAGAACTCCCTCCCTAATGTCACAATTTGTGTTCCTACAGCTCAAGAACTGCAGTGATTCAAGACAGCAGCTCACCATCACTGCCCATAGTGCAATTAGGGATAGGCAATAAATGCTGAAACAAAAACAAAGTTGCTGGAAAAGCTCAGCAGGTCTGGCAGCATCCGTGGAGGAGAAAACAGAGTTAACGTTTCGGAACTGGTGACCCTTCCTCAGAAATGATGGTGGCTGGGAAAACGTCAGTTCATACGCAGATGCCAGTCTATCCCCGGAAGTGGAAACAGAAATGTTGAGGAAGGGAAGAGTCAGAGATAGACCAGGGGAAAGTGAGGGCAGGGTGGAAATTGGAGGCGAAATTGATGAAGTTTTCCAATTCTTGCCAAGAGGGGGAAGCAGCACCGATGATATCATCAATGTATCATAGAAAGAGTTGTGGGTGGGGGCCGAAATAGGACTGGAACAAGGAATGTTCCACATACCCCACAAAGAGACAGACATAACTCGGGCCCATGCGGGTACCCATGGTGACCCCTCTTACCTGAAGATGATGAGAGGAGTTGAAAAAGAAGTTGTTGAGGGTGAGGACAAGCTCGACCAAGCGGAGGAGGGTGGTGGTGGGTGGGGATGGTTCAGGCCATTGCTCCAGAAAGAAGCTCCTGGAGGGGAATGGATGTGTAAAGGGATTGCACCTCCATGGTAAAGAGGTGGTGGCTGGAGCCAGTAAAGTGGAAGCTTTGAAACCGGTGTAAGGTGCCAGATGAATCATGGATGTATGTGGGTAGGGATTGAACCAGGGGGAGAAGACTGAGTCAAGGTAGGAAGAGATGAGTTCTGTGGGGCATGAGCAGGCTGGAACAGTGGGTCTACCTGGACAGTCCTGTTTGTGGATTTTTAGCAGGAGGTAGAAACGGGCTGTGCGGGGTTGGGGGATGATTAGCTTGGAAGTGAATGGGGGGAGATCACTGGATGAAATTAGATCCATAGTGGATACAATGGCCTGATGTGCCATGGTGGGGTCATAGTCCAGGGGAAGGTAGGAGGAGATATCTGAGAGCTGGCACTCAGCCTCTGCAAGGTAGATGTCAGTACGCCAGACTACAACAGCATCACCCTTATTGGCAGGCTTGATGACAAAGTTAGGGTTAGGTCTGAGTGCAGAGTGCAGTCAGTTCGGAGAGAGATAGGTTGGATTTGTTGAGAGGGTCAGTGAAATTGAGGCGACTGATGTCACGTAGACAGTTCTCAATGAAAAGATCAAGTGCAGGTAAAAGGCCAGAGGGAGGGGGCCAGGTGGAGGGAGAGTGTTGGGAGTTGGGCAAACGGGTCTGTGGGGTGGGGAGAGGACTCTTGTCCAAAGAAATGAGCACGGAGGTGAAGATGGCGGAAGAGCAGTTCGGCATCATGTCACGCCCGAAACTCATTAAGGTGGGGACGCAGAGGGATAAAGCTGAGGCCTTTGAGTACAGAGCATTCAGCATCGGAGAGTGCAAGGTTAGGAAGGATGAGGAATACCCGGCAGGAGGTGGGGGTTTGGGGGAGGGGATAGAGTCAGAGGCAAGGGAAGGAGAGGTAGGTTCCAGAGGGTCATGGGTATTTTTGAGTTGGTGCATCTTGTGGGCCTTATTGCCTGAAAGGAAAAAGAAAAGTTTTTTGTTAGCACGATGAATGAGCCGGAGGATGAATTGGAACTGCGGAGTGATGCAGCCATGAGCCAGTGTGTTACGATGCTGTTGGAGAGAGAGGTTGAGAGTGTGCATGTGGCACCGCATGGCACTGAGGGTGGATCTCAGGATGCGACGAGAGCAGCTGTCTGTGGAATGTTGAACATCATGGAGGTATCTGTGATCCTGGGAGGATTCAAAACATGAGGAATGAAACTTGAGTTGGAATCCACGGGGGTGAGTCTGAGCCAGAGGCAGTCACTGTGGAATGTGATATGGCTGTGGAAACGAGTTTTAGCAAATGCCTGGTTGAGCACCAGGAGTGACAGTGAAATTTAAGTCGGTGGGCAAGAAGGGAGATTGGAATGGAAATCTCGTCAGAGAGAGGAGCAGAAGTTCTTCGAGGTGGGCATGCCTGGAAGAGATGTCGCAGTCAGTTAAATACTAAATAAGAACGAAAAGAACTGCAGATGCTGTAAATTTCAGGAACAAAAAAAAACTTGCTGGAAAAGCTCAGCAGGTCAGGCAGTATTCATGGAGGAGAAAACAGAGTTTTTCTGAAACGTTAACTCTGTTTTCTCTTCCACTGGTGCTGTCAGACCTACTGAGCTTTTCCAGCAACTTTGTTTTTTCCCTGAAATTTACAGCATCCGCAGTTCTTTTGGCAATAAATGCTGGCCCAGCCAGAAAGCCCACATGCCCTGAATGCATAAAAATATCTGCCATGATGTCTCCCATGTTCAGTTAGCCTCCAGATTGATTCTTAAATTAATGCATGAGGAATAAGTTTCAAAGTACTGGAGGGTGACCGAGGTTAGTAGAACTGCATCCTCCATTAACTAGTGCTGTCAAGCAAGAAAGGTAAGATTTGAGAGGAAGAGAAATTAAGGCTGAGGATTCTGGGCAATAGGCAGCAGCAAGCAGGATCAGCACCTTGGAAATGTGACGGCAGCGTTAGAGGCGAGTTTGGGTTTTGGGCAGCATCTGCTTCCAGTGTGGATTCCTAGAGGCGGAGGTGAGTTTGGGCCCAGTACGACACCAGCAGTGGCTGCATCAGCGAGGTGGGCCCAAGGTTGACTCATGGCGAATGCAGAGTTGAGTTTGAGCCAGTTCAGTACTCAGCAGCATCGGTGGTCCAGCGAGGGCGTTGGTGGAGGCTAGGTGGTGCCAAAGAGTGATGACTTTCATTAAGGTGGCAGTGGTGTGGCATAGGGGACTCTTGCCTGGCTACCAGGCCCATAGCCCATGACAGAGCACTTAACAAGAAGGACTGGAAAGTTGGACTCTTCCTTTATTTCTTCATTTTTCTGCCATTTTACTCAGTGATTTGTTTTTTCTTTCTACGTTTTAAGGTAGCACTGGAGAATGGCAACACTATACAATACATTTTACTGCATTTGTTACAAGATACACCTGACAATAAATAAATCAAATAAAGATGGAGAAAGAATCAGGACAGAGGCCTACCATTGAAAATAACCAAATAAAGTTGATGATATAAATTAGAATGGATTGGGCACCTAATGGCCACTGGAAATGTGGTGACATAATATTTGACAGGGTCTGGACAGGAAACTAAGATTGGGTTGAAAGAATGCACAGAAAAGGCAAATCACCAAAGGAAAAGTCAGTAACATATGAAAGATGAGCGATGAAAAGTTAAGGAAGTTGGCATCTTTTTGGAAAAGGGGCAGTGAAATGAAAACTTGAAAGCTATGAAGGGAACTGTCAAAAGTCTTTTAGAATTTTTTGTTTATACTAACAGACAGTGTTTATAAAAAGTAATGTTAAAAGAGAAAAAAGGAAAATTAGATGGATGTTCTGCGGATCAATTTAGCAGGGCAATTCGTTGAAGCAGGCAGTATAAATTGACTTGAGGAATAATTAGGTGTATTTGTAAACAACTTAAAATAATGAGGAACATGACTTCAAAATGGATAAAATTGCCTCTGAAACGCAGTCAGGCTTGTTGAGCTATAATGGCATTTCGCTATTTCTTAAAATTATTTGTTTCCAAACTAGAATAATATATAATGTGTACTTCATTGCACACAATGCAGCTTTCAGAGTTGTGAGCTGGTCGATTGGTTTTAGTTTTGGGAACCATTTCCACCATAATGTTGGCAATCTTTTTAGCTGAAGGAAATGTTTCTGGATTATAGAAAAGACAGTGTAGCTTTAGGAACTGTTTAACTTTTGACACTGGCCAGAGAGTGGAATGAATCACCGAGATTCTGAAACACCAGGTTTCTGGTTTTGAAAAATAGCTGGCCTTTCACAGAAATTTTTTTCTAATTGCAACTGAGCAGAGAGGATCCTGATTAGGAATGATTTTGGGAAGAGGAGCTGCAGATTTTTAAAATATTAAAACCAAAGCTGCTGATGGACGGTGCAAATTTAATTTAATCTCAGTTCAGATTTTGGTAGCCATGGAGTTTACTCGCCAGATGTTAACCGATAGAATCAAAGAGAAAATATTAAAAGCCGCAGCCTTGTATGTAAAAGACAAAGGACTCATCTCTGTTAATGACCATGCCAAATTTAATTGGTCTGTGATTTTGTACAGCAGTGAAGCAATGGAGTTTATCAAAAGTAAAAAGATAGTTTATAATATTTTCTCAGCCTGGCCAGACAACATTGTAATAATATTTTGATGCAGCTTAAGAAGGCTTTGTAAAATTTCTGAGAAGCACACAGTCATTTGCAAAAATATTCAATTATATAAAAATATTCAAAAGGCATAGATCAATTGGGTCAAAAGATTTGTATTCTTTGTTCATCCTTCTGCAACTAAATAACTGCCTGAAACTGTTAATTGGGTCCATCCAGGAACATTTCACTTATTGAATGTATTCAGAATCAAGAAAATAGTAGATCAAGAATTCAATAAACCGGTCAAGTACTGTAATCTTGAAAACCACTGCCCACAATATATCCAACCATCTCTGTGATGTGAGTCACCCTTTCCTTACAGTAGTTTAAATTTCATGCCATGTTAAGGGGACCTTCGGGCAGGCAGCAATAGTGAATGACAATGAGTCTGTCAGCAACCAATTGTATCGAATTATTCAACGCTGAAAACGTAGAAGTAACAAGCACTTAACATTCTTCACCTTCAATTTAGATTTTCAGATAACAATGTAGAATATGATTGGATTAAGATCAAAGCTTAAACAAATCTGTAATATTTTTGCATTAAGTGGCTTTTTTTATTATGGGGAAATTTGACGGCAATTCCAACAAAACAAATTTTTGCTCCTCAAGGCCACTTAAGTTTATATTGGCAACTATGATGTTAGTTCATTCAACAAGGTGCTACTTCTTAAAGGATCTTGCAGTGAGACCAGCGGCTTAAAAGTGGGAGTTCCAGTCAGTTGAATTGATTTTCCACTGTTTGCACTCTGGGTCACGGTGACTCAACAGCATATTCTCTGGAGGAATTTTAAATACTTTTGTTTTTTTTCAAACCATTGCCTTCTGTTTGGATTTGTCAGGGGAAGTTAGTCAGTGTTCTTCAACTGACAATGGAAATTCTGGAGTAGGCTTTCCATCAAAGCCTTGTACCACGTAGCTTTGATGTTACGGGGTAGTACCCTTTGTTTGTTGGCATTTTTCACATGGTCAGTAAAACGTAGCTGTCAGTAAGAATCACTATAGTGTGGGAGCAGGCCATTGAATCCACACTGACCCTTCGAAGAACATCTGACCCAGAGCCAAGCCCCTACCCTATAACCCCGCGCGCTCCCTATGGCTAATTCACCCAGCCTGCACATCACGGGCAATTTACCATGACCAATCAACCTAGTCTGCTCATCTTTGGACTGTGGGAGGAGACCGGAGCATCCGGAAGATACTCGCAGATATGGGGAGATTATGCAAACTCCACACAGACAGTCACCTGAGGGTGGACTCAAACCCGGGTCCCTGACACTGTGAGGCAGCAGTGCTAACCACTGAGCCACTGTGACACCCCTAAGTCACTGTGCCAGAAGCAACTTCTGTCATTCAGTATTCTTTTGTGGGATCAGCATTAGATTGTTGCCTAAAAGTGTAAATTGTTTCTTCAGAGATTTATTTCCATTCTAGAGTTTTATTTCTCCTTAACTGCACAGTGAAACTCTGTTAACAGTTGGCTCAGATATCCAATTACTATTTTGAACTAAGGCCTACATAACTGTAAATTATGTCCTCGGCTCAATCCTTAAAATGAGCTGAACTACTTCATCTCAACTGGGCAGTAGCAAGGGCAATTAAAGCTGCCCTCATTAGTTAAAGAGGAAACCAGACCATGGTGCCCTGATTATTACTCCTTAAGCTGTGTTAGAGGTTTTAATGGCAAACAAGTTAGGCTCAGCCTGCTGGAATAGCCTCTGATGCTACAAGTCCAGAGATGCAAATGAATAATAGATTTTGGAAGCTGCTGGATAGCATTGAAGTTACTCGAGGATTCCTTGAACTTCTGGTAGATATGGAGAATTTCATTTTCACAATTTTATTTTTATGCTTAAATTTTCTGATAGACTTGTGATTTCAATGACTGCAGTAACATAAACATCTTCTTTCCTGGACATCTGCTCATGTCCCTTTGATATGTAATAATAAGTCTGTTTCTTTTATGTATTTTACAGAAATGTTACTGTAACCGGCCTTTGCTAATTCAGTGCAAAAGTCCAAGGATAAAATATTTTCCTACCTGTCTTGAATGGCCAGAAAAGGAGAATGGAGTTTGAAGAAAACTAACTGAGGCCAGATGAATACTTTGAAAATTGTAATAGGGAAAAGGCACAGGGCATTCTGGAAAGACAAGAGTAAATGGAGGAAATGACATTTATCTACACTGATTTTGTGGCAGAGCTTATTACCTTAGAATGTTTCTAGGAAAACAGGGACCTAGTATAATCACTTGATTAGTAATGCAGAGACTCGGGTAATTATCTGGGAACCCAAGTTCAACTCCTACCATGGCAGATGACAAAATTTGATTCAATAAGAATCTGGAATTCAGGGTCTGAAAAGGACCATATCTATGATTTTTTTTACATCAAAAGGAAATTCCTGTCCTTACCTGGTCTGGTGTACACGACTTTCCTGACCCATGGTAACGTGGTAAACATTTAACTGCCTTCTAGGCAATTAGGGACGGGCAATAAATGCTGACCTTTAAAAAAAATCTTCTGTAAGTTCATGCTGAAACATTATAGTTTTAGTCAGTTCTGATTCAGTTACACTTCCAAGGATTTTTGAGAACTCTTTTTTTAATGTTGCTGCCTTTTGGAAATAAAACAGTTGTGAGTCAAGATGGTGAAGACTACTGTTGCAAAGAAAAATTTCAAACCCAAATGAGGACACATCAAACCAATAACAGGCTAATTGCAAACTACTTTGATACTAAATGCTAACCTATCCGAGAGGAGCCTTTTAGGGAAAATGATGAGACAAATGTTTTGGCTGAGCTGTGTTCAGACACAGCACAGTGGGTGCAGTTAGCAACCCACGCTTGTGTGCAGAATTCAAAGTAACACAAAGAATAACATGAATATTTTTCACAACTACAGTGTTTAATTTCAAATAAAATGCCTTCCCTTTTAAGGAAGTATTGATGAATAATAGAAAAAGCTGTTTTTTTACAAAGTGGTCCTCCAAATGCAATTATTACACTGTATACTGCCATATGAGGGGATTTTCTTGCTCACACACCAATAAAAAACAATTCTTGCTGCATACATGAGTATGGCTGGTACAGCACTGAAGAGATAATTGGGAGGTTGTACTGTCATAGGTAGGGTTGGAAACAGAAGTCTTGGATAATTCACACAGGGACACACATCGTGTTCAAAGCCCTTTTTAATTACTATTGACAACTGAGCGGTTTGCTAGGCCATTTCAGAGGGCAGTTAAGTTTGTTGTGGAAAGATAACAGGAACTGCAGATGCTGGAGAATCTGAGATAACAAGGTGTGGGGCTAGATGAACACAGCAGGCCAAGCAGCCTGCTGAAGAAGGGTCAAGGCCTGAAACGTCAGCCTTCCTGCTCCTCTGAAGCTGTTTGGCCTGCTGTGTTCATCCAGCTCTACACCTTGTGTTTTAAGTTTGTTGTGGATCTGGAGACACGTATTTTCTGAATTGGCTGAGGATATCAATTTCAGTTGACAAATGGATATTGACACAATCTGATAGATTGTTTTTTGTCTCGATTTCAAATTTTGTTTTAATTGCACATTTATTTAATTGAACATATTTCATCTAGCTAACATGATGGAGTCTGTATGCTGACCTTCAGATCATTAGTCCAGGACTTTGGATTCCTGTAAGTGAAAAGATTATATGTGCTGGAAAGAGAAACTGCTGAAAACACTTAGCAGATCAACTAGCAGGCAAATGGAGTTAACATTTCAGCTTGATGGCTGTTCTAATGAAAGGTAATTGATAAGACCATAAGAAATAGGAACATAAGAGTAGGTCTACTTGGCCCCTTGAGTCTTTTCTGCCTTTCTATAGGATCATGGTTGATCTGAGATTCCTCATGTCACTTATCTCCCTTTCCCAATTCCCCGACTGATTGAGAATCTATCTATCTCAGCCTTAGATATACTCAAGGACTCTAACCCCACAGTTCTCTGTGGTAAGAAGTTCTAAAGACACTCAACCCGCTGAGGCAAGAAATTGGCATCCTTTAATTCTGAGACTATACCCTCTGGTCCCAGCCTCTTCCATGAGGGGATCATCCTGTCAGCATCTACTCTGCCAAGCCCCTTAAGAATCCTACATGTTTTGATGGGATCATCTCTCATTCTTCTATACTCCAGTGAATGCAGTCCCAACCATTTCAGCTTTGCTCACAAGACAATCACTCCATACCAGGGATCATCCCAGTGAACCTTCTTGGAACTGCATCCTATGAAATGATATCTTTCATTCAATAAAAGGACCAGAACTGTACACACTAATACAGATTTGGTCTCACCAGCACCTTTGTACAGTTGCAATAAGGCTACCCTACTCTTGCATTCCAAACCCTGAAATAAGAGCCAACATTTCATTAGTCTCCTAATTACCTGTTGCACCTGTCAGCTAGCTTTCTGTGTTTCATGCACAAATATCCCCAAGTCCCTTGATGTTGCGACTTTCTGTACTTTTTCTCCATTTAAATAATATTCTATTCTTTTGTTCCCTGTTCAAAAATGAGAAACTTCGCGTTCCCACATCATACCCCATTTGCCAATTTTTTGCCCATTTACTTAATCTATCAATTATTCTGTAAATAGTATTTTTCTTGCAACTTGCTTTTCTACTTGTTTTTGTCATCTTCAAATTTGGCTGCAGTACTTTCACATTCTTCCTCCAACTCACTAATATACATCATAAACAGTTGCAATCCAAGCACTGATTCCTGTGGAACCCCACTGATTCCTGTGCCAACCTAAAAAGAATCCCTTATCCATGCTCATCATTTCCTGCCCATAAGCCAATATATTACCTCCAACAGCATGGGCTCTTGTTCAAGACTTAATGTTTTGTAAGGTACCTTGTCAAATGCCTTTCAGAAGTCCAAATACGACATATCTACTGATTCCACTCTGGTTGACATTTCCTCAAAAAACTTAATTTATCAGTCAAACATGATTTCCATTTCATGAAGCCATGCTGATTCTATGTGTTTGGATTATAATTTTCCAAATGTTCTGTTATTACATCCGTAATACTTTTCGAACAACTGATGTTCAGCTAATCGAACTGTAGAGACTGCTTTTTTGTATGCCTCCCTTTGTCTAAAAAATTAAATCTTGCACTTGCTACAGATGCTGCTGGATTGGTTGAGTATTTCCAGCCATTTCTGGCTTTACCTCTTGGCTGTCAGTCTGGTATGAACTACTATATTATCATTTGGATATACATGGTGAGCAGGGTGGCTGACTAACCATTTAAGGGCCTCTGGACAGCACGACTCGGGGATAGTCTAGCATAGTCACCCTAATACAGGGTGTTGGTAACTCTGACCAGCATGGCTTTCTGAGGGTGATCAAGATGAAAATTCTGCTAGAAGAGCAGAGACAACATTGAGAGAGTTAGGCATGATGTTGGATGACAATAGTTCAATGATAGCACTTAGGAATATCCTAAGTAATTGGAAATGTAGTTTAAAATAAAACGTTTTTTTTCAGAAGGGAATGATTTTCAAAGTGGGAATATGACCGAGATGCCATTTTCATTAAAGCAATGAACTTAAGTGTTCACATTAGTCTGACTTGCCTTAGGGAGAAGAACATTTTGTACCCATGTGAAAACAAAAGACAATTATTTTTATTAGGTGATCCTAGAATTAATTGGTGCAAGACTAATTTGCATTCCATCACTGGTCTTCCAGCGCTAATATTTTTTTGATCCCCGTTCCACCTGCTTCAACACCAGCAACCTCTTTCAACTCTCACTCAATAGCTTAGACCTGTTGCCTCCCTGGTGGATTTCAAAAGACCCTTCCCTCATTCTGTTCACTTTTTGCCCCCGATGCAGTGCCTACCGATCATGTACTGGTACACCAAGGGTCTTTGATTAACTTTCTGCACATGAGGAGCAGTGGTAAAAGCATACTTCCTTGCCTGTAGCAAGTCACTATTTCCTTCAAAGGTTTTCGAGCTAAACAGAGGAGAAAAAGACTAAGAGCTCAATTTGTGGCTTTAATTTTACTTTCACTTGTGGCATCTTTCAAGGACACCCATAGCTACTACTCCAAGAGCACCATTGGCTGGAGGTCAGTGTCAAAGGTACTTGTTCTATTTCTGGAAGGTCAAAACCTGTCCCTTTGTACAAAAATACCCACAAGTCATTTAACCTGTCAACACTGTGGTGTATTTTTTCTAATTACTTGTGCTTTCTTTAACTGTCTTGTACAAGCAAAGCAAATATAATAGTGCAGAAAAATTGTCGCAGTAGATTAGGAACAAAATCGGAATGCCAAGCAATTGTGGTAACTATCATAAATTATTTTCAAATATTTGCTAATTTATCTGGAGAAATTGGCCTTTCAATGTGGCTTTGATCCCTTTGTTTATTCGAATGCCTTATTGAGACTTGTTTTGATATGTAATTTAATCCTTCTGTATCTGTCACTGTCTTCTTCCAGCAACTACTGCTACATTTGAAATTTATGTTTTACTCAGAGTAGCCACTTTATTTTCCATGTCATTCTGTAGTTAAAATTAAGCCTTGAACCATTTCCGGCACACATACTGATGTGATTTTGCAAGAAAACCTTGGCATGAATTAATATCGTAAAACGGCTGATCCTTGTAGAAAATTGTAGCAATAGTGTCGATTTTTGGTTTACATTTTTTGAAACAGATAAACCCAAGGCTTCCTATCTTGATTTGGTACCATCAATGCATATAATTTAGGTCAAAATTACTGCTGTTAAACTTCTAAAAAGTTTAATTCACCTTGGGTATCTCTTCCGTTGGACTATCAATGAGACACAGCAAAAGAAATCGACATAGCAATCCGACCCCACCACCAAAGGCATTTTTCCCTCCCCACCCTTATCTGCTTTCCGGAGGGACCACTCTCTCCGTGACTCCCTTGTCCGCTCCACACTCCCCTCCAGCCCCACCACACCCGGCACTTTTCCCTGCAACCAAAGCAACCTGCCCCCACACCTCCTCCTTCACCCCCGCCCCAGGCCCCAAGAAGACCTTCCACATCAAACAGATGTCCACCTGCACAACTGCTAATGTGGTATATTGTATCTGCTGTTCCTGTTGTGGCTTCCTCTACATCGGGGAAACCACGTGGAAGCTTGGGGACCGCTTTGCGGAACACCTACGCTCGATTTGCAACAAACAACTGCACCTTGCAGTTACGAACCATTTCAATTCTCCCTCCGCCCCCAACTCCTCAGACAACGTGTTCATCCTGGGTCTCCTGCATTGCCACAATGATGCCACTCGAAAGCTGCAGGAACAGCATCTCGTATTTCACTTGGGAACCCTGCAGCCTGAAGGTATCAATATGGACTTCACAAGCTGCGAAATCTCCCCTCCCCGAGCGCATCCCAAAACCAGCCCACCTCATCCCTGCCTCCCTAACCATTCCTCCCACCTCAAGCTCCACCCCCATCTCCTACCCACTAACCTCATCCCGCCTCCTTGACCTATCCATCCTCCCTGGACTGACCTTCCCCCTCCTGAACTCCCCACCCACAATCACCGTCACTGGCTCTAATCCCGTGTCTTTGACCTGTCTGTCTCCTCTCCACCTATCTTCTCCTTTATCCATCTTCTATCCGCCTCCCCCTCTCTCCCTGTTTATTTCAGAATCCCTTTCCCCTCCCCCATTTCTGAAGAAGGGTCCCGACCCGAAACGTTGGCTTTCCTGCTCCTCTGACATATTTTCCACCTGCCTGCCTGGTACTTATTTCAGACTTGATTGTAATGAGACACTAGGACGATTGATGTCTGTCCAGGCCCCTAAGGAGATGATGTGAATTTCTTGAATATCTACAGATAAGATATATCTTTGAATTCCAACAGTCGCAATATTTTATTTCCTTGTGATGAAAAGTGTGTAAAGTAAGTAGTGAACTACTTTATCTGTTTGCTGACACCACCCACTGATGATTTCCTATTCTGTGTGCACACAATATTAAGCCGAATCAAAATGAAATTACATTATAAAACCACATTATTTAGCTGTTCATTTCTGCCACCAGATATGTTTTGTTTATTAACGTTACACATTTAATTGCATTTTGTAAATATTTATTACTCAATTTCTGAGGTATCGCTGCTAATGCACATTTTTTTTGGTGTCAGCAAATGCAGCCCATTTTAAGTACTTCCTCAATGACTGTGCTTTATTTAAAGAGCAGTATTTGCACTCTTCAAAAGTGTTAGGTAAATTGATTTTGCACATTTTCAGTATGAATAGAATCCCTACAGTGTGGAAACAGGCCCTTTGGTCCAACAAGTCCATACTGATGCATCCCCCATAGCCCACCTAATCTACAAACCCTGAACTCCACAGGCAATTTAGAATGGCCAATCCACCTAGCATGCACATCTTTGGACAGTGGGAGGAAATGGGAGCACCTGGAGGAAACCCACACAGACAATGTGCAAACTCCACACAGGTGGAATCTAACCCGGGCCCCTGGTGCTGTGAGGCAGCAGTGCTAACCACTAAGCCACCGTGCCACCCCTATGTAGTAGGCTGTTCCAGAAAAGTGTTCCAAGTCCATCCTGCTACAGCTCTCTGTGTATGTGCATGTGTTCACCATATTTTCTTCTTTCTTCATTTGTCTCTGTCCATCTCTCTCTTTTTTCCTTTCATTTCAGCTGAGTGTACCTCTCTCTCTTTCTCTGTCTCGCATTCCAGCATGGGTTCCCTCTCTGTCCTCCTCCTGGCCGTGACACTTTCTTACATCGTCTGACATTAGCTGACATGGTACGGAGGTGCCAGTGTTGGACTGGGATGGACAAGGTCAAAAGTCGCACGACACCAGGTTATAGTCCAACAGGTTTATTTGAAAATGCAAGCTTTTGGAGCACTGCTGAAGGACTTCACCTGACAAAGGAGCAGTGCTTAGAAAGCACCGTCCAAAGATGTGCATGCTAGGTGGATTGGCCATACTAAATTGCCTGTAGAGTTCAGGGTTTGTAGATTAGGTGGGCTATGGGGGATGCATCAGTATGGACTTGTTGGACCAAAGGGCCTGTTTCCACACTGTAGGGATTCTATTCATACTGAAAATGTGCAAAAGCAATTTACCTAACACTTTTGTGCTCCTGAGATGCTGCTTGGCCTGCTGTGTTCATCCAGCTTCACACTTTGTTATCTTGGATTCTCCAGCATCTGCAGTTCCCATTATCACAGGGCTTAGAAGTATTGTGTTTTCAAATAAACCTGTTGGACTATAACCTGACATTGTGTGACTTCTGAATTTGTATCTCATAACCTGGCACCTTCTGTTGCCAAGCACATCCTGTGTCCCTTAGTGAGATTAACATGCTTGTAATTTCTGGTGTCTACCAAGGACAATTTTACCTGCCCCTTTGAAGATTCTGGCCTGTTCTTCCACAACACCAAGCCCTGAAATACATATATTTACTTTCTACCTAAGTTATTCCACTCAACTACTTGTCAGGTAGTAATAGTGTTCTGGTATCCAAATAATAGGTCTATAATAAGTGATGTCGCTCAAGATATTTTTGTATTTTCTGTGCTGCATTATCCTTCCCCCACACCCTTTTCTCCCAACTGCGCCAGTCCACGTTCTTCATTATTGAAAGTAGTCAGGCATACAAAGGTACAATTCTACAGAAGACAATGTATTTATTCAGATAGATTCTTTGAATCTGCTTTTAGCTCTGTGCAAGTAAATGAATTTTGAGTCATTAAAATCTCACCCCATTGTGGGAGAATCCAATGAACGGTGCCAATGCATGTTAGTGGAGTAGCTGGCTTTGTGATCTTGCAACTGGGATTAATTGCACCTTCATTTAATACTCGCAGTTCTACTACAAAGTGATTAGAAATGGAATTTTTTTGTGGATTGTTGACACTGTATTGCCAGGGAGCCTAGTACAGCATTTCTGTCTCAATCAGTGAAGTTGGTGCTGACTAATGTTTCCACAGAAAAATTTGGACAGTCTTCCAAAAGCCATTCATGCAATTAAATAATCAGGACTGTTTCCAATACTGAGATAACAAGGTGTAGAGCTGGATGAACACACCAGGCCAAGAAGCATCAGGGGAGCAGAAAAGCTAATGTTTCGGGCCTTGACCCTTCTTCAGAAAATAAAAAATCCAATACTGTTTTTTTAGAGAATCTGTGTGAATCCTTTAATCCATAAAGAGACTCTGATTAAAAATGTCATTTGCATATTTGGCTGTTGTGGTTTATGGGTTGGTGTTCTAAATAAACTTCCATGGTCTGGCATATCCTTCACTTTCCCTTTTACCTGGTTCCAGCCCTGGTTCAATGAAAAGTGCAGGAGGGTATGCCAGGAGCAGCAAAAGGCACATGTAAAAAGAGATGTCAACAAATAGCACAGGCAGCAAATGGCAGACAGATCTAAGTGATTCCATAAACAACAACTAAGATCTGCAGCCCTTCCACACACAGCTGTGAATGGTGGTAGATAATTAAACAATTCACTGGAACAGGAGATTCCACAATCTTTCCCATCCTCAGTGATAGAGGAGCCCTGCACATCAGTGCAAAACATACAGCTGTAACATTTGTGACAACCTTCAGCTGAAAGTACCAAATGGATGATCCATCTTGGCCTTCTGCGGCGGACCCTGGCATACCTGTCTTCAACCAATTCAATTCACACCACAGGGTATCAAGATATG
This sequence comes from Stegostoma tigrinum, assembly GCF_030684315.1. Taxonomy (NCBI): domain Eukaryota; kingdom Metazoa; phylum Chordata; class Chondrichthyes; order Orectolobiformes; family Stegostomatidae; genus Stegostoma; species Stegostoma tigrinum. The sequence continues at coordinate 93,130,567 of NC_081359.1, forward strand.
CCTGAAAGCATTGGATATGACAAAGGCTATAGGCTCCAACAACATCCTGACCATTGTCCTGAAGACTTGTGCTCCAGAACATGCCAATTCCCTAGCCAAGCTCGTCCAACACAGTTGCAACTCTGACATCTGCCCGGCAATGTGGAAAATTGCTCAGTGATGTCCTGTACACAAAAATAAGGATATATCCAACCTGGCCAGTTACCGCCCCATCAGTCTACTCTTGATCATAGTAAAAAGATTGAAGACGTCATCGACAGTGCTATCAAGCAGCACCTGTTCAGCAATAACCTGCTCAGTGAAGCCCAGTTTGGGTTCTGCTAGGGCCACTCGGCTCCTGGTCTCATTACAGCCTTGGCACAAACATGGACAGAAGAGCCGACTTTCAGAGGTGAGGAAAAAACAGCTGCCCTTGACATCAAAGTTGCATTTGCCCAAGTGTAGCATCAAAGAGCCCTAACAAACCTGGAAGCAATGAGAATTGAGGGAAAACTCTCCGCTGGTTAGCGCCATTCCGAGTATAAATGATGGAGGTCAGTCACCTACAGCTCCAGAGCATCTCTGCAAGTGTCCTAGGCCCAAAAAATTTTCAACTGCTCCATCAATGACCTTCACTCCTTCATTAGGTCATAAGACATGGGAGCAGAAGTAAACCATTGAGCCCATCGAGTTTGGTCCTAAGGTCAGATGTGGCAATGTTCAAATGTCAACAAATGTTCATGACCACTTGTGACTCCTCGGGTACTGCAACAGTTCATGCCCAAATTTGGCAACACCTGGATAGCATCCAGGTTTGGGCTGATAAGTGGCAAGTAATATTTATGCCACACAAAGGGTAGCTAATAGCAATTTCCAACAAGATGGAAACTAATCATTGCAGTTTGACATTCAACAGCGTTACCATCGCCACTGTCAATGTCCTGTGGTCACTATTGACGAGGAACTATTCTCATGAATCTTTACTGTTCGCTCTTTAACGCCATCATATCCTTCCTGCAGTATGCTGACTAGAACTGGACCATTTTTGGTTAAAAGTTGTTAACAACTGTTAATCTAAGAGTATATATCTCAGGATTGCTTAATGAATGCAATCCTAAATTGATTATAGCCATCTTGAATGCATGCATTCCATCCAATCCAGTGGTTAAGTTAGAATCTGATGAAGAGAATATTGTGTCCCTGAACAAGCTGTTATGATCAAAAGTGGGAGCTGGTAATTTGAAATGAGGTGTTTTATTTTTCCTGGGGGAGTTTTAAAATGATACAACCATGAAATGCTGAAGAAATCTAGGTTAAGCAGAGGGTGCTGCCTGATGTCAAGTGGACATGATCTTAAGATTAATATTAGTGCCTTGAAGAAATAAAATTTTAAACAAGGTGATTAGAATGGAACGCGTTACCATGAATCAGTCTTGAAGACAAGCCAGAGATAATGGGAACTGCAGATGCTGGAGAACCCAAGATAACAAAGTGTGGAGCTGGATGAACACAGCAGGCCAAGCAGCATCTGAGGAGCACAAAAGCTGACGTTTCGGGCCTAGACCCTTCATCAGAAAAAAAAACATTATTTTTTTCTCTGATGAAGGGTCTAGGCCCGAAACGTCAGCTTTTGTGCTCCTAAGACGCTGCTTGGCCTGCTGTGTTCATCCAGCTCCACACTTTGTTATCTTGAAGACGAGCCAGTCATGGCATGTCAGAGGGAATTAGATAAAGATTGGAAGGACACTATGAAAGGATGAACGTGGGGACCTCCATTGTGGAACAAGAATTAGTGCAGTCACAAACAGCTCAGGTGGTGACTGACTGATTTACATTTCTGTCACTCTTGTTTAGCAACCATTGCAAAAAGTTATTCCTCCTGGACATTTTGATGTGCAAAGGTTGAGCAACCAAGTTGGAGCTGTCACCACTGGTTTCTAATTCATTCCCATCTATGGGCTCATTTTGTGTTGTGAATGTTTTTGCTTATTTTAAGAAAATTATTTTGCTCGTTTGCACGGAACACTTTGATTTAATGTAATCCACAACCTAATCTTTTGTGAGTTGAACCATACTTTCAAAGCACACACTTTCTAAGTGTTTTATGGCTTTATAAATAAATGAAGGACTCCTGGGATACTTTGTAAAAAGGTTTTGGCCTTCAGGTGATACTAAATATACAGTTAATTATTGTACCTCCCATAAAATGCAATGATTTAATGTTTGACATATCCTTGACCAAAGATTCAATGTTTACTTCCAAAAACAGCCATATAATACTGTATATTTCAAAGGTTGGCACAATAATAATACCTAACAAAAACTTTTATTGATCAATCCCTTGAAGTACACTACTGTAACGAAGCAACGTAAACCAGTGAACCATACAAAAGAAAGGAATTTCTGCAAACTGATTTCCCCGTCACAAGATATTGTCATCCTTTAAACCTGACCTTGGTATCAACCACTTTATCTTTCCTTATGTATCATACTGCCAAAAGTATTAAAAAAAATCAAATAAAGTAGAACATAGAACATAGAAAAGTACAGCACAGTACAGGCCCTTCGGCCCAGGATGTTCTGCCATGGAATAATCCTAATCCAAAAATAAAATAACCTAACCTACACTCCCCTCAATTCACTGCTGTCCATGTGCATGTCCAGCAGTCGCTTAAATGTCAGTAATGACTCTGCTTCCATGACTTCCACTGGCAAAGTATTCCATGCGCTCACAACTCTCTGGGTGAAGAACCTCCGTCTGACGTCTCCTCTGTACCTTCCTCCTAACACCTTAAAACTATGACCCCTCGTGGCAGTTAATCCTGCCCTGGGGAAAAGTCTCTGGCTATCGACTCTATCCATGCCTCTCACTACCTTGTACACCTCGATCAGGTCACCTCTCTTCCTCCTTCTCTCCAGAGAGAAAAGTCCGAGATCAGTCAACCTCTCCTCGTAAGACAAACCCTCCAGTCCAGGCAGCATCCTGGTAAACCTCCTTTGCACCCTCTCCAAAGCCTCCACATCTTTCCTATAATAGGGCAACCAGAACTGGACACAATAATTAGTAATTGAAAATTGAAAAAGTAATTGAAAATCTGCTCAAATATTGTATTAGCTCTGTGCTGGGACCTGTGCTGTAATAATAAAATACAGCTGTACAAATGCCCAAAGATTAAGGTACACTTTAAAACTATAGATATGTTTTGTCTCTGATATACAACACACAGATATTACAGAAATAAATTTTGTTACATGAATAAATCAGCATTTTCAAGGGACATCTAATGGTGTAAAATAACACCAAGAATTCACAGGAGCATTATTCGGCAAAACAAGCTGCAGCGTGAGACGTGAAATCTTTGCAAAAGGGAGAAGTTTTAAGGAACATCTTAGAGGGTAGAGAGATTAAGAGAGGGAATTCCAGCACTTAGGACAGTGTTACTGCTGACTATTATCATTCTCGTACAGAAAATCGTGAATACCCACGAGGCTAGTTTTAGGGGGAGCACAGAGTAGCTGTTGGCAGCTGGTTTCCAGGTTGTTTTTGTTAATTCATGGAATGAGGGTTTTGCTGGCTAGGCCAACATTTATTTTCCATTTCTAATTGTCCTTGAGAAGGTGGCAGTGAGCTGCTTCCTTCAGCCAGTTGAGCCTCTGTGGTGTAGCTATACTATGGGGTTGTTGGGGGTCGGAGAGTTCCAGGATTCAAACCGACGACAGTGAAGGAATGGTGATACATTTCTGAGTCAGGATGGTATGTGGTTTGGAGAGGAAATAACAAGTCATGACGAACAGTGATCTTTGCAATACACAAGCACCCCAATATGACTGTCTCCAATAAGATCAATTCCAATTGTTACCCGCTGACCTTCAAGGACATTACTATTGCTGAAAACATTACTATTAATGCCCTGGGGTCTTACCATTGATCAGAAACTGAACTGAACCAACCATGTAAGTATCATGGTCAGAAGGGAAGGTCAGAGGCCGAGGACTCTGCCACGAGAACTTGCTTCCTGACTTCCCAAAGCCTGTCCGCCATCTACAAGGCACATAAGTTATGATGGAGTATTCCCCACTTGCCTAGATGAGTACAGTTCCTGCAACACTCAAGAAGCTCAACAATATCCAGGTCAAAGTATCCTGCTTGATTGGCACCTTCCACATTCATTCCATCTATCACCAATGCACAGTGGTAACAGTGAGTACTGCCTGCAAGATACAACAACTCACCAAGGCTCCTTAGATATATTGATGCTGGAACTGGGGACAGAAGCATGCCATTTGGTCCTTTTAAGCATCCTCTATCATTCAAAAAGATCATAGCTGATCTGCTGGTATTTCAAATTCCACATTTGTGTCTAACCCCTGATAATCCTTGACACGATTGCCTAACAAGAATCTAGGTAACTCTGACCTAACTGCCTTCATCATCTTCTAACTCAGTAGTTCCAAAGCCACATAACAGTAATCGAAAGAAAGGGGAATGGCAGGGTATTATGTGACTCGTGATCCATTGGGAAACATTGATGCATAAATGGACTCGAGATGAAACATGCAGTGCAGCGAGCAGTTAGAAAAGCATATGGTAAGTTGGCCTTAATGCAGGAGCATTAGAGTACAGGATCAAGAATGTCATGCTGCAGCTGTACAGAACATTGGTGAGCCCACACCTGGGGTTAGTGTATTTTCTCTTTACCTAAGAAAAATTATACTTGCCATAAAGGGAGTGCAGTGAAGGTTTTCCAGATTGATTCTGGGATGGTGCACTTGTCCTGTGAGGTGAGAATTAGATCGATGGGACTTGAATTCACTGGAGTTCAGAAGATTGGGAAGGGATCTCATTGAGACATATAACATCTGCTAAGAATGGACATGTTGGATGCAGGTTATATTTCAGGGGTTCAAAAACAAGAGGTCATGATCTCATCGTGAGCTGCGATGAGGAGATATGTCTTCCCTCGCAGGTTGGTAAACCTGCAGAAATCGCCGCTACACATGGCTATGGGGGTGTGGGGGGGCTTGTCTCTGAAATTCCCATCGAACCAAGATAAAAATAGATAGACTTCTAGAGGCTAAAGATGTCAAGGGGGACGAGCAGGAGTGTGGCACTGAGATAGAGGATTAGCCTTGATTATGTTGACTTTCAAACAGCACCTTCCAAACCCATGACACACCTGCCTAGAAGGGCAGCAGATATACGAGAACACCACCGCATATAAGATCCCTTCCAAACCAAATGTTCTGACTTGGAATTATATTACCATTCTTTCAGTGTCGCTGGGTCAATATCTTTGACTCCCTCCCTCACTTGCATTGTAGGTGTATCGACACCATATGGGCTGCAGTGGTTCAAGAAGGCAGCTTATCAGCGTATTCTTGAGGGATACTAGTGATGTCCATAAAAGCAAGCATAGCCAGCAATAACCAGAAACCTTGAATGAACTAAGAAGGTAAAATTCTGTAGCTGAGTTGATTGATTTGCAATAACCACAGCCGTCCACCATAGGCACTGTACTGGGGAGCATTGGAATGCTTTAGCCTTGAGGTGACAGTTACATAGATAAAAAGGCAGAATATCTTGTGGCAAGGAACATTACTCTGGAGATAGTAAGAACTGCCGATACTGGAGCCAGAGTTAACACAGTGTGGAGCTGGAGGAGCACAGCAGGCCTGGCAGCATCAGTGAAGCAGGAAAGTTGACGTTTTGGGTCAGGACCCTTCTTCAGAAAAGTCATTTTTTACTGAAGAAGGGCCCCGACCCAAAACATCAACTTTCCTACTCCTCTGATGCTGCCTGGCCTTCTGTGTTCCTCCAGCTCCACACTGTGTTATCATTACTCTGGAGCAGTGGGATATGTGGTCCAACTTTCTTACTGCAGTCTTGAGCATAATTGTCAAGAATGAGCCAGGAATTTACCTCCAAGGAGTAATTGCAGAAACCAAAGCGGGATGCAGGGGATAAAATATTGTATTGTTAAACTCCAAGGCATCAATACCTGAAAAACAAATGTGCAAGGTAAATATTTAACTCCTTTTTAAGACATCCACCCTTCGACGCGTTCAATAAGTTTTGCACTAAAATGGTTTAAGAGAATTTCTGTTGAGAATGGTTTTATGCTAATGCTTTCCCCCTCATTTATTCACAGAAAAGCTAATTGCCTATCAGCATGAGTTCCACGCCTTGAGGGAACGTCTACGTGTCGCCGAGCACCGAACTTTGCAGCGTTCCTCGGAACTAAATGGTGTCCTGGAGCAATTCAAACGTATAGTGGCTGCATCAAATGGAAGCAAAGAGGCCCTGAGCAATTTTTCAGGTAATTCTGTATAAGCGAATCACACATTGTTAGGAAATGCTATGAAATATAGCATTTTTCCTGACCGCATCTGCTTAGAATAAGCATACGTTTGGCAGTAGTCATTAAAAGGTCAACAATTGAATCAAATTAAATGAAAATATTTCAGTGTGGTGCTTTTATTGCACTCTTCTAAGCTGCATTCAGTGTACATAAACTGTATTTTCCTTCTCATTGTCGCCCCACTCAATATGCATTGACAGGCCAAGCTATTCAATTGTGCTCAGTGCTTAGCCAAAAATATTCTCTGCCAAAGATATGAAAGCAGAAAATGCTGGAGAAACTCAGTAACCCTGGCAGCATCTGTGCAAATAGAAAGACTTAACTTTTCCAGTGTGGTTCTTTGGAGCTGCTATGAGAGTGTGCTTCGATAACTGGCTGATTGAATTGTTTTCTGCCCCAGTGGTGAAGTGGCTGCCAGCATCCTCTTTTAGGTCAACATTTCTTTGTCCTGTCTGCAGCCAGGGTGCACCACACTGACAGGGTTCTAAGGGCCTTCATTAGAGAAAATCATTACCATTGAACATGACCCCAATACTTTACTGGGAATCAAGTGAAGAGAGTAGGAGACAAGCCTCATGGATGAGATGTGCTCAGCACTTCACGGAATAAGGCTCAGATGAAAGAAAGCTACAATCTCACATCTAAGGTGGGAGACCTTTGAATATAGCTCAGCTCATTTCTGTCTTTTTGAAATAATGATTTACTGCAAGAGGCAACAATGCATAATCTTTCAAGACCATAAGACATGGGTATAGAAGCAGGCCATGTGGCCCATCAGGTTGGCTGATTTATTGATTCTCAACTCCACTTTCCAGCCACTTCCCATATCCCTGCATTCCTTTTTGAATAAAATTCTATCTCCACCTGGAATATTTTAAAGCCCCAGCCTCAACAGCCCTCTACGGTAAACAATTCTACAGATTGACAAGAAGAAACTCATCCTCAATCTTATCTGAAATGAGCAATCCCTTACTCTGAGGATATACCTGCTGGTCCTGGACTCCCCACAAGAAACACAATCTTTCCACGCCTACCCTGTAAAGCCCCCTAAGAATCTTATATGTCTCAATAAAACTGCCTTTCATTGTTCTAAATTCCAGAGTACAGGCCCAACCTACTCAACCTCTTCTCAAAAAAAAAATTCCTTCATACCTAGGATCAATCTAGGGAATGTTTTCCTAACAGCCACCAGTAACAGTATATCTTTCCCGAGATAAAGGGACCAGAACTGTTCACAGTATTCCAGCTATGGTCAGACCAGTGCCTTGTACAGTTTTAGGAAGACTTCCCCACTCTCATGCTCCATTCCGTCTGAAAAAATTTCCAGCTTCCCATTGTGCCCCTCTACTAGCTGCTGAACATGGATGTTATCTTTTTGTGATGCATACATGCGGACCCCCAAATCCCTCTGTGCTCCAGCTACTTGCAGTCTTTCTCCATTTAAATAACATTCAACTTTTCTATTCTTCCTGCCTTAGTGCAGCACCTCACACTCTCCCACATTACACTCCATCCACCATGTCCACTCATTCAACCCAATGTTTTCCCCTCTGCAGACTGACCATTAGCAAGCGCACTATCCAGCCTCTTATCCATCCTGGTGTCACCCAGAACTCAGCAATCACACATTCACTTTCCTTATACAAGTCAGTAATATATAATTGATAATTGCTCCTTCCTATGTGCCCCTCAAAGAGAACCAGGTTGTTGCGATACCAGTAAAGGAGTGAAAGTTTCACTGCCCCACAGTTTAAGAGGCTAGGATTGCGAAGGACTTCCAATGGAACAAGAATGTAATTCACTTTGGCTTAACCTATTTTAACTAATTCTGAGATAAATTGTCAGTTCAGCTTGCAGAGAATTGAAGTTTTCCTGCACCTGTATAGGGTGATGGTGAGGCTGCACCTGGAGTATTGCACGAGAGTGAGGAAGTCTTCCTAAAATTATACAAGGCATTGCCAGACCACAGCTGGAATACTCTGTACAGTTTTGGCTGCTGCACTTAAAAATAAAATTACACTGGCATTGAAGGCAGTTCCAAAGAGATTCACTCAGCTGATTCTTGTTACGAAGGGTTTAACTTGCAAAGAACAGTTGCAGTTCTTGCTATCTTGAAACAGGTCAAGCCTTTTTCTCATTAAAATGTAGATGAATGAAGTGTGATTTTTTGTAACATACATGATTCTGAGGGGGGGCTTGACGGGGACATTTTGAGAAGATGCTACCACCAGTGGCATAATCTTGAACTAAGAGACATAATGACAGAATAAGGGGGCATTTGTTTAAATCTGCGACAGAAGGGCATTTTATTTCTGCTAAAAGACAGTGAATGTCCAGAAATGTCTACCCAGAGAGCTGAAGATGCTATATCACTGAGAGTGTTTAAAAACGGAGGTAGATTTTGGAATTTGAGGGTGTTAAGAGCCATACATAAGAACAAAAGAACATACAAACTAGGAGCAGAAGTAGGCCATCGGGCCCCTTGAGCCTGCCCCGCCATTTAATAAGATCATGGCTGATCTTTGAGACTCAGCTCCACTTACCCGCTGGTTCACCATAACACTAATTCCTTTACTGTTCAAAAATTTATCTAGTCTTGCCTTAAAAACATTCAGCAAGGTAGCTTCAACTGCTTCACTGGGCAGGGAATTCCAGATTCACAACCCTTTGGGTGAAGAAGTTCCTCCTGACCTCAGTCCTACATCTGCTTCCCTTTATTTTGAGGCTATGCCCCCTAGTCCTAGTTTCACTTGCTAGCGGAAACAACCTCCCTGCCTCCACTTTATCTATTCCCTTCATAACCTTATATGTTTCTATAAGATCTCCCCTCATTCTTCTGAATTCCAATGAGTACAATCCCAGCCTACATCGTCTATCCTTATAATCCAACCCTCTCATACATGAGAGAGGAGTCAAGGCCTGAGGGGAAAAATAGCCTAATCCTACCTTACTTTATGTTCACATGAGCAAAGTGGTACGGCTGCAAGCTTCAGATGAAGTACACCTGTGCACATCTTTGTAACTCTCCTTCTGCTGCCTTGAACCTGTATAATTATCTTCTCCTCATGCCTGGTTCAGAAAGAAACATATGAGTTTGTAACCTCCATTAAAAATAGCTGCAATCCATCCTCTAAATTCGTGGGCACCGTTGATTGAGATGAAAGGATTTGGTTAATCAATAATTTCTGATATATTTTAGCTTGGGACACACGGGTTGTTTTTGTTTTTGTCTTTCATAGTTGTGGACCTTAGATTTAACCAAATGGACCACAGTTGCTTCACTGTTGGCTTTATTTACTGAATGCACCTAATGTGCTTGAGTATATTTGTAGCTCATGTTGTGGGTGCTGTGGTTGGTTTGCTCACTGACCTGGTTCAATAGTTTGCAGATGTTTCATTACCCTGCTGGATAATATCATCAGTACAGTCTCTGGTGAAGCGCTGTTGCATTTTCTCACCCAATATTTAAACTCTGGGGTCCTTTGGAGTTGACTACCTCACTTCTGGTTTTCCTTCACAGCGGTGTGTATATAGGGTCTAATTCTGTGTGTTTATTGACGGCCTTCTTGATGGTGAACCAGGCCTCCTAGGAATTCCTGTGCTTACACCAGTAAACTGAGATACTGTGTTGCTAATTAGATGCCTGAGTGTACTGATCAACCTCACTGCATTTTCAGATGATGCCAAAAAGCTGCTGAAAGATTTAACCAACAAGAATGCCCTAAAAGTGCCAAATATCTACCATCACATGCCCCACTTATTGAACAGCGAGGAAAGCCTTCAGCCTGCTGTGCAGGTCGGCAGTGGTAGAACTGGTGGTAAGTTACCAAAAGTGGCCTTTGTTCTTGCATAGCATTGCTAGTGGGAATAAAAATACCTCAAGTGGATTTAAATTAAATTGTAAGGTACTTGTATTGTGTTGTCATATGATGGCCATTCTGTAAATGAATTTTAGTCAATTGGTGGATTGAAATCAAGACAGTAACATTTTTATTTGTGGACATAGTTTCCTGCCTTCCTCAGTTTCAATCGCCCATTGCAAATGCATACTCACATCTCTCTATTTCTTTGGGCTCTGACAATTAGTACCCACTACCTCTTCATCTTAAAATAAGACCTTTAGCAATGTGATGAACCTGACGGTAAGACATTCCACTTTATTTGGCTCAATTCATCTCTTGTTTTGACAGCCTTAATGCCAGTTAGATTAACCAAGGATTATGATTCCTGAATGTGCATTCAAACATTACCAATGTAACATCAATTTAATTCATTGTTCAAGAGCAGGATTAATCATCAACTGATTGTTTGTCAGCTGGTTATATAACACTAGCATGGAAATCCTTCATGATCCAGCAAATAACTTTGATTGTGCATCTTTTAATTGGTCAACAAAATTGTTGAATTGTCGCTAGTGTTACAGAAAAACAGGCAGACAAAGCTTTTCACCTCGCATCAGGACACAATCATGAGAATGCCACATCTCGAGGCGAACTTTTTTTTTATCCTGTGAGAAGAATTCTTCCGATTTTGCGATTTGGTATTCTTGCGAATCTTTCCTGAGGAATAGAAAACAAAAAGCTTTAACAGCATATCCATTTTTTCCAGCAGTTTTGCACTACTGAGAAACAATTTGGGTAACATTTCTTTGATGAAAATCTGGTATAAAGTCTTGCAACCAAATCTCAAAGATGAATTTCCTCTAGTGCCGTTACATGTAGATACATGCATACACCTCTGGCTGTTAACCATATCTTTGCTGGGCTATTTCAATCATAAAATATATTTGTGTGGGAGAAAGTCCTGGCGTGATTGTCTTGCATCACAGAGTGGATCCAAGCAGTTCTTTTTGGATTTGGTTAAATGGAGTTAACAGAAGGCTCAATAACAGCTATCTGCTTGAATACAAACATTAACTCAATAATAATAAAAGATGAAAAAAGAAAGGATCATTTAAGTGAGTAAGAAAAAATGAAAATGAGAGGGAAAAAACAATAAGCCTCACGCCCTTCTGCCCAACGGGGACCCCTTGATCAACACCTTGTCTGGAGGCTGAGGTTGTTTCTGACACTGTTGCTATCCCGGTCCCAGGTGAAATCCAGCAGCTTGGAAGAAACCTCCCTTTCTTACATAGTGTAACAACCAGCCAGGCACAGAAAAACATGTTGATTGTGCCATCTTCAGCAGGCACAGGAATGCTCACAGGACTCACTCAAGATCATGCAGCTGTTGAATATCAGCAACAAGTTTAGCCCTTCAGTCCTACAATCCTCATCCTGATGACATTTGACAGCATCTGTTACAATTGCAAATGCAGACGCAAATCGACAACAGCCACGCGAGAATGTATGAGTATATAACCTACACTAGAAGATTAAAACTAAAATGAAAATAATTATCATTAATACAAACAATAAAACAATATTGTGTATCATCAAAGGCCGTGATGGAACCAGCAAGACTGAGATGACCAATACATTGTCTATGTTTTTTTTCCAATTAATCTATTCACATAATTTGTTGTAAAATTCAGTATATTCCAGGTTCAGGTTCCTTGATTTCTGTTTTTTTTTGTTTCTAGTTCCCTATCCACAGATCACCTGACTCAACAATAGTGAAATAGCACCATACATGGACTCAAAATTTCTCCAGCTCTCTTCATTTGTACCTGTCTTGATGATGCTTCTCCAATATGTTTGCTTCCTTGCTAATTTTATGAATGATGTATCATTGAGTGGTAACTACCTCCACATGCAGGAACCCCCTTTGAGCTACAATACACATGGTATCAAACAATACACCTGTAATGTTCAACAGGCTTTACCTTCAGCTTATGCTTCCGGCCTTTTATTTTTCCCGGGTTTCCCTAACCACTGACTTCCATACGACCTGAGTCTTAGCTCAGACTTCTTTCATGTACACTAGCTGTCCTAACACATTGCAATTTCGCCTGCTGGTTTAAACACTGGAGTACAGGCATCATACATATGCTCAATATGGGGTGTCCGAATGTCATCTGATGGGCTCTTTCACTCAGTCCACTATTACTCCTCCCAAAGTCCATATTTTTTATTTCTGTAACATTTTGACATAATAACCAATCACACATGTTATTTTGATTGTAATTCTTTATATATCCCTTTCACTAATACTACTTTCATTGTTTTAAAATTAGCTCGAGCGATAAGAGACTGACCCAAAATCCATGGAGAAACTATGTCTTTGTGCTCTTCCAAGCCACACCAATCCTTCTGTCAAGTAGGTGTACATATCTGAGACCCATTATTCAGTGCAATTTTTTTTAATGGTCTCATGTTTGTTACCTCCGAGGTAATATTCATTTTTGCACACTCACAGCAGTGTCCCAAGACCGTGTCACGCATTCTTGACTCCCACATGATCTTATCAAATGATCTCTGAGGTTTCACTTATCTCTCCATGTACGGTCCAGATGACTTCAATGCTCTAAAAAGGAAAGAAAAGGACAACATCACCAAGAGAAAGCTATCAGTTTCGTGCTCTCATCTAAACCTCCTTTTCGTTACTACAACACTTCAACCTAAATTGCTGCTTCACCTTATTATTCTAATTTTTTTGTCTTCTGCCACCAGGCCCCACTCTTAATAACTTTGACTAGTCCAATTTTTCAACTTTGCTACCAATATATCTAACTCTACAAAGTAGAATTTGTAGTCCATGACCTTATAATAGTTTAAAACCGAAGTCAAACATTTCTGTTCGATACAGGCACGATATGTTTTGTTTGTTCGTTTTTTAAGATGACCCACCTTTTTTGAAGTTATTTGATAAATCATTCTAGATATTTGATATATCTCTATGTAAATTTGTCCAAATTCAATATTCTGTTTCCTCCTTTAAAGTTACTAACAAATTTTGTATGCATTGAAACCATGGAGACTTTATCATTTCCCAGAATCCCTTAAAATTTTCAAGTAACGACACCATTTAAATGTTTTAGAGTACCAGGCCATGTGAGTCTTTATATAGTTTTTATCATGATATGCTTAAATGTACCCAAGCTCAGTGGTTTTGAGACTCCTGACACTCACTATAATTAATATTTCCACAGTACGTCCCCAACAGCGAAATGTGTTATCGATGAATGGCTTGATGGCTTATGAGTGCCTCATCTATCACTGTGTTGCGACATTGAAATTATGCAAATGGGCTCAGTCTTCAGTGTCTCAATTTCTTTAAAAAAATACAAGTTTCATCCACTCCTCGTCAAGAAGAATGGGTTAATTGTGTGTATACACATGTGTGTGTGGTAAAGATAGTAAAGAAGAAACTTGTCAGTGAGGTGATAAAATGCAATGAAACAAGGAATGGAATAATTACATTTGAAATAGACTAAATCATTGGAGGGTGGAAAAAAGTTCCCAAATGGAAACTGGCAAGAATGTAAAAGAAATTTTAAAGTGCTGGAATATGGCATATCTACCAACCAGCCACTTCCATCCCAGCAGAGAGAATGAATGACAAATTCTGCTCTCATTACCTCCTTTCAGGGCCATGTGCTGACAGATATCCGTTCTTTAGATTAGATTAGATTAGATTCCCTACAGCGGGGAAACAGGCCCTCTGGCCCAACAAGTCCACACCGCCCCTTGATATATCCCACCCAGACCCATCCCCCTATAACCCACACACCCCTGAATACTACAGGCAATTTAGCATGGCCAATCCACCTAGCCTGCACATCTTTGGACTGTGTGAGGAAACCGGAGCACCCGGAGGAAACTCATGCAGACACGGGGAGAATGTGCAAACTCTGCACAGACAGTTGCCAGAGGCTGGAATCAAACCCGGGTCCCTGGTGCATTGAGGCTGCAGTGCTAACCACTGAGCCACCACGCCACCCCCAATTTTATTACACCTGTATCCCCCAACTGGGACATTGAGACCATTGAGCGGCAAAGAGCAGCCCTACGGCGATTTTTCACAAGATTCCACAGTCTGGTCAACCTTTCTGAAGGATTCCTGCCTTCTCACCCCACCTTCTACTCCTTTCAACATATTCCACTGATGTATTGCTCAGCTCCTCTGAATATACCTTTTCTTTGGTCTGGTGCTCTTTGACTACATTTCTCTGGGGACATTTTGCAACATTAATGTGCAATATTGATTCAAATTGCTCTTTACAACCATGAAGAAAAGAAATTTTCAAGGAGTACCAAACTCATCACAATTTTGATGATAATACAAAAAGAAAGAGCATGGTTAGGAACAGTGTGTCTTTCAAAACTGATAACATCGATACTGTAATAGAATATAGGGGAGTCATGAAAGAAATAATTTGTGCCAATATTTACAGTGTAGGAAGAGGATAAGATCCCAAGGAAACTGATAACAATATTTTTGTGGAGCTGGGGAAAGGGGGTTGCCGTACCCATTCATCATGCCCCTCACCTCCATTCAGGGCCCTAAACAGCCCTTCCAAGTGAGACAGAGCTTCACCTGCATCTCCTGCGATCTAGTCTATTGCATCCGGTGCTCCCGATGTGGTCTTCTCTACGTCAGTGAGACCAAACATAGACTAGGTGACCGTTTTGCCAATAATCTTCGCCTGGCCCGTAATGGCCAACTTATTCTCCCAGTCACCACCCATTTCAACTTCCCACCCCACTCCCCATCCGATATGGATGTCCTCGGCTTCCTCCAGTGTCTCAGTAACTCATGACATAGATTTGAAGGACAACACCTTATCTTCAGCCTGGGCGCCCTACAGCCCGGAGGACAAAACATTGAGTTCTCCGATTACAAATAAACTTCCCACCCATCCCCCAGCTCCCCTTCCAGTCCTACTCCTCCCTTCCATTCCACCTTGTGACACTTCCTTCCATCCACCAACCGGATTCATCCTTCCCATTGACCAACCAGGTCATACCCACTACCAGTTTCCACCTATCACCACCATTCCGCTACACCCCTCCCTCTGTCTCTTTTATCTGCAAGATACCCTGCTCCCGCATCCAGTCCTGAAGAATGGCAATACCTGAAATATTGATTGCTCCTTTCGTCCAGATGCTGCCTGGCTTGCTGCATTCTTCCAGCCTCCTATTTGCCTACCTTGGTTAAAGGAGGTGGCAGAGGTCTCAGTCAGTGGCAAGACAGCCAGAGAGAGGTTTGCATTGCCTCCTTTAGGGAAGGCCTGCTGAGTTATGAGACAAATAATCAATGAGCAGGCCGTCAGTGGACATTCTACTGGATGAGGATCCTGGGCCAGGTAATCCCACCCTCTGTCCATTCAGAAACCAGCAACTCTTTTGCTCAGCAGCGCCACCTGAGAGCTGGTGACCACAGCTGGTAATGCAACAATCCGAGGTCAGGGATTGTGATGGATCCCAGGCCAGGATCAGACAAGGGAGGAGCCCTCACTGGGTGTGTGTTAGGGGTTTTGACAACAAAGAGCCAGAGAGGGGTGACCCTGGGCAGACCCTCCACGTTCCTGAAACTGGATCCCGTAGTCAGTGTTTTTGAACAAGCGCAGCACACCCACCCAGCACAGAGACTATGAGGGACCCAGGTTTGTGGTTGTGCTCTTTGTGCAGTGACAGGTTTGCCTGTTTGGTTAGACAAGCAGAAAAGATAAAAAGCAACCTGTAGATGGTCATTCAAATTGCAACATGGTGTAGAGAGACATTTTCAGGCTGGCAACATTTGAGTGGTGAAGTGCCACAGGGATCAGTGATGAGTCCACTGTCTTATACAATATATATTCTTGACTTAGGTGAGTGAAGTGAACATACTGTTGCCATGTTTGCAATTGGCACAAAAATAGGTCGAGAATGACTCGAAAAATCTGCAGAGGGGTACAGGAAAGTTGTGAGTTGGCAAAAGCTTGGCAAATAGGGTGTAATATGGGAAATGTGAGGTGTTACACTTAGGTAGAATGAATAGAGGAGCTGAATTTTATTTAATGGGAGAAAGACTGCAAAAAGCTGCAGCACAAAGGGGTTGTGGGATCCTTGTGCATAAATCCCAAAAAAATCGCATCCAAGTTCAGCAGACAAAAAAGAAAGCGAATGCGATAATTCTCAGATAAAGGAATTGTATTATGAGCAAAGGCTAAACGTGAGTTTAGAAGAATGAGAGGTGATCATATTGAAACAGATAGCATTTACGCTCAAGAAACCTGAGAGGATGTTTTCCCTCCTGGGAGAGTCTAGGACCAGAGGGCATAGTCTCAGAATAAAAAGACGACAATTTAAAAATGAGATGAGGAGAAATTTCTTCTTTAAGAGGGTTTTTTCAGAGCTGTTTTGTCACAGAGAGGTGTGGGAGTAGAATCCTTGTGTATATTTAAGGCTAACATAGATTCTTGTTTGGTAGGGAAATCGAGTTATATGAAAAGGGCAGGAATGTGGATGTGAGGAATTGCAGATCAGCCGTGATCCTATCAAATGGCGCAGCAGACAGTTGCTATTTCTTATAATCCTTATGGTTTATTTTGACAGAAATGAGGAGATAGAGGTGATAGATAGCTCTTGATAGAATCAGAGAATGGGCCAGTGTTTTGGGGTGGGATTTAATGTGGATAAGTGTGAGGTTGTCCATTTTGGCTGGAAAAATAAAAGGCCAAATTATTATTTAAATGGGGAAGCAGATTTGAAATGTGTCAGGGCAGAGAGATCTGGGTGTCCTTGTGCATGACTCGCAGAAAATGGGCATGTAGGTGCAGCATGTAATAAAGGCAAACTGAATCTTGGCATTTGTTGCAAAATGACTGGATTATAAAAGTAAAGAAATGTTGTTACAATTATATAAGGTGTTTTTGGGTCTCCTTGCCTGAGGAAGGATGTGGTGGTACTGAAAGCAGTTCAGAGGAGGTTTACCAGATTGATTCTAGCAATAAAGAGTTGTTGTATGAATAATGATTGAATAACTTGGGCTTGTACTCTCTGGAGTTCAAAGGAATTGTCCGGGGGGGGTGGTGCGGGGGAAGAGTCTGACTGAAGTATATAAAATGCTAGAAGGGATTGATAAAGTGGACACCAAACAGATATTACTCCCTGTTGTGGGATGGTCTCGAATAAGAGGGCATAGATATAGAGTGAGAGGAGGTAGGTTCAAAACTGAGATGAGGAGAAACTACTTCTGTCAGAGAGTTGCGAATCTATAGAAGTCACTGCCCCAGAGTGTGGTGGAGCCAAAATCAATCAACGGATTCAAGTAAAGAAACATGTCCTTTACCTGACGAAGGAGCAGCACTCCAAAAGCTTGTAATTTCAAATAAACCCGTTGGACTACAACCTGCTGCAGTGGCTCAAAGGACTGAATTGCCTACTCGAGCTCCTAATTCCTATGGAAAACTGTATGAGGCACTGGTTAGCCAGCACCAAAAACAGTTTCAGTGGGAAAAGTTTGGCTTGGCTGATCCCTGGCATAGAGGGGTTTTCTTATGAGATGAAGTTGGGTAGGTTTGGCTTCATTATAGTTTAGAAGAATGATAGGGTTGCCTTATTAAAGCACTCAAAAATTTGAAGAGAATTGACACAATTGATGTGGAAAGGTTGTTTCCCCTTTGTGGGAGAGTCTAGGAATATAGGGCATTACCTCAGAGTGCTCATTTAAGACGGACATGAGGACAATTTCTCCTGAGGTCAGTGAATCTGTGGAATTCTCTGCCACAAAGAGCTGGAGAGGGCATGTCATTAAGGATATTCAATGCTGAGAAACAGGTTTTAAATCAGAAATGGAACCAAGAGTCATGGGAAAAGGCAGGAAAGTGGAGTTGAGGATTATCAGATCAGCCATAAACTTATTGAATGGCAGAGTAAACTAGATGGGCTGAATGGTCTATTTCTGCTCCTGCATCTTATGATCTGACTGTTCCCCTGCACCACCATCTGCTATATGCCTACAATCTGATTTACAAGGTAGCCAATGTCACTTCTGTACAGTAGAACAGAACTCATTAAATAATCCCACAGCTATAGTGATGACTGAAACCATTATTCCTTCCTAATTTAGAAAAACACTGTAGTTATTTGGCCATTATTATTGGCTACATCTCTGTGAGCACAATCAGGCATCACTTACAGCTATCTCCTGACCTGTTCTGCACTCCAGTATTATTTATTCCTGTTGATAGTTGACATTACAAGATACCTTCATTATTCCATTCATGAGCACTCTGCCTGCAGGCACATGCGCTCATCGGTTGCTGATGGCACAATTTGAGCTTTGTTTTTGCAGCTAGTTAGTGTGTCATTGCTTTCAACTCACAGGAACAGGGCAGAGAGTCAGCTGCCAAGGCTCCCTTAGCCAGAACAGGAAGTGAACCTGGGTTGTTGCCATTATTCTAAATTACAAACTAACCAATTAGCCCACTGAGCTAATTGGCCTGTACCTTCATTAGTAAAAGTGTAGGATGAAGTTATTTGGGAACCGATCTTTTCGTAATTCCATTTTTTAACAAGTTTCTTTTTTAACAAGAGATTAATTGCAGTTATTTGCTAAATTTGGATGATAATGGCAGGGTGTGAGAAAAATACAATGCGAGCACTTTTCCTTTCTGTGGAGTTGGTGAGGGAAATGGCAGAAGGATATATAATGGGGATGTTGGACTAGGAGAGAAACTCTCCCTCTTGTGGCCACCTCAGTAATTTATTGCTGGCCAATAAAGTCCATTGGGGATGACCAATTAAGGCACTTAAGTGGTTGATCATCTAAGGGCTTCGGCCCATCACTAGTCTCAATACCTGCCTTCCTAGTAGTCGGTTCTGACATAAAGTAAGATTCTTCAATGCAAATTTGCTTTATTGTGATTGAAGAATTTCGACCGCTATTTGTAGAACATGAATTTCCCTCCCTGTATGGCTATAATGGAAATTTTTCCCCATTAGTTTAAATGGTGCATCTATTGCATGATTTTTTAATATCGCGAGTTAGCACGAGAACAGAACGATTGCGTTAAACCAGAACTGACACTAGGTGGGGAAAGTGGCTGATGCCATGACTAGTGGAGGCCTCCTGGGACCTAAATCAGGGGCACAGATGGAGTGGCTACTGACAGCCACCCTCTGATCCTCCTCCTCCATGATTCCTCCTCTCTGTGTGACCTGAGGAGGAGTCTCCTGAAGACTAGGCCTCCACCAACAATCTCTGAAAACCCAGCAGGCCTGCAGCTTTTGGAAAGGTGGAGCTTCAATGTTGAGGCCTGTGATTCTGTAAGAAGCTGATTAGAGCTTAGTCTTGTGACCTTTGCCTGCCTGAAGCTGCTGGCCAATCAGAGGCCGACAGCCACTGTCAGCTGCACCACAGGCTGAGGTTCCTGGTGTCAAAGCAATGCAAGTATTCTGGAGCATTGGTTACTTTACACAGTAGGGCAGTGAGGTGGGAGGCATAGGAAGATAAAGGTGAGAGACAAGAACAAGAGGGTGGTTTTCAGTAGCCATCTTCCTTGAAATATTCTGTAGAAAGTCCAACTAGAGAAGGGCTTGGATAGACCTATATTGAGGAATGAGGCTGGCCAGGTAGGGGAAGGTGATGACCGAGTGATATTATTGCTCGACTATGAATCCAGACATCCAGGTAACGTTCTGGAGACCTGGATTCAAATCTTACTTCGGCCAGTGGTGGAATTTGAATTGAATAATAATCTGGAAATAATAGTTTAATGAATGACCATGAAACTATTGCCAATTATCAAGGAAACCCCATCTGGTTCATTAATGCCCTTTAGGCAACCCTTACCTAGTCTGGTCTACATGTGACTCCAGGGTGACCCAAAACAATCTGGTTGACTCTTAACTGCCATATGGGCAATTAAGGACAGCCAATAAATGCTGGTCCAGCCAGCGATGCCCACATCCCATGAATTATTACAAACTAGCGATCAAAGTTTCAGTGGGGAAGCATTTTGGAAACAGTGGTCATTATTGAATAAGATTAGCTTTACTGTCATATGCACTCAAATGACTACAGTGAAAAATTTATAAGCTGCCACTTAGAGTACCATCTTAGGTACAGAGTGCCAAGATATGATCCTTATTTACAGAATAGAGGAATGAAGACAAGGTTACATTACAGAGATGACACATTATAATGGTAAGACAGGAAAAGAAGAGCTAAAAAGACAAACATCACAGTCTGTCTCCAAGGGCTCTCCTCAGCAGACCATGTGGAGGGACCTCCACATGGTCTGACAGTTGGCTGCCACCACACTCAGTGCTGGGGTTACTCTGGTCACTGGTCCCTGGTGTCCCCACTCTGGTCGCTGGCATCCCCGCTTCAGGCTGCTGCTCACTGGCATCTGCACACCGGGCTGCTGGTCGCTTCGAGACCAGGAGTTGGAGGCAGGGCTGAGCGGAGCAAGGGAGGGGCAAACAAAAAAATAGGAAAAGAACAGGTAGAGTGGAACAGCTGCAACTGAAGCTTCCTACTCCACTGCCATCTTACTGGAAATCTTTTTATAACCAGTGATCATAAGATTTACCTTTTTAAGATAGTTATGGATAAGGAAAAGAATGGTCCTCAGGTGAAAACTAAATTGGGCGAAGGCTAATTACATCAGTAGCAGGCAGGAACTGGAGAAATTAGGTTGGGGAATGACCGATGAAGGGAAAGCCACATGACAAATGGGAATCTTTTAAAGGCCAGTCGATCGGAGTTGAGGACCAGCATATGAGGATGAAAGTCAAGGATGGCAAGATTTGGGAACTTTGTATGTCACGAGATATTGAAGGTTTCGTGAAAAAAGAAAGGGAAGCATATATAAGGTTTACTAAAGTGAAGCCAGCCAAGGTGCTTCAGGTGCAGAGAAAACTTAAACATGGAATTAGGAGGGCTAAAAGGGGCTATGACATATTCTTGGCAAGTATGATTAAGGAATATCCTTGATGTATATGTATTTAGGAGCTAGGGACAAGGACAGGTTCACTCAGGGACAAAGGAGCAAATATTTCCCTCGATCCAGAGGAAGTGGGTGAGGATTTTAAAGAGTACTTCTCAGTGGTACTCACCAAGGAGAAAGATTTGGATGATGGTGAGATTAGGAAGAGATGTTGAAGAGCATGTCGATATTAAGAAGGAGGAGGTGCTGGGTGTTTTGAAAAACCTGGTGGTATAGGCATTTAAAAACAAATGTCAAAAATTAAGTTTTAAAAATATTTAACAATTGAATAGATTACACTGAATGGTTCAGTATTGAATCCTTTATCACGATGTTTATTATGTATCCAGCTTTACTGAGTGGCCATAGTACTTAAGTGCTTAAAGTACTCATCATTTTTAAGGTGCAATTTTGGGCTTGTCATCTTGAACTCAGTAAGATAAGGTGGTTAAGAAGTCATATTGCATGCTTGCTTTCATTGGTCAGGGAGTTAAGTATAAAGGTTGGCAATTCATGTTGGCTGCTGTGTAAGACTTCAGTTAGGCCACATTTGGAGTATTGAGTGCTGCTTGATCACCACATTAAAGGAAAGATATGGAGACTTTGGAGAGGGTGTTACAAAAGGAAAATGTAATTATTATTCAATGTTGGCTCTCAGCTTTTCGTACATTTTTAACCCTGGGCCTTTGCCTTTTCAACAAATTTTCATTTAATTAAAACCTTGAATAAACTGTGGTAGATAGGAATTTGAGATTCTCACTTCAAGCTAGGGAATTTATTTGAGGAGCCAAATTGGGAATTGACATCTTGCTTAGATCTAGGGAGGTTCCTGAAGGTGAACTAGAGGTACACTAAAACATTTGATAGGAATCGTGTGGAGGTAACAAGAGGTATCTCCTACTGGCTGGGCAATCAGTAAGACCTCCACATTGCGTCTTTATAAAGGTCTCACCGCATTCACTACCATTCAGACACTTGGTGGGCAGCTACTGGATCAAAGACACTCTGGGTGAGAGTGGAGTGGTGCAGAAAAATCAGAGATGTTGCAACTCTTTACCTGCTCAGTGATAAAGGTGGATGGGGGCAAGAAGGTTCAGCAGCAAGGGCAGGGAGGGTGGAAGGGGTGTGGGTGGTATGACTCCCTCACCTTCCCTGCAATCAACCAATGAAAGCCTTAGAACAAGCAACTTCTACTGGGTTTGCATGCTACCACTCGCCATGTGATGGCGTATAAGTGGATTATTATTTGCCCATATAACATTCCCCTTGGCAATGAGGCAGCAAGGCAGTCCGTGGACCTTCCTACAGCAGAGTTAATTAGGCCCCTACCCTCAATTCTGCCTAGTTAAATGTGCTGTTTCCCCTCATCACCAACAATCTCACTGAGTGACGGCCACCAACTTATGCCCCACTGTCTAAGTCACCTTATACTGAGCACCGTGTGTGGCTGGCAAGGCTAACCTGGCAAATGAAAATGAACCTCCACCAAATTGATATGTGAAGGAGGCTGAAAGTGCCCTGCCATCTGGGGATAGCTAATTTGGGGAAATTAGCATAAATGAAAGGTAGAGGCTGTGGTGATTTCCAAACACCATTGAATCTCAGAATTGTGACTTCCTCCTCCTTTTTTACCTTCACGCTCTCCGGACGACCACAGACAGGACATATAATTTGGCACCTGTTTAAAAAAAGCTGCTATTAGATCACATAAAAATTCTTTGATACTGTGTCACGCATCTTTGAACTATTCTGCACTCTTCCAGTGCTCAGTTAGCATGCTGAATACTATTAACACCTTTCTAAAGCAGCAATTTTCTTGCAGTACCTAAAATGGTAATGCTCATTTGAAGTCTGCTAAGGGGATTTATAAGAAACAACCACCTCAATCTGACAATGAAATTGGCATTCGTCCAAAACTTTGATAGTCTCTTTACTTATCTGTTTTCTGTGGCATCATTATCTAGATCTCTGCTAATTGAAAACAACGGGGCCTAAACTCAGCGTCTCATGTGCTTGTAGCCACTGTTAAATTCAGTTGGGCCTTTTCCTAGCCTCCCAATGTGTGTAGACCTCATTTCTCTCAAGCCTCTTGATAGACTACCTTGCAAAATGAGTTGCAAAGGAGAGGGTGCTTGTACCGAGAAGCCAACAGGTCAGCTGGAAAAAGGCTTAAGGTGGACCAAGGACAAGGAGGAGCCTACCTCCAATCTCCATGCCAAGACAGGACTGCACCACCCCCAGACTCACCCCTTCTACCTCTGCACTCTAAAGGGAAAGCTTCCCCAGTCTTACTGGACTGTAGGGCTACTCTCCCATTAGAGAGAGATGACCGATGGTAGCTTAACCTGAGGGTAGGGTCACTACTCCTCAAGTGAGGGGAGAGGGTGAAAAGGAGAATCTTTCACATTAACATCAGCTGTTTTGGGAATTGAATACATGTTGTTGGCATCATTTAGCAACATAAACCAGGCAACTAAGATAACCAATCCCTTGCACTCTACTGTGTATCTGAACCAGCTGAAACATGCCAAACTGCAAGTGGCAAACTTTTTGCATTGATTATTGGTGACTGCCAGCTACCAAAATTCAGGCGAGGTCTAAGAACCAAAATAGGATAAACTTTAGACATCCCAAATGGTTTCAGGTGATGAATGAAGTTGGATCCCATTGCCTTCACAGCCTAGAATCTTTTACAGAGGAGTACCAAGCTATCAACATATCTTCCAGCTGCAGCTGGTGCCAGAATAACTGTTCTTCTGGAACTTGCTCGTTGGTAAATTTGCACCTCGCCACATAAGGACCTTTGCTGCACTGTCCGTCACATACAGAAACAACATGATGTACGGGTACATGCATGTCAGAGTAGACAAGACTTCTTCAGGTGGCACACTCTGAACCCTGAGATCACAGCCAGTCGATCAAATCAAACTTGTGTTCTCCTGTTACGTCCAATCACGAATGGCAGTGGACAGTTAACTCACTGTAAGAGGAGGCTCTATAAACATCCCCCGTCCCCAAGGATGAAGGAGCCTGGCAGGCCAGAGTTTTTATAAAAACAAAAGGCTCATTGTTTCCATCCATCTTCAGCTAGAAAAGTGCTAAGATTCAGCCTGGCAAGTTATCCTCCAGGTCTTATACTATCCTGACTTTAGAATTATATCCTTCACAGTCACTAGGTCAACACTCTGTAATTCCCTCTCTAGCAGCTCATTGGATGCACTACATGGACTGCTGTGATTCAAGAAGATTGCACACCACAGCCTTTTGAAGACAAATTAGGTACGGGAAACAAATCCTAGCTTTGCCGGCACTGACTACATTTCACAAATTAACAAGAAAGATCTCAATCGAGTGCACTGTGTCAGTCATATGTACCTCTGTCATGGAGCACCAGCAATAGCGGCAGTGAATATTAAACTGGTCACAGGTGCCTTTCAAGTGAAGACTCAAGGTAGGCCAGGTTTCAGTCTTCCTCAATATTGCTGCAACTGACACAGAGAAGTAGCAGGTATTGCACTATAAACATGACTAGATCCATGTATTGATGGAGCAACTTTGAGGGATGGTTGTTTTGCATCGATCACCGAGCTTCTGCATTCTCCATAACCACGGCATCAGTAACTAACTCATTTAAATTTCTGCTCAATTTCTACACCCCAAGATATTCATTGTGGGGTGATGATGCTGCTGCTCAAAACAATAGGGAGATGTCCTGGGATTTTTCATGGTCAGGAAAGTAATTACACAACACTTGCTGGCCTGCAGCAGGACCTGAGTAACCTGAATATGCCGCCATGGGCCTATAGTAGTAGCAGCAAAATTCTGAATGGACGAGCATGCTGCAGAAGTGTCAATGAATGGGCCAACCTTTAGATGGCTGGGAACAAACAGAATAGCAGGTGATGACAAGGTGACACAAGAATAAAAAACATTGGCTCAAATTTGAATGGCCTGTTTCCATACTACAACAATCTAACAAGCTGGTGACAGTAACTATTTTAAGGTTACAACTGGATTTTGTTTTATTTTTCACAGCCACATCTTGATTTGCTTGACTGGCTGCTGAGATGGTACAACAGTGCTAAAAGCTTATGTTCAGTGACTGTTGTCACACTGCTATGAACTCTGGACTGTGGGTTGGTCTGGGATATTGCTGATGTGGGAGGTTAGACATTAATAAATGCTGCATTTTTCACTGTATTTTAGACTATTATTAAGCAACTGTGAATTGTTAAAATAGGTTATGCTTATAACCCCACCCAACATCTAGTCACATTTTGCTTGATGTATTTAACAGTATTTATTACAGATCAATTATTCTGGCAATCATTTTCTTTTGCGTGAGTGATTATGGTCATTAGCTTTAACCTTCTATTAATTTCCTCTTTATAGTGAAAGAAAGCTCGAGAGCATTGCCAAACAAAAAAGCTCTTGGTAGGATTTGCAATGAGAATTCAACTTTATTCTCTGTTTCAATGTTTTTTTTTCCCTGCATTAAATTGCCTTTGGCAATGTGGTTCAACTTTGGGTCACATTTTTGTCTAATTGTCTGTCAATTCTTTTGCTTCTAGTGTCCTTAGTTTTGGGGATTCCAACGGTGAAGAGAAAAGTTAAGTCCTATCTTGCAGAAACACTTCACTCATTAATAGATAAGCTGTCTCCTGAAGAGAAACTAGATTGTGTTATAGTGGTGTTCGTAGGAGAGGTAAGAATTCTGCCTGTTTGGTTAATTGTTACATTTGGCTCTCTGTTTTAATGAAACTTCTTATAAATGTGAACATTTCCAATTGTGTATCTTTGTGATAGATATCACCAAAATAAAACCAGTTCTCTATTTTTGTTTCCACTTTATGCGCTATCCATATCTAATCCTCAAATGTTCTTGACTTGCTCCAGTCACTTTTTAGTATTATTGAAGGCAATAAATACTTACCCTATTTACCAACAGTGTGCTCTACATCCTGGGAAATACGTCAACATCATCAAGTGGACAGCACAGTGGCTCTATAGTTAAAACTGTTGCCTCACAGCGCCAGGGTCCCGGGTTTGATTCCACCCTCAACTGACTGTGTGCTGTTTGCATATTCTCCTTGTCTCTGTGTGGGTTTCCTCCCAGGTGCTCCGGTTTCCTCCTGCAGTCCAAAGATATGCAGGTTAGGTGGATTGGCCATGCTAAATTGCCCACAGTATCCAGGGATGTGCAGGCTAGGTGGTTTAGCCATGGGGAAAATGCAGGGTTACAGGGATAGCCTGGGTCCGGGTGGGATGCTGTTCGGAGAGTTGGTGTGGACTTGGCGGATCAAATGGCCTGTTCCATACAGAAGGGATTCTATGGAAGTTTATTTCAGTTAGTCTGTAAAGGAATGAGATTTCTGAGGTTTATTATCCTTCAGACTCTGTTCCGAGTTGTCCCAGACGTATAGTTGAGAAAAAAGGGAAATTTGGAAGAATTCAAATTCTACTATCCTAGTATTTCCTCTCTTCTGCAAGCAAAATGTTGCACCTAGGTAGTTACCATCTAAATTGGCCGACAAGAAATATAATATATCTTATTAGGTAGTGTTGAAAGTGTTTTAAAGATGTTTAAAGCAGCCTTTCTCTTATACTGCTTCCAAGCTTCAATGCTGTTGGTTCCATTGTGGGTTGTAATGTCAAATGGTCTTGCTTTACCTCAACTCCCTGCATCCCTTCATATCTTCAGTTCATTAACTGAGCTTCCCTTGGTCCAGGGAGACAACCTGCTAGTTCTCTTGCCTAGATTTGCAAATTATCCTTTATACACGTCAAAGAACAGAATTACCTTCTAATTTTAATGATCTACACTTCCTCAGATCAAAATCCCTCATCCTGATACTTCTTGATGCTGGAGAAATTTTTCGCTCCCACTTCAATTTAATGAATTCAGCTTAAAGTGTCAGGAAGTGTGGGAATCCTGCAAAATGGGCTGCTGATCAACCATACCAAGTCAATGCAATGCTAAAATGTCTTGCTTTGTATTTTACTTAAGGTTTTAAAATGATATTAAGCATCGTTTCTCACCACTTCCACCCAATTCAACTTGCCTGCCAAATCTATTAATGCCCCAAATCTGTTCTCTTGCAGCCTAATATAGAGAACTTGGCACTAATTAAATCTACAGGGTGTCCTGAAGAGTTCTAATCAACAGATTAGCAACCATCTTAATTGAGAAATATGTTGCTTCTTCAGTTCAGCCTCCCTGACTTCACTATCCAGGGTTTTGCTATTCCTGGCTTTGAGATGACAAGACACAAACCTTGTTTCAGTTTCCATGTTGTTCTCTCCCCATCCATAGGTTCACTTTTTATTCCTGTTCAAACTACACTGCTGCACTGCACATCACTTCTTGTTCAATTCATCCATCAAACCAAGGGACTAGAGCTGATCCTCTCCCTGGAGATTAGCTCTGTCTCTGTTTAACCACCTAGCTGAGTTTGCAGCAATTTTTGCAAGAGAGGAAATTTTAGGAAAGGCAGCGCAAGATAAATATAATAGGTTTATTGATGGAATTACAAAGAAAGTGGGTGAGTGAGGACAAGAAGTAAGGAGGGAGCTTGAGAAACAGCTGGAAGCCGTAGCAATCGGTGACAATGCCAGGCTGAAGAAAAAGCGAACAGTAAGGCTCAGGCAGATCAAAGTGCACCATTTGAAAAAGGATGACAATATACAGTTGGAGATAGTTAGCTGGCAAAAATATGCAGAATGATAATTGTAAAGGGAGAGGAAGCGGTTTGCATGAATGAGAAGCTTTTGTAATACAGAGCTGCAAACTACAAGGCATGAAAAATGTAATTCTGTTCAGGAATTCAGGTGGACTTCGTGAACCATAAGAGTAAGGCCTTAAGCAGTTTATTAATGCTCTTTGAAACCAGTAATTTTTGCAGCTTTCAGACAGCCACTGAGATGTGTTTCGTACACTGTGTGAAGATATTTTTAAAACGGTTACTAGCCGCCACTATATCTGCCACAGAGAAAGATCTTTACACCAGGCAGGAAAGCAATTTCTGACATTAGCTTATAATGCGATGGAAAGAAAATTGTACCTAGAATGAATTTTGCGGCTTGTTGCTGTCAATGGTTATGTGATGATTGTTTTCTACCATTGCCTAAACTTTCTATAAAATACAAAGCTTACCTTTTAAATATAAAATGCTCTGGTTCTGATTCTTTACTGCAACATATAAAGCAATTGTCTTTGAAGTGCACTTGCTGCCAGGCTCTCCAAATGCCATTTGAGATTTAGTGCACAAGTGTTATAGTTTTATGAATACTCTTTTCCTTTTAGATGAATGGAACAGCCTTAAAAATGATCTCAGCCCTGCATGAGGAAAAATACCACACTTTTGTCGTGTGCAGTTTTCCATTCTATGCTTTATTTATATCTCAATTTATTTTGGGATGGTACAGTGCTCTACAGCTGGTTCACACATAAATTTTCTGTTTCCTTTAAACAATAGACCAGTTACCGTGTACCATGCTGGGTGTTTTCATTCTTGCACAGTTGTGGGAGTGGTTTCTCTAAGGGGAACAAGTTACCTTCCTTTAGTATAGCAAGCTTGAAAATGAAGCCCACAAGGCAATGAATAAAAGAAGCATCAGGTAGATCTTATAAATTTATGAATTTCAATCACAATAGATTTTACTTTTCTTTTTCTCAACAGACTGATCTTGACCATGTTCATAGTGTCCTGGAAAACCTGGAGAAAGAGTAAGTTAAATTAGATTCAAAGCAGTACCATGAAAATATATTTCAGCCTTTAATCAGTTTTGTCTGAATATGCTACAGAGAATAGCTAAATTATTTAGCCAATGCATATCTGAATATCTATGCCCATTTACTTAAATGGTTACGAAAGCACTGTGTCTTTCTTCTGTTATTAAAAATGGACACTCAAAGGTGTCTCAGTTCAGTTGAACATGACATGAACGTCAAAGATAAATTTTATTTTGAAAAAGTTGCTTCAATATACAATGTGTAAATTCAATTGATTGTGCTTTCTGGTACATGGCATGTTGGAATGAGGGACAGGAAATTCTGGGCACAAACCATGGGATAGATTTCATTTGAAATGGCGAACAAAAAGACTTTGGCCTTGCTTAAATAGCTGAGTCATAAAACTTGTCATATGCAACACTTTGCTAAAATGATCATCTGGAGGCAATAAGTTCAACTTGTTTATTTATGGTAGTACTTAATTTAAAATGTTCATATTTTGTTTCCTTTTAACATTGCAAACATTGATCACCAGCCAGCAATTAAATCACAATTAATGTGCTCCTGGTTGGGAACATCGAGATCAAGAATATTTGGCTGAGGCAAATAAGGCTTATCTTTAAATTTCAGTAACTGCTCTGTATTAGGCGTACTGTTTCCAAATCAGTGTGAATTCAATTTATCTTTTTAATGTCCAAAGCAATGAATAATAAAAAGTCTTTGTACAAGTACTTTTATTTGTATAGAAACATTGTTTTGGTTTGTCAACAGATTTTCCACTGAAATCAATTCAGGGTTAATAGAAGTCATTTCACCTCCTATCGCTTACTACCCAGAGTTGTCAAATCTGAGGGAAACCTTTGGAGATTCAAAAGAACGTGTCAGGTAAACCCTGCTATGGAATGTGAGCAATATGTTATAATATTCTTGAGCATAACACTACATTTACAGAGTCAGCTGAGCTAAGGAAACCATCTACTTTATTTAACAGACATCTTATTTGTGGCTTCATTTTGCCACAAGGCTGCAAGAGAGAGTAAGATCATATGATATTGCATCATTTTCTGTGAAGTAAACTTCTCAATAACATATTACACAGCTAGAATTAACCCTTCGTACTACATTCTCATCTGTCAATGAATTGATGAGCCCCATGTAGCCATAATGACATTGTCTTTGGTGAATGTTTATCAACATGGAATTGGAAGAAAATTCAGATATCCTGCTATTGCATCAGCAGGATGCTGTGTTCCCACTTCCGGACTACCTTCTAAAGGGCACATTAACACTGGTAGCGTTTACCAGGGCAGCAACAAGGGGCACCCTGATTTTGTGAGCTGACCGGGGACAATGTCAGGATCTCCCTAGCACAGAACACTCCCTCCAAGAGTCAAGGCTGAAAAATCCCTAAAGATAGTTTCCAGTGGCTGACCTCTGACGAATCCTGTGAGGTCTTCTACCTTCAACCCATCTACTCCAACTGGAGCAATAGCTATTGGAGGGCCACAGTTACAGCCTGTGACTATCCCTTGGGGAGAATTCCCTTTCAAACAGCTAGCCTGGCAGCTGAAACCAGTGCGGATTTTATTAAATCTTATATCTTGACAGAGGATGCCTAAGGATGGAGGTCCCCTAGAAGTCACCACTCAGCCATGGCAGTGCCCACCTCTACCATAGGGTCTGCCATCCTTCCAAGACTACAGGCTTATTGATTGGGTTCATAAACTCAGGGAACTATCTCAGATGGATGGTGGACCTGGAGGTGACCTGTTTAATTGGACATCACTGGGAAGATGATTTCCAACTCCTGTCGATATTTTTTTCAATTGGCACATAATTATACCCAATGTTGTCAAACTGGAACTTCACACAGAAGAACAAGACCTTGCTTTAGCTATCAAATTTCAATTTAAATCCATTAATGGACATTAAACCCATCTGGGTGTTCTGGACGAAACATGCACAAAAATCAGTGTTGAGATTCTTTTACACAATTCCTAGCTTTATGAAAATTGCAAACCAGCTACATTTGCTTTAGGTGCATTTGTAAAACATACATGGAGGACAAAAGTGCTTCAGCATGTATTCTCCATTTCGTGTTTGATTTGAATAACAGCCTGGCATTATTTTAATTCAAGACATGAGGATCGTAACAGTCTTGAATCTTCTAAAATTACTTAACAATATTAACTAGATGTGTTAAACCTTCTGTTCAACATTACAGAAATTATATTTGGCTGACATAAATTGCTCAAACAGATATGGAATCTGTCATTGCATTTTAGGCAATCACTTTTAAAATACAAGAGTGTTGCATGACTTTGATCAGTTAAAACAGATTGCTTTATTTTACTGTTAAACTTTGTTTTTTAAGTTCAGCATCAAAAACATAGGTGTTTATGTGTGCGTGGTACAATTTTGCAGTTTAGAACATCTCATTTGAATCACAACAATTAAAACATCATCATGATTATAAAAACTGCAGAATTGAACTTTTGTATTATGTTGGAATAGCTAAGCCTCCAACTGTTGAGAGCCAAGTTGAGCTCAAGGTGATAACTGCGCTGGATTTCTTCCAGGGCAAATTGTTTGATTAACTTGTGGCACAGGCTGTCTATCAGGTCATCTAAGCTCCTGGCAACACGGATGAGTTTGCTAGATTTTTCACAAGGAAAAGGTGAACTACAATTACCTCGACTTGGCTTTGTGCAGAAAACAGAAAAAGATACCAGCTGAAAGCCATCCATTCCTCTCAAAGTTCCCCTGCCAGGATTATAAGCAATCTTGAAGCAACAGCAGAGGCACCATTGTGAAAGTGTCCAGATATGGATGAAAATGTTGGATGATGAATTGTACTCATTAAGAAAAAGACCATTAATAAAAAATAGCTAATGTTTAAAAAAAATCAGATAGATTGAGTCTTGAGTATTATCTCAAGTTCTTTCGTGCTTTGTTCATTTTTTTAATCAACCGATGTGGCAGGTGGGACTTGAAGGTAATTTCTAATCAATCTGTTCAGCAATGTTTTGACACACCCAAAGAACAAGTGGGTTTTGAGCCCAGACCTCCTGTATCAGAGTCAGGGACACTGAACCACAAGGGCTCTGCTTTCGTCATCTATTCGCTTAAATCAAATGCATGCCTTTCAGTAAGATTTTGGTTTAATTAGACCACGTAGATTAAATTGTTAGATTACCAGGTTTAATTATTTCATTAGGTTAGGTAATTGACTCAACAACTCACACGGTTGAGTTCAGTTTTAGCAACAGGGTAGGTGCTACATAAAGGGTTCTTGTGACACTGTGGTAGTGTTCCTGCCTCTGAACCAAAAGGCTTGGGTTCAGATCCCACCTGCTACAGAGGTGCGCGGTGACATCTCTGAACAGTCTGATTTAAAAACATCTGTATGCCAAATAGAGGGCTCTCACAGTGCAGATGCAGTGTCCCTACTTCTGGACCAGGAGACCTGGGTTCAAGTTCTATCTGCTCAGGAGGTAAGTGAAAGCAAATCTGAACAAATTGATTAGAAAATAAAATATAACCAAATAGATGGTGATGCTATGGAATACTCTTGAGGAACAGCTCTTGCTAACATCTTGGTCAGTGTCACAAGAAATACATCTTTGATAGAATGAGCTATAACCACCACACTTCTACATTTCCAATGTGAAAATGAGACATTTGCTATAATTGGATCTGCAGTGATAGTTAAATATTTCCCTGCACATCTCAACTGCTATGATCTCACTACAGTGGTATCTCCAGCATGTCAGTGCCTGGCTGTCTCTATGGAAAGGGTGGCAGCCAGGTTTGAGACCCAGGTCCAGCAGAATGCGCAATGGCTACCAGAAGTACACTCAGACCTGCATTCCACTGCTGCAGCTATGGGTCCTCAGCATCAATGGCAAGGCAAGGGGGATGATGAGCGACCTTGACATCACTCCTGGTGCCCTTTTCTTTCTGGGAGACAGGATTGTGCCAGGAAGCAGCTAGGAGGAGGAGGAACAACACCAGGGCACCTCAGAAGCTGCTTCTCCAGGCACTCCAGAGGTTCCCCCCCACCAAGTCTATGATCCCAAAGCCTGGAGCAGTTCAAGCTGTAAAAGATGGGCTTACATTTGGAGAGAAGACTTCCAGCAGGGTCTCTGCCCTCTGGGCTGTAAGACACCAGAGTATGATTACACAAGTCTTCCAAGTTCGCAGGGCCCAATGACAGAACAGGCTCCCTCCATCCTGGGCTTGAGCCTGGACAGAGTGGGTGACAAAGACTGAAGGAAACCTGTTGAGGGCACAAAGGTGGCACAAGTGGCACATCATTGCAAATAAGCCATTCAGTTTGTTCATATATTCTCACTTTCACTGTTACAATGTTTGCAATCACATTCTTTTTGCCATAGGTTTAGTGTACACCCATGTATGAGATGAGAAGCATTGTCTCAATCACCAGGAATGTCAGGGTCCATAAATCTATGTTAGCCGAGGCATTGCACAATAATGTGGAGGACAGTGATTCCGAGGGCAAGATCTGGGGAATATGTCAGGGCCTGCACTCACCCTCCTTAGGGATGAGAGTACAGAATCACTTATTGTCCCAAAAGGGTAATATTGATCCTCGGTGTGAGCCTTTCAGAGAAGTACAGTGACATTCAAGGTTGGGAGTTGTCCAATTGGAAGTTCATATCTCCACATCCCTCTTAGCACAGAAATCTGGAGAGAAAAGCCGCACAAAGCTGCCTCTCTCAGGTTAATTGCTGTCACAGTAAATGTTCAAACATGTCAAGGCAAAGTTTCAGCCTCTGTG
Organism: Stegostoma tigrinum; assembly: GCF_030684315.1. Classification (NCBI taxonomy): domain Eukaryota; kingdom Metazoa; phylum Chordata; class Chondrichthyes; order Orectolobiformes; family Stegostomatidae; genus Stegostoma; species Stegostoma tigrinum. Next base: position 93,164,295 of record NC_081359.1, read on the forward strand.
CTCACTGAAGCATTGTAAGGACACAGATGAAGGAAGGGTCAAAGGGAGGTTTTTTTTAGAATTTATGTCAACCTGGGGTGTCATGTGGAACTGATCAACACATGACTTATGTCATTTCCTTCTGAGTGCTTTCAGAACGCCACAATATTAGCACCATGTCATGCAAGTGCTGTGTCACATGGCTGTCTTTTTCTGAACAGTGATAGAGGTCAGGGTACGTGTGGTTGCTCTAATATTGGTTTAGCTAAAGATATCATTCACATGTTAACATGGATAATATGGCCCTTAATAAGCAACACAAAATGTGAAAAACAGCAAACTAACAAAGCCAGACATTAGCTTTGAAGTGAGGAGGGGTCTGCCTACTAGCTGAGCAACTTGGAAATTCAAACACTCAAACCATGTCAGAACCCAGATCCGTCTTCCTGGAAGTGGGTTACAATCGGGTTGTCTCTGGCCTCTCAGACTTTCTGCAATATTGCTCTCTTTAGTCATTTTGCCCACTTTGGGAGGACCTGCAATGGTATGGGGAGAGGGGAGACCATCAAAAAAGACCTGGTAAGCTTCCATCAGGCTGACATCTCAATCCATTGTCTCCTGGGCTTTGGCATGAAAATGTACTTCTCAAGAGTCCCCCATTGTTAACATACACTATTCCTGGCTACACAAACATAGTGACAGTCAACATGAAATTGATATTGGCCTCAGCCTCTTCATTGGCTACTACTGTTAATATTCCACCATAGGCTCTAATGAAGCTCTTTTATGAAGAGTCATCGAACCTTGAAACATTGGTGGCTTGGTGGTTAGCACCGCTGCCTCACAGTGCCAGGGATCTGGGTTCAACTCCACCCTCCAGTGACTGTCTGTGTGGAGTTTGCACATTCTCCCTTTGTCTTAGTGGGTTTCCTCTGGGTGCTCCAGTTTCCTCCCGCAGACCAAAGATGTGCAGGTGAGGTGGATTGGCCATGCTAAATTGCCTGTAGTGTTCAGGGATGTGCAGCTTAGGTGGGTTATAAGGGGATGGGTCTGGGTGGGTCAGTGTAGACTTGTTGGGCTGAAGGGCCTGTTTCTACACTGTAGGGATGCTATGTCTATGTCGTTAGCTTGCTCTCTCTCTGTGAATGCCACCTGACCTGCAGTGATCTCCAGCATTTTTTTTTGTAATTCCAGCTCCTGCAGTAATTTGCTCCTATGTTGTGCTACCTTAGGTTGCTTCCTAGTGCTTCCTAGTTGCAGCCATAGCAACATGACTTCCACAAAAGCAGGAAGGATCACTAAAGGTGATCTTAGCATAGTTCAATAAGATGGCTTAATTAGAGCTAATTCACAACTCACTAACAATTAATAACAATTAAGGTTTAATGATAAGCTATTCAGTGTGCATGGTTTAGATTATTTTAAGCTGATATTCACTACCATCCTTTGTTAAGGAAGGTGGAAGGAAATCAAACACTCATTTTTGATTTTTTTTTCAGTACAGTACTCTGAAAATGACTTTCTAGAATAACGACTTTGCCTTTTTTTAATCAGTTAGTTGTGTTAAGACCATGCCCTAATTTCTTTCGGATCTATGACCGAAGTTTATACTGACTGAGCTGGTTACAGTGAAGGCTAAATCATTCTTGAACTTGGTAAAGCTAAATCACATATTTGTAATCAAGTGGAGGAAACCTTGTTCCTTTCAACCTATTCTTCAAATTACTTAAAAGAATAAAGAAATTCTACAGTTGAGTACTTTTGTATGTGAAGTACTTACACTCATGTTACTACTTGCTAACTATATTTCATTTACTTATTATACTTGAAAAGATTTCCCTTTGGACCTTTTTTGTAAAATTTCTTAACACTCTGCTGTGTTTGAGAAGCTTTTTTGTCAACATGGGTCATGTGTGTATTGGTGAATATGAAATATAGTGGTCAGTTTCCAGTTCTTTGAAATGCACATGACCACAATAAGGCGGTACATGAAAAGAGGCCTTATCCATTGTTTACTCAAAAACATGAAGACAATGACACTGTCAATGTTCCAACATCGAGTCCTGATATAACATTATAAAAGGTTAACTGTCAATCAGCATTCATGGGTGTATTCTCCATGACAACACCTTTGTCAATCAGAGTCTACTTGTGACCCAATCAGTACTGACCTCTGATGCAGTATAACTGTTGGTTGACCCCTTCAGTTGGCATTCTTGCTATAAGTCCTGATGAATGTAAGACAAAAAGCCTCAGCAAAATGTCCCTTTATGCAGCAATACCTGGATTTCTTTTAGTGATTTCAGAATATTTTGACTGTTTGCAAATGGTTAGGAAGTTTCTTTAACAACGATTTATTTAAGTAGAAATGAACAAGATGGCTCTTGGCTTGATTAAAGAAGATAAAACAAACTGCTGTCCTTGCTAAACAATAGTCTTCTGAAGTTGTTGATGTTGATGGGGTTACTCGCTTACTTTATGTAGGTGCTGACCTTTCTTTAAAAAGCCTTTCACTGTCATTTCTGAAGAAGGGTCCCGACCCGAAACATCAGCTTTCCTGTTCCTCTGATGCTGCCTGGCCTGCTGTGTTCCTCCAGCTCTACACTGTGTTATCTTTCACAATGATTTTCTGTGTACAGAAAGTAAATTATTGCAAGACAAAGAGCTTTTTCCTACTTCTTTTTGTCATGTTGAACTAATTACCTTTTATCCATTTACAAACACTTCTGTGTTATTTTTCAGATGGCGAACAAAACAGAACTTGGATTATTGTTTCCTTATGATGTATGCCCAGAAAAAAGGGATTTATTATGTTCAGGTAATTATCCGACAGCTTGTTGTGCTTTTAAGAACCTTTAAACATCACTGTATAATTTCCTCTTCTGCATTTAGGGGAGGTGATATTATCACTGGACTGTTAATCCAGAGACCCAGATAATGTTCTGGGGAGAGATAATGGGAACTGCAGATGCTGGAGAATTCCAAGATAATAAAATGTGAGGCTGGATGAACACAGCAGGCCAAGCAGCATCTCAGGAGCACAAAAGCTGACGTTTCGGGCCTAGACCCTTCATCAGAGAGGGGGATGGGGAGAGGGAGCTGGAATAAATAGGGGGAGAGAGGGGGAGGCGGACCGAAGATGGAGAGTAAAGAAGATAGGTGGAGAGAGTATAGGTGGGGAGGTAGGGAGGGGATAGGTCAGTCCAGGGAAGACGGACAGGTCAAGGAGGTGGGATGAGGTTAGTAGGTAGCTGGGGGTGCGGCTTGGTGTGGGAGGAAGGGATGGGTGAGAGGAAGAACCGGTTAGGGAGGCAGAGACAGGTTGGACTGGTTTTGGGATGCAGTGGGTGGGGGGGAAGAGCTGGGCAGGTTGTGTGGTGCAGTGGGGGGAGGGGACGAACTAGGCTGGTTTAGGGATGCAGTAGGGGAAGGGGAGATTTTGAAACTGGTGAAGTCCACATTGATACCATGAACGCATCATCCTCCGACACTTCCGCCATTTACAATCCGACCCCACCACCCAAGACACTTTTCCATCCCCTCCCCTGTCCGCTTTCCGGAGAGACTACTCTCTCCGTGACTCCCTTGTTCGCTCCACACTGCCCTCCAACCCCACCACACCCGGCACCTTCCCCTGCAACCGCAGGAAATGTTACACTTGTCCCCACACCTCCTCCCTCACTCCTATCGCAGGCCCCAAGATGACATTCCACATTAAGCAGAGGTTCACCTGCACATCTGCCGATGTGGTATACTGCATCCATTGTACCCGGTGCGGCTTCCTCTACATTGGGGAAACCAAGCGGAGGCTTGGAGACCGCTTTGCAGAACACCTCCGCTCAGTTCGCAACAAACAACTGCACCTCCCAGTCGCAAACCATTTCCACTCCCCCTCCCATTCTCTAGATGACATGTCCATCATGGGCCTCCTGCACTGCCACAATGATGCCACCCGAAGGTTGCAGGAACAGCAACTCATATTCCGCCTGGGAACCCTGCAGCCATATGGTATCAATGTGGACTTCACCAGTTTCAAAATCTCCCCTTCCCCTACTGCATCCCTAAACCAGCCTAGTTCGTCCCCTCCCCCCACTGCACCACACAACCAGCCCAGCTCTTCCCCCCCACCCACTGCATCCCAAAACCAGTCCAACCTGTCTCTGCCTCCCTAACCGGTTCTTCCTCTCACCCATCCCTTCCTCCCACACCAAGCCGCACCCCCAGCTACCTACTAACCTCATCCCACCTCCTTGACCTGTCCGTCTTCCCTGGACTGACCTATCCCCTCCCTACCTCCCCACCTATACTCTCTCCACCTATCTTCTTTACTCTCCATCTTCGGTCCGCCTCCCCCTCTCTCCCTATTTATTCCAGTTCCCTCTCCCCATCCCCCTCTCTGATGAAGGGTCTCGGCCCGAAACGTCAGCTTTTGTGCTCCTGAGATGCTGCTTGGCCTGCTGTGTTCATCCAGCCTCACATTTTATTATCTTCTAATGTTCTGGGGACCCAGATTTGAATCCTGCCATGGCCGATGGTCAAATTTGAATCAATAAATATCTGGAATTAAGAATCTAATAATGACCATGACCATAGCCATGAATCCATTGTTGATTGTTGGAAAAACCCATCTCGTTCATTAATGTCCTTTAGGGAAGGAAACTGCCATCATTACCTGGCCTGGCCTACATGTGACTCCAGACCCACAGCAATGTAGTTGACTCTCAACTCGCCGCAGGGCAATTAGGGATGGCCAATAAATGCTGCCTGGTCAGCGACGCCCTCATCCTGTGCATGAATAAACAAAAATACTGCACATCACCCCCCAGTCTTTATCCAAGCAGTTCCAGGTTAGTGGGTATGAAACTGGATAAGTTTTGTTGTTGGCTTTTCCTGCTACTGTGATGGAATGGCACGTTGGAATAATGCACAGCAGTTTGATGTGACTATGGCTTGCTCAGCATGCTAGGACATGTCAGCAAAGAATGAGCCTGGAGACACATATAGGCTAGACTTGATAAAGATAGTATATTTCCTTCTTTAATGGAAGTATTTTTAAAATTGAATTGAAATTGTAATAGCTGCCACGGTGAGTTTTAAACCCATGTCCCCAGGACATTAACTTGGACAACTGGCTTTTTTAGGTGGAATACAGGTAGATGGGATTTGTGTAGTTTAGTATTTGTTGGTTGGCATAATGATGGTGGGCTGTTTCTATGCCGTATGGCTCTGCCTGACCAGTGATTGTCATACCATGCCACTACCTCCCCTTCAGAAGAAGTACAACTCCAGTTTCCTCCTTCATCTACCTCTCCACTCCATCCACTTTACCAAAAGATGTTCCTATCTTTGGGCTGTTGAATAGATGCTTGAGTAACTCCCCACTGGGAGCCCAAAAAAACATATTGTTCATTCCATGACAGTTGCTCTTGGTGTAACATGATAGAAATCTGGAATCTGGCCGACTTATGAGGATTTGTGCGCAGAACAGATTAGGATTTGTAGAATAAAGGGTTTTGTATCCTTTCTGTGAATATATGCACTGAACATGTGCAGATGGAGCAGTGTCATAGAGCTATCAGTGGAGCTAGAGCCTGGTTTATAAAGCTGCAAGTGAAATGTCCTCTCTTTCCAACATAATTTTATGTTTAATAAAGTCTGTTGCTATGCACTCGTGAGGATGTAGATCTCATATTGCTACATGGCGGCAACAGTGACTAGGCTCATGAAACCAGATACTAAGGTGATGCTAGTAATTGGAAGATGCAAGTGATCCAAACCCAGAGGTGGGAAAATATCCAAGGTGCTGCCCAGTGGTAGTAGGGGTCAACCAATGACACAATTTGAGCTGTATTTAGGCACTAAGCAGCAGAGTAGGAAAGGCTGCGCAGAAGCTGCAGAAAGAGGCTAAGTTCTACAGCAGCACATAGCTAGCAAGAGGAAGAAATCAATTAGCTATGGTAAAGTAGTATGGAAATGAAAGTGCCTACAAAAGTGAGGAAGAAATGAGCACATAGGAAACACACTGTGACAGACACATGAAGAGATAGGGTGCGTTTCAAACCACAGAGAAACTCCAATGGTGGGAATGCAATCTGGCCAGTTTTATAGAGAGTTGAGTGTAAAGAGAAGGACTGTTAAGGCTGCACAAACAGTGCAGAAAATTAAACACTATCTAAAACAGGATGCAGAGAGGCAGGATGACCTCTTCCCAGAGGAAGTGAAAGGTCCAGAGCAAGAAACTAACCCTCAGGATGAGTTTTGGTGCACAGGGATTAAAGGGAATGTCGGAAAGAAGTTAGTTTTAAATTGATGCTGTAGCAGATGGATCATTTCTTTTTAATCTAGGCCATAGTTGAGAGAAGGCATCCTCAGACAGTCCTCCACTAAAATGTGGAGCTTAGGATCTGAGTACGAGCCCTGAAGTGTGCTGCATCTTGCTACAATGGCATCAATCACCTGTGGAAGGAAGTTACTCTTCCAAGTAGCTCTGTAATTCAGAGTACCACACAAGGACTCAGTGGTTAACACTCCTGTCTCACAGGTGCCAGAGACCCATGTTTGATTTCCTCCTCAGGTGACTGTCTAATTATCGTCTGCACATTCTTCCTGTGTCTATGCTGGTTACCTCCAGGTGCTCCAGTTTCCTCCCACAGTGCAAAGGTGTGCAGGTTAGGTGGATTAGCCATGGAAACTGCAGGATTACAGGGATAGGGTAGGTGGGCTGTGGGTTTGGGTAGGATGCTCTTCAGAGGGTCAGTGTAGATTTGATGAGCAGAATGGCCTGCTTCCACGCTGTAGGGATTCTATGAAGAGTTTTCTATTTAGCAGCTATGGCAATTCATTCTGTTGTCCATGATGATAAGTTCTCACTTTCTCCCGGAGTACTTGAAGTGTTCCTGTGTGTGTGTGTGTGTGTGTGTGTGAGAGAGAGAGATCCCTCTCCCAGAAGTAATAGAGAAAGCTTTATCTCAACCCCAGTGTAAGCTTCATAATATCCTCCATTATAATTCTTGTCTATTACACTTAACCGTCAATCAATGAACAAGGCAGAGGGGCTGTGATCATCCAGATGCTGGAGTCTCCTCTTGTCAGCCACTGTCTTCACTACTTTGTATGTTCAGTTCTTCATATGGGTTATAGGCCAAAGACAGTTATTGTCATTTCACCCCACCAATGTGTTAGCCCTCCAAGGGAACAAGCGAACACAACATGCCACATCCTACAAGAGAACTGAGAATGCCGTTGGAGATCAGCCCCTCAAGTGCAAGAGATCTGTGTGTGGTTAGCAGAGGGCAAGCATTTGTGGTTAAATGTTAGCAGTAATAAAGGGTGCTGTAAAAAGAAAAACAACGTGGGTGATGTAGGGCAAAGGTAATTGTATCTTTACTCGAGCTATATTTAAAGGCAACTATGTTATAGAGCAGTCAGATCGCATGCAAGTGGAGTCTGGGTCTGTCGGGTCCCAAGTAAAGTGGCCTCAGTTTACCACACTGTGTATATAGTTCTGTCCAATAAAGCCTGTTGCTCACTAACAAGAATGTAGAATTGACAAGACCACAAGAATGATTCTGAATGATAGACTCTCCCTGGAACAAAACACTATGCCTACACCAGCAACAACTTTGGTTTATATAATGAAAAACGCCAGGGCTGTTTGCAAGAATGTTAATTGGCAACACTGGAGTACTGAACATCAAAGAGAGCTTGGTATGCATATTCACAGATCTGTAAAGGTAGCAGAACAGGTGGACAATATGGCTAATAAGACAAATGGAATGCTTGACCTAATTAACTGAGGCATAGAATGCAAAAGCAAGGATGTTATTGCTGAAACTGTATAAAACACTGGTTAGGTGCAGCTGGAGCACTGCATTTCTGGTCACCCACAACAGGAAGGATGCTTTGAAGAAGAGTCACATTCACTCGAAACATTAACTCTGTTTCTCTCTCCATAGATGCTACCAGACCTACTGAGTTTTTCTGGCATACCTTCAGATATTCATTTGTGTTGCCATTGCCTAAAGGGCTACAAACCAGGAGTTGGAACTGGGATTAGTGCAGTCAGATCTTTGTCGACTAGTGAGGCCACAATGGGCCAAATGGCCTCTTTCTGCGCTGTACACATCAACTTGAAGAGTTTGGAGTGGGGACGTATGTGAAGGACATAGTTCCTGGGCTGACAGATGTGACCAGAAATAGAGAAGATGAGTCCATTAAAGGATTCAAATATGAGAAAGAGAATTTCCTATTTGATGCATTTGGGGTTGAGGAATGTAGGTCAGCAGAAAAGAGGTCACAGGTGAGAAGGATTTGTGACCTTGAATTGATAATGGCTATCAGAATTCAGGGTCAGCTGAATGGAACAGGCATGGAGTTTGATTAGGATTTCAGCAACTGAGGGATAGAGGTAAGGTTCAGTAAACAAGATGGTATAAAAGGAGATGGAAGTCTTTGTGGCAGAGTGAATACTGAGTTTGTGTTTGTTGTCATCTGATAGGTGAATGCATTTCTGAGATAAAAGATATTGGTGAGCAATAACAGTGCAACAATTGATGGTTTAAAATAGCCTAAACTCTAAGCATCTGTCACAGTAACTTTAGCATTGAAAATAAAATGTATTCTTTATATCAAGGGAATCCATTATTTTTGCTACATACTGCTTCAGCTTTCTGTGAGAGATATAGATTTTATAGAAGTTGTGAAATCCTTTTCATTGATCAATGATTATATTCACGTAAACATTAATGATTGCCAGTCTGCAAACAGTCCATTCAAAATTTTTATGTAAAGTTCTTTGGATAAATTTAAACACACTTACAGACAAGTACAGGCAAATTTGAAAACAAAAACCATGCTTACGGATACAAAATTGGGGAAACCAAAATACCAAACATTGAAGTAATGCCAGCTCAGAGTTTAGAATGAGATTTTGTTACAATTAACAATATGAAACCTGTTGTAAAATTAAAAACTGAAAGAATTGTGGATGCCGAAAATCAGGAACAAAAACAGAAGTCGCTGGAAAAGCTCAGCAGGTCTGGCAGCATCTGTGAAGAAAAATCAGAGTGAATGTTTTGGGTCCAGTTCTGAGGATGGATCACCAGACCCAAAGTGGTAACACTGATTTTTCTTCACAAATGCTGCCAGACCTGCTGAGCTTTTCCAGCGACTTCTGTTTTTGTTCCTGCAATGAAATTATCTTTACAGTTATCTTAACATGTAAATAAGGAGCAGAAGTAAGCCAACCAAGCTTTTGAAACTACTCTGCCATTCAATAAAGATCAGTTTGAGTTCCAAATTCCACTTTCCCATCTACCCCCGATCACCCTCACTTAATGAGAATCTATCTACCTCTACCTTAAAAATATTCAATGACCTCAGCTCCGCCACCTCCTGAGGCAGTGTTCCAAAGTGAGACAAATCTCTGACAGTAGGATTTCCCCACACCTGAAAGGACAATCCTAAAATTAAAACAGTGTCCCCTATTCCTGGACTCCCCCACATCCACCTTGTTAAGACTATTTAGGATCCGATATACTTCTTTAAATCATCCGTCACCCTTCTAAACTCCAGTGGAAACAAGCCCAATCCATCTAATCTTCTTTCATAAATCAACCTGCTCAATCAAAAGATCTAGTCGTGCAGGTAGGGAGTGGTGGGGATTGGTCAGTGAGATGGGAGTGGCGGATAGGTGGGAGGGATGGACAGGTTATGTAAGGTCAAGGAGCTGGGGACGAAAGGCAGAATATGAGGTGCTACTCCTCCAGTTTGCAGGTGATGTCATTCTTCTCTCCCCCTGTCTGCCCCTCCCACCTCACTGACCTATGCCCATCACTCCCTGCCTGCACTCACCTATCACCATCCCATCTACCAGCCCCAGCCCTACTCCTCCCCTCTCTCTTTGTTTCTGAGCTCCCTTCCCCCCCCCCCAACTTCTGAAGAAGGGTTGGGACCCAAAATGTCAATTTTGCTGCCCCTCTGATGCTGCCTGGCCTGCCGTGGTCCTCCAGCTCCACACTGTGCTATCTGTGACTCCAGTTAGGCAGTTCTTGCTATCTCGACTTGAAGTCTGAGATTTGTTCCTTTTTACAGAGTCAGAGTGATACAGCATGAAAATAGACTTTTTGGTCCAATTAGTCCATGCTCAACAAATCTCCCAAACTAAACTAATCCCGTTTGCCTGTGTTGACCCATATCCCTCTAAACGTTTCCTATTCATGTAAGTGTCCACATTGCTTTTCAATGACGTAACTGTACCTGCATTCACCACTTCCTCTGGCAGTTCATTTCACATAGAGAGGGGATCTTAGAGATATTTATAAAATCATGAGGGGTATATGTAGATAAATAGCAAGGGCCTTTTCCCTAGGGTATGGGAGTTCAAAACAGGGCGACATATTTTTAAGGTGAAAGGGGAATGTTCACCAAATTTGAGAAATAAGGAAACAGTAATTGAATTAAGAAACATCTTACTGCGGCTTCACCTTACCTTACGGCCACAAGTGTTATGTTGCATTCCTCTGATGACTCTGTTTTATTAGCAAATCACACAGTTAGAATTAACTCCATTTACTACAGTTGTAGCCACATGAATGCTGGAAAAGTGCCCAGCAGATGTCTTACAGCTTGATAAGTTGGACAGCCCAGATTGGCCAGAACTGTAATTTGCAAGAAAAAGAGTTTTGCCTTAAAGCTATCTGCCAACACAGGAACGTACTGAGGAGCCACATTGAAATCATCTGGTTGAATAATGTTAATGTCTGTGGCTAAAACTAATAGTCTATATTCCAGTGGAGTTGAACATTTTCTTAATTAATATTAATTTTAATATTAATTGGTTCAGTCTTGCATAAATGTTGTTATGCAGTGGTGTAATGTGGGAAGTCAAGTATTTGTATGAAATTGAAAAGCCGAGCCTACATTTTTACGTGGCTTTGCATTTTGGGATGTGTTCAGCTCTTGATGAGGCTTTGAGCTTTAAGTAAATTGTGAAGATTTAATCGTGTTTAATTACTATCTTAAAACGATGGCTACAGCAGCCGTTAATGAGTGTGATAATGAAGTGCCCCATGGCCTACATATGCACAGCTGTTTAGTGTGTTGCATATGCGGAATCGGAATCAGAGCTTCCTATTAACCATTGACCAGGGCTCCCAGATGTCCATATACATTCCTGAAATTAGTTATTGTTTATTTGCTTCAATTGTCAACATCCTGCTTCATCTCCATATAATAAAACTAAGGAACTTAGATGATGCAAAAATCTGAAGTAGGCAGGGAAAATGCTAGAAATGCTCAGCTAGTGTGAAGGGAGACGATGTTAGTTTTTCAAAGGCAAATGGTCTTTCCACAGAGTGGGTAAAGTTGGAGATTTAAGTGGAGTAAGTGGCTGGGGGAAGAAGATTAAAACCGGAAGGTCAGTAACAGCTCAGGGATTAATTGACAAAAAATTTTATGGTGATGGGTAAAGAAACAAAACATCGTTCCAAACGAGAGATGGATGGCTGGATACAAATGGGTAAATAAATTAGAAAGACCTGTTTGGAAACTCTAATTTACCTTAATTCTGAAATAAAAACAAAGTGCTGGAATTTTCCTGAAAGTTCAAAGGAAGAGTCATATGGTCGCTGAAATAACTATAGAGGGCGGTATCCCATCACCAAGTTACCCTTTATTTACTTACTCACAATACACTGGCTGTAGCATCCAGCTCAGAGTTAGACACATCAGCTGGGGAGATTTGAGTCTCCTGGTTGTGTTGACCAGCCAAGGCCTCCAGATTGACAACACCAATCAATGACATACTGTCAACAAGGTCAACCTGGTTCCACTCACTACAGTCATGAAATATCAGTTTTTTTTGTTGTTCCTCTCTCCACAGATGTTGCTAGACCTGCTGAGGTCCTCCAGCATTTATTTCAAGTTTCCAGCGTCTAGTACTTCATTTTTAATGTAATTTGAGTGGGAGGCTGTGCAGGGGACTACCTTGCAGGCCCAAGGGGTTTTAGCAAATGCGCAGGTTGCAGCCACATGATGGGCTAGACATGCTTTGTCCTGGATTCCTTTCTACAACTGAAGGATTTGGCTTTCTGGAAAAGAGGACATATGTGCATTTGGTGTGGCATGGAATGCTAATGGCAAAACTTAGAATGGCACCATGTTGGAGTCTCGTGACAGAGGGACCACTAGGAATGAAACAGAGGAGGAGGCTCCAAACAGCAAAAGATAATGCTGTTGCTTGCTCTGGACAGTTAGAAATCAAAAAAGCTCTGGGGAGGGAGTAGGGTTCAAGAGGCGATTAAAAAGCTCCACACTGAGATGCTTAGGGCTCAGAAAAGAGCTCTAGGCACTGTTTAATGAAAGAATGGACTTTGCAGAAACCAGGATGGTGTCTGGCTTGCTGAAGTTAGTTGCTTGTGAAAGAGCTAGAACTGTGCCTGTGAGTAGACGCCAGTGTGCAGCCTAGGTAAACCAGTGGAACACAGCCTGGGAGCGGAGTCTTAGAGCCATACAACATGGAAACAGGCCCTATGTTTCAATTAGTCCATGCTGACCATAATTCCAAAATAAACTAGTCCCACCTGCCTTGGAGGGGAACTTGCAGGTGGAGGTGTTCCTATGTATCTGCTGCCTTTGTCCATTGAGATGAAAGTAGTTGTAGGTTTGGAAGGTGCTGCCTAAGGATCCAGGGTGAATTTACGTGTGTAGATACAAGAGGAGGTATGTCCTCACAGTGCTATGGATCATGTATTGCTTCTGTCAGCTACATTTTACATCTTTTGCCCAATGTGTGATTTGGTTAATGGAGCGTTATGTCCCTTTTTAATGCAATATATCAGTGTCCTGAAGTGAATGCAAGTTCAGACTACTTGAGCTTAATTTTTTGATCAGATAATATTGTTAAGTATTTGTTATTTTTGCCTGAATTTCAAAAGCACCACTAATCATCAGATCACCTGTAGCACTGTTTGTGCTGTTAGAGGCCATGCTCTTTTACAGGAAAGGAATGTTATATCATTATTATGGCGCATTTTACCCTTGCAATACATATTGTAGAAGTGGAAAATGTTAAATCCAAGGCTGGATTTTACCAAATATTAGCTAAGTGTTAATTTCAGTGAGATTCATAGACAATTTCTCTCCGTGAGCTCTCATTCAATTTTTCCCAGTTCATTTAAATATACACACTTCAAGCCTGTGTGGTGGTTCACTCACACACTATTGTGCACTCACTAGTGCAGAAAGACCTGCCAGACTTTTCAGAATTGACACTTGAGCTGTGCAGCAGGTCAATCGCTGGCAGTCAATGGCCCTTCACTGTACATGGAGTGGGAGGGAAGCAAACAAGATCAGCTTCTGAGGTCACATAGGTGGCACACAATGATTCTGCACTGGAAACAGATGCACATTCATACCACTTTATACCATCACCTGCCTGATCGACATGCAGCGTTACAGCAGCTACAGGAGTCAGCGTTCTGCCCCCAGTCCGATCCAAACATCAGAACCTCACCTTCAGGATGCTAATCTCTGCTCCACCATAGCATTTGTGAAGGAATGGGCTGCATTGTATCCATGTTCTGCCTCAGTGGGGGGTTGCGTAACAGTTATTAGCCATGGTTGCAGAGAGTGACATTAGCCTCGCATTTGCCATCTTGGGAAGGCGTTCATTCATTGAAATTAAGCAGGGGATGAGATAGTACTCAAGGACATAGGCATTATCTCACCTTCCAAGATACCTAATTCTAACCATTTAGGGGTGGGAGAAGGGCTCATTGATCATAACCTAGACAAAAATATGAGGGTAGCTGTCATAAATCTTAATCAAGGATGGCACAGTGGCTCAGTGGTTAGCACAGCTGCTCAAGGCACCAAGGACCCAGGTTAAATTGCAGCCTCAGGCAACAATCTGTGTGGAGTCGGCACATTTGTGTGGGTTTCCTCCGGGTGCTCCGCTTTCCTCCCACCGTCCAAAAATGTGCGGCTTACGTGATTGCCATGCTAAATTGCCCATATTGCCCAGGGATGTGTACATTAGGTGGATAAGCCATGAGAAATGCAGGGTTACAGGGATAGGGTGGAGGGGTGAATCTGGGTGGGATGCTCTTTGGAATGTCGGTATGGACTTGATCGGCCAACTGGCCTGTTTCCACACTGCAGAGATTCTGTAATTCTATGATGGGAATCTATGATGATGTTGTTGGTTCTGGGGAGCATTTTGAAAGAGGGCAGAGAGATGAAGAACAAGGAGGGTTTAGGATGGGAGTTCACAAGCTGGGCCTCAGGTACTGCAGGAAAATTGCTGATAAAGAGGGAAGGTTGTTGTTCCTGGGACACAATATTTTCCAGAATGTAAATTCCACAGGTAAACTTCAGATGAGTAGAACTGTTGGTTGCCAGTACAAGCTGCCTTTGTAACTGAGCATAAGCAAAATGTGCTGGGATTGTGGTCAAATAGTAACAAGGACTATAAATATGTTAGTATTCCTCAATGTGACACATTACGTGGTAGATTCTAATACCAATGGGTAACCTCATGGGGCTTGTCAGTAGACTGGAGATTTGGGATGGTTAGAGCGCTGGATGACAGCAGCCCAAATTATTTTTGCATATCCAAGAAGCACTCCTCGGTCCCAGAAAAAGGGTTCCTTGAAACATTACTTGAAAGGCCTCTTCTAATATCTGCTGGGTTATAGTGAGCAGCTTACACAAAATGGACACTCCAGTCATTAGGGTGTAAAATGGCATCAAGCCACAATGGCTGTGATTGTACATTCATCCTTCTGCACGTTCCTTCACCCCTGACAGAGATGCCATGTCTATCACCTTCCCACCATCACTGGGATTTTACCAGCAATTGGGAGCTAGGGGCACTTTGCCATAGGGGGATGGTTGCCCAGTGAAACCTGATGGCCTCATTGTGAACTCAGGAAAGAAGTCCTCCAACTTTGGAATTAAGAATTAGGGCCACGTGGAGTGGCAGAGCCAAGTAGCTTCCATATCCTTTGTGATAAATGCAGTGACCTACTCAACAAAGGCAGGCCTATTAAGGATCAGCTTAGGCTATTTAGGCCAGATTTTGCACTGCCCAGACAGTCAGTGTTCCAGACTGTGTATAGTTTGTGTGTATGGATCCTGAGGAATTCCCACAGTAGCAGAATCTGAAGGAATAACCTGGGAAATTGCAGATTGCACCGGGCA
The DNA here is from genome assembly GCF_030684315.1 of Stegostoma tigrinum. Taxonomy (NCBI): domain Eukaryota; kingdom Metazoa; phylum Chordata; class Chondrichthyes; order Orectolobiformes; family Stegostomatidae; genus Stegostoma; species Stegostoma tigrinum. The sequence goes on from NC_081359.1 coordinate 93,179,475, forward strand.
ATTCACCTATCCCCAAACCAACTGAACTTGTTCATTTAAATTGGGGCGTTAAATTAGGCAAATAGTTGCTCAAGAAAAGTTGGGCAATTAAATACTGTCTAGCTCCCGAATAGCTATTAAACGGACGCCACAAGTGCCTCCGACCTTTGCAACCACACTTCCCCAGACCAATTACACGCTTCAAACCCTGACCCAATACTCCCTGGAACCCAGTCACTTCTTTCCCCACTTCCTCACCGCCACTGGGCACTACCTTTACCCACCACTCCTATGCTCCTATCTTACCTTGCTGTGCCCTCAGTGACATTCCTGCACTTCCAGACCCAACACACACACACACAGACTGACAGACAGACAAACACAAACCCAATTCATCCATCTACCGACTTATGCACTGTGTTACATATTTAGCTCCCCTGTCACCTTGCACCCTACTGCTTTCCTATTTCCTACTTGGCATCCTACACAGATGGCACCCTATGACGTTTCCCACTGATATCCTACACACTCAGCATCTCACCCACTATTCATCTGGCACTCTACCCTCACCATTATGTAACATCAGCGTATCTACTTGCCATTTGACAGCAGCTTTCAAAGTGACTCTCTAAACTCTAAACGGCAGAATATGATGACTGACTGGACTGATAAGGGCCACAGTCTGCCTTCCTACAACAGTTGTGCACTCTGAACTATCAGAATGGAAGTATGATTCCATATTCCGAAGGAGCCTGAATCAAAATCTCCTCTTAGAAATGTGGAGCTTGCTCCTTTCATAAAAGAAATGAAGTGGAGTGAGCAATCTGCATGTGATTGTCACTCCTTGGCAAACCTAGCCCATTATCAAATGTCAAGTTGTGTATTAATTCAGACAGAAAATCATTTAACATCATAAATTAATCAACTTGAAAGACCTGTCCGGTGGTTTTCCTGCAGCCAACCTGCTCCAACACCTCCTCTTCACTTCATCATTTCCTTTGTAGCAAGTTTTGATTCTTCAAGTTGCTGCTGTTTCTTTTAATAACGGTTATTTCTGATTGTCTGGTCTTGGTAAAATATGCATCAGTCCACAAAACTTGGTGCGCTCCACTAGAATTGACTAAATGGTGCTGCAATTTTTGTTAACACATCAGAGTATGTGCACACGGCAGTGCAACTGAGCTATGTGCCCATAAATTAATAATTTAAAGGTCATTGATTCAGAGGTTTCTTTTCCAAAACATTTACAAGAAGTGTTAAATACTCGGTGTCAGGATTTCTAGTAGATTTCCAACCCTGACTTCATCATATATTCAAATTACAATTTAAGGCTGGTATTTTATGTAGGTAAACGGTTGCCCTGTTACCTCACAAAGAAGCAAAACAATCATTAGGATTTATTTGCGGAAGGATGAAAAAAGAGTGGAGTTATGCTAAAGTTGTGTTGGTTAGTTCCCACTTAGATTGATGTGCACAGCTCTGGTCATTATTTTATAAAATGATATAGGTTACAATTTTCCCTTTTTGATTCTGGAAGAGGCTGAATAGGGTTTGGCCATTTTCCCTGGAGCATTGGAGGCTAAGGGCTGACTTTGCAGAAGTTTATAAAACCTTAAAGGCATGGATAGGGTGAATAGTCAAGGTCTTTTTCCCCAGGTTAGGGGAGTCCAAAACTAGAGAGCATAAGATGAGATGGGAAAAATTTGAAAGGGACCTAAGGGGCAACCTTTTCACAGAGGGTGCTGCATGTATGGAATGAGCTGCCAGAGGAAATGGTGAAGGCTGGTACAATTATAGCATTTAGAAGACATCTGGATGGGTATATGAATAGAGAGTGTTTAGAGGAATATGGACCAAATGCTGAGAAATGGGACTAGATTAATCTAGGATATGTGATCGGCATGGATGAGTTGGACTGAAGGCTCTGTTTCTGTGCTGTATGACTCTATTTGTGGGGTAGGTGTGTTAGATGTTGACTAATTCGCCACACCATTGCTAAGAAAGGTTGACCGATCATGTGGCAATCTGCTGATCAGTGACTTTTAGCAACTATTTTGACCTAATGCAGGCCTCAACAATGACATCCAGGTTTCCAAGAACTTTCCAGCCAATGACCTACTGGTATTATCATTAGATTATTAATTCAGAAACTCCACTAATGCTCCGGAGTCCTGGGGACCACAGCAGTTGGTGGAATTTGAATTCAATTTTTTAAAATCTGGAATTGAGAATCTACTGATGACTACAAAACCATTGCTGATTGGTGGTAAAAACCTTGACAAAAGGATTTCTGCCTGAAATGTTGACTTTCTCACTCCCCAATGCTGTCTGACCTGCTCTGTTTTTACAGCTTCACACCTATAGACTGTGGCTTCCAGCTTCTCCAGTCCTTATTTATTCCATCTTGCTCACTAATGCCTTTCAGAGAAGGAAATCTGCCATCCTCACCTGGTCTGGCCTACATGTGACTCCAGATCAGAACAACGTGATTGACTCTCAACTGCCCACTTAAATGGCTTAGCAAGCCACTCAAAGGCAGCTAGGAATGGACAATAAATGCTGGCCAGCCAGTGAGCCCCATATGCCATGAGTGAATTTTAAAAAATAAGCCAACAGTCTCTGGGTCCTAAAAATTGTCAATTTAGGCCCATTCCTCAGACACCCCGTAAGTGGGTGGGGGGGGGGGGGGGGGGGGGGGGCGGATGAAGGTTTTTATTTTGTTTTTTGTGAGAGTGGGGTTTGTGGAGAGAGGACGATCAGGGGTTTGAAAGCAAGGCAGTTGGAGGCCCTCCCTAACCCAACAGGCATTTGTCCTGGCTACCTAATTGAGAAACCAGTCCCTTTGCTTGGGAAGGGAGGTGATCAGTGTGGTGGTATACTGAGGAGCCTAAGTGGCCATTGAGTCACTTAATTGACTGGCACCTCGAGAAAGTCCCCAGTGTACTTTCTTGCCTGGAACATAATTGGTGAAGGGGCAAGAGCCGGCAAATATCTATCCAGGGCCAACTTTCCCAGTTTTTTTCCCATTCTTTGTTCTCTCTCTAGGGAGAGGAACAATTTGCCTGTAGAGGAACATGGCAGGGTGCAAAAAGATGGATGACAATCATACTGGAACCACAAGGTCATACCTATCAGGAAATGATGAACAGAATGGGTCTCTCTTCCCTAGAAAAGAGAAGACTGTACATTTACCTAATTTAAAATCTTTATTATCAAGAGTAGACACAGAATGCCTGTTTCCACTGGTGGGAAGAGCAAAGCTAAAAACTATCAATTGAGATACAAAAGAACTAAGTAGGGAATTCAGAAGAAATACTTTTACCAAGTTTGACAAAAATGTAAAACCTGCTACCACAAGGAGTAGTTGAGGTGAATAATAAAGGACGGATCGAAGGATGCTTGAATGGAGCTAAAAATGTCAGTGTGAACTAGTTAGGCCGAATGACATTTATTGTATATCGTGTATAATTAGCAAATGACCCTCTGGCTGATAAAGGCTGATCCAATTACTTGGTCATACAGCGAAGATCCTGTGGCTCTGATCAATCAGTCAGCTGGACTGGTTTGAATTTAATCAGCTAACAAGGGAAGTTAACAGTTCCTGATACATCTCCATGCCAACCACCGTCTTCTCATGTTGTATCCATTGGTTGTTCCCTTTCCAAAGTTAATGTTCTTGTAGTCCTGGTGTGTTTAAGACGAAAAGCATTGACAGTCCTGTCTCTTTGGCAGCATTTAAAGTCCGATCTATTAAAGTATAGGTTAAATGGTTACAAATTATCTATTGTTAACTTCTGTACAGATTCATGGAACAAGCAGTGTAATACAACAAAGTTGATCATCCTGAAAGCCTTGTTAGAAAGATTGACCCTGATTCAATCTGTTCACGCTCCTTTTTATTCTCTTTATCACTTCTCTAGTGGCAAGTTCTTGTCTCCTCCAAGCTGCCTTATTCACTGTCACTTCTGCCTTCAGGTCATAATAAAATTTAAGATTCAATCATCAAACTGCAACTCATTCATAATGTATGAATAAACCATCAAAGGTTTATTCACTGAGTGCTTGTGAATACATTATCATAAGACTCTCAACTTTACCTGACTTTGTCACTGTTTTAGCACTGTCCTCTAAATTTTTTAAGGAATGATGAATTTTGAGCCTCGAGCTAAAAATAATTTGTGCTTACCCGCAGCTTGAAGATGACATAGTTGCCAAAGATCATTACTTCAGCACCATGAAAAATTTTGCACTTCAGCTTTCTTCTGAAGATTGGATGGTACTAGAATTCTCACAGTTGGGGTTTATAGGTAAGAAAATATTTCTGACGCAGATAACAGCTAAAAATCACAACTGGTGATGCCTATGCAATTTAATATCAAAGGCTACCAAAAATACCACAGAAAAAAAATTGTTGGATTAGTACTTATGAATACTAAAATGTTTATATTTGATACTATTTTCATAACATTTGTTTTCACTTATGATTATTTTAATTGAAACAAAGTATCATTTTGCAGCATGCTGTTTCAAACAGGACACATCGCCTCCTCCGAAAAAATATGTCTGCTTGAGTTTTCACCATCTGCCACCAAACCCTATCATTTACCTAGAATCAAATTCTCAGATTCTCCCCTTAAACATTTCCTCACCTGTATCCTTCTGGAACTCCAGAAAATTTCAAAATAAGCTTGTAATGTTTTATGTGTTTTAAGCAGGCTCTGTTGCTATCCACACCAAAAAAAAGTGCAGAAAAAGTATGGAGAAAAGCCCATGAGCTGAATCCACTTCCCCTCAACATTCTGGTGCATTCCCTTGCTTTTTCTGATGTGCTCCACTGACTCTCTGTCCCTCTGTACCATTGACTTTAGGATCCTAGACCTGTGCCTTTGCTTTCAAATCTTTTAAGGGGTTGTCTTACATGCACATTGGTAGCATTTCATCTGGTGCCCCATCTGTTGCTCATGACTCCCCTAATTCTTGGTTCTCACTTGTAGTTCTCTCTCTCTATCTCTCTCTCTATCTCTCTCTCTCCACACTTCACTCACAGAATCCATCATTCTCTGAACAACGTTTACCATTACCACTTTCAGAGGTTCAGTTGTCCTCTTAGATTCTCTGACTTCTCCACCACCACCACCCAACCACTATGTACCTTATCAGATTGTGAACATCCTGCTACCTGTGTAAAGACCCTGGGAATGATAGCCTACAGAAAGGAAGTTTGTAAATACAAATTATAGTTGTGTGTGGAGGAGCACAGTGTGCCAGGCAGCATCAGAGGAGCAGGAAAGTTGACATTTCAGTTTGGGACCCTTCTTCCAAAGAGTCTTTCTGCAGAAGGGTCCCGACCTGAAACTCTAATCCCTGACTCCAGTATTGGCAGTTCGTACTATCTCATCTTTTAGTTGTGTGTGTTTTCATGCATGTTTCATGTTTTAAACATGGTTAAATGGATTGGCCATGCTAAATTGCCCATTATGTCCAGGGATGTGCGGTCTAGGTCAATTAGTCATGGGAAATGCAGTGTGGCAGGGATGGGGTAGGAAGGTGGGTCTAAGTCTAGGTGGGATGCTCTTCAGAGGGTTGGTGTGCACTGGATGGGCCAAAAGGCCTGCTTCCACAATGTAAGGATGCTGTTGATTCTGTGATTCTAAACAAGTTGCGTGAATTTTATTTATGCCTTTACATGTTTAAAATGTGTCAATGCCAGGTGTTTGGACTTTCTGCTTATATTGCACGACTTCTCCGTGCTGTTTCATTCATGGTTTTGTTGTGAACAGCCAACAAATTGGTTTGCAAAGTAATTTGGTAAAGCTTTGGGCCGATGATAGTCATTCACCTACCTTTCCAACCACCAGCAATGCCCCTCTCCTGCGTGTTTTCTCCATCCTAATAGAAATTACAGTCAACATGGCTTTGTGAGGGATAGGTCATGCCTTACAAACCTTATCGAGTTTTTTGAGGATGTGACTAGAAAAGTTGATGAGGGTCGAGCTGTGGATGTGGTGTATATGGACTTCAGTAAGGCATTTGATAAGGTTCCCCATGGTAGGCTCATTCAGAAGGTCAGGAGGAATGGGATACAGGGGAACTTAGCTGCTTGGATACAGAATTGGCTGGCCAACAGAAGACAGCGAGTGGTAGTAGAAGGAAAATATTCTGCCTGGAAGTCAGTGGTGAGTGGGGTTCCACAGGACTCTGTCCTTGGGCCTCTACTGTTTGTAATTTTTATTAATGACTTGGATGAGGGGATTGAAGGATGGGTCAGCAAGTTTGCAGACGATACAAAGGTCGGAGGTGTCGTTGACAGTGTAGAGGGCTGTTGTAGGCTGCAGCGGGACATTGACAGGATGCAGAGATGGGCTGAGAGGTGGCAGATGGAGTTCAACCTGGATAAATGCGAGGTGATGCATTTTGGAAGGTCGAATTTGAAAGCTGAGTACAGGATTAAGGATAGGATTCTTGGCAGTGTGGAGGAACAGAGGGATCTTGGTGTGCAGATACATAGATCCCTTAAAATGGCCACCCAAGTGGACAGGGTTCTTAAGAAAGCATATGGTGTTTTGGTTTTCATTAACAAGGGGATTGAGTTTAAGAGTCGTGAGATCTTGTTGCAGCTCTATAAAACTTTGGTTAGACCGCACTTGGAATACTGCGTCCAGTTCTGGGCGCCCTATTATAGGAAAGATGTGGATGCTTTGGAGAGGGTTCAGAGGAGGTTTACCAGGATGCTGCCTGGACTGGAGGGCTTATCTTATGAAGAGAGGTTGACTGAGCTCGGTCTCTTTTCATTGGAGAAAAGGAGGAGGAGAGGGGACCTAATTGAGGTATACAAGATAATGAGAGGCATAGATAGAGTTGACAGCCAGAGACTATTTCCCAGGGCAGAAAAGGCTAACACGAGGGGTCATAGTTTTAAGCTGGTTGGTGGAAAGTATAGAGGGGATGTCAGAGGCGGGTTCTTTACACAGAGAGTTGTGAGAGCATGGAATGCGTTGCCAGCAGCAGTTGTGGAAGCAAGGTCATTGGGGACATTTAAGAGACTGCTGGACATGCATATGGTCACAGAAATTTGAGGGTGCATACATGGGGATCAATGGTCAGCACAACATTGTGGGCTGAAGGGCCTGTTCTGTGCTGTACTGTTCTATGTTCTATGTTCTATGTTCTAAATTAGCCATTGAAAAATCTGGTCTTGGGTTTTACAGCTGCATCACGAGTGGAAACAATCAACTTATTGTGTTGAATAGCAATTAAATTAGTTACACCCAGTTTAAACTGCAGTAACCTGTTTATGGTCCCTGGGCTTTCACACTGTGGTTTAATGATTTCTGCAGCAGAATTTAACAGTCCTCTGCCAGTGTGTCTGTGAGAGGGGAAGGCATAAAACTCCTCCCAAGTGATGGTCCCTCTGCCCACTCCAACCTGTTGACATTCACAGCGGAATGGGCAAGGTCTGGATTGGCCCACTACCTTTGAGTTATTTGAGGAGCTCCAATGGACAATCGTGTTCACCAATCTGATCCAGCCTCAATTTGAGGTTGACGGGAGGCCTTCAGGGCAGGGTGGAAGCAGTGGTGGTGGGGTAGACCACAAAGTCATGCCACTCAAGTCTTGGACAGAGATTGGGTAATGCCTCTACCAATGACCTCTATTCAACATTGTCCTGCCCATACCCAGGAAGGTTCACATCCACCATCCCCCACGCACCCTGGCCCATCCATTAAGACCCTCTGCTCCCTTGGGTCTTCCCATCTCTCTTAGCTCTCACCTGCCCCTCCCCTAAACGTTATGCATATTTACCTAGCGCTGGATACTGAGCAGTTCCCAGAGTTCAAATATCTCATCATCCCAGCAAAGCCTGCTGCAGTTTGTGGCACTGTTGAATTGGCTGCCAGCTGTATGAGGCAGGACAGCCTTCTGAGTGAGGGGTGAAAGGGACATTGTAGTACAGATAATGCCCCCATCTCTGAACCAGGAGGCCTGGATTGAACTCCCACCCACTGTGGGAGGTGTGAAATACTATCTAAGGAACAAGTTGACTAGAAAATATTTGAGTGAGGGCTGAAAGCTGCACACCCGGCTGACTAACCCTTTTTACAGGGTTGAATGGCAGCAAGGATATCATCTAGAAATGTTCTCCAGCAACTCTTCAGGTGTCGAGTAGGAAACTGTGACATTAAAAAAAGTGCCTGGCTATAGTTATATTTCTGCAATTTAAGCGAGTAACATTCTTAAGAATGCCATCTGGTGCTCCAACCTGTAAGTCAGCCTGACCATTCCTTCATGCTATGAATTACATACAGAAATTCTGGTTTAGAGAAAATGCAATAATGAAATTAGACAGACATAATGCCGTATACTCTATGTCTGTCAAATTGTATTGTGCAAGTGATCCCTGTAAAGTAATCCCATATTGAAAGAACAAACATTAATCTTTTGACACCCAACAACTTGTGAGCTTCTCATTTTAAAATGTACAGCAGCCTTTGCAGTGAGTTACTGTTCTCAGCCAAGCCTCTGGTCACAGTCTATAGCACCACAAATAACTGAGGCAATGTCACTGGGTGACGGGGGGGTGGGGGTGGCAGTGTCAGTTGGGACATGACACTGATGTCCTTAAACCGAGAGTCTTCGAGCAGGAGTAGGTCCTCATGATAAACAAGGAATCCACAAGTAAATTTGGAGATTAATCCTCACTGGTAAGGAATTTTCTTTGAGGTGTGTAGAGCTGTATATTTGCTTCTTCCTTAGATTTCCATAGATTTATAATCCTTTAAGTGAACAAGTTTCTTGTCATCTCAGCCCCAAATAGCTGTACCTCCATCTGAGACTATAACCTGAGGGTTTCTTTTTTTCTCAGTAGTTAATTTCAAAGTGATGCCGAGTATGATGGTCAGGCCCTGGTCCCATTGTTTAAAGGTTTAAGCAAAAAATGGTATATCATCTTGGAGTTACCTTATGAATACTTAGTTTTTCATTGTCTTTCCAGGGTAAAATTCATGTGCCTATGTATTGTAACAACATGACTGCATTGATATTGTGTTAAGACAGTATTATGTTTTCCTCAAAATGCTCAGCAGGTCTGGCAGCATCTGTGAAGAAAACAATCAGAGTTAATGTTTCGGGTCCAGTGACCCTTCCTCAGAACTGGAGGAACGTTCACCGGACCTAAAACGTTAACTCTGATTTCCAGCAACTTCTGTTTTTATTCCTGATTTACTGCATCCACAGTTCTTTCAGTTTTTATTATGTTTTCCTCACTTCTTTTTGTATCTTTTAAATCTGCTGAGAGGAGATGGATCACTAATGTCTCAGAGGTTAATTGATTTGTATGGCACAGAGCCATGAGCAGCACTGCTTTGAGATGGCTTGCCCATCAGTTTACTTAACTGAATTTTGCATTGAGAATAGCAGTGAGACTGGTGCCATTTACCACCATTGAGTAAGTCAGACCACAACATGTGCAGTGACCCAGAGAAATTTCTAACATGCAGTCTGTATCACCTACAGTGCAAGAGTAGGCTTAGTACTGAAATCCTCTAAACTGTGAAAAACTGAAAGCACTGCTGATGCTAGAAATCAGAAACAAAAACAGAAGTAGCTTGAAAATCTCAGGAAGTCTGGTAGCATCTTTTGGAGAGGAATCAGGATTAATATTTCAGGTCTAGTGACCCTTCTTCAGAATAGAAGAGTTTAAATTATGAAAGTGAAACATGGGAAAAAAATTTTCAAGGTGCTGCCAATCGATATACATGATTTTATTAATGTTGTGGTTGGTCTCCATCACGTGAAAAAATCTCTCTGGTGTTTAAGATGGGATTTTACAAATGTGGGGTCCCGGAGCTTGAGTATTACTGAGCAAAAATGACACCCTGTCATAGCTTTTTGCTTTTCCTCAGGACATATGCAAGAATACCAAATTTCAAATTTAGTAGCCATTTATTCTGCATGAAGACAGAATACTGATTGTTTGCCATTTGGGAACAAAAACAGAAGCTGCTGCAAAAGCTCAGCAGGTCTGGCAGCATCTGTGGGGAAAAATTCAGAGTTACCGTTTTGGGTCCAGTGACACTTCCTCAGAGCTATTCAGCTCTGGTTGGTCTATAATTATAAGGGTTGCCTTGGAAAATGCACCAGGGGTTTATTGTCCCTTTATAATTTAGTCCATTCCAAAAAAGGTACAATGCCTGCACACATTCCTTTTCCTTTCAGAGGCCAGATCCCTGCATAAGACCTAATGAAGCTTCTAGCATGTGTAATTAAGCCACATTACAAACCTGACTGGAAATCGTCAATTGGTTAGCTTGTTAGTAATTCTGACCATACTAGGGATTGTACCACACTTGATGAACAATCACAAAAGCACATTCAAAATTAGTCATTGTGCTCTGAGTTTTGCAAGCACAAGCACCATTTGTACTCTGTCTATTGTGAACAGCCAAAGTAATGTGCTGTGTCATATGAGCCACCAATCGTTGGGATGTACTGGAGATCACACTGCTGAACAAAAGTAGGTGCAGGAGTGAGCCATTCAGTCCATCAAACCTATCCTGCTATTCTATGAGATCATGATGGATCTGCCCAAGGCCTCAGCTCCTTACATTTGTCAATTGTTAACAAAATGCTAGTGTCCAGTATTCAGGAACAAATAACAGGGCATTCAGAAAAGGGCATAATCAAACAAAGTCAATATGGTTTTGTGCAAGGGAACTGATGTTTAACAAACCTGCTGGAGTTCTTTGAGGCTACAACAAGTAGAACTGATAAATACAAACAGATAGATATAGTGTATATTGATTTTTCAGAAGGCATTTGAGAAGCTGCCACAAATAACATTAACTGTATTCCACAGGATAGGAGCTCACAGTATTGGGGCTAATGTATTAGCGTGGATTAAGAATTGGTCAGCGTACAGAAGGCACAGAGTCAGGATTAATGGTCCTTTTTCACATTGGAAAGAATTAATTAGTGGAGTGCCACAAGGATCAGTTCTAGGCTTTAATTATTTACTACCTTTTTATATGCATGTAGATTGGGGCAAATTTGCTGACAAAGCAAAAGTAGGTGATGTGGGCATAAGAAATGTTCAAGGGGACATAGATAGATTGAGTAAATGGGCAATAACTTGGCAAACGAAGTTTAATATAGGTAGGAAGAATCAACAGCCCTTTGCATGGAGAAGCTTCTAAAAAGTGAAGGACTAAGGGATTTAGGTGTTCTAATGCATGGAGCCGCACATAGGAAATTGAGTAATTAAGCGACAAGTAATTAAGAAGGCAAACTGGGCGGTGGTTAGATTGTCTCTTATTGGAAATGGTCATTGTCTGGCATTTGTTTGGCATGAATGTTACTTGCCACTTGTCAGCCCAAGCCTGGATATCGTCCAGATCTTGTTGCGTTTGAATACAGACTGCTTCAGTATTTGAGGTGTCGTAAATAGTGCTGAACATTATGCAATCATCAGTGAACTGAGCTTATGATGGAGAAAAGGTCATTGATGAAGTAGCTGAAGATGGTTAGACCTAGGACTCTACCCTGAGAAACTCCTGCAGAGGTGTACTGGAGCTGAGATGACTGACCTCCAATGACTACCTGAGTGCCAGGCATGATTCCAACCAGCAGTGAGTTTGCTCCTTGATACCCATTGGTTCTAGTTTTGCTAGGGATCCATGATACCACATTCAGTTGAATGCTGCCATGTTGGTAAGGGCAGTCGTTCTCACCTCACCTGTAGAATTCAGCTGTTTTGTCCATGTTTGGACCAAGGCTGTAATGAGGTCAGGAGCAGAATGACCTGGTGGAACCCAGACTGGACATCACTGAGAAGGTTGTTTCTGAGCAGGTCTTGCTTGATAGTAGTATTGATATCACTTTCCATCACTTTACTGATGGTTGAGAGTTGACTGGAGGGGCCAGGTTGGATTTGTCCTTTTTGTATCCAGGACATACCTCTGGCTGAAGATTGCTGTGAAAGCTTTAACCTTTGTCTTTGTGTTGGGCTCTTCCATCATTGAGGATGGGGATATTTGTGGAGCCGCCTCCTCCAGTGAGTTGTTTAATTGTCCACCACCATGTGGTATGATCACAAACCTTAGATCTGATTTGTTGTGGGATTGCTTAGTCTCTGTCACTTGTCGCTTATGCTGTTTGGTGTGCAAGTAGCCCTGGTGGTGGCGTCACCAGGTTGAAACCTTATTTTTAGGTATGCCTTGTGCTGCTCCTGGCATGCCCTCCTGCACTCCGTAGTGAACCAGGGTAAATCCCCTGGCTTGATGGGAATGGTTGAGCAGGGGATATGTCGGGCAATGAGGTTGCAGATTGTCTTGGAGTTAAATTCTACTCCTGTTGATGGCTGGCAGTGCCTCATGGTTACCTAGACTTGAGTTGCTAGATCTGTGTGAAGTCTGTCCCATTTAGCCCAGTGATAGTGCCACACAACACGATGGAGGGTATCCTCAATGTGGAGGTGGAACTTTGTCTTCACAAGGACACTGCAGTGGTCACTCTTACCGATACTGTCATGGACAGATGCAACTGCAGCTGGCAGATTGGTAAGGATGAGGACAGGTATGTTTTTCCCTCTTGGTTCCCTCGCCATCTGATGCAGAGCTAGCCTGGCAGCTAGGACCTTTAGGACTCAAACAGCTTGATCAGTGGTGCTACTGCCAAGCCACTTTTGGTGATGGACATTGAAATTCCCCACCCAGAGTGCGCTTTGCACCCCTGCCACCCTCAGTACATCCTCCAAGTGTTGCTTAACATGGAGGAGTACCGATTCATCAGCAAAGTGCAACAGTACATAATAACCAGCAAGAGATTTCCTTGCCTACATTTAATATGAAGCTATGAGACTTCATGGGATCCAGACTCAATGCTGAAGATTCCCAAGTGTATACCACTGTGCTGCCACCTCTACCACTGTGAGATAGCTCTCCCAATTTGAAACTAAACCTCCGATCTGATTTCCCTTCTTTGATGCTGACAGACCTGCTGAGCTTTTCGAGCAACTTCTTTTTTTTTGTAAATAGATGAGGCCTTTTCCCTGGGTTGAGCGAGTCCAAAACTAGAGGGCATAGGCTTAAGGTGGGAGGGGTAAAGATTTAAAAAGGACTTAAGAGACAACATTATGGAACGTGCATGCCTGGAATGAGCTGCCAGAGGAAATAGTGGACACTGGTACAATTACAACATTTAAAAGGCATCTGGATGGGTATATGAATAGGAAGGGTTTAGAGGGACATGGAACAAATGCTGGCAAATGGGATTTGATTTATTTAGGATACCTGGTTGGCATGGACGAGTTGGACCGAAGGGTCTGTTTCCATGCTGAATGACTCTGACTCCGACTGTATGTTTGTGAAAGGATCTTTGCAGGGTCAGTAGAGGTGTTTCTGCTATTATCTTTTCTGGTGCCTAGGCCAATGCCAGGTAATCAATCCAGTTTCATTTTGTTGCTGAGACTCCGGAGTGATTGATAGCACTGAATGGTTTGCTAGGTCCCTTCAGACGACATTTGAGAGTCATTGCCGTGGGTCTGGAGTCACATGTAGGCAACACCAAGTGAGGATGGGAGATTTCCTTCCCTGCAGGGTATTAGTGAATCAGATGGGATTTTCCAACAATTGGCAATCGTTTCATGGCCTTCAGCAGATTCTTAATTCCAGATTCTTTTATTGAGTTCAAATTTGAGCCAACCAAAAGAATCATGGAGAAATACCCAGTCATCAGTTACTTCTCTTCCTGTGGTTTCACAGTTTGGCTCTGACTTGGCGAAATAGGTGAAGGGCTTTCTGACTTTGCCTTTCCCATACAGGGTTCGTTATCTCTGTCTTCTTCACAGTGAAACTGACGAACTGCAGACCCCTCCCAGTCTATTTCTCAGTGATACTGACAAACTGCACACAGCTCTCAGTTGGCTTCATGATAGTACTGACTTGCTGGTCTCCCAGTCTACTTCGCAGTAACAAAAATAAAATTGCTGGAAAAGCTCAGCAGGCCTGGCAGCATCTGCGGAGAGAAATCAGAGTTAAGGTTTTGAGTTGAGTGACCCTTCTTCAGAACTGATGGTAGCTAGGAAAATGTCAGTTCGTGTGCAGAAATGAGTGTAGGGGAAGGGATAAGGAGTAAACGATAGGTGGGGGTAGAGCCCAACGAGAGAAGAGCAGTTGCGTAGACAAAGGAGTGGATAATGATGTGGCTAGCTGGGTTAATAACTGTGAATGGATAACAATTGGTGGTGTGTAATAGCAGACCACTTGATAACAGGGCCTGGTTGTCGGGGTAGGGGTAAGGACATGGGAGAGCTCAAGTTATTAAACTCGATATTGAGTCCGGAAAACTGCAGGGTCCCCAGGCGGAAAATGAGACGCTCCTCTTCCAGTTTGCACTGAGCAGCTTGCACAGACTGCAGCAAGCCTGGAACAGAGATGTTGGCCAGGGAGCTGGGGGGTGGGGTTGGTGGCATGTTTAAGTGGCAGGCAACTTGAAGCTCTGTGACTTTTTTGCGAACAGAATGCAAGTTTTCTGTGAAGCGGTCACCCAGTCTACGCTTTGTTTCCCCAATGTAGAGGAGACCACATCATGAGCAGCAATTGCAGTAGACTAGATTGCGGGAAGTGCAGGTCAAGTGCTGCTTCAACTGGAAAGTGTATCTGGGCCCTTGAATATGTAGAGGGAGGAGGTAAATAGACAGGTATTACACCTTCTGTAGTTGCAGGGGATGGTGACGTGTGGCTGTGGGATGATATTAGGAGTGAAAGAAGAATGGACTGGGGTGTCCTCTACAGGAGGGGGATAAGGGAGGTGAGGAGAATACGTGTCTGGATGTTGGCACCTCACTAGAGGTGGCGGAAATAGTGGCTAATGATCCTGTGGATGTGGATGCCGGTGGGATGGTGGATAAGAACGAAGAGAGCCCTATCGCCGTAGTAGGAAGGAAGAGAGAGGATTAGGGCTGAAGTGCAGGAGATGAGCCAGACACAATTAAGGCCCAGTCAGTACTGGTGCTGGAGAACCCTTGATTGAGGAAGAAGGTGGACAATTCAGAGGGTCCCTTGTCAAAGTTGGCATCATTGGAACAGATGCGACAGAGATGGAGGAACTGGGGAAATGGAATAGAGTCTTTACAGGAAACAGGGCTGAGGAAGTAATACTACTTTGCTGCACACTCTGCCCACTGAAATGCATATGACGTATTACTCATTAGTGTCTGAAGAAGACTGTCCTTTTGCCTTTGATGGAAACACGTTATTGGAAAATACATTTGTATTGCTACTGCATTGCAGCAGTGTGAAACTTCTTTGAGATACTGAAACCTTCCAGGATTATCCGAGGTCCATTCCGAGTGATACACAACAACCAATTTTCTGACTGAAGTGGCCATTATCCTGCAAAATCAATTAGATGTGGCCTTTTTCAGCATTGGGCTTGTTTGAGTAGGCATTTGGCTTAGGCTTTATTTACAAGATTGACAGCATGACCGATCTTAAAAAAAAAATTGAACTTGTGGGAATCAGAAGGCGTTTATTGACCAGATGCAGCTGGCTTTGGGGGACAGATTTCTCAGCATTAAGGACCTCATTTAGACGGCTCTGTTTGAAAGGTGAGTTTAAGCAAGGGCTGAAGGTCATTAAGGCATGGGAGGGAATTCTTACATGCAGCTGCAGTTTCAAATATACCAAAGGTAGCATCTACTTATCAGAGATATGCAAGCAACAGGTGGTTAGGAACAATTCCATCAAAAACACATTTCTCATAGAAATTGATGAAAATGTCTGCAAGAGCTTAGCCTAAGGGGGATCCCATGACAACACCATCTGTTTAGACGTATTTGGTTGTTATTAAGGATTTAACTCGATTACATAAGTTGCTAAGTTCAAGAGTTCACTGGGAACAGATTCAGAAAATGACAGTGTCCAGACCACCACAATGTAGTGATACAGATCAAATACCTGTGGTTTCTTGAGCAATGTATTAGGCTAGCAATGCGAAACAAGCACTTAGACACGGCATTTTTGAATTCAATAAAATATCTGGAATAAAAGCTGGACGATTGACAGCCATGTAACCATATGAGTTGGCATACAAAATCTCACAGAGGATACATTGGCGTTGCCTGTATCTACGCAGGGTGTTTCTAACAGCTTTTAACTTCACGCCTTTCACCTTACACGGAGGCTAATGGCGTCTGTGGCCTGCGTTCCGTATTAGCATGGAGGTAGCTTGTCACAGTTCAGAATGCTGGACAGTTTGGGAGTGGCCATGTGGCAGTACAGTATCACGTTATTGTCAATGTCACACCTACAACATGTGCCAGCAGCTGATTCATCAAACAACGACCCTGTGTGAAAGTCAAAATGGGCCAGTCCTTAGTAAAGCCAAGGGGGACTGTGGGCCATCAGGGCATATGGCCATAATCAGTAGAGGGCTTCACCCTATTCCAGTCTAGGGGGGTTGGCAGCAGTCAGTCTTGCAAGAAAGTCCAACCATTCCAGGAATTAGAGGTTGGTCAATTGGGGTGCTGTCAAGATATTGGTCTGGGGTGAGTTGATTTTTTTTTCCCTGCAGTGAGATAAACTCTGGGACTTAGTACTGTAACAGCAGCTGGAAGAGCATTAGTGGCAATATAGGTGCAGGAGAGATGGTGACTGAGTAGGCATTGCTCAGGGCAGGAAGGGTTAGCAGTTTGGGACAATGAGGTGGGTGAGACCTATTGCGTGGACATGCTGCATGCAATTGTAGGGGGTGTAGTCTATTAGTCTTGGTGATATGAGTGTGCAGTAACAGAGTTAAGAGGGGTTGGTGATAATGGGAACTGCAGATGCTGGAGAATCCAAGATAACAAAGTGTGGAACTGGATGAACACAGCAGGCCAAGCAGCATCTCAGGAGCACAAAAGCTGAAGGGTCTAGGCCCGAAACGTCAGCTTTTGTGCTCCTAAGATGCTGCTTGGCCTGCTGTGTTCATCCAGCTCCACACTTTGTTATATGTTATAAGAGGGGTTGGTGGCCCTGTGAGTGTGAGCTTGCAGAGAGAAGATGATGACAATTCCCCTTGCAGAGTTCATAAGATCATTTCACCTTCTCCCTGCACAGCTGTGCATTGCATTTCACCCGAGATACTGCACTGACCCGGGCCACTTTCTCGCTCTAGGCTGCCTGGGTCGGGTGGTGTGGTCTCCTTTGTTGGCCAGCACTGCCTTTTTTTCCGACACTCCATCCACCAGCACTTCCCAGCCTGAAGAGTGAGCCAAGGAGCTAACTTCCTTGTCTGGACTATTTCCTTTGGGATAATGTTTCAAGACCAAGGTGTGAAGAGCAGTTCCTGGTTTGCAGCATCTAAATGGTGCACAGCTGGGCTTTAAATACTGGGTGGCAACAGAACGGCAAAGTCCCAGCAGCAGAGAAGACGTCCATTTCTCCTGCCGCAAGATTCTTCAATAGGGAATCCATCAAAGAGCCTGCTTCCAGAACAATGAGCGGAAGAGCTGAAAATTGTGTAGTATTTGGCAGGCCACCCACCACAAACCTCACTCAAAGAAAAACTGTCAAAAGAAGAAGAGATAGTAAGAACTGCAGACGCTGGAGTCAGAGATAACAGTGTGGAGCTAAATGAACACAGCAGGCCAAGCAGCATCAGAGGAACAGGAAAGTTGGCGTTTCAGAAGGATCCTGACCTGAAATGTCAGCTTTCCTGCTCCTCTGATGCTGCCTGGCCTGCTGTGTTCATCCAGCTCCACGCTGTGTTATATTAGAGAACTTCAGCCTGTTCTCTGTCTAATTGCTTTTCTCCCCTCCACTAATACGCCAGAACAAACTCCAATGGTAGGTTCACACATAATAATGGCCATTTGAGGGAAGTGTCAGAGGAATGCTATAAGAGTTGAGAGAAAATAAAATTTGTTTTTAATTCAGTCTCTTAAGCCCTCTATGATGAAGTGTCCAAAAGGTGTACAAAGTATTCGAGCTGTGGCTGAGAAGCATGTGATCACTTGTACCAGAAACCTAAAGTGACCACTTAAAGGCAAAATTTAAATGATTCTATTGATCAGAGCTTCTCATGAGAGCTGCATGGATTTTCTGATAGCCAGGCAGTTATTTTGTTAGCGTAGACAGGAATTGCTGATGGGAATGCAGGAAGTGCCCATAAGCGCAGATTCCAAAGGATTTGCTCAGGAAATTGAATTTTCTGCTGGTACCCCCTCTGAAAGTTTCCATCCAAATCCGAGATTCCAGGGGGTTCTGACGAAATGAAGTGAAATAGTTCCTCGGGAAAATTTAGGCAATTAAATACACTGTCTGACTCCTGGGTAACTATTAAGCAGACCCCCACAATCTTACATTACACACACAGCCAACTACACATGTCCCAGAGTCCTTGACACCCTGGGACCCAACCCAATAGCCCCAACCCTGCTGGACCTGACCAGATATCCCCTCACCAAATTTTGATTTTCAGCAATTGTTAGTGCTACAATGAACTGCAGAGCAGAGACCCAATGCATGTAATAAAAGCAAAATTCAGTGGATTTATGAGAGAAATGCTAACTGTTTGCTCTCTCCACATATGCTACCAGACTTGATGAGCTTCTCCAGCACTTAGCTTGATTTTAAGATTGTATCTTCAGTGGCAAACTGACCTGGAAAAATGCCTTGTACAAAATCCAACATTATTTTACTTTTGTAAGCAGTCCCACTCTATTTAACCCCTAGGGTCGTGGTCAATATTTTGTAACATTTTTCATTGTTGTTGCACGTTTCAACGTTCAATTTTTCTCCAAGATGTCCCTCTTTGTATTTTTCAACATTGAATTATTTCAGCCATCTCTCTGCTAATGTTCTTGCCTCTCCTCTTGCAATATGTGACAATTTCTTCCTCATAAGTCCCAAGACCAAAAGATATAACATCAGAATTAGGCCATTGAGCCTGCTCTGCCATTTGATTATGGCCTGTATGTTCCTCAAACACATTCTCCTGCCTTCTCCCTGTAACCTTTGATCCCCTTACTAATCAAGAACCTATCCATCTCTGTCTTAAATACCG
The DNA here is from genome assembly GCF_030684315.1 of Stegostoma tigrinum. Lineage (NCBI taxonomy): Eukaryota > Metazoa > Chordata > Chondrichthyes > Orectolobiformes > Stegostomatidae > Stegostoma > Stegostoma tigrinum. Next base: position 93,198,498 of record NC_081359.1, read on the forward strand.
TCAATGACGTGGCCTCTACAGCCTTCTGTGGCAATGAGTTCCACAGATTTATCACCTTCTGGCTGAAATAATTCCTCCTCATCTCAGTTCTAAACAGCCATCCCTTCACTCTGAGGCTGTGCCCTCAGGCCCTAGTCTCTCCTATTAGTGGAAACATCCTCTCCATGTCCATTCTATCCAGACCGCTCAGCATTCAGTAAGTTTCAATCAGATCCCTCTCAATCTTCTAAACTCCAGTGAGTATAGACCCAGGGTCCTCAACTGCTTTTTGTATGAGTAGCCTGTGATTCCCAGGATCATTCTTGTAAACCTCCTCTGGATCCTATCTAAGTCCAGTACACTATTCCTTAGATATAGGGCCCAAAGTTCCTCACAATATTCCAAATGCCATCTGACCAGAGTCTTATACAGCCTCAGCAGTACCTCCCTGCTCTTGTTTTCTAGACCTTTCAAATGAATGCTAACATTACCTTTGCTTTCCTAACTGCCAAATGAACCTGCAGTTAACCTGAAGAGGACCCTGAACCAGGAATCCTAAGTCCCTTACTACTTCAGACTTCCAAAGCCCTTCCCCGTTTAGAAAAGAATCCATGCCTCTATTCATTCGTACCAAAGTGCATAACCTCACGCTTGCCCACATTGTATTCAGTCTGCCACTTCTTTGCTTACTCCCTTAGCTTAAGGCCTTCTAAAGCATCCCTGCTTCCACAACACTTTCTATCAGTGTTATCTGCACACTCAACAACAATGCCCTCAGTTACTTCAACCAGATCATTAATGTATAATGTGAATAGTTATGGTCCCAACACTGACCCCATCCACTGGCTGCCATCCCAAAAAAGATCCTTTATCCCTATTCTCCGCCTTCTGCCAGTGAGCCAATCGTCTACTTTTGTCGGTATCTTGTCCGTAACGCCATGGGCTCCTATCCTATTTAGCGGCCTCCTGTGAGGCACCTTGTCATGAGTCTTCCAGAAATCCAAACCGATTGGTTGTTAGGCCACTAATTTGGTGTCAATGAACTTTAATATTCCTCTGTTGCCAGTGTCCGATTTATTTCTGCATATGAAAGAGGTTCCAGCACCGATCCTTGGCTAAAAGCACTAAGCACATCATTTAAATCCATATCTCCATGCTAACTACTTCCCACAGTCTAACAGTTTTTGATTCATGAATCTAATTTCCCTTTTGTAGCCCATGCTTTAACCTCTGCAAATGTCACAAGTGGCATTTCATCAAGCACCTGGTGAAGATCCATCCACTGCATTCATGTATTTCCATTAAATTGTTGTTGATCCTCCTTGAAGAACCAGTGTCAGTGTTCTTGCAAATTCTCTCAAATTGCCCATACTAGCCCAGACAAGAAAGAGGGCCCTAAATTTCCATGGTTACCTTTTTCCCTTTTAAGCAGCAGTTCTGATATTTGCCATTTTTCAATTTTGGCCAGATTCCCAAAGGCAAATTGAAACATTGAGTTGCTGAAGTTGCTGGAAGGTTGGTTTTATTTTTAAAGAACACAAGGCTCTTCAATGTAATTGGAGAAATTTTCTTGTGTTATTTGACCTCTTATTACTCTGGCTTAATGTTGCTGGTTGTAGTCCGACAAATTGTGCACACTGCAGTGGGTGTGATTACAGAGCTGCACTATGTGAAAATGATTATGTAGCAATGCCACAACATGCATTTTGACCACAAAAACAAAATGAGAGTCTAGCTGTGTTAAGTTGTCAAACATGATTTGGACATTATTTTACACTGTGTCCATGCTAATATCAAGTAATTTTGCATCAGTTGCATTTGATAATGGTTTTTCATTTCTCTCACAAGGTAAAATGTTTCAGTCTCCTGATCTGAATCTTATTGTGGAGTTCATCCTGATGTTCCACAAGGAGAAACCGATTGACTGGCTGTTAGACCATATCTTGTGGGTGAAGGTTTGCAACCCAGAAAAAGATGCAGTAAGTGCAGATCTTTGTCTTGTAGAATGCTTGCACTCCAGCTCTGGTTTGCAATATGAGAATGTGTTCTTTATAGTTATATTATGAAAATAAACTAATTAAAATATGTGCGATTACTAATTTATTAATCAGAAAAAGGTTGTGACCTATTTGTGTATTTTTCTCAATAGCCAAAATGATTGAATGCAAATTCTAGCTCTATCATTTTATCCCATGTGACACATTCTGTCTTAGAGCTGTAGATAGATGCCGATTGGAGAGTGACCGATCGCTGAGAGCAAAATACTGTAAGAGCTAGTTGATTTGCATCATTCTTGAGCGTCTTCCACAGTTGTGGAACATTGCAGATATGGCTCAGATGGTCACTAATGTAAGGTTGCTGCCTGCGCTTTAAAGTTCTAATATATTTCCATCTACTGAGCCTGCCATTTGGCAGACCAGTCCAGTACATTAGGCAGTGGATGCTGTGGGTTCAGAAAATATCAAAGCAAACTGTGCCTTTCCCACAAGCTAGGATATTCATTAAGTACTCAATTGTTTCAACTCCTATATTTTTCTACTTTTATTCTAAACAGAGTTCTCAAATATAATTTACCATTGGAAAGATTTATAAATTTATTCTCAAAGTAACAGAGGAATTTTAATTTGGGTCACGTTTCCATAACGCATAAATATAACCCGTGCATTGGACAAAGCTTTCCCTGCTTAAAGTCTCTGTTTGTTTTTATTTATTTATTGAGGTATGCTTGAAAACTGGTCAGAGGCAGAAGATGGTGTCATCCTGCTGTGGGCATTTAAGAGAGAAATGAAATGAGATTTGGCATTCTTGATCCATCTGTCACTTGGCAGGAGTCCACAGCACAATCCTGACCCTGATAACAGCTTAGACTGTGGGGATGATTGTGTATATGTACATCCTGCTTCTTGATGATGTAAAGTCTCTTGATGCTTAGAACTGAAAGAGAGACCCAATAAGGAAATAGCCAGCCCGGAAGATTTTCTTGGCTCAGTCAGAATACCTAGGGTGGCTAGTATGAAACAAATTTCCCAGCATTTTTATTTAAATCTCAAATTGATCTAGTGCATTTATCAAGTTGTGTTTTTGTCTCCTTGAGGCAACAGAAGGCATTACCACCACTTATTGGTCAGAGGAAAAAGGGAATTCAAAAGAGACTAGAATTGGAGAAATGCTGAGTTCCAGAGGGTTGTCGGGCTAGAGAGGTTTATAAAAATGGGAGGGGATGTTGCATGGATGGATTTGAATACCAGATGAAAGTTTAAATTTATATGCTTGACATCTACTTCACTAATGTCCTAAGAGGGAAAGAAATCCATCATCTTTACCTGGTCCAGCGTATATGTGACTCCAGGTCCACAGCAATGTGGTTGACTCTGAATTGCCCCCTCGGAAATTAGATATTAGAAATACATGCTGGCTTAGCCAATGACACCCAGTTCCCTTGAATGAAGCTCTTTGAGGAGGTAATAAGCAGTGTAGATAAAGGGGAATCAGGAGATGCATTATATTTGGATTTCCAAAAGGTACTCAATAAGGTACTATACAAAAGGCGACTTAAGAAGATACAAGCTCATAGCATTAGGAAATGTAAATTAGCCTGAATTGAGGATTTGCTAATAGAATACAGAATTGGTATAAATAGGGCATTTTCAGGATGGTAACCAGTGGAGTGCCACATGGATCATGTTAGGTTCACAATTATTTCCAATATACTTTAATAACTTGTATAACGGAGGTAAATGCACTATTGCCAAGATTGCAGATGACACAAAAATTGTCTTTTTTTTCATTTGTTCACCCACTAGATGTGGGCATCACAAGCATTTATTGCCCATTATCAGTTAAGAGTCAACCACTTTGAAGTGAGGCGAGAGTCACATGTAAGCCATACAGGGTAAGAGTGGCAGATTTCCTTCCCTAAAGGACATTAATGAACCAGATGGGTTTTTACAACAATCAAGTGTCATCATTTGTCTGGCTCCCTATTCCAGATGTCATTGAATTCCAATTGCAACATCTTTCATGGTGGGATTGGAAACCATGTTCCTAACATATTAAACTGGAGTTCTGCATTACCAATCCAGTGACTATGTTACAGTCTTCCATGAGAGGGCAAGTGATGAAGATGATGCAAGGAAATGATACAGAGGGATATAGGCAGCGTTAAGTTGTGTCCATAAACATGGTAGATTGAATATAATGTGGGAAATGTGAGGTTACCGATTTAAGCGGGGAAAATGGAAGATCTGAATATTATTTCAATGGAGAAACTCTGTAGGAAGCTGCAGCTCACATAGATTTGGGGGCCCCAGTGCATGAATAACAAAAAAAACTTGCATCCACATTCAGCAGGTAATAGGAAAGACAAATGGAATTCATTGCTTTTATTTCAAAGGAAATAGAATATAAAATAGTGAGATCTTAATAAAACTATACAAGACCACCAATCAGTCCACAGCTGAAATACTGTTAGAACAACTCTGGTCCCCTTACCGATGCTAACATTGGAGGAAGTCCAGAGAATGCTCATCCTGGGATTGAGGGAACTTTCATATGACATTGGGTTGAGTAGGTTGGGCATATATTCGTTAGAGTTTTGAAGAAAGAGAGGAGACCTTATTGAAACATACAAGTTTCTTGGGGGCATTGATAGAGTAGGTCTGGAAAGGTAGTTTCCCTTGTAGGAGAAACTCAGACCAGAGGGCAAACGATGAGTTGACACTAGTGGAGAAGTTTCGTTTTTAGTATACACATATAATGCGAAGATGGGCAGTTTAGGTGGAATGGTCATGCTAAATTGCCCCGGAGTGTCCAGAGATGTGCAGGGTAGGTGGATTAGCCATGGGAAATACAGGGTTACAGGGTAGGATGTGGAGGAGTGGAGAGTTCAGTCTTTATGGGATGCACTTTTGAGCGTTGGTACTGACTTTTGGGCTGAATGGCCCCTGTAGGAATGCTACGATTCTATGATGTACTAGACAAAAACAAATCATAACATAGGATTCAAGATTATTTTACTGCCAAAGGGGGATAATTCTCCTTTTTCAGTGACAAATGCAAGTCATTCGAGTATCAATTGCAAACCTGTTCCTTGCCAAGGTTTTGTGTCCTGAAGCTCTTGGGTGATGAAATTTGAGTTGACTGTCTTAAACATTTGTGGTGTAGACAGCCCCACCTTGAAAAATTGGAGAGGTCACTGGCAGCATGCACACTCTGAAAAATAGAGCTATTTGAAAATGGTATGAAGCTTCATCAAAGATTAATACATATGTATGATAATAAAAACAAGTGTATGTATGCATTAGAGATAATGGGAACTGCAGATGCTGGAGATTCCAAGATAATAAAATGTGAGGCTGGATGAACACAGCAGGCCAAGCAGCATCTCAGGAGCACAAAAGCTGACGTTTCGGGCCTAGACCCTTCATCAGAGAGGGGGATGGGGGGAGGGAACTGGAATAAATAGGGAGAGAGGGGGAGGCGGACCGAAGATGGAGAGTAAAGAAGATAGGTGGAGAAGGTGTGGGTGGGGAGGTAGGGAGGGGATAGGTCAGTCCAGGGAAGACGGACAGGTCAAGGAGGTGGGATGAGGTTAGTAGGTAGCTGGGGGTGCGGCTTGGGGTGGGAGGAAGGGATGGGTGAGAGGAAGAACCGGTTAGGGAGGCAGAGACAGGTTGGACTGGTTTTGGGATGCAGTGGGTGGGGGGGAAGTTATATTAATGAATTCCAGTATGTATGCATTCTCTTATCTAAATGTGTGATGCATGACCACAGAGACTTTCTTACTACAAGACAGCAGATTTATAATCCTGTTCAAATGCATGTGTGGAAATGTTAAAAACACTTTTAAAATTATAAAATTTTCTTGTACTTTTGTGGAAAAAGCACCTAATGCGTCATGCAACAGAGGTGGCATGAAAGTGATGGGCCAAATGGCATCTTTTGTGCTATTAATTTTCTGTGTAAAATACCATGTGCTAATATTATGTTTCCGTATTATTGTATATATGTAAAATTGATTTTTTTGCTTTTTATTTCTGCATTTAAAATGATTGAATCCAACCCAGAAGTATTGCAGCTATGGATATCTGAGATAAACAGCGTAGTTGATCTATTCTCTCGTTAAACATAAACATGGACTTCGGTAAAAAGATCGTTGTGGCAATCCTCACATAATTTATGTCAAAAACTGAGCTGCCTGAACACTACCACAGCACCAGAAAGAAATGTGTATAATATGTGAGACTAGAAGCTTTTCTTCATAACTTCATCATCATATTAAAGCATGTTTGCCTATTCAATTTAATGGGGTTAATTTGGACAGTCAACAGTTGTGGTATTGATGACCTAAGTTTGGAGATCTGGACAGTTAAACTGTTTGTTTAGAAATATATCTTCATTATCATTACTACAACAGATTCTATGTCAGTGCTACAGTGGGGAAGAGAAGAATGTGCATGTAATGATTTACCATTATCAGTAGCATATGGACTGATAGCTATGTTGTTGTTATTACTCTTTTAAATTCATTCACAGGATGTGCACATCACCATCAAGTCCAGCTTCATTGCCTGTCTCTAATTGTCCATGTGGTGATGTGCGTTCTTCCTGAGTCCCTGCAATCTGTGTACTGTAGCAAATTCCATTGCTAGAAGGGAGGCAGTTCTAGTATTTTGACTCAGTAGGAAGAAACTATAGAGTTCTAAGGCAGGATGCAACTTGGAACGGAATATTCAGTTGGTGGTGTTTCCATGCTGTTGCTGCCCTTGTTCTTCTGCTCATAGAGACTGTGTGTTTCAAATGTTTCAAAAGGCAGTGCAACTTGTACATATACAGACTATGCACTAGTGAACTATTGATCAACGGAGTGAATGTTTAAAGTGATGGGGTGATTCAGTGGTTACCAGTGCTGCCTCACACCACCAGGGACTTGGATTCGATTCCATCCTCAGACAACTGTCTATGTGGAGTTGCATGTTCTCCCCGTATCTGCATGGGTTTCGTCCAGTTGCCCCGGTTTCCTCCCTCAATCCAAAGATACGCAGCTTAGGTGGATTGGCTGTGCTAAATTGCCCATAGTGTCCAGTGATGTGTAGGTTAGGTAGATTGGAATTGCAGGATTACCGGGAATAAGATGGGTCTGAGTGGGATGCTGATGGGAGGGTCAGTGTAGACTCAATGGGCTGAATGGCCTGCTTCCGCACTGCAAGGATTCTATCAAGTCGGAATGTGATGAGATTAAGGTTAGAGTGTTGATGGGACTGCACGAATCTATGCAAACAAATGCATTATACCACACACCTGTTTAGTGAGAGGGCATAGATTTTCACAGTGCTGTGCGAATGAAGCAAAGGTGATGTGAGGTGATGTCACACAGTGAGTAGTTAGGGTGTGGAGTGCAATGCCTGGAAATGTCGTGGAGGCAGGTTTAGTTGAGGCATTCAAGAGGTCATTGGATGATTATTTGGAAAGAAATGGTGTGCAGGGATCTGAGGAAAAGACAAGTGATTGGCGCTGGGTAATAAAATCAGTGCTGGCATGATGGGCTGAATCGCTGAATCCTGTACCATAACAATTCTGTGACTCAGTGACTTGTGCTTTGAAAATGGTAAAACGGCTGGAGGGACCCAAGAGATAAGTTACTAGTTACAAATGCCAAGTCATGACAAATTGCTGTAAACAGTATTTATGTGGCTGGTCCAGTTATTGTTGATGTTGATGCTACGTGAGTCAGTGATGGTAATAGCATTGAGTGTAAGGATATTTGGCTAGATTCCATCTTATTAGAGATGGTAATTACCCAACATTTTTAGTGTATGATTTATATATATTTTAATACAATTTATTTGAGTCTAAATTTTGAACTAGTGACATATGGGTTCGGTCTGTTAAGAATTAGTATGCTTAGAACATAAAACATAGTACAGTACAGCACAAAACAGTATGGCTCATGATGTGGCGCCAAATGTTTACCCAAAACCTAAGGTCTATCTAACCTCCACCCCTACCTTATACTATCATCCATATGCCTACCTAATAGCCGCTTAACTGCCCTTAATGAGGCAGACTCCACAACCCTCTCCAGCAATGCAGTCCATGCTGCAACTACTCTCTGCATAAAGAACCTACCTCTGATGTCTCCCCTATAACTACCTCCACTCACTTTAAAACTATGCTCCCACATAATAGCTATCTCCACCCTAGGAAAGGGTCTCTGGCTGCCCACTCTATCTATACCGCTGATCATTTTGTACATCTCCATCAAGTCACCTGTCATTCTTTGTCGTTCTAAAGAGAAAAGCCCTAGCTCTCTTAACCTTTCCTCGTAAGACCTTCAATCCATTCCAGCCAACATCCTGGTAAATCTCCTCTGTACCTTTTCCAATGCCTCCACATCTTTCCTGTAATGAGGTGACTAGAACTGGACACAATACTCCAGAAGTGGCCAGACCAGGCTTTTGTATAGCTGGAGCATAACTTCACGGCTCTTGAACTCAATCCCTCTATTAGTGAAAGCTAACACACCATACTCCTCCTTAACAACTCTACCCACCTGGGTGGCAGCTTTCAGGGAACTGTGAACATGAACCCCAAGAACCCTCTGCTCCTCCACACTGCCAAGAATCTTTCCGTTAACCCTTATTCTGCTTTCAAGTTTATCCTTCCAAAATGAATCACCTTGCACTTGTCAGGTTTAAACTCCATCTGCTACTCCTCAGCCCAGCTCTGCGTTCTATCAATGTCCCTCTGTAACCTAGAACAGGCCTCCGCACTATCCACAATGCGACCCACCTTCGTATCGTCCGCGAGCTTACTAATCCACCTTTCCACTCCTTCATCCAAATCATTTACAGAAATCACAAATAGAAGAGGACCCAGAACAGACCCTTGTGGTACATCACTCGTAACTGAGTGCCATGTTGAATATTTTCCATCCACTGCCACCCTTTGTCTTCTAAGGGTCAGCCAATTCTGAATCCAATCTGCCACATTTCCCCCTATCCCATGCCTCCTTACCTTCTGCATGAGCATACCATGGGGAACCTTATCAAACGCCTTGTTTGAATCTGTGTATACCACATACACTGCTTCATCCACGTGTTTGGTCACCTTTTCAAAGAATTCAATAAGGTTTGTGAGGCATGATCTACCCCTCATAAATCCATGCTGACTATCACAAATCAAACTGTGCCTATCCAAGTGACCATAAATCCTGTCTCTCAGAGTCCTTTCCAATAATTTGCCCACCACTGAAGTAAGAGTAACTGGCCTGTAATTTCTGGGGTTGTCCCTATTCCCTTTTTTGAACAAGGGAATGACGTTTGCTTCTCTCCAATCTTCCTGCACTATACCCATGGACAGAGAGGACAAAAAGATCATTGCCAAAGGCCCTGCGATCTCTTCCCTCCTTTCCTATAGAATCCTTGGATAAATCCCATCAGGCCTGGAAAACCTATCTACCCTCAAGTTCCTCAAAATTCCTAGCACATCTTCCTTACTAACATCGACGTCCTCTAGCCTACCAACCTGTTTCACACTGTCCTCCCCCACAGCTAGGTTCCTCTCAGTTGTGCATACCGAAGAAAAGTATTCATTAAGGACCTCTCCTATCGCTTTAGGCTCTGTGCATTTATAATCCTTGATCAGCCCTACCCTTTCTCTGGCCATTCTCTTATTCCTCATGTACATGTAAAAAACCTTGGAGTTTTCCTTGATCCTATCTGCCAAGGCTTTCTCATGCCCCCTTTATAGCTCTCCTGAGCCCTTTCTTCAGCTTCTTCCTGAATAACTTATATCCCTCTAGAGCCTTTTCTGATCCCTGTGTACTAAACCTTACATAAGTATCCTTCTTTCTCTTAACTAGTCATTCGATCTCTCTCGAGAACCAAGGCTCCATCACTCAACTGCATCTTCCCTGCCTGTTGGGACAAACATATCGAGCACATACAGTATTCTTAAACAATCTCCACATTTCTATTGTGCTCTTCCCTGACAGCATCTGTCCCCATTTTATGTTATCAAATTCTAGTCTGACAGTATTATAATTACCCTTCCCCTAATTATAAACCTTACCCTGCTGTACGTACCTATCCTTTTACATGACTATTGTAAAAGTAACAGAGTTATGATCACTACCACCAAAATGCTGTCCTACCAACGGATCTAAAACTTGGCCTGGTTCAATACCAAGCACCAAATCCAGAGTGACCTGTCTTCATGTGAGGATCCTCCCGGGCTTGAGAGATTTTCTGGAGTGCTAATAGGAGTTTGCATTGGGAGAGTTCTACAAGTAGATAGCATAAATATCGAAGGGCATTAGCCTGCTTTCAGTTAGAAGGATCAGGGATTGATTTTTTTTTTAATTGCTCAAGGCAAATACTAATACTTAGGGCTTTAGTTTCAGGTTATAGAAGCCTTGGTTGAAGTTGGATGTATGAATGCAGTTTTACAGGGACACTGATTTTGTTCAGAAAAATTAGAAATAAGCTACCTCAGTGTCAGGAATTAGTTTTGAAAGCTCCAGGCCAGGAGTGTTTGGTTAGAATGCTGAAGAGGTTAATCAAAACTGAGATAGTTTAAGCTCAGTTGTATAAATACTCAAGGAAGAAGCTACCAGACTCTCAATACCAGGAATTGAAAGAAACCATTATATTAAACCCATTAAGATGACAGAGAAGCAAACTCTGTCTCTCGTGTTTGAGTACTATAATGGTTTGCCATTGGGATAAATGGAATGTTGTATGTTTACTGTGCGTTTTGAAAGCTTTTAAATTGTGTTATGTGTAAATAGTGTGGTTTATTCCATTTTATCTTTCCTTTTACGTAATAAACTTCTGTTCTATTATTAAAACCAAATCTACCACGTTATATACTTGTGTTTCAATGAATGACCAACTCATTTTAAAAAAATGATTAAATCAGATTTCAGTCTAGGATCTGAATTGTCTACTAAAACAGCAGACGCAATCATAACAAGTGTAAATGTTATTTGCCATTTATTAATCCAAACATTGTCCAGTCCTTACTAAAACTGGATATAAACTTTTTCATTATCCGAAGGTGAACTTGAACGCTCCAATTAGCAACACACATCTACACTTCTCACTTTGAGGCAATGGTGATTGGCCATAGGACATAACCAGAAGAACTCTTGCTGTGATGCCCTGGGGCCGAAATGATTGTCCTGTAATAGCACAGGTCCCTTCCATTGTGCTAGCTATGACACCAACTGATTCCAGTTTTACTACGCACCCTTAATATTGCATTCATTCAAATGCAGCCTTGATGTTACTTTCAGCACACTTCGGGAATTTGACTCATTTGAGCATACTCCTAGAACATAGAACATAGAACAGTACAGCACAGAACAGGCCCTTCAGCCCACAATGTTGTGCCGACCATTGATCCTCATGTATGCACCCTCAAATTTCTGTGACCATATACATGTCCAGCAGTCTCTTAAATGACCCCAATGACCTTGCTTCCACAACTGCTGCTGGCAACGCATTCCATGCTCTCACAACTCTCTGCGTAAAGAACCTGCCTCTGACATCCCCTCTATACTTTCCACCAACCAGCTTAAAACTATGACCCCTCGTGCTAGCCATTTCTGCCCTGGGAAATAGTCTCTGGCTATCAACTCTATCTATGCCTCTCATTATCTTGTATACCTTAATTAGGTCCCCTCTCCTCCTCCTTTTCTCCAATGAAAAGAGACCGAGCTCAGTCAACCTCTCTTCATAAGATAAGCCCTCCAGTCCAGGCAGCATCCTGGTAAACCTCCTCTGAACCCTCTCCAAAGCATCCACATCTTTCCTATAATAGGGCGCCCAGAACTGGACGCAGTATTCCAAGTGCGGTCTAACCAAAGTTTTATAGAGCTGCAACAAGATCTCACGACTCTTAAATTCAATCCCCCTGTTAACGAAAGCCAAAACACCATATGCTTTCTTAACAACCCTGTCCGCTTGGGTGGCCATTTTAAGGGATCTATGTATCTGCACACCAAGATCCCTCTGTTCCTCCACGCTGCCAAGAATCCTATCCTTAATCCTGTACTCAGCTTTCAAATTCGACCTTCCAAAATGCATCACCTCGCATTTATCCAGGTTGAACTCCATCTGCCACCTCTCAGCCCATCTCTGCATCCTGTCAATGTCCCGCTGTAGCCTACAACAGCCCTCTACACTGTCAACGACACCTCCGACCTTTGTGTCGTCTGCAAACTTGCTGACCCATCCTTCAATCCCCTCATCCAAGTCATTAATAAAAATTACAAACAGTAGAGGCCCAAGGACAGAGTCCTGTGGAACCCCACTCACCACTGACTTCCAGGCAGAATATTTTCCTTCTACTACCACTCGCTGTCTTCTGTTGGCCAGCCAATTCTGTATCCAAGCAGCTAAGTTCCCCTGTATCCCATTCCTCCTGACCTTCTGAATGAGCCTACCATGGGGAACCTTATCAAATGCCTTACTGAAGTCCATATACACCACATCCACAGCTCGACCCTCATCAACTTTTCTAGTCACATCCTCAAAAAACTCTAAGGTTTGTAAGGCATGACCTACCCCTCACAAAGCCGTGTTGACTGTATTTGATCAAGCCATGTTCTTCCAGATGGTCATAAATCTTATCCCTCAGAATCCTTTCTAACACCTTGCAGACGACAGACGTGAGACTTACCGGTCTATAATTGCCGGGGATTTCCCTATTTCCTTTCTTGAAGAGAGGAATTACATTTGCCTCTCTCCAGTCCTCAGGTACGACAAAATGTTTGACAAAAATTTCAGCACATCAGCTTCCTCTATCTCTATCCATTCCAGCATGCACACCTACTCTTCTAAGGTTTCATTCACTACAAAGTTCATTGAAACAAAGTTGGTCCATTGGCTTGGTTGCAAATGTAGTGGGAGCGATATGCCAGACCATAAGAGTGAAAAGTATGCTAGAATGCAATTCTGCTTACAACCTCCTTTACCAGTCATGGCATAGATCATAAGAACAAGGAGGTAATGTTGGGGCTGTACAAAACTTTGGTTAGGTCACAGCAGGAGTACAATATGCATTTTGGTCACCACACCATTGGAAGGATGTGATTGCACTGGAGGGGATGCAGAGGACATTCACCAGTACATTGCCTGAGATGGAGCAGTTTAGCTATCAAGAGAGGCAAGACAATCTTTGGTTACTTTCCTTAGAGTAGAGAAAGTTGAGAGGAGGCCTAAATGAGGTGCACAGATGGGAAGCAGCTGTTTCCCTCAGTTGAAGGGTCGATAACAAACGAGCAAAATTATAAGGCAAAAGGCAAGAGGTTTAGAGGGAATTTGAGGAAACTTTTCTTTCCATCCAGATGGTGGTGGTAATCTGGGATGCACTGCCTGGGAGGGAAATTAAAGCAAGAAACCTTACAACTTTTAAGATGGTAAGTATTTGAAATGTCATCATATTGAAGGCTGTTGGCCAAGTGCTGGACAGTGGGACTAGTGTAGATTTAAAGTTGCTTTGTCAATGCAGACTCAATTAACCAAAGGGCCTCTTCTGTTCTGTATGATCCTATGAGTCTCTAATAAAAATTACTCGGGAGAAGCTCGGCAGGTCTGGCAGCATCTGTGGAGAGAGGAACAAACTTAATGTTTCGAGTCTAATATGAGTTTTGTTTGGAACTTCAATTCCAAAGAAGAGTTGTTGGACTCGAAACATGAACTGTGATTGTCGCTCTGTAGATGCTGCTAGACGTGTTGAGTTTCTACAATATAACTTGTTTTATTTCAGATCTCCAGCATCTACATTTCACCTTCCAATATCTGAAGTTTCCTTTGTCTCTTTCTCAGTTGTTCTGTCCTCACAAGTCCAGAGTCACTTAAGCCTATTGCATGGTAACTCTCTATTACCATGGATCCTGTGGTATCATCTGTTAATGTAATAGTATGCTTTGGCTTATGATGTTGTCTTTTCTCCTACTCTGCGTTACTCACACTGTCACCTTTTTCTCCTGTCTATTTTCCTCCCTCATTCTTCCTTTGAGTCTCCCCCCTCTATTGGTCACTTCTCCTTCCTTTGTTCTTTCATTCCTCACTATTTCTTTCTCTCTATCTAGTTCACTGTCTCAATTATTGCCTTCTCACTTACTGACATTAACTTCAATCAGCTACTTTCCAGCTCATTCCTAAATCTTGCCATACCCATTTGCATTTTCATTTGGTTCACAATATTAATTATAATTTAATTACACCTGATTTTATAATCTGTAAATTATCACTATGCTCCCTAGAGCTCATTACCCACTTTCCTGATAAACAAAGTCAACGTCCATGGTCCCTGATCTGAGGGTCGCCACTCCCCTCTCTCAATGGTCTTCAATGTCCTTTGGGGAAGGAAGCTGCCATCCTTAGCCAGTCTGGTTTACCTGTGACTACAGACCCACACACCCACAGCATTGTGATTGGCTCTTTACTGCCCCCTGGGTAATTAGGGATGCATATTACACGGTAGCCTAGCCAGTGATGCCCACATCCTGTGAATGAACTTTTAAAAATTCAGTCTTGAGAAACAGCCTTCAACTGCTCCTCTCTTTTCTATCACTTCCAGGTTTTAGTTTGATTTGCAACGACCTATCCCCATTGCATAGGCCCTCTCTTTCTCAAATTAGTTTCCATGTGTTACTGACTCCTATCTCTAAATATTTATATCACTCTCTGTATAGATGAATGTATATGTTAAAAGAAAATGAATGCATTCACTTACAGAGTTGGAAAAAAACCTGTAACATCAAACAGGCAAAAAATGAAATGAACTTTTTTATTTTGCAATATTTTCTTTCTGCCTACTTTTAACTTTGGCCATTAATATTGAGTGAAGCACTCCTTAAAAAGCTAACAACATTGAAGGGTCTGTACCTGAAATGTCAGCCTTCCTGCTCCTCTGATGCTGCTTGGCCTGCTGTGTTCATCCAGCTCTACACCTTATTATCTAACATTCATTTTATTTGTGTTGTTAGAAACACTGCGAGCGGCAAAAGTCTAACATCAGGATTCGATTTAGACCATCCCTTTTCCAGCATGTTGGGCTGCATTCTTCACTGGCAGGCAAAATTCAGAAATTGACAGTAAGTAGCATTTTGAACTTCGGTTGCAGCATGACATTTTATATGTTTTGGACTAATTGAAGGGAAATGGGCTGTATTACACTTGTAATTACACCTGTTTTTTTCTAATAAAAGAAAAAATGCATTTATCCTTGTAGTTCAAGAATAATCGCTGCCTTCTATTACTATCAGAAGTCATATGACATCAGGTTTTAGCCCAACAGGTTTATTTGAAATCACAAGCTTTCAGAGCATAGCTCCTTTGTCAGGTAAAGTGTGAGATAAGAGCACACAGACACATGACTTTATAGGCAGAGAGATCAAGGACAGAGGGATCAAAAGATTATACAAATGGTGTGAGTGGAGTGCTGAATAATAAGTCTCTGTAGGTGACCAAGAGCGTAAGACCGATGTGAGTAATGGGTCAACAGCTGAATAACAAGCAAAGGAACAACCTATGATCCAATTAATTGAGGCAGGGACATAATTACAAAGGTTAAAAATAAGGTGATGCTGGAGACAAACCAAATGACCGGAATAACACAATAGGTATCAGAGTCGCATGCCAAGTGTCTAACCAAAGTGATGAATAATCCAAAATTGTACAAACTATTTAAGGTAGAGAGATCATAACAATTTATCAAGGTGATGGTATCAAAACTGGACAGTAAGGAAGGTTTGAGATAACAAGGTGTAGAGCTGGATGAACACAGCAGGCCAAGCAACATCAGAGGACCAGGAAGGCTGACGTTTTGGGCTAGAAGTGTCTAGACCTGAAAAGCCTTCCTGCTCCTCTGATGCTGCTTGGCCTGCTGTGTTCATCCAGCTCTACACCTTGTTATCTCAGATTGTCCAGCATCTGCAGTTCCTACTAACTCTGGAACAGTAGGAAGGCTTTACAGGTACAGGACAGTGTGGTGGGGTCACATGTAGCGCGACATGAATGCAAGATCATGATTGAGGCCGTCTTCATGGGTATGAAAATTGGCTATTGATTTCCGCTTGGCATCTCTGCGATGTTGTGTCTGCCTTGGAGTCCACCTTGAAGGACGCTTACCTGAAGGCCCACTGAAGTGTTCCCCAGCTGGGAGGGAACAATTGTTGCACAGTGTCCATTCATCCATTGTCATAGCGTCTGCATGGTGTCATCAATATGCCATGCCTCAGGGCATCCTTGCCTGCAGCACATGAGGTAGATAACATTGGCTGAGTCATGAGTATTTGCCATGTACAGGTTGGGTGGTGTTCCCACATGTGATGGTGTATCCATATCAATGAACAAATTCCAATTTATTTTAAACCCAGTTAAACCATGAGTGTTTTTTTTGAAAAAGGGAGAAATACATACAAATTAGATTCAGCAAAAACGAAGACAAGAATCCCTACAGGTGGAAACAGGCCATTCAGCCCATTGAGTCTGAAGAGCATCCCACCCAGAGTCACCCTCTGTCATATTCCTGTAACCCTCCATTTCCCATGGCTAATCCACCTAGCCTGCATATCACTGGACACTATGGGCAGTTTGACGTGGCCAATCCACCTACCCTACGACTGTGGGAGGAAACTGGAGTACTTGGAGAAAATCCATGCGGACACAGGGACGCTGTGCAAAATTCACGCAGACAGTTACCCGAGGGTGGAGTCAAACCCAGATCCCTGGCACTGTGAGGCAGCAGTGCTAACCACTGAGCCACCGTACCGTCCCTAAAATTAGGCAGTCACTGTGGGTTTCATAGAATCAGAGGATCCGTACAGTGCGGAAGCAAGCCTTTCAGCCCATTGAGTTTGCACCAGCCCTCCAAAGAGCATCCCACCCAGTCCCATTTCCCTACAATATCCTTATAATCCTGCATTTCATGTCATTAATTCACCTAGCCTACACATCCCTGGACATTACAGATAAATTACCATGGCCAATCCACCTACCCTGCGCATCTTTAGATTGTGGGAGGTAACTAGACCACCCAGAGGAAATTCAAATGAGTCTTTGTTTCTGTTTCTTTTTTGAACAACCAATTCATCACCTTAAAGTCACACTGCCTCCACTCCTAAAGATGCACCGCAGCAACTCACCATGGTTCATTCATCACTCAAACCTGTAATCTCCTGCCTAAAAGGGCTATGGAAACAGCACCTGTAACTTCCCCTTCAAGTCCCACGACATCCTGACTTGAAAATATATCGGTGATCATTCACTATCACTGTGTCAAAGTCCTGAAACTCTGTTCCTAATCTACATCGTTCAACTGCAGCAGTTTAAGAAACCAGCCCATCTGCACCTTCTGTTGGGCAATTAGGGGCAAGCAAAAATTGTTGGCCTAGCCAGCAATGTCTATATCCCATAACAAATAAATTACAAAATGCTGAATGAAGTAATTCTCCTTAAAAGAAAACTGAAGTTAGATTTTTCGTCAAACAATGCAAAAATAAATAGAAAAGTCCCTGCGTATACAAAACAGGCCTTCTTCTCCTATGAGATAATGCTCTGATGAAGCGTCTAGGCCCGAAATGTCAGCTTTTGTGCTCCTGAGATGCTGCTTGGCCTGCTGTGTTCATCCAGCTCCACACTTTGTTATCTTCTTCTCCTATCTATCATTTATAAATCATTTCAAAATGCTAAACACTGCCCCAGTGCTATTATTCTAGTCAAAAGTTGCAAAGTAGTTGAAGGACTGTTTCATGTTCTGTTTAACAGTAAAAGCAGAAAATGTTGATGATGTGAAGAAATTATCAATAGAAAGCCTCATTTGCAAATATTGAGCTGCAAGAGTTTTGGAGTTCAACCTGGATAAATGCGAGGTGATGCATTTTGGAAGGTCGAATTTGAAAGCTGAGTACAGGATTAAGGATAGGATTCTTGGCAGCGTGGAGGAACAGAGGGATCTTGGTGTGCAGATACATAGATCCCTTAAAATGGCCACCCAAGTGGACAGGGTTGTTAAGAAAGCATATGGTGTTTTGGCTTTCATTAACAGGGGGATTGAGTTTAAGAGTCGTGAGATCTTGTTGCAGCTCTATAAAACTTTGGTTAGACCACACTTGGAATACTGCGTCCAGTTCTGGGCGCCCTATTATAGGAAAGATGTGGATGCTTTGGAGAGGGTTCAGAGGAGGTTTACCAGGATGCTGCCTGGACTGGAGGGCTTATCTTATGAAGAGAGGTTGACTGAGCTCGGTCTCTTTTCATTGGAGAAAAGGAGGAGGAGAGGGGACCTAATTGAGGTATACAAGATAATGAGAGGCATAGATAGAGTCGATAGCCAGAGACTATTTCCCAGGGCAGAAATGGCTAGCACGAGGGGTCATAGTTTTAAGCTGGTTGGTGGAAAGTATAGAGGGGATGTCAGAGGCAGGTTCTTTACGCAGAGAGTTGTGAGAGCATGGAATGCGTTGCCAGCAGCAGTTGTGGAAGCAAGGTCATTGGGGTCATTTAAGAGACTGCTGGACATGCATATGGTCACAGAAATTTGAGGGTGCATCCATGAGGATCAATGGTCGGCACAACATTGTGGGCTGAAGGGCCTGTTCTGTGCTGTACTGTTCTATGTTCTATGTTCTAAGATCTCTGCCAATGGAAAATTCTGGCCCTAACCAGACCGCATTGTAATGTCTCTTAACAAACTGTAGTATGAAGTTTCAAACTTGTGTGAACTCTCAAAATGCTTGTTGATGTAATTATTCTTTATTGTCCCTTTGTTCAATATGTTTTAGCTGAATGTAGTTATTTATCTTAATCATGAAGTCAAGTTCCCACTGTCAGTCTGATCAGCTCCCACCCCAATCTTTACCTTTTAAAAAAATCTTTGATAAAGTTGCCTTACACCACCAGTTTTCCAGTGAGATCAAACTAATGTCGCTGACAATTCCTTACAACACAGATTCTCAAGAGGTATTATTATCAGGTTACGGTCAACTTCTTCCAAAAGGCAGAAATCTCATAGCCCACTATTTTCAAAAGACACGTTTACTTGACAGTTAATCCTTGCTAATCCGCATTTTCTACTTTTGTTATTAAATTGAACATTAGAGTCCATCAGTTGCTTAGCACCTCTGAATTTGAATGATTCCCCAGGGAGAGTGCTACCTGTTGCCATTGAGGTGGGGACATGTTTTGTACTGCAAGCACCTTTCCTTTTTAACCTGATGTTTACTCATTTTGAGGGAAAACATTAATTTGTTTTTTTTTTGACAATCAAGGTATGATACAGGTAGCCCCGATTTACAAACATCTGACTTATGAGCTCTTGTACTTACCAATGAGATAGCACATTAACATTAACTTTACAGATCCAACATGCAGATGAGTATTTGCCATTGTATTGTGTTGTGCTCAAAATGGCATACAAATCAACTTCTAACTGTACTGATCATCAGAAACTCACTGGTAACACATGTACTGCCTTGTAACCTGTCCAGTTTGTCGTATTTATAGGAGGTGCATTAATTTAATTGCTATTTGTCCCATAATGCAATCGACCATTTCTCCTGAGTTTTGGAGGTCCGTAGATCACCAGTAGAATCAGCTATATTGTTGTATTCCTGTAACACCAAGATCATATCAAGACCAATCCCTGTGTGATTTCTACTTGACTCTTCCTCGTATCAATGCCACGTCACACTTCCCAGTGTCATTTTCCCCAGTCAAATATAGAATGTTTGGTGGTCATCAGTTGCAACATCAGCAGATATTGGCAGCAAACTATCTGTAACAACAAGTCCCTGTAGAATAGTTGGAGTCTCGTTAATGATCATGCTCTGAATAGGTGTGTTACTGACCATACTGACTAGAAAGATTCCAGGTCTGTGCTGGGATAGCT
This sequence comes from Stegostoma tigrinum, assembly GCF_030684315.1. NCBI lineage: Eukaryota > Metazoa > Chordata > Chondrichthyes > Orectolobiformes > Stegostomatidae > Stegostoma > Stegostoma tigrinum. The sequence continues at coordinate 93,218,379 of NC_081359.1, forward strand.
GATCTCAGCAAGTGCATTTGTGAACTTGCTACAATATTCCCCATTTTCTCTCTGTTGTCTCATGCTGGGAAGTGCAACTTGGGTGTTGAGTGAGGAGTTCACGGCTGTGTCACCACCAAGATTTAAAATTTGGTAATGTGACAAATGATATTAGATTGCTGAAGACCCTCTCAGAAACATGTTTCAACAGGTACCTGGAGGGGGAAAATTAGAATAAAGGTAGAAATTGCTAGGCACAGAAATAAAGGCTTTGATCTTACTATCTATGATTTCATCCAAAACCTTCAAATGCCCAAAGCATATTCTAATCTAGACCATTGTTTAATCTTTAATTTATCCGATGACCTTCATCTTGTCTTAACAGTGTCAAAATTGTAATCTCCATCACCGTGGCATCCTCTTTATCAACACAGTAGCAAGCTAACACTGACAGCCACTGGTAAATACAAACGGCTGTAGAACTTATTCAACTGCCAGCCAAACACACATCCAGCACATTCCAGACTTTCCTTTCTGCCCTTGATGTTCCTTGTGTATATTTGGAAACCAACTTCCGATTTTTCTGAAGCATCCACGTCTCTAATGGTAGAAACCTCCCAAATAATGCTCAAAACATTTAACTTCCTTCTTTGCAATAAAGTGATAGAAAGAGGGCTAATGTGAAGCAGTTAAAAAATGTCACATTCTAATTTTCATGTAAATGCAATTGTTGGCATGTAAAATTAGTTAAGTAATGGGTGCCCAGGTGTTCTTTTATGTTACAAAGCCTCTAATTGATTTGTTTAGACTTAATGGCTAAAACTTTGTGGTGTCCTTGTTTGCTGTCCTCAGGATAAAGATTTTATGAAGCCTTTACTTCACAAAATGCACGTGAATCCTCCTGCAGAAGTTTCAACATCTCTAAAAGTTTACCAAGGCCATTCATTGGACAAAGCTTATCTGGGAGAGGATTTCTTCTGGGGAATCACTCCTCTCACTGGTGACTATATACTTGTCAAGTTTGACAAGCCATTGAATATAGATAGGTAAGGACAATGATTTACAATGGTGAAGTCTTCTTACAGGAAATTTGTCGCTGTGATTTTTACATAGGGTGATAAAGTACAGAAATATTGAATGCTTAATGATCAGCAAAGGCTTCTTCCATCTGTTAGAATGTTGCAGTGTTTAACCAAGAAATCCCAAAAACTTCACAGAACACAAGAGCTCAGCAGTCCTGGCAGAACAGAAACTAAACATTGGTAAGCAGGTTACTGATGAATAAATATTGCTTGATAGCACAGTCAGCTGTACCTTCCATTAATTTTGATGATCTAGCGTAGATAGGCAGTAATCGTCCAAGTTAAATTTGTCCTGGCTGTTTGTGGACTTAACCTACCCGATCAATTTTCCATGCTGTCTGGCAGTTGGCATTGTTATACCTGGACTGAAACAGCTTGCCTAGGAATGCAGCTAATATTGGAACATAAGTCTTCATTACTAAAACTGAAATTTACAGCCCTTACTGCATCCAGTCCATTCAGCTGTTCAGTACTCCTGGACCCAAATCTTTTTGCAACAAAGTCTCATTTTCCATTAGCCTTCCTAATAGCTTGTTCCTCAATGCCTTCAATGACTGATTGGCATGGACACAAAATCGACCCCTAAAGAACTGTGGATGGAAATATGAAACAAAAACAGAAATTGCTCGAAAATCTCAGCAGGTTTGGCAGCATCTACAGAGAGAAGTCAGAGGTAACATTTTGGGCTCGGTCAGTTCTGAAGAAGAGTCACTGGACCCAAAACATTAACTCTAATTTCTCTCCACGGGTGCTGCCAGACCTGTTGAGATTTTCCAGCAATTACGGTTTTTGATTGGAGTCAGACTACCAAAACTTTACAGTGCCCCACTAGTCATAGCCTTCTGATGTGAGACCAAACCATTTGATCCTACGTTTTCTATCTGTTAACCAGTCACGAATCCATGGCAATACATTACCTCATATTACATGTGCTGTGCTGTGAATTTGCAAACCCCTTATGTTGATTTCATAGACCTAACGAAGATCCTATCAGAAGAGACAAATTCTTTTAAACTGTGCAGAAATAGCCTGCCTTTCTGGATTTTTAGTTTTCATTGATTTTTTCCAATAAGCACACTCACACTTTTGCCAGTTTACATCACATGCACTCAAGAACAGCAGCAGGGCTGCAACTTGGACAAACTCTTTTGCAATTTCATTTCTTCATGACTCAAATCAGGGCTTCTACCTGTATGGCCAGAGCTAATGACAACTTGGCAGGTCTGCACACCAAAACCAAAGTGCATAATGTCAGTGAGTTGTTGTTTGCCAAGACATTCCATTACTGAAGTTCACTTGCAACAGATCAGTCCTCTTGCATCTGCGAGGTGTTCAAACTGACAGCATCAGAAAGACAAAGACAATGAGGTGTAGACTTCACCTTCCACAAAATGGACAACCTCACTGTGGAGGTCATCTAAAGTTACAAGAATTACGACTGAGCTATCTCTTGATTGTAACATCAGCATCAGGATTTTCCCAGATTGCATATGCCACGTCAAAGTTGAGAAGCTGAGATAGTGAGAACTGCAGATGCTGGAGTCAGAGTCAACACAGTGTGGAGCTGGAGGATCACAGCAGGCCAGGCATCATCAGAGGAGCAGGAAGGTTGATGTTTTGAGCCTAGACCTCTCGACCTTCATCAGAAGCTGAGTATGGGCTAACAGTAAACTAACTGAAAATTACAAAGTTGCATTTGGACCAATTTGCAAGTGATGCACCAATTTGCAAGTGATGCAAGCCAAGAAAAGAGGCAAAAAAACTTCCATCTTTGCTGCCTCAGATGAGTACTGGACATCTCTCAAGTGCTGAATGTGGAAGGTCACCTGGATGCAAGCATTCCCAGAGTGTAGGCTGCCTTAAGTCAATAGGCATTATGTTGACTAGTCATGTGAGCCAAACAGATCATAACTGCATCCTAAAGATGTGCTCTATGGAAACAGATTACACACATCTGTGATAGAATGTCTGCAAGCAAGACCTCAAGTTGACTGTGATCAGACTTAATATATGGGAAATCTGTGCTGCTGGCAGAACCGCCTGGAGGCCAGCACTCAGGAAAGGATTGGCAAAAGCAGAAGACAAAAGAAATGACTAGATGGTGGGAAAGATAAAGGAATTCCAGCACTTGGAAGAAAATCATCTGTTGCCCTTGAGCCAACATTATTGATCTGTCCCTCTAAAATTGGCAGAAGATTTTTATTTTGGCTTGGCAACAACATCCCTTCAGTGGCAAACACCACAGTATAAAAGCAGCATGAAACATGGAGCTTTACCTATTGTTCAAACCTTTGAGATTACTGCCTCTCAAGCTAATCTCTGGTAGCCTGGTACTTTTCAGGTGCAACATTTATGGTTTTAGGCCCATTCATGAGTTTGCACATAATACGGTGAGAAGTAATATGAACCAGGGCAGCCATTATCCTGCAGAATGCCTTTGATGTGCCCTATTTCAGCCTGGTGAAAAAATGGCTTGGTGTCTATAAGGCCAATCTTAGCAAGCATGGAGCTGGAGGAATCTCAATGTGTACGTAGGCTTGTAGTAGACAGTTGTAAATTGGCCAGGGGGCTGTCTACAGCTGTCTTTGACTTGACAACAAGTTCTACCTATCTCACAAATGAGGAACGTGTTATATGAATTTTATTGATGTAAGTAGGCCATATGCTCCATAGACTGGTGAATCATATAGGGTTAGTATATCCCTTTAGCTGTTTACAATGAATTATTCTGACAACCAATTTAGGATTGTCATCGAGTCTGCAGCATAGTGCACCTGTGCGTACATGTTTGCAATGAACAAGATGCTGACCATATCCAATTTTACCATACTTGCAATACTCAATATGTAGTGTCCAATATTAGATGTGATTCCACAATTGAACAACATTTGCCAAATGATCCTGAACATGTGGGTAATTATTCTGATAACCAATTTAGGATAGTCACTCAAGTTTGCAGTGTAGTGCACCTGTGCGTACCTGTATATATTAACACACAGGGACCTGTTCTTTACAGACAGACAATACGTACTTACTGTGCCTGTTGAAACTCAACAGAATAAGTGACAGCCCATTCTTTGGTTCTTTCCTCAGGGAAATGCCTTGCCCAATCAGAGTCAACTTGCCTGGTTTAACATTTTTAGTATGCTTGGGAGTTAACTGTCAGTCATTGTCTAGATTAGATTCCCTACAGTGTGGAAACAGGCTCTTTGGTCCAACAAGTCCACGTCGCCCCTTTTGGAGCATCCCACCCAGACCGATCCCCCTATAACCCACACACCCTTGAACACTACAGGCAATTTAGCATGGCCAATCCACCTAGCCTGCACAGCTTTGGACTGTGGGAGGAAACTGGAGCACCCGGAGGAAACCCATGCAGACACAGGGAGATTGTGCAAACTCCACACAGACAGTTGCCCGAGGCTGGAATCAAACCTGGGGCCCTGGCGCTGTGAGGCTGCAGTGCTAACCACTGAGCCAGCGTGTTGTCTAACTGGTGCATTCTCCAAGGCAATGTCTCTGCTAATCAGAGTTAACTTGCCAACCAAACAGCACTCTTCTCTCATGCAGTATATGTATTGTTTTTACTGTACATTGGAATTTGTTGCAAAATGTCTCAAGGAATACAAGTGTGAAAGCTTGAGTAAAACGTGACTTTAGCACCAATGCCTAAAATGCATACTGTTGAATCTACTCCCAAATTATACTTTTTAGTGTTTATTGTATGTCAAAGTATGCTGAAAATCAAATAATTTTGTTTTGGCTTTCTTTAAAGCTATTGGCCAGTTGCCACTCTGAAACAATATTTTGATATTGAATTTGCAAAGTATACTTAACTCTACCAACATATTGCGCATATAACTCTTGCGTAACTTTTCTGTTATCAAGTCACATCAGGAAAATAGGCATTTGTATGATAAAGTGAAAGTTTAGTTACAGACCAATGGACTATTGGCATCTTTTCTGCTGAAAGGAAACAACAGTGTAGTAATGGATAACAAAGTGTGAGGCTGGATGAACACAGCAGGCCAAGCAGCATCTCGGGAGCACAAAAGCTGACGTTTCAGGCCTAGACCCTTCATCAGAAAAGTGTAGTAATGGATTTACTGACTGTGGGTGCATCAGAGCTCCAAATGCACAAGGCTAGTTGAGTACAAAAGTCAGCTGGAATCTCAATTTACTGACTACCCTCATTGCATGGTTGAATTGTTTTTTGAGATTTCTCTTGGCACCCTGCAAGTGATTTTCAGTATTTTAAATTAAATTGCACATTGACATATAAGAAGCCCAAATTATGTATCTGATAGGCAATTACATCAAGCTTCATTCTGACTAAATATGTGCTTCCTTATGTTTGAGATGATAAGGTAAACTGTTGGGGAAAACAAAATGTTTTCTGCCTCTCCCTCTAGTCACTTGTGCTAATGTTTTTCAGTTCCATTCAGTTACCTTCTCTGCTTAAAGACCTTTTGAATGTAAAACAGCACATCAGATTTAAAGGTTATGAAAGCATTGTAAGTGTTGACCTAGTTTCTGTTTCAGGTTTAATGCGATTTCTTTAGGATATCTCTGCTTTGAAATCACAAATTGAATGAAATTCTGATTCAGGCCAAGTAATGGCATGAAGATTTATTTAAATTTGTGTTTTGTGTAGTGCTGTTTAACTCAGAGTGAATGCAGCTTATTCAAAATAAATGCAAATTATCCACATACATCAAACATGAAATATCTCTTTATTATAGCACTTGATATTTGTGACCTTGGTCAATGCTGCATAGTTTTACTGCAATTGTATTGTGTCACACTCTTTTATAGTCAATGTTTTATGTTAGGAAGTGGTGAAGTAGAGTAATTTCGATGTATGGACTGTTCACAGTGATATGAGTGATTTTTCTGCAAGTGAGTGATGAACCCAAGTTTGTACAATGTGCTTATCATGGTGGAAACTGAGTGAGCACAATTGCCGGCGTGCGATGCAGAATGGGACCGATAGCATGGGATCAATTCCTGCACCAGCTGTGGTTGTTCCTCGAAGCCTACCTCCTCCGCTCACCCCATATTTGTGGAAATTTGCCCTTCAGGCTGTTTATAACCAACTGACCCTGTCTAATGGAGAGAGGTGCCTATTGGCTTTTGTGGACTTTAGCTAATTGCCCATTACCAATGTTTGAGTGTTCACATACAAAATAAGCATCTTAGATACTGTTTGGCTTAGTACTTAATAAAGTCTAAATCTAAATCTACTTGTAGGAAAGCTGATTTCCCTTTCCTACACACTGTCATTTTCTGGCCGAATGTTGCAACTTGTTCCTTAGTCTTGCATTGACGTTTCTTTTGAAACTTCCCCATTAGGAGACGAGTATTTGCAAACCTCGACCTCTGAGGGGCTGTACTGGATAGCTGTTCTAGGACAATACACACTTTCTTCCCCCTGCCGTATCGTTTTGTTCTTCTTAACATGACGGTCCAACTGAAATGCAATTGCTCTGAACAATAACTGATCGAAAGACAAAAAACCAGTTTATTTGTTGAATATCTTATTTGACGGATTAATTTAACAATGTTAAGTGTTCTGCTAAAGCAGTTCTGGGTTTGAGTTTTAGTATCTCAAGTAGATATTGAGTTTACAACTTTTCAGTTGCGAGACAAAGGTCCTACTGAACAGTTGTCTTCAATGTGCTCTATATCCTGTTCTTCTGAGGAACTACGTAGACACCACATGTTATAATAATGGAGCTGAGATTGGTAATTTTACTCAATTGTCACAGTGCAGAAGGCGGCCATTTTGCTCCGTGTGCCTGGATTATTATGGCCCCCTATGATAAAAGAGCACGTTCAAATTGACTTATAGCTATCTCACTGCCTTCCAATCCACTCCTGACTTGCTCCCCACAATACTGCTGTGTGGATAAGTCCAGCTAGTCAGTCAGCCTCAGGCCTGGTCAGGCCCTTAAACTGCCCAGTGTATATGTTTGGTGTTGGAAGGCAATGAGAGTGGGAAGCCTGATATTTCACCCACTCTGGTGAAGTCTCCAGAGCAGAAATTTTCCTCATCATCTTAGAGTCATAAAGTGATGTCGGATATCTAGGACAGAAAACAGAATAATGGTGATGGTAAATGATTCTATGTATGTGGCTTATGGCTATATTTATCAATCACTAACTAATTTAGAGTCCTAACTATGACTAGCATCTCAAGCCTTCTCCTCAATTCAAAAAGATCATGATTAAACACCCATGTCAGACAGATTCATGGCAGCCCATAGGCCAACATGTGGCTCATTATGGGGTCCTGTGTAACTCATGGAACCTTTGTTCAAACTCTAATTAATTGTCGCTGGACGATTTTGAAAGGAGCTGCTTCACCAATCCGAGGCCACGTCTCTACCATGTTTGCAGCTGATTGATAAGCCTATCAGATGCAAACGTGGGTGGAGAACTGTCTGTGGTTGGACTTAAAGTGCAATATGACTGATTTCACACAGTCTAAGGCCTAGAGCTGTGAGAATGTGTCTATAGGAATGGGAGACACTGGCTTGGACAGGCGAGGGAGCGAGAGCTGATCTTTCAAAAGTCACTGGAGTCTGGGAAAGTCCTAGATGATCGGAAAATTGCCGTTGTAACCCCCTTGTTTAAGAAAGGATCAAGACAAAAGATGGAAAATTATAGGCCAATTAGCCTAACCTCGGTTGTTGGTAAAATTCTAGAATCCATTGTTAAGGATGAGATTTTTAAATTCTTGGAAGTGCAGGGTCGGGTTAGAACAAGTCAACATGGATTTAGTAAAGGGACGTTGTGCCTGACAAACCTGTTAGAATTCTTTGAAGAGGTAACAAGTAGATTAGACCAGGGAAACCCAGTAGATGTTATCTATCTAGACTTCCAAAAGGCCTTTGATACTGTGCCTCACGGGAGGCTGCTGAGCAAGGTGAGGGCCCATAGCATTTGAGGTGAGCAACTGGCTTGGATTGAGGATTGGCTGTCTGACAGAAGGTAGGGAATTGGGATAAAAGGCTCTTTTTCGGAATGGCAACCAGTGACAAGTGGTGTCCCGCAGGGTTCAGTGTTGGGGCCGCAGCTGTTCACCTTATCTATTAATGATCTGGATGAAGGGACTGGGGGGCATTCTGGCGAAGTTTGCCGATGATATGAAGATAGGTGGACAGGCAGGTAGTACTGAGGAGGTGGGGAAGCTACAGAAAGAGTTAGACAGTTTAGGAGAGTAGTCCAGGAAATGGGTGATGAAATTCAAAGTGAGTAAATGTGAGGTTTTGCACTTTGGAAAAAAGAATACAGGTATGAACTACTTTCTAAACGGTGAGAAAATTCATAAAGCAGAAGTACAAAGGGATCTGGGAGTATTGGTCCAGGATTCTCTAAAGGTTAACTTGCAGGTAGAGTCTGTGATTAAGAAAGTGAATGTAATGTTGTTGTTTATTAAAACATATAAAATAATCAGAGGGTTAGATAGGGTGGAAAAGGAGAGCCTTTTTCCTAGGATGGTGATGGCGAGCACGAGGGGGCATAGCTTTAAATTGGGGGGTGAAAGATATCGGACAGATGTCAGAGGTAGTTTCTTTAATCAGAGTAGTAAGGGAATGGAATGCTTTGCCTGCAACGGTAGTACATTCGCCAACTTTAGGTACATTTAAGTTATCATTGGATAAGCATATGGACGTACATGGAATAGTGTAGGTTAGATGGGCTTCAGATCGGTATGACAGGTCGGCACAACATTGAGGGCCAAAGGGCCTGTACTGTGCTGTAATGTTCTATGTTCTATGTTATCTCAAGAGGGTTGGAATGTAAAAGCAGTGATGTGCTTCTGACACTTTATAAAGCTCTAGTTCGGCCCCTTTTAGAATACTGTGTCCAATTTTGGGCCCCACATCTCAGGAAGGACATACTGGCACTGGAGCATGTCCAGTGGAGATTCAAATGGATGCTCCTTGGAATGGTAGGTTTAACATACGATGAATGGCTGAGGATTCTGGGATTGTATTCATTAGAGTTTAGAAGGTTGAGGGGAGATCTAATAGAAACTTACAAGATAATATACGGCTTAGAAAGGGTGGATGCTGGGAAGTTGTTTCTGTTAGGTGGGGAGACAAGGACCTGTGGGCACAGCCTTAGAATTAGAGAGTGTAAATTTAAGACAGAAATGAGATGACATTTCTTCAGCCAGAGAGTGGTGGGCCTGTGGAATTCATTCAGGCCGGGACATTAAATGTCTTTGAGGCAGAGATTGATAAATTCTTGATCTCACAAGGAATCAAGGGCTATGGGGAGAGTGCAGGGAAGTGAAGTTGAAATGCTCATCAGCCATGATTAAATGGCAGAGTGGAATCGATGGGCCGAATGGCCTTCCTTCCACTCCTATGTCTTATGGTCTTATGGAGAGCCATGTTGTTAGGGGCTCAGGAGAAGGACTTGAATTGAGAGTTGAGATGCATTGGAGGGTGGGGCAAAGGGGAATGAGAGTGAGAGCATCTGGGGAAAGAGACTGTGAGTTGGGTTGCTATGGGAGATCGGGCAAAGAGTCATTCTTGGTTGGGTGGGTTTGCCAGAGGATATTGGGGTGTGGGGGAAACAAGAGTTTGGGGGACAGCAGGCTCGGTAGTGAGAAGCAGGGTGCCATGCGTGGAGGGAAGAGTTTGGATTGGGAATTGATTCACCATAGTAAGTGTGAAACTAGAGTTAATCTACCACAGGTTTTTGAGGGCAGTGGCTGGGGTTTTGTACACCGATAGCCTGACTACCAGTAGGGGCAGGGATTGTTTGATTGAAGTCAGCCTGCCAGTGGGAAAGAGGAATGAGAGTTGGCGCACCACAGGATTGGGGGGAGTTGGAAATAAGCTGCTATTATGGCAAGGGGGTTTGGGTTGATAGTCGGGCCACCACAGGCTTAGTGGAGAGGTTGTAGGAGGAAATTGAGGTCTGACCTGCCGTAGTGGGAGGGGCGTTTGAACTGAGAGACAGGCCACCTCAGAGGGAAATTGGAATGAGAATCGGACCCGTGCTCTCACAAAGCAAGCATTGACAGACACCAGAGATAATGGGAGCTGCAGATGCTGGAGAATCCAAGATAACAAAGTGTGAAGGGGGATGAACACAGCAGGCCAAGCAGCATCTCAGGAGCACAAAAGCTGACATTTCAGGCCTAGATCCTTCATCAAAGAGGGGGATGGGGAGAGGGTTCTGAAATAAATAGGGAGAGAGGGGAAGACAGGTCGAAGATGGATAGAGGAGAAGATAGGTGGAGAGGAGAGTATAGGTGGGGAGCTGGGGAGGGGCTAGGTCAGTCGGGGAGGACGGAGAGGTCAAGGAGGCAGGATGAGGTTAGTAGGTGGGAAATGGAGGTGCGGTTTGAGGTGGGAGGAGGGCATAGGTGAGAGGAAGAACAGGTTAGGGAGGCGGGGACAAGCTGGGCTGGTTTTGGGATTCAGTGGGGGGAGGGGACGAGCTGGGCTGGTTTTGGGATGCATGGGGGAAGGGGAGATTTTTGAAGCTTGTTAAGTCCACATTGATTCCATTGGGCTGCAGGGTTCCCAAGCGGAATAGGAGTTGCTGTTCCTGCAACGGACACTGTTTTTTTGACCTTGTTCCAAGGTTGGCAGTGATGGGGAATGTTCCTCTGGTCCACATGGAGGAATTTTACCAACAGTTAGACCAGTTTCCCACCATAAGGAAGTCCATTTAAATATGCAAAGGTCCTTTTATATATCATTTTTCCTGACCATTGACATTTTGTGATCAGCAGATTAACCCTCCACCAGGGCAAAACAGCAGCCTATGGAGGAAATCTTATTTTGTTTAAAGAGGGTCCCTGGCAAGGTCAGCATTTGTTGCCAATCTCTCTTTGCTCTTAAACTGAATGACTTGGCTAACCATTTCAAACAGCAGTGAGCCTGGAGTCATGTGTAGTAAGCAGAGCAGATTTCTTTCCCTAAAGTTAACCAGATGCGTTTTTACAAAAATCAATAGAACTTTCATGGCACCATTACTGAGACTAACTTCGGATTCCTGATTTATTAATTGAATTCCTATTTCACCAGCCACTGTCTCAGTATTTGAACCAGCATCTCTCAGGACATTAGCCTAGGTCTCTGGATTACTTGGACACTGCTAACGTAGCATGTCAGTGTAATGTTAGTAATGGTGGTTACAGAGGCAAGCAGAAGGTTAAGGCTTATTTGAATTATTTTAACCACCACATTTGCTGTCTTGGTTTCAGGTACCTGTTTCACACTGGGAATACAGAACATCCTGGAGACTTGCTGTTGAACACAAGTGTTGAGGTTTTGCCTTACAAGGTAAAGAACATCTTTAAGGTATTCCTCACATCTCATTAAAACTAGGTCCAATGTAAAAGCAGCCAGCACTTATAATATGATGAAGAATAAATAAATCATTTGTATAACAAAGTCATCTAGCATGTGCCAAAAAGAACAATCGTTGAAACTGGTTCCTCTGATCAAATCAATTCAAAGCAACATTTGGAAAACCATCTTGATATACTTGAGATCAACTTTATGGTCAATCTTCCACATTGGTGACATGGTCTTTGTCAGCAAATCATACTTTCGTGTGGCCCCCTTACTTTTGTGGAATGTTCTCTTCCTTTGACCCATTCATTTTGTCCTCCAACACTTGGCTCGCTTGGAAGTCTGATCTCTACGTTTCCTTAAGATCAGCACCAACTGACTGCCGCAGATATTCTGTCTCCTGTCATCCACCCCGTCCCCAGTCTCTGCACTGAGCAAATGCTTATTCTCTATGATTTCTATCATCATGTCAAGTGATCCTTACCACTACCCCTTCTGTATTCTCTTAACCGTTCCCGCCATGTTAATTTCTTAACGATATTCCTACCAATCAGCATTCCATCTTCCATCGCCTCTCTGCTCCCGTATGGTATTGGTCAGTGATGAAACCATTTCCAACTGCTTTCTTCGGTGTTCCTCACCACTCACTTCCTCCTACCCTCTTCAAATACTACTACTCCAACTTTCTCTGGACAAAAATCTCTGCCTCACCCACAACTGCCATCATAAGCCATAACTCACTACTCTATTTTCAAATTCTCCTACTACCAAGTCATACAATCACCAAAGATCCTCAGACAGCACCTTCCAAACCCACAATCATTTCCATCTAGAAGGACAAGGGCAGCAGACATACGGGAACTCCACCATTTCCAAGTTCCCCTCCAAGTCACTCACCATCCTGATTTGGAAATATATCACTGTTCTTTTACTGTCACCGGGCCAAAATCCTAGAATTCCCTCTCTAATTGCATTGTGAGTCAACCCACAGCAGGAGGACAGCAGCGGTTCAAGAAGGCAGCTCACCACCACCTTCTCAAGGGCAACTAGGGATGGTCAAGAAATGCTGGCCAGCCAGTGATGCCCATGTCCACAAAATGAATAGAAATAAAAAAAATCATACAGCACGAAAACAGGTCCTTCAGCCCAACATATCCATACCAACAGGTTTCTCATTAGCATTCCTTTGCCAAAGAATACTCCTGCTACCACCTTGCTCTTGCCCCACTTTCTGAAGCCTCACCACTCCTGGTTGAGGCTCCAGAATATCCCACTATCTTTCACCCTCAAATGTTTTAGTAATATTGCACATCCAATTAATTGCACAGTCAAGCAGCAATTCACACTGGAGCACATTGTCAGCCCTCAGTCTCTTCTGCCAAAAGCTACTTAGTAGTCAAGGTTCAATCTGAAGAGCAAAGACAACCTGTTGTGTCTCTTTCTTCAATGCCAACTGTTTCTTTTCAACTGGTTCCATCTCTGCTGTTAACCCTCAAGTCCTTTCTTGTAACAATTCCAAGGAAATCCGCAACTCCTACTTTCACTGCCTTCACTAATTTTCCAGCCATGCTTTCCTGTCTTATCTCCCAGTTTCCTTCTTCCTCTTTCTGAGTTCATCTTGCCTTATTGGGTCACTATTTCTTTCAGTTAAATGTTGTGGAGACTGAAGCCTTTGTCTTTGGTCACATGCTTTAGATCCTCACTGCCAACTTCATTCCTGTCCTTGTTCACAATCTCATGCCAAATAGGCTGCATGGTTGTTTATGACGCAAAGTGGTGACAACAGTACAGGTTCAATTCGCAAACCAGCTGAGGCCACTGTGAAGGCCCCACCCTCTTGACCTCACCCCTTGCTTGAGACACGCTGGCCCTCAGGTTAAACCACCACCATCTGTGTCTCTCTAATGCGAGAGCAGCCCCACGGTTCTCTGGGACTATGGCGACTTTAGCTTACCGCTTTTCTCACTCTGATACAAATCACTCGGCTCAGCCTCATCTCTCTGCCTCTAATACCGCTTCCAGTCCTGCAACTCTCTGAGGACTTTCTATTCTTCTAGCAGTTTTTGTTTTGTGAATTCCTGATTTCCTTCACATCAATAACTGCATGTTCAGCCATTTACACTCCATGCTCTGAAATTAACCTTTTCTTCTTCCACCCTCCTGATTTAGTTGGCACTCTTAATATCTGCTTTGGCTCAGGATTCACGTTTTGTCCGATTCTAATCTGTGAATTGCTGCATCTTGACAAATTTGCTGTTATACAATACCTTCAATGTTTCTAATTATTATTATAATTAATTGGCGTGATCACTATTTCTCAATGGAAAATCTTGCTGTAAAGCTTAATATTTTTATATATATTATTAAATATGAAATGTCTGCAGTCAAATCAACCATAAAAATGCTCTATAGTCCATATCCTGTTTTGACTCAAGTCCTGTGAATAATCAGTAAAGACAATATGCCAAATTGGAGGTGTAAATTTTACAGTCACCTTTCTAAGCATTAGTCATATTTGGTATACATCGTTTGTTAGTATTGTGTTTACTGCCATTTCTGAACTGAACTTTGCATGTAACAGTAACAATTTAGAATATTCAGTTAGTAACTTTTATTGCACTCTTTAACTATCATGGGGCTATTTCAGACTACAAATAATAAATCCTTAACAGTGATGAAATAGAATACTGGGCATAGCAACTATGTAAGTGGTTAGATAATAAAATGTGAGGCTGGATGAAGACAGCGGGCCCAGCAGCATCTCAGGAGCACAAAAGCTGACGTTTCGGGCCTAGACTCTTCATCAGCTCTCTTGGATTATCTTGGGTTCTCCAGCATCTGCAGTTCCCATTATCACGATGTAAGTGGTTAGTATTGGTTTGTACTAACGAATGTGAAGAATGCAAAAGAATGAACAATTGGTGGAGATAAAAGTAGAAAGGGAATTGGAGCCGAAGTGTTTAAAAGAATTCGAGGTAGACAAATTACTGAGCCTTAGTAGATTGTATCATTGACTATTAAAGGAAATTGGAGAGAAGCTGATCATGATTCTTCAATACTACTTCAATATCCAAACTCTGCAATTGGACTGGAGTGTAGCCAATATAACATCAAGAAGGATAAATTGGCCAACAAAGCCAATTACTATAATGCCATGTATAAGACAGCTACAGAAATTAATTTGGGGGGCGGTGTGGGGGGAGTTGAGATTGGTGCATGTTGAGGAAAAAAATAGAAGTTTAATCAAGGACATCCGGTATGAATTTGCTTCACAATTTTAAATGTTTTTGAAGAAGCAAACATTTGTTTAGATTAAGAGCATGGACCAGATTGGCTTTTTATTGATTTTACAGTAAGTGTTTAGAAAGAGGTTTTGTAAGAGTCTCATTCAAGAAAAAGCAAACACCATGCACTCTGGCCTCAGTCTTAATCTCCATTGTGAGACGCAGTACAAATTGGTCAGATACACAAGTCAAAATGAACTGGAGGGAAGCAGTGGAGACTGATGAAGCAGCCAAAAACAACACATTTTGTATAGGCACTGGGCCATGTCTTCAGGACTTCCTGAAGCATTCACAATCAAATAAGTACTTTTGAAGGGGAGTCATTGTCCTGATTTAGAAAAACATGGCAATGAATTCGTACACAGCAAAGCTCCACAAACAGAAATGATATACAACTGATAATGAAATAAAGTTATCCACTTTAATAGCAAAAACAGGAAGGCAGATAATTATCTGACTGGAATGAAATTGGGAAAGGGGAAGGTGCAGTGAGACCTGGCTGTCCCCAAGCACCAGTTGCAGAAGGTAAGTGTGCAGGTGCAACAGGTGGAGAAAAAGTCTGTGTTAGCTGAAAACAAAAAAATGCTGGAAATCACAGCGGGTCAGGCAGCATCTGTGGACAGAGCTCAAGGTAACATTTAGGGTCGCTAAAATGTGGAGCTGGAGGAGAACAGCTTCAGAGGAGCAGGAAAGTCAAGATTTCGGGTTGAAACGTCAATTTTCCTCTTCCTCTGATGTTGTCTGACCTGCTGCGCTCTTCTGGCTCTACATTATATTAACTCTGACTTCCAGCAGTCCTTTTTTCCAAGCTAATGTTTCGTGTCTCGATGACTCCTGATCAGATCTCCTGTGAAGTGTGGACGAGGCAGCATTTATGCAATAGTGGAGAGGGGAGATGGAGTGCTGCGGGGGGAGGGGGGAGGGGGTGTGAGCAGTGTGCGCAAGATTGTAGATAGTGCAGATTAAGTGATTAGAAATTAGTGATTGAGAATAGCAGAATATGTATGTCCAACTGCCAAACAGGAAAGAACAGAGAGTCCCACTGGACCGGGGAGAGGGGAGAGAGGCCTTCATAGTGTGAGGATTTGAATGCAAAAGTAGAGGTGTTTTGCTGCATTTGTACAGGGCCTTGGTGAGACCATCCCTGGAGTATTGTGTGCAGTTTTGGTCTCCTGTTCCAAGGAAAGATGTTCTGGCTATGGAGTGAGTGCGACAAAGGTTATCCAGACTGATTCCTGGGATGACAGGACTGACAAAGGAAGAAAGACTGGATCGATTAGGATTATATTGACTAGAGTTCAGAAGAATAAGACAGGATCTCATTGAGACCTATAAAATTCTAACCGAACTAGACAGTGTAAATGCAGGAAGGTTGTTTGTGATGACCGAGGAGTCCAGTACTGGGAATCAAAATCTAAAGTTACAAGGTAGGCCATTTTTAGGACTGAGATGAAGGGAAATCACTTCACTCAGAGGATTGTGAGCTTGTGGAATTCTCTGCCAGAGAAAGCAGTTGAGGCCCAAACATCGAATGCTTTCAAGAATGAGTTAGATAGAATAGGTGTAGGGACCTGGGTGTATATGTGTACAGATCATTGAAGGTGGCAGGACTGGTAAAGACAGAAGTTAATAAAGCATAAAATTCCTCTGCTTAATTGATAGAAGAATGGAGTACAAGATTAGGGAGGTGATGTTGAACTTGTACAAGACACTTTTTAGGCTGCAGCTGGAGTATTATGTACAATTGTGCATGTGACATCGAAGGTGAGATCATCATAGAATCCCTACGGTATAGAAACAGGCCCTTCAGCCCAACAAGCCCACCCCGATCATCGGAGCATCCCACCCAGACCCATCCCCCTAACACCCCCTTAATCTACACATCCCTGAACACTATGGGCAATTTAGCATGGCCAATCCACCTAGCCTGCACATCTTTGGACTGTGGGAGGAAACTGGAGCACCCGGAGGAAACCCACGCAGACACAGGGAGAATGTACAAATTCCACACAGACAGTCACCCGAGGGAGAAATCGAACCTGGGTCCGTGATGCTGTGAGGCAGCTGTGCTAACCACTGAGCCACCGTACATTGGAGAGAATGCTGATGCGATGTGTAAAAATAATTCCTGGAATGATAAAATTCTGTTATGAGGGAAGATTGAAGAAGTGGAACTGTTCTCATTGGAGAGAAAAGGCTGAGAGAAGGTTTAATGGAAGTTTTTAAAATCTTGAGAGGGCTGTTTAGAGTAAATAAGGAGAATGAGAGGGCATAGATTTAAAGTGATGGACAAATTAAGTGAGGATGACACAAGAAAAATCATTTTCACATGGTGAGTAGTTAGGGTATGAAATGCACTGCCTGGGATTGTGGTGGAGGTAGTTTCAATTTAGGCATTCAGAGGTCATTGAATGATTATTTGGAGAGAAATAGTAAACACTTTTGTGAACCAAATGCGTTACACAACAATTGCCAATGTTGGAATTAGGCTAGCTTTTTATTCCAGATTTTTACTGAATTCAAGTTTCTGCCGTGATAAGAGTTAAACCCTGCTCTACAGGCCCATCCTTCAGGGCTGTCAATCTGCCATCCTTACCTTGTCTAGCCTACACGTGGCTCCAGACCCACAGCCAAATGGTTGAGTTTTAACTGCCCTCTGGGTTAGGCACCCACATCCTGTGACTGAGTTTAAAAAAGACCATAAGATATGGGGGCAGAAATTAGGCCATTTTATCAAGTCTGCTCCGCTGTTCCATCATGGCTGGGTTTGAGAAACTTGTCATTCTGCTACTTTCTTTCTGTAACTTTTGATCCCCTTGACAATCAAGAGCCTATCTATCTCTGTCTTAAATATACTCAATGACTTGACTTCCAAGCTTTGTGTAACAGTGAATTCAATAAATTCACCACTCTCTGGCTAAAACAGTTTCCCCTCACTTCTTTTCTAAAGGGCCTTCTCTTTACTTTAGAGCTGTACCCTCGCG
This sequence comes from Stegostoma tigrinum, assembly GCF_030684315.1. Lineage (NCBI taxonomy): Eukaryota > Metazoa > Chordata > Chondrichthyes > Orectolobiformes > Stegostomatidae > Stegostoma > Stegostoma tigrinum. The sequence continues at coordinate 93,236,033 of NC_081359.1, forward strand.
CCCTAGTCTCTCCTGCTAATGGAAACATCTTCCCAATGTGAAGCACAAAAACACAATGGAGACACACAGGAATGTGGAATACACCAAGATGCCTCTAACTTTATTTCTTGTTTATACAGGAAGCTGTATGCAACACCATTTTCTACATTTAAATAGATTTCTTAATAGTTAAAGCTAAGACTCCATCTACAAATGTATTTTTTATAACAAAGCAAGTCAAAGATAATTGCAATAAATTTTTGGTCAGCAGATTTGATGTTAATTTTGTGGTTGTACTTTTTTTTCTGCTGGAATTGGCAAATGTTCGCTCATTTTACTCGTTAATTTTTTTTTAAAGGATTCAGGATCTGACTTACTTCAGGAGACCAAAGAATCAAGATATAAACGCACTGAAGATGGATTTTTCAGAATAGGTATGATGTGAAACTTTTTCCGGGTGGCATTCACTGTCACAGTGATGATGAAGACAAAACCTAGTTTCTGCCTATTCTCTGCACCTTTATCTTTTCAAAGTAGGCATTCAGAATAATTTTAAAGTGCTGACATGTGTGTAGGGAGCAAACAGCAGATGGTTATCCAATTTGCCTATCTACAGAAACATTAGTTGAAACTCTGTAACTGCTGTTTCCTACCACAGAACATGACCTCTTTGACACTAAATCTTAGCTGATCTCCGAGTAGAGTAAGAGCTTCCTCATATGTATCCTCTTAAAGCTTCCTGTAACTTTGTATGTGACACAATTGAGCTTCTCTTTCATGTGACTTGCTCAATTGCACTGCAGACACAAACGTCCTGTGAGCATGAATGTTCAATTTCATGTGCCAAATGCAGTGAAATTATGTTTCTTGATCCCGATTCATACAATTAAGATGTTATTTGTTAATTCGACACCGCTGAATTTCAATGGTTCTCCTATACAATAGGATAAACGCACAGGCAATAACAATTTGATGCCATCTATGTACAAACAAATGAAAATCTTGTTTTTAATTGTGATTTTCAATACCATTTTTAAAAGGGCATTTGTATAATTAGACTATTTGATTGCATAGGCCAATTTAAAAGGTTCAAATTAATCCCTTCAAACAATGCAGTTTAAGTGTTGCTGGTTTGACAGAGATGTAACATTAGATATTGCGAGTTGGTCTAGCTCAATTGACCAGATACTGGTTTGCAATGCCATCCTGACTGAGAACTTTGCCTCGATACTCGCCCAGGAAAGGATATAGAGGGTAGTGAAATTTATGTGGATCATACTAATATCTATGGTATTTTGAGATCAAGAAAGAAGTGATGTTGGATCTCTTGAAGAACGTAAGGTGGATAAGTCCCTAGGGCCTGATGGTATCCACCTCAGGTTTCTGAGAGAGGCAAGATAGCAGATTGCAGGGGCCTTGACCAAGATCTTTGTATCCTCACCAGCCACTAGAGAGGTCCCAGAGGATTAGTGAGTAGCTAATGTTGTTCAGTTGTTCAAGAAGGGAAGTAGGGAAATAGGGATAATCCAGAAAACTATAGACCAGTGAATCTCTCATCGATGGTTGGGAAGCTATTGGAGAAAATTCTTAGGGATAGGATTTATGCACGTCTCGAAAAGCATGGGCTAAATAGGAACAATCAGCGTGGCTTTGTGCAGGACAGGTTATGTCTTACTAACTCAATTGAATTTTTTGAGGAGGTGACAAAGGTGATTGATGAGGATAGAACAATGAATATTGCTTACATGGATTTTAGTAAGGCTTTTGACAAGATGCCTCATGGTAGGTTCATCTAGGAGATGAAGATGCATGGATCCATAATGACTTGGCCTTGTGGATTCAGAATTAGCTCACCCATGGAAAGCAGAGTGTTGGAAGAGTATGTTTTTCAGGCTGGAGGTCTGTGACTGGTGGCGATCCACAGGGATCCTATATAAATTTAGATGGGTGGGTTAATAAGTTTGCAGATGAAACAAGGATTGGTGGAGTTATGGATAGTTGTCAAAGGATTCAGTGGGATTGGGCAGAGGAATGGCAGATTAAGTTTAATCTGGATAAGTGTGAGGAGCTGTACTTTGAGATATCAAATGTTCAGGAAAAGTTTACAGTTAATGGCAGCATTGATGTATAAAAAGATCTTGAGGTTCAGTTGCATCATTCCCTAAAAGTAGTCACGCAAGTAGATAGGCCGGTAAAGAAGGCATATGGCATGCTTACTTTATTGATTGGGCAATGGGATGCAGGATTCATGATGTCACATTGCAGCTTTATAAGACTTTGGTCGCCATATTATAGGAAGGATGTGGAGACTTTAGAGATGGTGCAGAAGAGGTTTATCAGGATGCTGCCTGGATTAGAGGGTTTGCACTATCAGGAGAGGTTAGGGTTGTTTTCTCTTGAATGGCACAGGCTGAGGGGAGACTTGACAGAAATCTATAAAATAATGAGATGCATAGATAAGGTTGACAGTCAGAACATTTTTCTCGGAGTTGAAATATCTAATATTACAGGGTATGCATTTAAGGTGAGAGGAAAGCAGTTCAAAGGTGATGTGACGGGCAAGTTTTTTTTCACAGAGTGGGAGGAGTCTGGAACTCATTGCCGGGGTGGTGGTTGAGGCAGGTACAATAAGGGAATTTAAGGGACTTTTAGATAAGCATATGAACGTGCAAGGAATGGAGGGATATGAACCAAGGGCAGGCAGAAGGGATTCGTTTCATCTAGTGCCATGTTCAGTAGCACATCGTGGGCTGAAGGGCCTGTTCCTGCGCTGTACTGTTCTATGTTCTCTGGTCACATCAGCCAGTCTGGTAACCGAGTTCACACTATTGACATCATTCTGCATTGCTTTCCTTAAACTCCTCGTGAGCCCTGTCCGAATTTCGCTTCCTAAACCTTGCATATGCATCTTTTTTCCTTTTGACAAAATTCACAACCTTCCCTGTTGTCCAAGGGTCCATCACTTTGCCATCCTTGTCCTTCCTCCTTACTGAAACATGCTCGTCTTTAAACAACTCCCATACGTCAAATGTGGGACTTGCCTAATAACAGCTCCTCCTAATTAATATGCCTTAGCTCCTGCCTAATACTGACATAATTTGCCTTTTCCCAACTTTGTAACTTCCCTCAAGGTCCTGACTTATCCTTGTTGATAGCTATCTTAAAACTTAAGGAGTTATGATCACTGTTCCCAAAATGCTGTCCCACTGAAAAGTCAGTCACCTGGCCAGGCTAATTAACCAATACGAGGTCCAGTATGGCCCCCTCCTGTAGTTGGACTATTCACATTATTTCAAGAAATCCTCTTGGATGCACCTAACAAATTCTGCATTTTCTAAGCCTCTTGGTCTAAGGGAGTGCCAATTAGTACCAGGGAAGCTAAAGTCACCCCCTATGCGAACTCTGTTTTTATTGCATCTTTCCCTTATCTGCCTAAATATTGGCTCCTCATTTTTTCAGTGACTGTTGGGGATCCTATAGTATAATTCTGTCAGAGTGATTGCACCCGTCTTAATTACCCTCTACCCATATTGCCTCAGGGAATGACCCTTCCAGTATGTCTTCTCTGAATGCAGATGTAACGTTGTAGGCTGCAGCGGGACATTGACAGGATGCAGAGATGGGCTGAGAGGTGGCAGATGGAGTTCAACCTGGATAAATGCGAGGTGATGCATTTTGGAAGGTCAAATTTAAAAGCTGAGTACAGGATTAAGGATAGGATTCTTGGCAGCGTGGAGGAACAGAGGGATCTTGGTGTGCAGATACATAGATCCCTTAAAATGGCCACCCAAGTGGACAGGGTTGTTAAGAAAGCATATGGTGTTTTGGCTTTCATTAACAGGGGGATTGAGTTTAAGAGTCGTGAGATCTTGTTGCAGCTCTATAAAACTTTGGTTAGACCGCACTTGGAATACTGCGTCCAGTTCTGGTCGCCCTATTATAGGAAAGATGTGGATGCTTTGGAGAGGGTTCAGAGGAGGTTTACCAGGATGCTGCCTGGACTGAAGGGCTTATCTTATGAAGAGAGGTTGACTGAGCTCGGGCTTTTTTCATTGGAGAAAAGGAGGAGGAGAGGGGACCTAATTGAGGTATACAAGATAGTGAGAGGCATAGATAGAGTTGATAGCCAGAGACTATTTCCCAGGGCAGAAATGGCTAACACGAGGGGTCATAATTTTAAGCTGGTTGGAGGAAAGTATAGAGGGGATGTCAGAGGCGGGTTCTTTACACAGAGAGTTGTGAGAGCATGGAATGCGTTGCCAGCAGCAGTTGTGGAAGCAAGGTCATTGGGGTCATTTAAGAGACTGCTGGACATGCATATGGTCACCGAAATTTGAGGGTGCATACATGAGGATCAATGGTCGGCACAACATCGTGGGCTGAAGGGCCTGTTTTGTGCTGTACTGTTCTATGTTCTATGTTCTAAGTTCTCCTTGATTAGTAACGCAACGCCTTCATCTGTTTTACCGTCCTCTCTATCTTGTCTAAAACAATGAAACCCTGGAATGTTAAGCAGTCAGTCCTGTCCCTCAGTCAACTAAGTCTCTGTAATGGCCACAATATCATAGTTCCAAGTACTGATCCACCCCTGCCACTCTAGTTTAAACCCTCCCAAGTAGCACCGGCAAGCCGTTTCTGAGAGGATATTAGTTCCCCTCCAGTTTAGGTACAACCTGTCCCTGTTGTATGGGTCACCTCTGCCCCAGAAGAGGTCCTAATGATTCAAGAACCTGAAACCCTGTTTTCCCCAACCCCTACCCACTCCCCACCCACACCAGCTCCTTAGCCACATATTCATCTGTCCTCCCTTTCTATACCTTACCTCACTAGCGTGTGATACTGGCAGTAGCCCAGAGATTACTACCCTAGAGGTCCTGCTTTTCAATCTCTTTCCTAACTCCCTGTACTCACTCTGCAGGAACTCATCCCTCCGTCCACCCTATGTCGTTGATGCTGATGTTCACCACGACCTCCAGCTGCTCACCCTACTCCTTAAGAATTTCGTGCAACTGCCCAGAGGTATCCCTGACCCTGACACCAGGAGGTGACACACCATCCTGGAGTCTTGGATGCAGCTTATTTGTGCCCCTAACTAGCGAGTCTCCGACCACATGCTTGGATCTTGCCCAAACCTGCTCTATGGCAGAGCCAGTTGTGGTGCCGCAGGCCTGGCTGCTGCTGTTATATTCCCCTGAGAGGCTACCCCACCCATCCAACAGTATCCAAAATGGCATACCTGTTAGAGAGGAGAATAGCCACTGGAGACCCCACTCTTCCTTGCTGCCTCTCCTGGTGGTGACCCATCTACCTGTCTGAACCTCTCGCGTAACCTCCTCCCTATAACTAGTGAGTATCATGCTGTCTTCCCCTCAATGTGTTCAACTGCCAGTCCAACCAAACAATGTGGTCTGTGAGGAGCTGCAGCCAGTCACACTTCTGACAGATATAGACATCAGGGACAATAGACTGCTCCCAAATGTCCCACATCTGGCAGGAGGAGCATGCCACTGCCCTAACTGCCATCTCTGCCCCTTTACACTCAAAGATAAAAGAATCTTACCTTGCTTGCCTTACTCACTGAAGCCTAGAATTCAGCTAAGCCTGCACTTAAAGCCAACTAGCTGCATTAACTACAGTGCAATCTTTACAAACAAACCAAATACCCTCTAGCCTGCAACAAATGTCCTAACAGTCTATCTCTCTCTCCTCTTGTTTTTTTTAGAGGAGGAGGAAAGGATGGAAACATTATAGTAATGTTTGGGGCCTACTGTTCCTTGACATCGGGTTCTTTCTCACTCTGCTGTTCAGTGGTAACTGAGCCAACATTTCCCAGAATTTTTTTATTTCAAAAACATGCTTTATTCATCAGAAAATCTTTCTGTATACATACATTGACACAAAAGCAGTTTTGGTTCTGCACAGTTGCGAAAACATTGGACTTTGACTCTATCCAAAAATATCAAAGACCTCTCTTACACAAACAGTACTAATATTTACATATATTTGAAGCACTAGGAGGGTCCGATAACTGAGCAGACCCCTACTTACCTTCAGCAGGAAGACCTCAGACAATGGTTTTTCCCCACTGTGCTTTGGCGGCAGCTGTCCAAAGCTTTAGCGCATTCCTCAACCTATCATCCTGGACCTTGGAATGTGCTAGTCTGCAAAACTCAGTTGGGATCAACTTTTTGTTCTGGAAGACCAACAAGGTACAGGCAGACCAAAGAGCATCTTTCACCAAGTTGATGGCCCTCTGGTCATGGCTGATGTTTGTCTGTGTGTGCGTCCCTGGGAACAGACCGCAGAGCACAGAGTCCCACGTCATGGAGCTGGTTGGGACAAACCTCGACAAAAACCATTGCATCTTCCTCCAGGCATCTTTAGCAAAAGGATGTTCCAGAAGGAGATACATGACAGTCTCAACCCCCCTGCGGCCACTTTGAGAGCAGTGTGCAGTGGCGCAGGCTGACCGGGTGTACATCAAGGATCTCACAGCTAGTGCCCTTCTCACCACCAGCCAAGCAATGTCTTGGTGCTTGTTGAAAAGTTCTGGTGATGAAGCATTCTGCTAAATGACTTTGACAGTCTGCTCAGGGAACCACGCAGCAGGATCCACTCTCTCCTGTGCCACATACTAACAGAGAGAGTGCTTCACACCTGATGACCAGGTTTTTACCCACAATGGAGTAGGAGTGGTGCTCGCAAAGGACCAGTTTCTCCTTCACTTTGGCAATGCAATCCTCCCAAGATTTTACACACTTTCCGGCCTTCTAAACCATAACCCCAACACGACTTCTCCCAGCATGCTCTTCAGTAAAGCCTCTCAGCTGTCTTCTGTTCTACCATGAAGGACTCAACTACTCAGCTGCTCCATATGCGTGAGATGTCGTGACCACCGATTAAACCATCACCAGTTGGCTCTCTCTAATAAGAGGGCAGCCCTGTAGTCTGGTAGGATCATGGCAACTTTACTTTGGGGGTCAGCTAGGTAAACCAAACAGTTAGTTTGCAATGCAGATTGAGGCCAAGAGCATGAGTTCAATTCCCACACTGGCTGAAGTTACTAGGAAAGACTGTCCTTCTCAACCTCTCCCCATACCTGAGCTGTGGACTCACTCTGGTTGAACATCACTAGTTGTTTCTCTCTCTAATGATAGAGCAGCCCTATGGTCTAGTCGGACTATAGAAACTGTACCTTTGCCATCATGTAAGCCGAGAACACAGAGCTGATGAACAATATGAGCAATCAATGTGATACCGTAATCTAGATAGTAAATTTATATAAGTGCCATTTAAAACTCACAAACTTACACTTTCCAATGAGACAAGTTTCATATCCCCCTGTTTGATTTTCACCCCTATCAGGCCAATACATGTAGGCACAGCTGCCTCACAATGCCAGGGACTCGGGTTCAATTCCAAACACTGGTGACCGTCTATGTGGAGTTTACACATTCGGCCCGTGTCTACATGTTTCTCCTCTGTGTGCTCCAGTTTCCTCCCACAGTCCAAAGATGTGCAGGTTAGGTAGATTAGCCATGCTATATTGCGGATAGTGTCCGGGGAAGTGCAGAATTTCAGGGGTGGGGTGGGGTGGGGTGGGTTTGGGTGGGATGCTCTTTGGAGGATTAGTATAAACATGATGGGCTGAATGGCCTCCTTCCACACTGTGAAGGGATTCTGACTCTAAGGTAGGGACACAACCTCTCCGTCATCTGAAGTTAAACTTAACTATTTGGGATAGCATGAAGGAACATGGCATAGCTCAAATACCTGATGACATAATGAAATTAATGATAGATATCAATTTTTGTAGTCAATTTTGAGGGAAAAAAACCATCATCACACGTGAGAAGTATTTAAATGTGCATTTGTGATGCCAGTGTGTACCAGGCTGTTGTGGTTGGTTGGCTTACCGAGCTGGCCCGTCTTTCCGCAGATGTTTCGTCACCATGCTGGATTACATCATCAGTGCAGCCTCTGATGAAGCGTTGGTGTGTTTTCGTGCCTGGATTTAAACTCTGGAGTCTGAGCTGGATTACCTCACTTCTGGTTTTCCTTTGCACTGGAGTATATATAGGGTCTAGCTCTATGTGTCAAGCTACTCTGATGCACACATACCAACATTAACCCTACGACAACTGCTCACCCAAACCAAAGACCCACTCCCCACCATGGATAGGACCAATGTCATCTACAAGATTCCTTGCGGGGACTGTGACAGACACTACATCGGACAAACAGGAAGGAAATTAACAACAAGGGTACATGAACATCAATTGACAACAAAAAGTCATGACCAAGACACTCTATATCTATCCAAATGGATAAAGGAGAACCACCAATTTGACTGGGACAACACCAAGATCCTGGGAAAGCAGAGCAGAGACAAGTGTGGGAATTCCTAGAAGCCTGGTACTCCACGAAGAAAGCCATCAACAAACTCATAGAGCTTGACTGCATTTGCACTCCATTGCAAAGGAAAACCAGAAGTGAGGTAATCCAGCTCAACGTACTCCAGAGTTTAAATAACAGGTGGGAGAACACATCGGCGCTTCACTGGAGGCTGCACTGATGTTGTTATCCAGCAGGGTAATGAAACATCTGCAGAACAGTGAACCAGCTCAGCGAGCCAACCAACTACAATGCCCATAACCTGAGCTAGAAATCTACTCTAAAACCTTGCATGCAAGGCTATACACTAAGTGCTGGAAAATGGGATTAGAATTGCTAGGTACTTCTTTTCAATGGGCACAGACTCATTGGGCTAAAGGGCCTTTTCTCTGCGCTATAGATGTCTATGACTCTAATTTTTATACAGTGTGACAACACAATAAGGAAATAGGTACTGGGAGTCAGAACTCAGGATCATGGGTTAACTTCACGTTTCAACGAAAAGATCCCTGCATGGATCAAGATACTTTGGTTGCAGTTCAGTTAATTAGCATAGCCTCCAGTGTCTTTCCACCATCTGCAAGGTACAAGTCAGGAGATTAATGGGATCCTGTCCACTTGCCTGGATATAGGCAACTCCAGTAACACTTGAGAATCTTAATACCACCCAGCACAAAGCAGCCCACCTGGCTGGCACCACTTTTAACATTCAATCCCTTCATCACTGACACACAGTGGCTACTCTGTGTACCATTTACAAGGGTGCTCTACAGTACCTCACTACAGCTCCTTAGACTGCACCTTCCAAACCCGCAACTTCTACCCCTTTATAAGGACAAGGGCAGTAGATATATGGGAACATCACCATCTGCAATTTCCCTCCAAACCACTCACCATCCTGACTTAGAAATACACCTCCATTCTTTCATTCTCACTGCGTAAAAATTCTGGAACTCAATCCCTAACAGCACTCCCTAGCTATGAGTGTATTTAGATACAAAGGACTGCAAAAGTCAAGAAGGCAGCCCACCACTGCCATCCTCTCCAGTTTAAGTGGTGATAGACAATAAATGCTGGCCCACCATTCATGTCCCATGAATGAATATATTTTTTCGAAAAATGGCTGATCTGGTCATCGCCATTCAATTTCTGAGAAGAATGTTGAGGAATCTTTAAACAATAGCTCCCCCACTTCTGCACCCCCCCCCCCGCCCCCCCGCAATTAGGGGTGCACTGCTAGTTTAGTGACAATTTTGTTGAGGGATTAATATGTTGCTAATATATATGTATTTTCCTGTTGCCCCAGGAGATGTAAGTGAACCTGGGTTCCATAATTTTTAGATTTAAAATTAAGGTCACTTTAGTATGGGTATTTTTAGAAGCTTTTTACAAACACATGCAATTTGCTGGTTTAACACATTTTCTGTAATTGTACATTACCTTTGAAAGGTAGTTAGATTTTAACAATAAACTTCAGTTAAGGAAAAGTGTGTTAATCCTAAAAGGGTTATAAATAAGCACCTTGTTACGAGCGCATGTAGACATTTCTGACAAAGAGCTATACTGGACTTTAACTCTTTCTCAACCAGAACTGCTGAATTTCTCCAGCATTCTCTGTATTTGGCTCAGCATCCATAGTGTTTTGACCTTATTGTAGAAATGATCTGACTAAGGCCAGAGGCTCTGGCCACAGCAGTCGGAATTTAGCCCAATCTAAAAGTTTCATCAGTTCTTTTAAGGTGGAAACTGTTGTGTTATGAAGAGCTAGGCTTAAACACAGTATAGTGAGGAATTTCTGTCACTGGAAACTTACATTTTGTCTTAACGAGAAAGGACAAGTGAGATCCAGATTGACCCTTGTGTACATCATTATTTTTTGAGTGTGTACTTTTGTCAGCAGTCTGTTTTGAATTTCTGCAAAGTGAAAGTTTTGTGTTTTTTGCTTTGTACTTAAATAATTTTGGTGGTTAGATTAATGTGTAATGTTGTTTGCTTATATTCAGTGAAGTTCAATATTATTCGTCTATTCTAAACTGATGTTCCATTTCTATTGAACCAGGAATATCTACATGCGTATTTTGAATAGTTTGAAAGGATTAATTTCAGCCATGTAATTTGGCCTACACAATGAAGTTGTAGTTATCTAGATTATGTAAACTCCCTTTTAAATCGTTATGACTGGATATATCAAAGTGTCTTACAGCCAATGAAAGGTATTACTGAAGTGTATCACTGTTATTGTATAGGAAACACAGCAACTAATAAGCATCCACAAACACTCAGAAACCACAATGTGATAATAACCAGATAAGTAGGAACACAGGAGGAGGCCATTCAGCCCCTCAAGCCTGTTCCACCACTCAATAAGATCATGGCTGATCTGTGGCCTAAAATTGCCTTTGGCCTATTTCCCTAAATACCTTTGCTAACAAAATTTATCTGTCTCAGATTTACAATTAACAGTATCAACTACTTTTTTGTGGAAGAGAGTTCCTAACATCTCTCCTGAATGGTCGGGTCCTAATTCTCAGATTATGACCCCCTAGGTCTAAAATCACCAGACAGTAGTAACAGTTAATCTTTAGCTCCCCTGTCTATTCCTGTTCATGTCTTAAAAACTTCAATCACATCACCCCTTGATCCTCTAAATTCCAGAGAATAAGAAGGCTTGTTTTGTGTAATCTTTCCCATAACTCCTGAAGCCCAGGTATCATCTTTGAAAATCGTGATCAGAGATAATGGGAACTGCAGATGCTGGAGAATCCAAGATAACAAAGTGTGAAGCTGGATGAACACAGCAGGCCAAGCAGCATCTCAGGAGCACAAAAGCTGACGTTTTGGGCCTAGGCCCTTCATCAGAGAGGGGGATGGGGAGAGGGTTCTGAAATAAATAGGGAGAGAGGGGGAGGCAGACCAAAGATGGATTATGGAGAAGATAGGTGGAGAGGAGAGTATAGGTGAGGAGGGGATAGGTCAGTCCGGGGAGGACGGACAGGTCAAGGAGACGGGATGAGGTTGGTGCGGCTTGAGGTGGGAGGAGGGCATAGGTGAGAGGAAGAACAGGTTAGGGAGGCGGGGACGAGCTGGGCTGGTTTTGTGATGCAGTGGGGGGAGGGGACGAGCTGGGCTGGTCACCAGCATCACAAAATCAGCCCAGCTCATCCCCGCCTCCCTAACCTGTTCTTCCTCTCACCTATCCCCTTCTCCCACCTTTGCCGCACCACCAGTTCCTACCTACTAACCTCATCCCGCCTCCTTGACCTGTCCGTCCTCCCCGGACTGACCTATCCCCTCCCCACCTATACTCTCCTCTCCACCTATCTTCTCCTCTATCCAACTTCAGTCCGCCTCCCCATCTCTCCCTATTTATTCCAGAACCCTCACCCCATCCCCCTCTCTGATGAAGGGTCTAGCCCCAAAACGTCAGCTTTTGTGCACCTGAGATGCTGCTTGGCCTGCTGTGTTCATCCAGCTCCACACTTAGGTTTTCAAAAATGATAGATAACAATGTTGTACTCCCTCCAAGTCAATGTATCCTTCCCAAGGTGTGGTGTCCAGACCTTGCAGTACCCCAAGTGTGGTTGAACAGAGATTTGGTATGACTGTGTCATGTAAATTCTGAATCCTTTACACTCCACTCCTCCAGATATAAAAGCCAGCATTCCATTAGCTTTCTTGATTATTTGCTGCACCTGCTTACGAAGTTTTGAAGATTTACAAACCTGAACACCCCAAGTCTATTTCGACACCAACTGTATTTAACCTCAGGCCATCTAGAAAATACCCTGACCAATCCTTTCTTGGTCCAACGTGGATCTCTCATACTTTCTTACATTGGACTCCATTTGCCACAGTTTTACCTGTTCAATCACAAAAGAACAAAAGAGAAATACAGCACAGGAACAGGCCCTTCAGCCCTCTTAGCCTGTGCCGATCATCATACCCTGACTAAACTAAAAACAAGATTCCTGCTCTTATTCAGTCCATAACCCTCTATTCCCTCACTATTCATGTAGCCATCCAGATGCCTCTTAAATGTCGCCAATGTGCCTGCTTCCACCACCACCTCTGGCAGTCTATTCCAGGCTCCTATCACTCTTTGGATGAAAATCATTCATCACACATCTCCCTTAAACTTTGGCCCTCTCACCTTGGACCTGTGCCGCCTTGTAATTGAAACGTCAACCCTGGGAAAACGCTTCTGAATATCGACCCTATCTATGCCTCTCATAATTTCGTTGACCTCTATCACGTCTCCTCTCAACTGCCATCTTTCCAGTGAAAACAATCCTAGCCTTTTTAACCTTTCCACATGGTTGGTGCCCTAAAGACAGGGCAAAACCCTGGTAAACCTTTTCTGCACTCTCTCCAAAGCTTCCACATCCTTATGGTAGTGTGGCGACCATAACTGCACACAATTATAGACAATAGATGCGGGAGTAGGCCATTCAGCCCTTCGAGCCAGCACCACCATTCATTATGATCATGGCTGATCATCCACAATCAGTATCCTGTTCCTGCCTTATCCCCATAATCCTTGATTCCACTATCTTTAAGAGCTCTATCCATCTCCTTCTTGAAAGTATCCAGAGAATTGGCCTCCACTGCCTTCTGGGGCAGGGCATTCCATATATCCGCCACTCTCTGGGTAAAGAAGTTTTTCTTCAAATCTGTTCTAAATGGCCTACCCCTTATTTTTAAACTGTGTCCTCTGGTTCTGGACTCACCCATCAGCAGAAACATGCTTCCTGCCTCCACAGTGCCTAATCCCTTAATAATCATATACGTCTCAATCAGATCTCTTCTCATCCTTCTAAACTCAAGTGTATACAAGCCCAGTCGCTCCAATCTTTCAACATATGATAGTCCCGCCATTCCAAGAATTAACCTCGTGAACCTACACTGCACTCCTTCCGTAGCAAGAATGTCCTTCCTCAAATTTGGAGACCAAAACTGCACACAGCACTCCAGGTGCGGTCTCACCAGGGCCCTGTACAGCTGCAGAAGGACCTCTTTGCTCCGATACTCAATTCCTCTTGTGATGAAGGCCAGCATGCTATTAGCTTTCTTCACTGCCTGCTGTACCTGCATGCTTGCTTTCATTGACTGATGTACAAGAACACCTAGATCTCGTTGTACTTCCCCTTTACCTAACTTGACTCCATTGAGATAGTAATCCTCTTCTTGCCACCAAAATGGATGACCTCACATTTAACCACATTAAACTGCATCTGTCATGCATCCGTCCACTCACTTAGCCTGTCCAAGTCACCCTGTATTCTCATAAAATCGTCCTCACATTTCACACTGCCACCCAGCTTTGTGTCATCAGCAGATTTGCTAATCTTACTTTTAATGACTTCATCTATATCATTAATGTATATTGTAAACTGCTGTGGTCCCAGCACCGAACCTTGTGGTACCCCACTGGTCACTGCCTACCATTCTGAAAGGGACCTGTTTATCACTGCTCTTTGCTTCCTGTCAGCCAGCCAATTTTCAATCCAAGTCAGTATTTTTCCCCCAATACCATGTGGCCTAATTTTGTTCACCAATCTCCTATGTGGGACTTTATCAAAGGCTTTCTGAAAGTCCAGGTACACTACATCCACTGGTTCTCCCCTATCCATCTTCATCATTACATCCTCAAAAAATTCCAGAAGATTAGTCAAGCACAATTTCCCTTTCGTAAATCCATGCTGACTCTGACCTATTCTGTTAGTGCTATCCAAATGAGTTGTAATTTCATCTTTTATAATTGACTCCAGCATCTTTCCCACCACTGACGTCAGGCTAACTGGTCTAACATTTCCTGTTTTCTCTCTCCCTCCTTTCTTGAAAAGTGGGACAACATTAGCCACCTTCCAATCTGCAGGAACTGATCCTGAATCTATAGAACATTGGAAAATAATTACCAACGCGTCCACAATTTCTAGAGCCACCTCCTTAAGTACCCTTGGATGTAGACCATCAGGTCCCAGGGACTTATCAGTCTTCAGACCTAACAGTCTATCCAACGCCATTTCCTGCCTAATATAAATTCCCTTTAGTTTGTCCATTACCCTCGCTCCTTCAGCCACTATAACATCTGGGAGATTGTGTCTTCCCTAGTGAAGACAGATCCAAAGTACCTATTCAACTCTTCTGCCATTTCCTTGTTCCCCATAATAAATTCACTAGTTTCTGTCTTCAAGGGCCCAATTTTAGTCATAACCATTTTTTTTCTTTTTACAGACCTAAAAAAGCTTTTACTATCCTCCTTTATATTTTTGGCCAGTTTGCCTTCGTACCTCATTTTTTCTCCACGTATTGCCATTTTAGTTATCTTCTGTTGCTCTTTAAAAGTTTCCCAGTCCTCCGGCTTCCCACTCATCTTTGCTATGTTATACTTCTCTTTTATCTTTATATAGTCCTTAACTTCCCTCTTCAGCCACGGCTGCCCCCGCCTCCCCTGAGGATCTTTCTTCCTCTTTGGTATGAACTGATCCTGCACCTTCTGCATTATATCCAGAAATACCTGCCATTGTTGTTCCACTGCCATCCCTGCCAGGGTATTGAACCACTGAACTGTGGCCAGCTTCTCCCTCATAGCTCCATAGTTCCCTTTGTTCAACTGCAATACTGACACTTCCGATTCTCCCTTCTCCCTCTCAAACTGCAGATTAAAACTTATCATATTGTGGTCACTACCTCCTAATGGCTCCTTTACTTTGAGGTCCCTGATCAAATCCGGTTCATTGCACAACACCAGATCCAGAATTGCCTCCTCCCTGGTAGGCTCCAGTACAAGCTGTTCTAAGAATCCATCTTGGAGGCACTCACCAAACTCCCTTTCTTGGGGTGCAGTACCATCCTGATTCTCCCAGTCTACCTGCATGTTGAAATCCCCCATAACAACTGTAGTGATAGCTTTGGGACAGGCCAATTTCAACTCTTGATTCAACTTACACCCTACATCCAGACTACTGTTTGGGGGCCTGTAGATAATTCCCATTAGGGTCTTTCTACCCTTAGAATTTCTTAGCTCTATCCATATTGACTCTACATCTCCTGATTCAATGTCCCCCCTCGCAATGGACTAAATATCATTCCTCACCAACAGGGCCACCCCATCCCCTCTGCCCGTCAGTCTGTCCTTTCAATAGCACATATAGCCTTGGACATGTGGAGACTGTTTAAGGAACAGTTGTTGCGAGTGATGAGTAAATATGTCCCTCTGAGACAGGCAAGAAGGGGTAAGATAAAGGAACCTTGGATGACGAGAGCGGTGGAGCTTCTTGTGAAAAGGAAGAAGGTAGCTTACATAAGGTGGAGGAAGCTAGGGTCAAGTTCAGCTAGAGAGATTTACATGCAGGCAAGGAAGGAGCTCACAAATGGTCTGAGGAGAGCCAGGAGGGGGCACGAGAAAGGCTTGGCAGAAGGAATCAGGGAAAACACAAAGGAATTTTACACTTATGTGAGGAATAAGAGAATGGTCAAAGAAAGAGTAGGGCCGATCAGGGATAGCATAGGGAACTTGTGTGTGGAGTCTGAGGAGGTAGGGGATGCCCTAAATGAGGTTTTTGCTTCTGTCTTTACGAAAGAAATGAATTTTGTAGTGAATGAAACCTTTGAAGAGCAGGTGTGCATGCTGGAATGGATAGAGATAGAGGAAGCTGATGTGCTGAAAATTTTGTCAAACATTAAGATTGACAAGTCGCCAAGCCCGGACCAGATTTGTCCTCGGCTGCTTTGGGAAGCGAGAAATGCAATTGCTTCGCCACTTGCAAAGATCTTTGCATCCTTACTCTCCACCGGAGTCGTACCTGAGGACTGGAGAGAGGCAAATGTAATTCCTCTCTTCAAGAAAGGAAATAGGGAAATCCCCGGCAATTACAGACCAGTAAGTCTCACGTCTGTCGTCTGCAAGGTGTTAGAAAGGATTCTGAGGGATAGGATTTATGACCATCTGGAAGAGCATGGCTTGATCAAATACAGTCAACACGGCTTTGTGAGGGGTAGGTCATGCCTCACAAACCTTATCGAGTTTTTTGAGGATGTGACTAGAAAAGCTGATGAGGGTCGAGCTGTGGATGTGGTGTATATGGACTTCAGTAAGGCATTTGATAAGGTTCCCCATGGTAGACTCATTCAGAAGGTCAGGAGGAATGGGATACAGGGGAACTTAGCTGTCTGGATACAGAATTGGCTGGCCAACAGAAGACAGCGAGTGGTAGTTGAAGGAAAATATTCTGCCTGGAAGTCAGTGGTGAGTGGGGTTCTACAGGCCTCTGTCCTTGGGCCTCTACTGTTTGTAATTTTTATTAATGACTTGGATGAGGGGATTGAAGGATGGGTCAGCAAGTTTGCAGACGACACAAAGGTCGGAGGGGTCGTTGACAGTATAGAGGGCTGTTGTAGGCTGCAGCGGGACATTGACAGGATACAGAGATGGGCTGAGAGGTGGCAGATGGAGTTCAACCTGGATAAATGCGAGGTGATGCATTTTGGAAGGTCAAATTTGAAAGCTGAGTACAGGATTAAGGATAGGATTCTTGGCAGTGTGGAGGAACAGAGGGATCTTGGTGTGCGGATACATAGATCCCTTAAAATGGCCATCCAAGTGGACAGGGTTGTTAAGAAAGCATATGGTGTTTTGGCTTTCATTAGCAGGGGGATTGAGTGTAAGAGTCGTGAGATCTTGTTGCAGCTCTATAAAACTTTGGTTAGACCGCACTTGGAATACTGCGTCCAGTTCTGGTCGCCCTATTATAGGAAAGATGTGGATGCTTTGGAGAGGGTTCAGAGGAGGTTTACCAGGATGCTGCCTGGACTGAAGGGCTTATCTTATGAAGAGAGGTTGACTGAGCTCGGACTTTTTTCATTGGAGAAAAGGAGGAGGAGAGGGGACCTGATTGAGGTATACAAGATAATGAGAGGCATAGATAGAGTTGATAGCCAGAGACTATTTCCCAGGGCAGAAATGGCTAACACAAGGGGTCATAGTTTTAAGCTGGTTGGAGGAAAGTATAGAGGGGATGTCAGAGGCGGGTTCTTTACACAGAGAGTTGTGAGAACATGGAATGCGTTGCCAGCAGCAGTTGTGGAAGCAAGGTCATTGGGGTCATTTAAGAGACTGCTGGACATGCATATGGTCACCGAAATTTGAGGGTGCATACATGAGGATCAATGGTCGGCACAACATTGTGGGCTGAAGGGCCTGTTCTGTGCTGTACTGTTCTATGTTCTATGTTCTATATTCATTTCCCAGGCCCTGCCCACTTGAAGCCACGTCTCAGTTATCCTCACAACATCGTACCTGCCAATTTCCAACTGAGCCTCAAGCTCATCCACCTTATTCCTTATGCTTTGTGCATTCATATATAATATTTTTAATTTGTTTCTCCCCTCACCCTTCCTATCAATCCCTATTTCACTTGGCCATACTGTATGATCCCTTCTTGAGTTTTCTGCTCCATTGATTCTGTTGTCCTTCTTAACCTCTCTTATTCTCACTTTCCCTTTAACTTCATGCTTAAATTTCCAGTTTCCCCCCCCCCCACTACTTAGTTTAAACACACCTGTGTTGCAGTGGCAAACCTGCCTGCCAGAATGCTGGTCCCCCACCTATTAAGGTGCAACCTGTCCCTCCTGTACAATTTTCCTTACCCCAAAACATACCCCAGTGATCCAAGAATTTAAATCTTTGCTTCCTGCACCAGTTCCTCGCCACTCATTCAAGTCCATTACCTCCCTGTTCCTGCCCTCTCCAGCCAGAGGAACTGGAAGCAAACCAGAGATTGCCACCCTGGAAGTCCTGCTTTTCAGCCTTCTTCCGAGTTCTCTGAAGCCCCGCTGTAGAATGTCCCTCCTCTTCTTCCTGACATCATTAGTGCTGACATGCACCATCACCTCTGTCTCTTCACCTTCACCCTTGAGGATTCCCTGCACTCTATCAGTGACGTCCTGTATCCTGGCACCAGGAAGGCAACACACCATCCTCAAATCCTGCCTGTTGCCGCAGAAACCCCTTTCAGTCCCTCTCACCCTGCATGATGTCTGACTCCTCAGCCCTGCCTCTACACCGATCTATCAATGTCCCTTTAGTCTGTCAATATCCCTTTGTAATGTTCTGCTATCTGTCTATAATACCACCTAACTTTGTGTCATCAGTAAATTTGGATAAATGACTTTCTTTACCATTATTCAAGTTGCTAATAAATGTTGTGAATAATTGAGCCCCTAAAACAGATCCTTATGCGGTAGGGGATGCGGTTGAGGAAGGAAGAATGAGTGGATGGAGGGAGATGGAACCCAGAAAGTGAGAGAGAGGTTTAAAAAAAAAAGTGGGCAGATGTAGGGATTATTGATAGTGAAGCAGGGAATAAGAGAAGCTAGATTGGTGGTAATGGGGGCTATGAGAGAATGGGTTGCCTGTGCTGAAAGCAACCCATTCCATGACAAGACCTGGGATATGAGATTGGTTAATAGACATAGAAGGAGAAGGTCATGCTCTAAAATTGTAAAACTTGATGTTGCGTCTTGAAGGCTGTAAGATGCCTAAATGGAAAGTGAAGGTGCTGATCTTCCAGCTTGCTTTGAGCTTCAAATCGTTGTCAGCTCAAGGTAATAGGTGTCAACATTCAACAAGTGATAAATACATAGCAGGATGACAGATTTCAGATTGGATCCTAAAATCTAACACTCTTTGAAAACTTACAAATATCCATAATTCAAAACTGCATTGCTTTCTGTTCATGGAGCAAACCATCACCCCACTGTAATGAAATTCTCCATCTTGTGGATTGATTTGTCATTAGTTTTTACACTAGAAACCAAGTCTAAGCCTTAACACCTCAGATATTTCCTCAAATAATGGTACATAAGAAATTGTCTATTTTCAAATATATTTGTTGACTGACTGCATTTGAAGAGCGATGGGTCTCAATATTAATGGAATAGCCATAAAAGGTTATAAATCAGCCTTCCTTCCATTGACTCCGTCTACACTTCCCGCTGACTCAGGAAAGCAGCCAACACAATCAAAGACCCCTCCTATCCCAGGTGTACTCTTCTCCATCCTCTTCCATCAGGCAGAAGATGCAAAAGTTTGAAAGCAAGTGCCAACAGATACAAGAACAGCTTGTCTCCCATTGTTATCAGACTTATGAACGGACCTCTCATATATTAGAGTTGATCTTTCTCTGCACCTTCTCTGTAGCTGTTCCACTATCTTCTGCATTGTGTCCTATTACACTGAAGTATTTCTGATTTGTTTGGATAGCACAGAAAACAATACTTTTCACCATGTCTTGATACTTGTGACAATAATAAATTGGATCAAGTCAAATCAAATAAACAGCTCATTTCAATCACAATTTTATAATTCTTGAAAGGGGTAGGGTATGACTTGCAAAGTCGACATATGTTGTCCAGTCTCAGTTGCCCTTGAACTGAATGGCTTAGTATGACATTTCAGAGGGCAGTTAAGAGCCAGCCACTGGTGTGGGTCTGGAGTCACATGTAGGCCTGACCAGGTAAGAATGGCAGAGTTGCTTCCCTAAAGGACATTAGTGAATCAGATGGAATTTTTTACATCAATTAGTAATGGTTGCTGAGAGACTAGTTTTTAATCACAATTTTTTTTATTGAATTCAAATTTCGCTATCTGCTACGCTAGGATTCAAACCCTCTTCTCGAATGTTAGTCTGGATTATTAGTCCATTGCTGACACCACAACCTGTCCTTGATCATAAGGTAACGCTTAAAAACTTCTGTCTTTTAAAAAAGTTAGAAATGTAACATAGAGTCACATAGAATCACAGATTCGTATCGCATAGAACCAACCCTTCGGTCCAACCAGTCCATGCCAACATAATCCAAAACTAAACTAGTCCCACCTCCTGCTCCTGGCCCATATCCATCCAAACTTTTCCTATTCATATACTCATCTAAGTGTCTTTTAAATGTTGTAACTGTGCCCACATCCACCACTTCTACAGGAAGTTAATTCCACGTGAACCACACTCTGTGTTTAAAAAAAAAAATTGCCCCCATGTATTTTTTTTTAATCTTTCTCCTCTCACCTTAAAAATATGCCCCCTAGTCTTGAAACCCTCCCCTTGAAAAGACACCTAACATTAACCCAATCAATAGCCCTTATAATTTTATAAACCTCTATAAGATCACCTCTCAACCCTCTATGCTCCAACGTGATTTCCATTCAATGAATAGTAGATGAGGTAAGATTTCAGGGAAATCAACAGTGCGTTTATGTATTTTACCCTTGAAGAGGAGAAGCATCTGATTTATCTTTACTGTGTCATCTTAGTATTTCTCTGCTGCCTGCAAAGTCAGTGGATCAAGTGCCTGTGGAAAGTTGCACATTGGCTTTACAACCGTGACTTTCTCTTGAACTTTTTCTTGACCATCTTCCTTGCATATGTTTTAAACATTTTCACCCAGTTAAGGTGCCGTTCACAAAAAGTGCTTGAAAGCTTTCTGGCATTGTAATTCTCACGTCACTTATTCAACCTTAATATATGCTCCACTTAGCTCCACCAGAAAACAAAAACGTACAAGCTTTCTAGGTCATCTTTCCACATGGCTGCAGAGCTCCCTTTTAAGATCTGTGGCGTAGCCTGCTCAAAGCCACAAAATGGCTTTGAGCAGGCTACGCCACAGATCAAAATACTAAAAGTTGCATACTGCAGGTAGCTAGTTTCATGAGAAAATAACTCTAGCCAAGATGGCAGCAGCCAAAATGCCTGAATAAACAGGATGATAAATAATATTATGTGATTTTCAGTCTGTTATTTCCCTTTTTTATGGGTATAGAATTGACCCTATTATCTTTACAATCACATTTTTTACCCAGAAGAGTTGACACCCTTCGTGTGTATTGTATCTTCCTTTTGTTGTGTAAATTTGTTATACTTCAGATGACTAGGGAATATAAGTAACTTTCCCAGTAAGAAGAAAATTGTCTCCCTCTGCTTTGGCTCAAAATGCCTTTCTGCAATTTTTTGCTTGAGCAGCATATCTTGCTTTTCAAATTAATATAATCAGTAGATTGTAAGAATCCTGGTTATTAAAGGTAGCATTGTGAAAGTAGATTGTTTGCATCAAGTGTACTATCAATATCAACCATCCAGAATAAGAGGTCATAGTTTTAGGATTAAGGCTAGAAGAAGGGTGGCGTGGTGGCTCGGTGGTTAACAAAGCTGTCTCACAGCGTCAGGGATCTGGGTTTGATTCTACCCTTGGGTGACTGTCTGTGTGGAGTTTGCACATTCTCCCCGTGTCTGCGTGGGTTTTCTCTGGATGCTCTGGTTTCCTCCCACAGTCCAAAGATGTGTCGGGTAGATAGAATGGCCTTGTTAAATGTTTAGGCTCGGTGGATTAGACATGGGGAAATGCAGAGGTAGGGGAATGAGTCAGGGTGGGATGTTCTTCAGAGGGGCAGTGTGGACTTGTTGGGCCAAATGGCCTGTTTCCACAGGATTCTGTGATTTTTAAAACTGAGTGAGGAGAAATTACTTTGTGAATCTGCGGCATTCAGTACCCCAGAGTGTGATGGATGCTGGGACATTGTCTATCTCCTCCTTAAATTTATCAGATTTTTAAATTAATAATGGGTTGAAGGATTATGGAGAGTGGGCAGGAACATTTAGGCTGAGATGAGATCATGGTTGCCTCAAATGGTGGAGCAGGTTTGAGGGCCTGAATCACCAATTGCTGTTCCTACTCCTTATGTTTTCATGTTTTGAGATATGTTTGTGCCTCAGCTGCATTTTTATTAGCAATGAATAATAATGCCCAAAACATTGTTAAGCTCCTACAGTTTTTTTTGTATCACTCTTCTCATTAATTTGGTATAAAATTTGTAACCACATTTCACTTCGGCAGTGGCCTAAACACAGAAAAAAAATCATCTGCTCTTCTCTTTCTTCCTGGTGCTTAGGTACATTTACAAATGGAGTAGCTGAAGGTGCTATCGACCAGCGATTGAACCCCATCACTGCCATTAGGTTGTCAATTTTACAAGATTCCACTGTGTGGGTTCTTCTTGACGAGGTGAGATGGCCCACAACAGATTCATGTTGCTGTTCAATTGTGTGATTCCATGAACAAACTGTTTCTTAGGAAATAAAAACCAAAAGAACTGCTGATGCTGTAAATCAGGATCAAAACCAAAGTTGCTGGAAAAGCTCAGCAGGTCTGGCAGCATCCATGAAGGAGAAAACAGAGTTAACGTTTTGGGTCCGGTGACCCTTCCTCAGAACTGATGGTGGCTGGGAAAGCGTCAGTTTATATGAAGAAAATAGGGAGGTGGGTGGGGTAGGCAGTAAACGGTAGGATAGAACCCAATGACAGAAAAAGACAATAAAATGTGCGGCTGGATGAACACAGCAGGCAAAGCAGCATCTCAGGAGCACAAAAGCTGATGTTTCGGGCCTAAACCCTTCATCAGAGAGGGGGATGGGGTGAGGGTTCTGGAATAAATAGGGAGACAGGGGGAGGCGGACCGAAGATGGAGAGAAAAGAAGATAGGTGGAGAGGAGAGTATAGGTGGGGAGGTAGGGAGGGGATAGGTCAGTCCAGGGAAGATGGACAGGTCAAGGAGGTGGGATGAGGTTAGTAGGTAGGAGATGGAGGTGCGGTTTGGGGTGAGAGGAATGGATAGGTGAGAGGAAGAACAGGTTAGGGAGGCAGAGACAGGTTGGACTGGTTTTGGGATGCAGTGGGTGGAGGGGAAGAGCTGGGCTGGTTGTGTGGTGCAGTGGGGGGAGGGGACAAACTGGGTTTTGGGATGCGGTGGGGAAAGGGGAGATTTTGAAGCTTGTGAAGTCCACATTGATACCATTGGGCTGCAGGGTTCCCAAGCGGAATATGAGTTGCTGTTCCTGTTGGACAGACAACTGATCGTTGGCAACTCCATTGTGTGTCCAACTGTCTTTCTCTCTCTCTCTGGGCTCTATCCTGTAGTTTATTCCTACCCCACCCACCCACCTCCCTGTTTGCTGTATATAAACTGACGTTTCCCCAGCCACCATCAGTTCTGAGGAAGGGTCACCGGACCCAAAGCGTTAACTCTGTTTTCTCCTTCATGGATGCTGCCAGACCTGCTTTTCCTGTAAGTTTGGTTTTGTTCCTGTTTCTTAGGAAGCTAGTTTGAAGGTCATGTGGACAGTCATTCTTTGAAGTTTAAAACAGACATGCACAAAAATCTGTGCAATTATAGGAAAGTCTTTCATAATCCCAAAGCAAAGTCTTTCATAATCCTTGCTGGTTACACGGTATTTCTTGTAATGTAATTTCTCGTAATATTTCTTGCATTCCCACTGGTCTGATGTAGGGAAGGCAGTAGCCAATTTACATGCAGGAGGGTAGCAAAGGGATGATGACCAGATCATTAACTTATTTTTCATGACCCTTGAGAGAGAAGAAAAGGAACAGCGGTTATGGCCTGCGCATCTTTCATACAGTGCCATGGGATTTTTATACCCACCTGAAAGCAAAGAAGGTGCTTTAGATTATTGCCTCACCTGAAATCATTGTCCATTTTCAAGACTCGTTTTGCAACAGCTCTGCTTTAATTAGCAAAGAGAATACCTCAAGAACATGTTTACTTGTTTATTGCATAGAAATCTGGGCCAACCTGGAGGAGATGAACACCAGCAATGAGAATGCAATCAGGATCTCGTATATTTCCAATAGGGACTGCAAATCCTGTGTCCTTGACAAATCGAGCATCACGAATGCCCAATATTGTGAAGCTTGAGCATCTCTCAGACTAAAAAATCTGCAGAATTCAAAACTGAAGGAAAATATCGAGTACTTTTCTCAGTAGATCATAAAATTAATAAATATTTTATTTTTATAACACTTTCAGTGCACCTTCGTGTCTTTATATAGCACTTTTTAGTTTGTAAAAACATCACAAGAATGTTTCAGACAGTACTTGACACCACCTCACACAAGGATGGGATGACAAGTGACCAAAAGTTTGGTCAAGGAGGCAGTTTTCAGGAGAAACTCATTGGAGAACAGAGAGAGAGATTAAGATATGGAGAAATTTAAGGAGGGCATTACAGATTAAGATCTAGCTACCTGAACGTCCAGCTATAAATGCCATAGTGATGCAAAACAGGGAGTACAGAGATCTGTGGGTCTCGCGGTTAGGTGTGTTTACTCTAAGTTACTGTATATCACTGAATGCTTCAAAAATAATTTGAAATGGCTTATCATGATGGTCATTGTTTCTATGATCCATGAATAATATATGCTTATAATATTGTGTCTCCTTCCTATTCCAGATCCAGCTTAAAAAAGCTGCCAATTAATCAGTATTTAAATGAGATTCAGAATGGGTCTATTTTATACAACAAAAAGTCCCACGGAAGTTTAATAACTTCATAGACACTCTTTTAATAATGAAGTGTTGATACTGATCACAGAATTCATGGAAATATTGCCTCATCGTCTGATCGCCGTGGATGTTTATTGTTCCTGGACACTACCTCCTGTGAAATCTACTGTAATTTTCTATGTAACAATTCTAATTTTGAAGAGTTATCAGCTGGAACCTCTTGGTAATCAGAAGTTAATAGACTGTTCTTATCATGAGTTTAGCTGAGGTGTAAATGTATTTTTTGTTACCCATTTTACCAGTAAAACTTACCTAAATACTAAGTAAAGATAAACAAATAAGTGAGACTACTTCTGTATAAAGGGGTTAAATAAGTTACAAATTTTGAACATACATTGTGCATCAGGGACAGAAACTGTACAAACAGGCGAGAAAAGATTGGTCGTGGTGATGGGGCAATGAAGGGATGGTAACCTTTAATTTATTGTAAATATGCATAACACAGATGTGTATCATGTTTTAAGACATTCCAGGCAGATGTAGTTTCTTGATCATAAATACTGTATTTAATTTCTAAGCAAATTAAGTTAACTTCTGAAGAAGTATTTTATTTTTTATGAAGGAGAGAAATTGCCTTTTCAAAGTCTTGACTTGTGAATGTTGAAATTTGCCATGTCCTTGAGATGCAGTTGCATCTCATTGCATTCCAGCAGCATTGAGGCATGTAAAAACTTATGTGCCTTAAATATCATGTTACTACAGCTGGTTAGCATTAGTAATATTGAGCTGATAGCAGGCAACAATTCTTCTTTCCATTTTTAACAAGTTATTCACTTGCAAAGAGGCCAAGAAGAAGTGGAAATTTTGCTGACCACTTCATATCTTGCTTATTAGAAAATATTCTTAATAATCTTAACATCATTTTCAGGAAAGAAATATAATTGTTCATCTAGTACTTAAACACAACACCCACATGGCAAAAAAAATATTAAGGAGCAGGTAGCCCCTTCCATTGCAGCTTTGTGTCAATACTTTTTAAAAGATATCTTATCCAGGCAGCCCCACATTGCAGATGGGTTCAATTCTTGATTCTGTTCACCTGTCAATTGATATGTGAGTCGGAGCACAATGCAAGACAATATAAAACAGCCAGTTGTATGGGCGAGAAAACTTCCTTATGTCGGATCTTTAAAATGACACCCCTGTATGGGATTGTGCTCCAAAGTATGAGCATTGACAAGTTGGATCTTTGTAAATCAGGGGCCCTCTGCAGTGTCGGTGACATTGCAAGTCCTTTATTCTCATAACTTGGATAATCTTCCTCAGCAAAGAGATACATTTGGAGATTTTATTTCTGGAAACATGAGTTTGATGGATTAGATACAGGGTTAACTTGCTGTGTTTTTTTTCATATGTACCGTATGGATTCTGTAAATACTGGCTGGATTTACCAGTGACTGTATAACCAGTGATAAATCTTCCTAGTTTTCTACTGGAAAGCTTTTTTTTAGTTGATATAGACAGGCAATGTGCATTAAACTAGATTTTTATGATCATGTGCAATCATCCATTAGTTTGGTGGTATTTTAACACTGTTTGAAATGTTACTAGAAGAGGGGTTTCTCTGTTGAAGGAGGATATAAATATGATGAACTCTGCTTGGATACGCCAAAGTTTGCATTAATAAGTGCAATATTGAAAATGATGACTCAGACAGTAGGTGTGATTCATGTTTTCAGTGTTTCCATTTATTTAAAAATTCTATTTAAATTGGACAATCTTAGTATTTTAAAGTCTTGGAGAAAATAATTATTGAAAAGCTTGTGGCAGAATTTAGTTGTCTCCCTATCAACTGCATCAAAGTAATTTATATATATTGGAAAAGGTTTGAATAGAGAGGGAATACAAAAACATGTCAACAAGGTTGGGGAGACAAAAGTTAGCTTCGTAAAGAAATTACCAACAAAGTTGGACAATTTGAAGTTGAAATTTTAATATTATTAATAATGCACAGTTCAGAGTCATAAGATGAGCTGCCTAAATATTAATGAACTTCAATCTAAAAACAGAAAAATGCAAGCCAGTCAATACAAATAATGTGAAAAGACCCATTAATAATTTGGATACAGGTTGTTTCTCAGACCCTTTTGTTATTGAAGGTCTCTAATAACAAATGCATTCATTTTATGAAGTAATTATTTAATAACTAAGCATTGGCTGAAAAATACATATTTTTAAATTATTTAAACTGTCAAACCAAGATCAAATCAGTTGATTTCAGTTTCAAATCTTTTGAGAAAGCTATTTTCATCAACAAATCAGGATAGATGATGGGTGTTAAGCAAACGTCAGAATGATACATCTGAAGTCAAATTGTGAGATTCCTTGTGGGCCTTCATTAATTATCAATTTGCATTCAAAAAGGTTCAATCTAATTTTCCAAAATATCTGAAGCTGTGGATCTATTTATGGCACCTCTAGCCCATCCTTCATCTTGTGTACATTGCATTTGTGTGATTTTCCACAGTTGTTCGCTGTGTGTGCTGACTGTTTGTATGTGTGCTGGATCATAACATACAAAAAAATTATAAACTTCCGTGGTCTTTGCTTTTCCCTTCTTGCAATTTCTTCTTGAAAAGTCATTAGAAATCACTGGAGGATTGGAAGAAACAATATTTAAGGGGTTTTTCCATTAAGGCTTAAGACTGATCTGTATTTTGTTAAATCTGTGGGGGTGAGGAGGGAGCATCAGAATTAGTTTATTGGATGAGAAACAGCTTGGATTGTCCTGGGGATGGATAATACTTTACATTCATCCATATATATTCAATTCACACTTCTGCTACTGTTGGAGCTGTACAATAGATCCATGTTTGCTGCTTGCAAAATTTAATCAAATTGTGTAACACAGAATGAAATACAGCACAGCGCTGTTGTTTGAAGGTTGGTCCTGATTTTTAATCATTGCATTTAAAATTAGAAAAATAAAGTTGAAATATTGATCATATATGAGTTAGGTGAGGTAATTTACTGCCAAACCTCCTACTTGCACAGTGAGTTGTGAATCTTGGTAAACGACATGCACAGATCAGCTAATAATAGTAAATAGGAACTCAGCGGGCTCATCTCTAGTACTTTTTTAAATAATAAATTATAGATTTATTGCAAATCAAGTATTAAGGAATCCCTTTTACATAATATGTCACAGATCAATCACTTCTTGAAATATGATGTTTTTGCTTATTTTTATGGATATGTTTATGCTTTTGTTTGTAAGAACGCTCCAGTGCACCTGCTTCTTTTAATGTCAATGTGCCTTTCATCAATGGTCCACGTTATTTTCATAAATGTGCCATAACTTTGCAATGAACACCATTGTAATAAAATTGAACTTGTTATACGTTGAATTGTAATTTATGTGTAGAATGTTCTGTATAATTGGCTTCTTTAACTTCAGTCCGTTATGTAATAAATTGCTACATTTTTGGATGTCAGTTTTGACATTGTATAAGCAATTTGTTTGTAATGTTCTTTGCGATGTGTGAGTCCAGTAACATAGTAGTTTCTAATCACTGGATTAGCCATCCAGAGCCTTAGCCTAACAATTTAGAGACAAGAGTTCAAATCCCACCACAAAAGTAGACTCGATTGTAAATTGTTAATTTTTGTAAGCCTGGAATTAAACAAAAACTAGTAATAGTGACCAAGTAACCGACAGTTTCTGGTAAGAGCCAACCTGATTCACTAATGCTAATAACAGATGGAAATTTGCCTTCCATCCTCACTCTAGACTTGTATGTGATTCCTGATTACAGCAATGTCTTGCATCATAATCATTATGGAGCAGAAGAAGGCCATTGGCCCATAAGTCTACATCAGGCTACTATCTAAGATGGCTTTATTATCTATTCCCAATCTCCTGCCTTTTTTCCATATCCCCACTCGTCACTATCCAAATAATCAGCCAATGCTTTTTTGAATGCCTCAATTGAACCTGCTTGTAATACATTTCCAGACAGTGCATTTGAAATGCAAATAACTTGTTAATAAAAAAGTTCTTTTCTTTCTTCACATCAGCCTCCTTTCATTTGAACATCATTTTAAATGCCCTGTCAAAAGATCTGCAGTGTCCTTCAGTTTTAGCAAGCCGCTTCAAAAATCACCAAGAATAAAACTGGATGAACTTCCCAGTCCAGTAGATCCATCAGAATACTTCTTACTAACATCTAGGGACTTGGTCAAAACATTTAATTATCCTACTGACTAGGCAAGTATCACATTGACACACTCCTATTCTCAGAATCATGCCTTTCAGACAAAGCACATCCTGAGAATCATTTCCCCAGAGCAGAACATGTCCAAGCCCAGCAGGCATAAATTTAAGGTGAGCAGTAAGTGATTTAGAGGCAATCTGAGAAAACTGTTTGTATCCAGAGTGTGGTAGAAATATGGAATGCGCTGCCTGAGAGGTGATGGAGACAGGTATTCAAGAAGCATCTGGATGAGTACTTAGCCTACCATACCCTGGCATTTTATGGACCAAATGGGGGTAAATGGGATTAGTGCAGTGGAGTATTTGTTTGTCAGCATGGACATGGTTGGCTGAAGGACCTGTTTCTATCCTGTATGACTCTGATTCTAAGATCTTCGAGGTGTACAAGGTAATGAGAGGCATGGATAGAGTCGATAGCCAGAGACTTTTCCCCAGGGCAGGATTGACTGCCATGAGGGGTCATAGTTTTAAGGTGCTAGGAGGAAGGTATAGAGGAGATGTCAGAGGGAGGTTCTTCACCCAGAGAGTTGTGAGCGCATGGAATACTTTGCCAGTGGTAGTCGTGGAAGCGGAGTCATTAGTGACATTTAAGCGACTGCTGGACATGCACATGGATAGCAGTGAATTGAGGGGAATGTAGTTTAGGTTATTTTATTTTTGGACTAGGATTATTCCACGGCACAACATCATGGGCCAAAGGGCCCGTACTGTGCTGTACTTTTCTATGTTCTATGTTCTATATTTATCTTCTTCTTGAAAACAGTCAATGATTTGGCTCCACATGCTCTCTCATTGTCTGGGTGAAGACATTTTTCCTCATTTCACCCTGAAATAGTCTATTCCATATCCTTAGACTGTGATAGCTGGTTCTGAACTGCCTTGTCATTGGGAACATCCTTCCTGCAATTACTGTGCCTAGACCTGCTCAAATTTTCTAGGTTTCTGTGATTTGCCCCTTTCATTCTTCCGAACTCCAACCAATTCAGCCTTTCCTCATACATCAGACTTGCCACCCAAGGAATCAGTTAGGGAAATCTCCATTGCACTCCCTATACATCCAGACATCCTTTGTCAGATAAGTCAAACAAAACTGCACACAATACTCCACATGTGCCCTCGCTAAGGCCCTATACAGTTGAGCGAGATATTCCTGCCCTTGTACTCAAATCCTCTCACTGTGAAAGCCAACTTGCTTTTTACCATTTGTCTTCTAAACCTGCTGTACCTGTATGTTTACTTTCAGTGACTGGTGTTCAAGGGCACCCAAGTCTCATTGCACCACCCCCTTCCCCAATCGATTGCAATTCAGATAATAATCTGCCCTCTTATTCTAGCTACCAAAGTGGATAACCTCAACTGTGCCTCCAGACCCCCATGAAGTCTTATGGCACTAAGTCAAACAGGGGCAAGGAAATTTTCTATTGGCTTGGCTGATGAATCAAACTCTTCCATATTGAGAACCACTTGGAAGAAACACTGTGTGGCCCAGACTGTAGTCTGGGTGAGAGGCTTCAGTGTCCATTACCAAGGACAACTCAGTGACATCAGTGCTAACTAAGATGGCTGATATCTGAAGGACACACTACTGCAGAGGTATCTGCCCATGGTCGTATTGGTATCAGTGAGTACAAACAGATTCACTCAAAACTGGTCATCAATGAGGTGCTGTGGGTAGCAGTTCAAGTGTATTCCATTTATTTTAACAAGACACCTATACTGGTTCAATGAGTACAGAAGAGCGTGAAGGAGCTGCAAGAGGTAGTAAAAGCTAATCTGGAGAAGCCATGAAACAGGGTTTTATGTTCAACAAACAGCGGAAGAAGAATGCAATAGATTTAGCTAATTAATCCCACAAAAGACTCTGGAGATCTGCCACATCCAGTCATGAGTGGTGAACAAGTAAGCAACAAATGGGAGAAGCGGGCTCCATGAGTATCCCCATCCCAAAGTGGCAGCGCGTAGCACTTGAGACAAAACAAAAACATTTGGAAGCAGCAGAACTGAAGTCACAAGAATTATTATTCACCTCAACAGCTTCCTGATTACCCATTGTCACAGAGGCCAGGTTTCAGCTAATTTGATTCATTCCACGTGACATCTGCAATCAGTTAAGGGCACTTGATAGAGCAAGGGCAATAAACTCCAAAACAATATAGCTGCAACACTGAAGGCCTGCATTCTGGAGCAATACTCCTGGGAGGAATAAAAACAGAAGTTGCTGACAAAATTCAGCAGATCTGGCAGTATCTGTGGGAAGAAAGCAGAGTTAACATTTTGACCCTTCATTAGAGTGGACTTGAGATGTTAACTCTGCTTTCTTACCACAGATGCCACCAGACCTGACAAGTTTCTAGGGTCTAGGCCCAAAACGTCAGCTTTTGTGCTCCTGAGATGCTGCTTGGCCTGCTGTGTTCATCCAGCCTCACATTTCATTATCTAAGTTTCTCAAGCAATTTCTGTTTTTGCTTCAGATTTTCAGCATCTGCAGTTTTTTTGTTTCAATTATCATCTGCCGATTACACATTTTACAGCCTTTGGACTCAATAGCTTCAGACTGTGAAGTTAATTTGTCCTCTATTTTGATTTTTGTTTTGCCAAGTTCCAGTCTGTATGTTTTCATGCTTTTGCTTTCATACATCAGTCCTTTGTTATGCCATTAACATTTACTTTGGACCAATGCATTGTTTCTTTTGTATAACCATTACCCCTCCTTTTCCTTTCTGTTGTTTAATCCCTCCCATCCTTTAACCTTCCATGACCTTTCCCTGGTTCCATCTGACCCTAGTCTTTTTTTCAACTTGAAAGATAGAAATGTAATTGGTTTTAAGTTCCAAAGAAGAGTCATGATGGGCCCTGTCCCCACTGCCCTCTACATACGTTGCCAGGCCAGTGGAGTTTCGCCACTGTTTTAGGATTGCCAGCATCTGCATTATTTTATTTTACAATACTTCCATCTAGTGGCCAAAGTGAAACATTTGCCCAGCAGCTTTTAAATTCATTTGTGGAATGAGAGCATCACTGTCCAGACCAGTGTTGATGTGGAGATGCCGGTGTTGGACTGGCGTGGATAAGGTCAAAAATCACACGACACCAGGTTATAGTCCGACAGGTTTATTTGAAAATGCAAGCTTTTGGAGATCAGCTCCTTCCTCAGGCGTAGTGTGAGAGAGAGGGTGTAAGGCACAGAATTTATAAGCTGAAAGGTAACAATTTCAAAGCTGGCCGCCTCTTAGTGAATCTTTAATCTGTTAGGAAGGAGATCACTGATTGAAGTGCAAAATCCACCAACCTCTCAATACAACACATCATCCTCCAACACTTCCGCCATCTACAATCCGACCCCACCACTAAAGTCATTTTTCCATCCCCAGCCTTCTCTGCCGTCCGGAGAGACCACTCTCTCCGTGACTCCCTTGTCCGCTCCACACTGGTCTCCAATCCCACCACACCCTTCACTTTCCCCTGCAACTGCAGGAAATGCTACACCTGCCCCCACACGTCCTCCCTCACCCCCATCCCAGGCCCCAAGATGACTTTCCACATCAAGCAGATGTTCACCTGCACATCTGCCAATGTGGTATACTGCATCCGTTGTACCCGTTGTGGCTTCCTGTACATTGGGGAAACCAAGCGTAGGCTTGGGGACCGCTTTGCAGAACACCTACACTCGGTTCGCAGTAAACAACTGCACCTCCCTGTCGCGAACCATTTCAACTCCCCCTCCCGTTCCTTGGCTGACATGTCCAATGGTATGAATGTGGATTTCACCAGCTTCAAAATCACCCTTCTCCCTACTGCATCACAAAACCAGCCCGGCTCGCCCCGCCTCCCTAACCTGTTCTTCCTCTCACCTATCCCTTCCTCCCACCTCAAGCTGCACCTCCATTTCCTACCTACTAACCTCATCCCACCTCCTTGACCTGTCTGTCCTCCCTGGACTGAACTTTCCCCTCCCTATCTCCCCACCTATACTCTCCGCTCCACCTATCTTCTCCTCTATCCATCTTTGGTCAGCCTCCCCCTCTCTCCTTATTTATTTCAGAATCCTCTCCCCACCCCCCTTTTCTGATGAAGGGTCTAGGCCCAAAACGTCAGCTTTTGTGCTCCTGAGATGCTGCTGGGCCTGCTGTGTTCATCCAGCTGCACACGTTGTTATCTCCTCTAAAGACGTGGCTAGCTTTAGGGTTGTTACCTTTCTGCTTATAAAGTCTGTGTCTTATACCTTCTCTCTCAAACTTGACCTGAGGAAGAAGCTGAGCTTCGAAAGCTTGTGTTTTCAAATCAACCTGTTGGACTATAACCTGGCACTGTGTGATTTTTGACTTAGCCTGGTATTGGCCATCCCTAATTGCCCACAGGGTATTTAAGAGTCAACCAGATTGCTGTTGGTTTGGAGTCATTTGGAGGTCAGACCAGACAAGGATGGCAGTTTATTTCTCTAAAGGATATTAGCGAAACAAATGTTTTTTTTCAACAATGGGTTCATGGTCATCATTAGACTCTTAATCCCCGACTTTCTTTTAATTGAATTCAAATTCCACGATTAGCCATGGTGGGATTCGAACCTGGGTCCCCAGAACATTACCTGAGGTGACTTCAGCATTGGTTGGGTCCAGTGTAGACAGTAGCAAGGCGACGGAGGAGGGGGTGGCAACTCAAGAGTGTTAATGATGAGTGGGCTCAGCACTGACAGACTCTCTTTAGCAATATCTTTCCCTTTTTTTACTTATTCTTAAAACCATCCAAAATGCCACTGGATTGTGACGACAGTGGAAAAGCTTTTCATTGTATTTTATTACTTGTCTCACTGTAAATTACAAGTGACAATAAAATCATTCATTCATTCATTCACTGGATTAACAGTCCAGCGATAATACCACAAGGCCATCGCCTCCTTGCCTGTCTTGTTCACCAAATATAAAAGAAATTAAATCCAGATTATTTGACCATTAGTATTCGCGCAATCATCAGTGAAGCAGTGGAGGTGTTGGTGACAATGCTAAGTGGCTGTCAATCTCGGGTAACCTTTTGAATCAAAGGAGATTCATGGGAGTTCTCAAGGATTTAGGTATCATGGCAGCTTCCAGGGTACCTGGTGCAGGCTTCTAAAACGTGATCCTGACGAACACGGATGACTTGGACATTGACTGAATGAAACCCTTTATTGATTAATCAGTTATAGAATCCCTACAGTGTGGAAACAGGCCCTTCGGCCCAACAAGTCCACACTGGCCCTCGGAGCATCCCACCCAGACCCATCCCTCTATAACCCACCTAATCTACAGCCCCCTGAAAACTACGGGCAATTTAGCATGGCCGATCCACATTGCCTGCACATCTTTGGACTGTGGGAGGAAATCGGAGCACCCGGAGGAAACCCACGCAGACACGGGGAGAATGGGCAAACTCCGCACAGACAGTCACCTGAGGGTGTAACTGAACCCGGGTCCCTGGCACTATGAGGCTGCAGCGCTAACCACTGAGCCACCGTGTCACCCCAAATCAACCTCATGATGATAGTGTGTAATCACTGGCATGTATACCAAGTCAACAACGCTATATATTTTGAGGATGTGGTCAGTTGGATGGCTGCTCTCTGATGCAGAGTGAAACCAATAGCGTGGGTTTAATTCCTGTACTGGCTGAGGTTGCCATGTTGATCCTGCCCTCTCAACTTTGTCGCCCTTTGCTAGGGCTGCGATGACCCTCAACTTAAATGCACCAGCAGTCATCTCTTTTCAGTGAGAGAGTGGGGCCTTCACACCTTGGGGAAGCCAGCAATTCTAGAAAATTCTACAGCCTGGGCTGCAGCACTGAGCTTGTCATGAGGAAGTGAGGATAAAACAGTATGATCTGGCTCAAATTGCTTCAGGAACAACCTTGATACGTTTACTTATGGAGGTTTATGAGATTCCACACAGATCCCCAGTGGCGACTTTGAAGCACCCGGTCACACAGAACTCCAGCACAGCAGTCATCACAGCATCCATTGGGATGGAATGGCCACCTCCCTCTTTGGGTTGTAGGTCCTATTCCAGCATATGAAACAGTTCTGTGACATTGTCCCAAAACATCCTCATTGAGGCGGCTGTAACTGATCCTTATTCTTTGGGAGTAAATGGCATTGACGAAGATAGACTCTGGACCTCCTGTATCTTCTCTACATCCCGAGGGTACCTTCAGCTGTGACCTTTTCATGTTCAACAACTGCTGTAGGTTCCTAGTGGTCCTGGGCTTGCTGTCATACCTGTTCATCCTCAATTTCTCCAACCCTTTTTTCTGTACTGTGGCCACAGTGACAGTGACCCCCTGTTGTAGTTAAAACCATTGGTCACTGTTCTAGCGAACGTGTGGAGAGATATCCAAGCTGCAAATGTTCTTAGTAATGTAAATAGCCAACATTCAAGTCACTCACAAATGACAGTTCAGTGTAGTCCTCCATACAGTGGGAGAACTTTGACAAGGAAGGCCATATGTAACATCCTTTGTCAAAGTAGATTATTGTGACACACACAATGCACAGACATGATGTACAAAGTCTGAGTTTGTAAATGTGGTAAGATTACTGAAACCTGCTCATTCCCACCCCCACCCTTGTATAACCCAAAAAAGGGAGTGTTGCGTATAAGAGCATGTTGACAAATACTTAGAGTTCAAGTTGAGAGGACATTAGCTCCATAGCCTTGTGCAATGTATGAGATTTTGGATTGTCTTTGTGAATGTTGGCCTGAAGGTGACACTTCTAAGGTCACCTATGATTATCACTGCTTCACAGAGAAGATTATGAACAGTCAGTACTGACCAATGACATGGTGGAGTTTGGTACGGACAGGATTTATATCCTGCGCAGTTAGATTTTCATATACGAGGTACTATGTTTAAAAATGATGCCTTATTAATCCAGTTGCCCTTGAAGGCCCTCACACAAGCAGCCTGTGTTCCCAGACAGAACAAAGACATCACACTTACTCTGCCCACTTTAAGTGTAAGTTGCAGGCATCTTACATTTGCATTCACCATCTTTCAGATGAGAACTGAAGGCAAAACAGGTTGCACTTTGCAGAGTGGGTCACGGGCTCAGCCTGGTTCAACACCAAACTTGAATGCTTCATTCTTCCTTGTATTCCCCACTGACCATGTCAGTTCTGAGATTGGTGTGAGAGAAATGGGTTCAAATACAGTCATAAGTCATACAGCATTGAAACAGATCCTATGGTTCAGCTGATCCATGCCAACCAGGTATCCTACAATGAGTTCATGGCGCATTGGCAACTGGGGATGGAGGGAGTTGTTCCAATGGGAATTATCCTGGGACTAGAGTAGTGGCCAATTGCATAAGTAGGACTCTGGGTAGGGCTTTAAACAGAATAGTGAGGGGCTGGTGTGGTGGTGCTTCAGTATGATGGAAAATTTAGGAAAACTTTAAAGGGTCTTTGGGCTCAGCAGAGGTTAATGAAGCTTCCAAAACAAGTAATAGGGCAGAGAAAATGGAAAGGGTCAGGAATGTAACTTCAGGTACAGCAAATAAGGAGGCAAACTATGAAAAGGCGGACAGTCGACACAGGACTGAAGGTCTGAAATGTGTGCAGCATACGAAACAAAGTAAGTGAGCGTGTCACACAGATTGAAATTGGCAGCTACAATGTTGTGGGTATCACAGACCTGGCTGTAAGGAGGTCAGGGCTGGGAACTAAATAACGAAGGATACACGTCCTATTGAAAGGCAGGCAAATGGGCAGAGGAGTGGGGCTATGCTATTAGTTAGAAATGAAACTAAATCAATGGCAAGAAGTGATATAGAGTCAGAAGGGCATGGGTGGAGTTAAGAAATCTCAAAGGACAAAAGACCCTGATGGGAGCTGTGTATAGGCCTCCTAACAGTGCTCAGGAAATGGGGAAAAAAATAAATCAGGAGATAGAAACGGCATGCAAGAAAGATACCATTACAATATTCATGGGGTCTTTAATATGCAGGTGGGCCAGGAAAATCAGGTTGGTAGCAGATCTCAAAAAAGGGAATTAATAGATTTCTACAAAGTGTTTAGTAGGAGCAGTTTGTAGTTACAGCCCACTATGGAACAGGCAATTCTGGATTTGACAATGTGTAATGAGGTAGACTTGATTAGGAGGCTTAAGGTGAAAGAACCCATGGAGGCAGTGACCATAATATGATAGAAACTGAAGTTTGAGAAGGAGAAACTGGAACCAGAAGTTACTTTATTATAATTGAGTAGCGGTAACTACGAAGAGATGAGAAAAGAGCTGGCCAGAGTTGATTGGAAGGAGACCATGGCTGAGAAGATGGTGGAGCAGCAGTGGCAGGAGTTCCTGGGGTATTCTGGGATACAGAGCAGAAATTCATCCCATGGAAGAAGAAACATATTAATCGAATGTCAAGGCAACTATGGCTGACAAGGAAAGTCAGGGACATCATGAAAAGCACAAGGTGAAGCATACAATGTGATGAAGATTTGTGGGAAGTCAGAGATTTGGCAGGCCTTTAAAAACCAGCAGAGGGCAACTAAAAAGGTAGTAAGAAGGGAGAAGATGAAATATGAGGGTAAGGGAGCTAGTTATGTAAAAAAGATCACCAAGACTTTCCCAGATACATAAAAGGTAAGAGACTATTAAGAGTGGATATTGGAACTCTGGCAAATGAGACTGGAGAAGTACTACTGAAGGGAAAAGAATGGCAGAGGAACTGAATGTGGTGCAGAAGCATTTGAATAAGCTTGGAGAGTGGGAAAAGGAGTGACAGATGGAATACAGTGTTGGAAAATGTGGAATTTTGCATTTTGGTAGGAAGAATAGAGGCATAAACTATTTTTTAAATGGGAAAGACTTTGGACATTAGAAATCTGACTTAGGAGTCCTAGTTCAGGATTCTCTTAAACTTAACATGCAGATTCACTTAGCAATTATCAAGGCAAATACAATGTTTGCACTCATTTCAAGAGGGCTAGAATACAAGAACAGTTTTGTACTTCTAAGCCTGTGTAAGACTCTGGTCAGACCGCATTTGGAATATTGTGACCAATTTTGTGCCGCATATCTAAGAAAGGATGTGTTGGATTTGGAAGATGTCAAGAGGCGGTTTACAAGAATGATCCCAAAGATGAAGGACTTGTCATATATGGAGTGGTTGAGGACTCTGGGTCTGCACTCAATGGAGTTTAGAAGGATAAGCGGGGATCTCAGTGAAACTTACAGAATACTAAGAAACATAGATACAGTGGATGTGAAGATGTTTCCATTAGTAGGAGATCCTAGAAGCTGAGGGCACAGCCTTCGAGTGAAGTGATGACCCTTTAGAACTAAGATGAAGAGGAATTTTTTCAGCCAGAGGATGGTGAATCTGTGGAACTCAATGCCACAAAAGGCTGAAGAGTCCAAATCATTGAGTATTTTTAAGATGGAGATATATAGGTTCCTGATTGTTAAGGAAATCAAAAGTTACAGGAAAAGGCAGGAGAATAGGGTGGAGAAACATATCAGCTATGATTAAATGGTGGAGCAGACCTGATGGGCCGATTGGCCTAGTTCTGCTCCTATATCTAATGGTCCTATGGTCTTATGGTCTTGTAAGCTTCCATATATTCCCACCCAAATCCATCATTTAAGTTATTATCTCCCAACATTACTCCTCAAGTCTTAGGCTTACAACTTGCCATGCCAATCATCAAAATGTACTGCTCCTCTAACTGTCCCCTGTGAAGCCACATGGTGGTGACCATCAGCAAACCATACTCTGCAGTTGCCCATATCCAGCAGTGTATGGATTTCCCTGACCCTTCTACAATAGCAGCAGCTCATGGTAACCTTTAGCGTCAGCAAGGAGCTGGACTGACAATAGCCAAACCTCCAGATCAAAATGGTAGCGTGGTCTTGACTGATGAGAGACCAGACTCCTGATTGATATCTGTGCAGTTCCTCAATAATAACTCTATTCCCGGACTTATTGTACTGGATCTGCAAGATTGACCATAGCCTATTCCCCAGACTGCAGTGGCATGGGCCCCATGACTCTGACTGCCCTGGACATCTCATTAGCAACACCCAAACCTCTGGTGGGACTCCTGGCTGAAGTTCATTTCCTGTTGACTTGACTGAAGTCTACTTTCATTGGATTTTGTGACATGGCTTTTTGCTTGAAACGCAGTGTTTGCTGTGTAAGCGGCTGGCACATGCTGTAGGTGTAACACTGATATATTAAGATGCTGCGCAGCAACATGTTCACCCCCTCTACTGGTCACTGCTGACAACCGTGACAACTTGCCTGACTTTATGCCTGAGCTAAACAATGAGACAAGACAGAACTACTGTGAACCTTTAAGCTCTGAATGAAGTGCTGATGGATATAAAGGTAAGACAAAGCATGTTGTGAGCTTCCAAGTAGGTGAGAAGCAAATATTCAGAAAGCAAGCAAAGAGGCCTGAGGTGCACCATGATCCAGTGCCTGTCTCTGTGCACAAAGTGCCCTGGCAGCAACATTACACTGAAAAGTGCCGATGCATTGGAGTGGAGAACTGTATTGTGAATGGGTTGGACAAGGCGGTGTGGTGATATTGGTGCATGTGTGATGCCAATAACCATTAGACAGGGTGCTTCAGTGATCACTGTCCATAGCACATACCCTGAAGCGTTGAGCACTCCCAGTCAAGATGAAGGCTCTGTTGGAGCCACCAGGTACCTGCACTGATTTGCTTGTTGGGAATTGTCACCATCTAACTTCCTTTTGCCCAGTGGGAAAATGGCAAATGGTGTATAAATAAGCCACAATTAGATTCCAATAAGATGTAAGGGCATGGAAATAGGCCTCTCGCTACTCAACTAGCAGGATTCTCATCTTGTCATTCAAGTGTTGGGTGAAAAATTAAGTTTTATTTTTCTCAACATCATGAATCCCATCATACTTTCCCAATTGACTCACCATTGCCCAAGTTGTTCAGGGGCTTGGAAATTCAGCCCCACAGGATCTTTTACAACAGATGTCGTAGTGAGTGAGGAATTGCAAGATTTTAACAAAGTGACAGTGGAGACAGGGTAAATAACATTTCCAAATTAGCGTGGTGTGCGGTTGACTGCATCAGATTTCCTTGCTGTCTCTTGTGTGAAGTCTAATAATCCTCTTTGCATGAATTCTGGAACCACACAACATAACAAAATGCCCAAAATTGAATGATGGTCAGATTAAATTTAGAATTGGAATGAGTCATCCACTGAATCATGGAATCGTTACTGCAAAGAGGGAGGCCATTTATCCTGTTGTGTTTCTATTAATCCCTGCAAGAGCAATTTTAGGTCTTCCACACCCACACTTAGCTTGTTGGGCTATAAGTCATTTCTCTTCAGACTCTTATGCAATTCCCTTTGGAAGTTGCAAATACATCTGTCTCTCTTCATTGCATTCCAGATCCTAACCATTCACAACCTGTCCTTACCATCATCATCATTATTTAATGTCAATCATCTTAAATCTGTGACCGCTTGTCCTTGGCTCTTTTACCAATCTCTACTTACCATGTAGAGCCCCTTCATGATTTTTCACACTACTATTGAATCTACTTTCAGCCTTCGCTAAGGAAAATGACTGCAGCTTCTCCAATCATATCCACATGACTGAATTTCATCATCCCTGGAATCATTCTCATGTTTTTCTACAGCTTCTTTAAAAATGTCCCACAAAGCACTGCCCTGAATTCCACACAAAACATGAGTGAAGGCTGAATCACTGTTGTTTAAATGTTAACCATACCTTCTATTCATCTGTTTATAGATGGTGAGGTGATGGTCTAGTGGTATTATTGCTAGATTACTAACCCAGAAACTCAGCTAATGTTCTGGGAGCCTGGGTTCAAATCCCATCATGGTGGAATTTGAATTCACTAATAATCTGGAATTAAGAATCTACTGATGGCCATGAAACCATTGTTGGAAAACCCACCTGTTCATTAATGCCCTTTAGGGAAGGAAATCTGCCATCCTGGCCTATGTGTGTCTCCAGACTTACAGCAATGTGGCCAACTCTCATCTGCTCTCTGAAATGACCTAGCAAGCCATCAAAGGCAACCAGGGACAGGCAATAAATGCTGGCCATCCAGCAACGGCGACATCCCACAAGTGAATTTGAAAAAAACCTAGTTTCCTTATGCTTTTTAACCACTTCTGCAACCTGACTTTCAGCTTCAATCTATTGTACTTATTTATGCCAGGTCTTTATTTTTGCCTCT
Source organism: Stegostoma tigrinum (assembly GCF_030684315.1). NCBI lineage: Eukaryota > Metazoa > Chordata > Chondrichthyes > Orectolobiformes > Stegostomatidae > Stegostoma > Stegostoma tigrinum. The sequence goes on from NC_081359.1 coordinate 93,277,260, forward strand.
CTTTTAGAATAATACCCTGTATTTTATATGGCTTTTTCACATTCTTCCTACCAAAAGGCATCACCTCTGCATTACGGTCATTTCCAGTAAGATTATTGTCAGTGCATCGATCGATTTCACCAGTTAACTTATTTCATCTTGAATTTGATCTCTATCATCCTCATGATGTCTTCAAGTTGTATGCCATCCACACGTTTGTGCCCTTCATAACCAAGTCCAAGCCAGTAACATATATGAAAGAAAGTAGTGGCTCTGGCATCAATCTTTCTCCAGTCTGAAAACATCAAATTTCCACCACACAAAAGCAAAGTGCTGCAAATGTTGGAAGTCTGAAATAAAACGAGAATACGATGGAAGCAGGCAGAAAGTCCAGCAGAAATTGTGGGGAGAAAGGCAGAGTTCTTATTTCAGGTTATTGCCCTGGGTCCTGATGAAAAGTCTTCACCTGAAATTTTAAATCTGTTTCTCTCTCTACTTTGACAGCTTTGGTAGTCCAGTATATTTTTTTCATCATTATCTGATTTTATAACCATTTACCACGACTTTCTTCTTGTCAATCATTTAACTTCAGGTTCATGCTGACACTAACTTTTATTTTATGTGCTTTGCTGGTAAATCTATTACAAAGGCCTTTGGAAATCCACGTCTACCATACAAAACATGTTAATCTCATCAACCTACTGAGTCACAGAGTCTTACAGCATGGAAACAGACTCGTCGGTCCAACCAGTCCATGTCAAACATAATCCCAAACTAAATTAATCCCACCTGCCTGCTCCTGGCCCATAACCCTCCAACCTTTCCCATTCGTGTATCTATCCAAATGTCTTTTTAAACATTGTATTTGTACCCGTATCGACCACTTCCTCAGGAAGTTCATTCCACGTGCGAACCACCCTCTGTATAAAAAAATTTGCCTCTTATGTCTCCTTTGTATCTTTCTCCTACCACATTAAAATTTTGTCACCTAGTCTTGAAAACCTCAATCTAAGCAAAAGACAACTACCATCAACTCTGTCTATACATTTCATTATCTTATAAACTTCTATCAGGTTGCCTCTCAATCTCGTAAACTCCAGTGAAAATAGTCCCAACTTATCCAGCCTTTCTGTATAACTCAAACCTTCAATACCCAGCAACATCGTGGAGACCTCTTCTGAACCCTCTATAACTGGGTGACTAGAAATGGACACATTTGTCCAGAAGAGACCTCACCAATGGTCTGTGCAACCTCAACATGACTTTCCAACTTCTATACTCAAGGGACTTAGCAATGAAGGCAAGCTTGTCAAACAGCTTTTTAACCACCCTGTCTATATATGATGCAAACTTCAAAGAATTCCTTACCTGCACCCCAGGTCCCTCTGTTCTACAATAGTAGCGTGGCTACGTGCAAGGCAGGTCACGTCTTATTAACTTGATTGAATTTTTTGAGTGATCAATGAGGGTAGAGCAGTGGACGTTGTTGGATTTCAGTCAGGTGTTCAACCACGTCCCTCATGGTGGGCTTATCCAGAAGATTAAGATGCATGGGATCCATGAAGACTTGTCCATGTGGATTCATAATTGGCTCACCCATGGAAGACCGATGGTATTGGTGGTAGGGTGTTTTTCAGGCTGGAGGTTTGTGACCAGTAGTGTTCTACAGGGCTCCATACTGGGACCGCTGCTGTTTGTGATATATATAAATGATTTAGATGAAAATGTAGATGAGTGTGTTAGTAAATTTGCAGATGAAACAAAGATCAGTGGAGTTGTGGACAGTGTAAAAAGTTGTCAAAGAAATGCAACGTTATGTGGGTTAGTTGCTGACATGGGCAGAGAAATGGCTAGTGGAGTTTAATCCAGGTAAGTGTGAGGTGCTGCACTTTGGGAGATCAAATATTAAGGAAAAGTATGCAGATAATGGCAGGACTCTGAGCAGTATTGATGTACAGAGGATCTTGGGTTTCAAGTCCATAGCTTCCTGAAAGTAGCCACAAAAGTAGACAGGCTGGTAAAGAAGTTGTATGGCATGCTTGTCTTTATTGGTCAGGGAATTGAGTTCAAGAGTCAGAATGTCATGTTGCAGCTTTATAAAAAATTTTGGTGAAGCCACATTTAGAGCATTATGTTCAATTCTGGTCGCTACATTATGGGAATGATATGGAGGCTTTGAAGAGGGTGCTGAAGGTGTTTACCAGGATGCTGCCTGGAATAGAGGGTATGAGCTATAAGGAGAGGCTAGAAAAACTCAGGTTGTTTTCTCTTGAGTATCGCAGGCTGAGAGAAGACATGATAGAAATCTATATAATTATGAGATGCATAGATTGGGTTGATGGTCAGAATCTTTTTCCCAGAGTTGAAATGTCAAAAGCAGAGGGCATGCATTTAAGGTGAGAAGGGGAAAGTTCAAAGGAGATGTAAGGGTGACTCTTTTTAAGCAGAGAGTGGTAGGAGCCTGAAGTGCACTGCCAGGGCTGATGTTGGAGGCAGATACGACAGGAGCATTTAAGAGACTTTTTGATAAGCATGTGAATATATAAGGAATGGAGGAACATGGACCAATGGCTCTCAGAAGGGATTAGCTTCATTGGTCGTCATGTAAGACATAAAATTGTAGGCTGAAGGGCCTGTTCCTGTGCTGAACAGTTCAATGTTCTATTACCCAAGGCCCTGCCATTAGTTGTACAAGCCCTAGTCTTGTTTGTTGTACCGAAATGTAATACCTCGCATTTATCCAGATTGGACTCCATCTGGCATTTTTTCCGTTCATTGACCCATTTGATCAAGATCCTTTTGCAATCTTAGAAAACCTACTTCACCATCTACTATGCCACCAATTTTGATGCCATCCACAAAATTACTAGCCATGCCTTCTGTATTCTCATCCAAATCATTTATATAAAATGACAAACAAAAGAGGACCCTGTGGAACACCACTGGTCACAGGCCTCCAGTCCAAAAAGCAACCCTCCACTATTACTTTCTATCTCTGGCCATTAAGGCAATTACGTATCCAATTGGCAGATCATTCTGCATCCCATGTGACCTAATATTACTAATTAGTCTACCATGTGGAACCTTGTCAAAGGCTTTACTAAAACCCAAATAAACAATGTCTATTGCACTGCCATCATCAATCTATTTGGTAACTTCCTCAAAAACTTAATCAAGTTTGTGAGACATGATTTTCATGGAACATAGAACATAGGGCCTGTACTGTACTTTATTGTTCTTTGGCTCACCATGCTGTGCCGACCTATTATCCTACTCTAAGATCAAACTAATCTGCACACCATACATTTTACTGTCATTCATGAGTCTATCCAAGAGTCACTTAAATATCCCTAATGTATCTGACTCTACTTCCACCTCTTGCACTGCATTCCACACACCCACAACTCTCTGTGTAAAGAACCTACCTCTGACATCTCACCTATACCTTCCTCCAAACACCTTAAGACAATGCCCTCATGATAGCCATTTTCACCCTGGGAAAAAGTCTCTGGCTGTCCACTCTATCTATGCCTCTCATCATCTCGTACACTTCTATCAAGTCACCACTTATCCTTCTTTGCTCCAATGAGAACATGCCTAGCTCTCTCAATGTTTCTTCATAAGACCTGCCCTCTAGTCCAGGTAGCATCCTGGTAAATCTTCTCTGCATCCTAAACAACCGCCACATTTTTATCGTGCATCTCCCTGAACACATCCGTTCCCAATTTAAGCTCCACAGTCCCTGCCTAATTGCATTATAATCCCTCACCCCCCCACCGACAAGTAAATACTTTGCATACCATCTGCTCCTGTCTCTCTCTATGACTAGAGTACGCCAGGGAGTTGTGATCATTATCACCGAAATGCTCTCCTATCAAAAGATCTGACACCTGGCCTGGTTCATTGCCAAACGCAAACTCCAATATGGCCTCCCCTCTAGTCAGCCTATCTACATATTGAGTCAGGAAACCTTCCTGGACACACCTGACAAAATCTGCTCCATCCAAACTATTTGCACTTAGGAAGTTCCAGCCTCAACCTCAGTCTCATCCCCACCTCCCTAATCTGTCCTTCCTCCCATCAATCCTCTCATCCCACCTCAATCCCCACCCCCATCTCCTACCTACTAATCTCATCCTGTCCTCTTGACATGTCCGTCCTACTTGGACTGACCTATCTCCTCCCTACCTCCCCATCTACACTCACCTTTACTGGCTCCATCCCCGGCTCTTTGACTTGTCTGTCTCCACTCCACCTATCTTCTCCTCTCTCCATCTTCTATCTGCCTCCCCCTCTCTCCATAATTATTTCAGAACTACCTCCCCCTCCCCATTTCTGAAGAAGGGTCTAAGACCGAAACGTCAGATTTCCTGTTCCTCTGATGCTGCTTAGCCTGCTGTGATCATCCAACTCTACACCTTGTTATCTCAGATTCTCCACTATTTGCAGTTCCTACTATCTCTGGAGTATTGTAGAGTTTCGTTTGCCTTATCAAAGGACGGATATACTTACCACAGAGCAACTGTAACAGAGTTTCAGCAGATTAATCCCTGGGATGATGGATTGTTCGCTGAGATTCAGGAGACTGGATTTGTATTCAGTATCACATTAAAGAATGAGCTATGAACTGATTGAAAATTATAAAATTCCTACAGGGTGTTAGGTCTCACTGGGGTAGCATCATGGTAGTCAAAATGTGTTATTCCTAGAGTCATCTCAAAAGTTAAATATTTTAAAATGTACACAAGGTTCCCCAATTTAGCTGACATTCAGACCCACGTTGAGAGAAAGTATGGATAAGGTTTCTGTACTTAACAAGAATTACTGTTGATTAAATAGACTCTCACTCCAGATGAAAAAAAAATTAGGAGCTATTGGCATATAACTCAAGGGGTTAAAACCCAAATCCCTTATAAACTCCTACTCACGTACATATACACAGACAGGAGAAAACACGGGTGTTACGAACAGACAGAAAACTTGGAATGCAGGTCAGTGATCTCTCTTCACCGGATCTTGCCCTTGAGCTTATCCAAGACATTTGACATTCTTATTGAGGGAGGATCAGCAAACTGATCATAGCACTGTGGTACAAGGAGCCATTCAAAGGGGTGGGAGAACAGAGAAATATGATTATAATTGGAGTTGGATAGTTAGGGGAATAGACACTGTTCTCTGTGGCCAGGATTGAGAGTTCTGAAGGCTGTATTGCCTGCCTGGTGCCCAGGTTCAGGGTACAGAGGGACTTCAAGTGCGAGGAGAAAGATCTAGTTGTCATGGTCCACATGAATACCAACGATATAGTAGAAGGAGGGAATAAGGTCTATGAACATCTAGGGTTGGCAGAGAGCCAACAAGATTAAAGAAATAAATATGTGGCTCAAAGATAGGTGTGAAAGAAGTGGGTTTTGATTCATGCGATATTGGCCCCTGTACTAGGGAAAGAAGCTGTTCCAACAGGCTGGGCTGTACCTGAATCATGCCAGGACCTGAGTCCAGGTGAATTGTATAACTAGGACAATGGATAGCCCTTAAAATTAAATGGGGCACAGCAGCATTTTGTGGAAAACTGTAAAATCAAATGTAACAGAATAGGTAGGATTGCAATTTGATGATGGAGCTGATTGTCACCAGAAAATAAAAAGAAGGGACAGAATATCATATCAGACCACTGAATGATAAAAGTGTGGTGGAATTTGATATTACAATAAACTTAAAGGCTTTGTAACATAATACATGAAGCATTCAGAATAAGGTCGCTGAGCTGTCGGCACAGATCAAGGTAAATGAACATGATCTTATAGCTATTATGGAAACATGATTACAAGGGGATCTAAGCATTCTGGGATATTCATCCTTTTGGAGAGACAGATGGAGATAGACTTTTGGAGTTGGAAATGGTGGTGGGTAATACTATTAATAAATGAGGGCAGCTGTGAGATGATCTAGACTTGGATAATGTAGAGTCTATTTGGACAGAGGTAAAACAAGGAAAAGAAAACATTGGTAGTAGCCACTCTGTGGGAAATACTATAAATCAACAAATGATAGGAGCACATAAAAAGAATAGAGCCATAATTATGTGTAACTTTAATCATCATGTTGATTGGATTAATCAAATTGGACATGGTAGCTACAACAATGAATTCATAGAATGTATCATAGGGACCTTTCATAGCCCACCCGACAGCAGGCTATCTTGGATCTGGTAATGGACGATGGGGCAAATTTAATAAATGGCCTCAGAATAAAAGATCTCTTAAGAAGTAGTGATCATAAAATAGCAGAATTTAATGTTCAGTTTGAGAATGAGAAACTTGGATCAGAAACAACTCTGTTTAATATAGAAAAAAGGGAATTACAATGAAATGAGGATAGAGTTAGCTAAAGTGAAATGCGTGTATAAATTAAAAGGAATGACAGTAGGAAAGTAGTGGCAAACATTTAAGCTGGTACTTCATGACTCTTACAACAAGTACATCGAGTAAAGAAGTAAGAATCTAAGAGACAGATAAACCAACTATGGCTAACCAAGGAAATGAAGGATAGTTTAAAGTTGAAAGTAAAAGCACATGAGGAGGCTAAAGTCAGTGATAGCCCCAAAGACTGGGATAAAATAATAAGAGCTTCTTTAAATGTATAGAAAGGAAGATTGAGATCAAAGTGAACATAGGTCACTCAGAAAATGAAACTGGTGAGACAGTTTCAAGGCACAAGGAAATGAGAAGACATTAAACAGATATTTTGCATCAGTTTTATGGTGGAAGATACTTCAAGCATCCCATTATTAAAGAATATGGGGCAGGAACTGAGTACTATCACCACCACTAAAGAAGTAATATTGGACAAACTAATGGCCCTGATTGATGGCTTGCATTTTGGGATCCTAAAAGAGATAGCCATAAAGATACAGATCCATTGGCTGTAATTTTCCCAAACCTCCTTGGGTTCTAGAGAAGTGTCAGAGGATTGTTAAACTGTGAATGTGACACTCCTATTAAAAGAGGAAGGAAGGTAAAAAGCGGGTAACTACAGGCCACTTAGCTTAACATCTATTGTTAGAATTAATTATTAAAGAAGTAGTAGCAGAACATTTGGGAAACCATAAACTAATCAAGCAGAATTAGCATAGCTTCATGAAAAGGAAATTGTGTCTCACCAATTTATTATATTACAAGGAAGTTTCAACCAGAGTGAATAGAAAGGAACCAAAAATACTCCACACTCCCCTCCAACCCCACCACACCCGGCACCTTCCCCTGCAACTGCAGGAAGTGCTACACTTGCCCCCACACCTCCTCCCTCACCCCCATCCCAGGCCCCAAGATGACTTTTCACAAAAAGCAGATGTTCACCTGCACATCTGCCAATGTGGTATACTGCATCCACTGTACCTGTTGTGGCTTCCTCTACACTGGGGAAACCAAGCAGAGGCTTGGGGAGCGCTTTGCAGAACACCTATGCTCGGTTCACAATAAACAAATAAATAGAAAGCGGGACATAACACCAGCGCTTTGTCGGAGGCTCACTGATGATGTTACCTAGAATGGTGACGAAACGTCTGAAAACTAACCTTCCAGCTCAGCGAGCAAACTCACATCCAGATACATTGTATTTGGACTTCCAGAAAGCATTTTAAAACGTACCTCACAAAAGATTAAGTCATAAGATGGTGCCCACAATTTTGGAATTAACATATTACCTACTGGACAGGAAACAGAAAATCAGGATAAGGTGTTCCTTTATGGTTGACAAATGAATATAATGTAGGAAAAGGTAACATTGTTCATTTCAGAAGGGAGAACAAAAGAATAAAGTATTATTTAAATGGAGCAAAACTGCAGAAGGCTGCACCACAAAGGGACTGGGGGTGTATTTGTGCACAAAATACACATTGATAGCATATAGATGCAGCAGATAATCAGGAAAGCTAATGGAATGTTGATCTTTAATTCAAGGGGATTGGAGTATAAGAGTAAGGAAGTTTTATTGCAACTGTACAAGGTGCCAGTGAGACCACATCTGGAGTGCTGACAGCAGTCTTAGTCTCCTTATTTAAGGAAAGATGTCATTTCATTGGAGGCATTGTATTAGGTTCTCTAGGATGATCCCAGGTATGGAGGGATTGTTTTATGAGCAAAAGCTAAACAAATTGGAATTCTAATTCTGGAGACCAGTTACTAGTGGTGTAATGCAAGGGTCGGTGTTGGGTCCACTGCTGTTTGTCATTTTTATAAATGACCTGGATGAGGGCGTAGAAGGATGGGTTAGTAAATTTGCAGACGACACTAAGGTCAGTGGAGTTGTGGATAGTGACGAAGGATGCTGTAGGTTGCAGAGAGATATAGATAAGCTGCAGAGCTGGGCTGAGAGGTGGCAAATGGAGTTTAATGCAGACAAGTGTGAGGTGATGCACTTTGGTAGGAGTAACCGGAAGGCAAAGTACTGGGCTAATGGTAAGATTCTTAGTAGTGTAGATGAGCAGAGAGATCGCGGTGTGCATGTACACAGATCATTGAAAGTTGCAACCCAGTTTGACAGGGCTGTTAAGAAGGCATACAGTGTTTTAGCTTTTATTAATAGAGGGATCGAGCTCCGGAACCAAGAGGTTATGGTGAAGCTGTACAAAACTCTGGTGCGGCCGCACTTGGAGTATTGCGTACAGTTCTGGTCACCGCATTATAAGAAGGATGTGGAAGCTTTGGAAAGAGTGCAGAGGAGATTTACTAGGATGTTGCCTGGTATGGAGGGAAGGTCTTACGAGGAAAGGCTGAGGGACTTGAGGCTGTTTTCATTAGAGAGAAGGTTGAGAGGTGACTTAATTGAAACATATAAAATAATCAGAGGGTTAGATAGGGTGGATAGGGAGAGCCTTTTTCCTAGGATGGTGATGGCGAGCACGAGCACGAGGGGGCATAACTTTAAATTGAGGGGTGAAAGATATAGGACTGATGTCAGAGGTAGTTTCTTTACTCAGAGAGTGGTAAGGGAATGGAACGCTTTGCCTGCAACGGTAGTAGATTCGCCAACTTTAGGTACATGTAAGTCATCATTGGATAAGCATATGGATGTACATGGAATAGTGTAGGTTAGATGGGCTTCAGATCGGTATGACAGGTCGGCACAACATCGAGGGCCAAAGGGCCTGTACTGTGCTGTAATGTTCTATGTTCTACTCCCTGGAGCTTGGCATAATGCAAGGTGATCTCGTTGAAATATATAGGATTCTTAAGGTGCTTGGCAGGGTAAATGCTGAAAGGGTGTTGTCCCTTAAAGGAGTGTCCATGACCAGAGGGCATAGTCTCAGAATGAAGGGGCATGAATTTAAGATTGAGATGAGGAGGAACAACTTCTGTTGGAGGGTTGATAGTCTCTGGAGCTCCTTCATACAGAAAGATGGGTGACAAGAGTCCTTTTGGATATCTAAGACTGAGACAGACAGCTTCTTGATCAATCAGGGAATCAAGGGTTATGGGAAAAAAAGTGGACATGAGGAAAGTTGACTCACACATGATCTGACTGAATGGCAGAGAATGCTTGACGGACCAAAAGGCCTATTCTTATTCACATTTTTTATGGTCTTAAGATCTCAGGAGATTGTTCTTGACCTGATCAGAATGCTGCTTCTTGGTCTTCCTTCTCTGGATGCTTTCATTGGTTTTCATGAAGTAAGGGTAGCTGGTTCACACTTAAAAAAAGTCTCTCACCTATTAACTGCAAGTCACAATTTCGAGCAACTGCTGAAGGAAAGATAATAGGGTTTTCTACAGGCTTAAAGTGGCTCCACTGCAGAGAACAGAGCGAGCTCCTGAGCTGAAGGAGATCAGTTGGATTCTCACTATTCTGTTCACAATCCCAAGCTGTCCAGCTACCAGACAGCCAATCACATAGTTGATTATAAGCATACAGCCTTTGTCATTATTAATTGGTCACTCACTGGTGGACCCATCAACCACTTGCTGTCAGCTGAATCACTGTCTGTACACACATATGGCTCCAACTCATTTGCAAATGACACTTTAACTGTTTGAGCAATAATCAGCGTGTAAATATTGCTTACAATGAACTTGCTTTTAGAAGCTGCAGTAATCATTCAGCAATCTTTGTGGATTGAAAAGATTGTTCTTTTAAAAACAATCAAAAACACAGACAAATAAAAATACATAGTCCTTGCAAGAATGTGACAGGATGGATATAGATAAGATGCTTCCTCTGGGTGATGAGTCTAAATCCAGGGGACATAATGTCATGAGTAATACATTCAAGACAGATGCAGAAGAATTTCCCATTCAGAAGTAGCCAATCTTTGGAATTCTCCAACCCAGAGGGCAATGGAAGCTCGATCAGTGAGCATGTTCAAGACGGAAATGCATGGATTTCTAGAGGCAAATGGTATCAGGGATATTGAGATAGTCATGAAAATGGCATACAGCAGCCATGATCTCATTGGTTGGTGAAGAAAGTTCAAACATGCTCCTGTTCTTATGTGTCTAACATCTCATTTTTAAAACATTCACTCTTTTTAAATTTTTCCCAGAACTCAATCCTGCCTTGCCTTTACAATCCTTAGATCTATGTCCCCTTCCAAATTTGGTTGCTTCCACATAAAACTTTCATTAATCTACAGTTGGTAGTTATGCTTTTAGCTGTCTAGGTCAAGCTCTGGTGAGCCCTCTGTCTGACTTAAATGGTAATGCTGAAGGCTAAATTCTTTGACCAAACTGTGTCATCTGTCCAATGTATTGTTACATAGGAAGCACTGAGTTTTGTTTGATATGCATTTTTGAGCATTTTACTACATTCAAGCATCATTCATGTGTACGTTTTTGTTATAGCCCCATATTACCTGGTGATGTCAGTAATTTGATGCAAAGACAACTTATCATCCATAATAATTTATATAATTAATGTTCACAGAAGAAATCAGCATTAGTCTTTGTTCACATCAATACTTTATTTTTGTTAAAAATGTATGCCTTCTTTTGGCCTTCAAGCATGTTAATACACAATTAGTCAGGTAATACTACCTGAATAATTGTTTTCCAATCCCCTTACCCACCCCCAACCAAAACAAAAATCTCTTAACCAATTTTGCAGCTTGCATAGGAAGTGCGAGCAAGTGGGCTCACTTGTGGAGACTTTAAGAATTCATTCAGCTTTTGTTTAGCTTATCATATGCTTTAAATCAACTGGAAAGGGGGAGAAAATCAGTAACCAAGTGCAAGAAAACATAATTCTAAAATTAAAAGACAACTTATTTCCCCCTTCCATACTCCCCACAGTCCCCTCTGCTCATGAACAAGCGCTGCCCAGTCCCATCCAGATGGATTTCTCACTCTCCTATAAAAACATTCAGAGACGCAATAGCTCAAATAGGAAAAGACAAAAAGGAAATATTTATTAAAGATTCCTAATAAAAGATTGTGATCTGTAAAAAAATTTGCAGATCTATTGCTAATAAAGGAATGCACTTCATTGAAAGGTTTGATCAATATAAAATATACAATCTGATCTGGTTGTTGGATTCAACGATCAACCACTCATGAAATAGAAAATGTTGCGCCACAATTGAGTAAACATTTAAAAACAAAGCAATTCTCCTCTTGGAAATATCCATTAAACTTCTCTGGGTATTCAGATATCAGTATGTACTTATTTACAAATCATACAAATGTTAAAGCTGCATTACACAATGTCAACACAGCAAAAGCAACCATAATATTTAGCAAATGTTTTATTAGATAATTGAATCTTCTATTGCACTCTGTACTTGTAGAACCAACACAGTCCTTTCGTGAAGTTCCATCCCAGTCCCAGTGACAGCAAGAACAAAAGGATGAGGAGGCCAAATGGATACAGTAGGGCAACTGTGTTCTTCAGAAATGGCAATGCTAAATGAAGAAAAATGCTAAGTAAGTGCATGGCTTTATAAGAGAGAAAGGAATAAAATGTGCTGCTGGAGTTAAATGATGAAGGGTAGGAACCTTGTGCGCAGCACAAACATCAAATAATAGGCGGCGGAAGGGCTTATTTCTCAGCTGCAAAATAAACAGGTAACTACGTGAAATGAAAACTGTCCAAAGGAAAATAAACCGTGTGGACCATTGTATGTAATTCAACAACAAATCATTATACATTCAGCTAATAACTAGTAAACTGGGCTTGGTCCAATTCCTCTAATAACTGAAGTTTGCAAACTCAGCTCGGCACTGTCCAAATGGTTTGCTGCAGTGTGGAGAAAACATGTATACCACTAGGTGCAAGTGGACAGGATCATATGGACGAGGCAAGACATTGGCTATGGGTGATAACAATGTGTGGAGTGGGATGAACACAGCAGGCCAAGCAGCATCTTAGGTGCACAAAAGTAGACGTTTCGGGCCTAGACCCTTCATCAGAAAAGGGGGATGGGGAGAGGATTCTGAAATAAATAGGGAGGGGGGTGGGAGGCGGACTGAAGATGGATAGGGGAGAAGATAGGTGGAGAGGAAAGTACAGGTGGGGAGGTAGGGAGGGGATAGGTCAGTCCAGGGAGGACGGACAGGTCAAGGGGGCGGGATGAGGTTCGTAGGTAGAAAATGGAGGTGTGGCTTGAAGTGGGAGGAGGGGATAGGTGAGAGGAAGAACAGGTTAGGCAGGTGGGGACAAGCTGGGCTGGTTTTGGGATGCAGTGGGGGGAGGGGAGATTTTGAAGCTGGTGAAATCCACATTTATACCATTGGGCTGCAGGGTTCCCAAGTGGAATGAGAGTTGCTGTTCCTGCAACCTTCGGGTGGCATCATTATGGCACTGCCGGAGGCCCAGGATGGTCATGTCATCTAAGGAATGGGAGGGGGAGTTGAAATGGTTCGCGACTGGGAGGTGCAGTTGTTTATTGCGAACTGAGCTAGGGGTGACTTGTTTTTGAATAACAGTTCTGCTCGAACAAAAATCTAAACAAGCAGTATTGAGAGACCTCTCCTGGAAAGCGCAAGTGAATGTTGAGCAAACATATATTTGCTCAGGCTCCCGTGCAGTGTGGAACGTTGAATGTATGTCAGTGTCTTAGAAAAATATGCTTAAATAACGACTAAGCAAAGGAATTAAATATGCATAATTTCACTCCTTTCATTTTGGGTTCATAAAAATGTTCATAAAACATGATAAAACTTAATATTTACCACTGTATCCAAGAAAAGTAATATAGATGTAATATCCAATGCCAACTAGCCAGAAGATGTTACCAACAAAGTAAGCAAGAAACCCATCTCTGATGATAATATCTGCAAAGCAAACATCCAAGCTTAATTAATTACTTAAATATTATCACTACCTTCACAAAAAGTCATAATCTCTGCTGCATTTGCAGCACAAACATCACTATTACAATAATGGCATGAACAAACATTTGAGCAGTGGTATACAGCAAGAAACCCGTGAGTATAAGATACAGCGCACTTTGCATTATTTTGTTTAATTTGATAATGTAGCCAAAACCAGTTATTTTATCAATAGATTCTGGACCAGATTCTCTAAAAGTTAGCTCAGCTGACTGATTTGCACTGCACAGCAATGCTAACAGAGAGGGTTCAATTCTCACAATGGTTGAGCTAACCAGGAAAATCCCACCTTCTCGAACTTGTCACCAGTCATCTCTCTATTGAGAAAGCAGACCAATGCCCCGCTGGAACTATGGCGACTTTACCTTCTTACCCTAAAAGACAATGCTGCGCCGCTTCTTCAATTCTGGTATTAAACAATCTTTTCTTCAGCACTAACTTTTTTTTAGTGTGCCATGTAGTGATGATTTAACTGAGCGTCATGACTTTTGAAATAAAAGCTTAACTTTGAAAATGTAAGCTGAGACAGAGCAAGTTTGATAATCAAGATGATTTAGCGAAAATTGAAGCTAACGAATATGATGATTTTCCCTCCCATGACACAATTACTATCAATTACATCACTAAATTAAGAATATAATCAGTGAATGCTTCTCAGCTTAAGTTTAGACAAGACCAATAACGACCAATAGTAATAATTTATTGCTACACTACAAATATACAAGAAAGGAGTTTGGGAAAGTGTCTGATTTTAAAATTTTCTGTTCTTTTTCCACCATTTGACTCCATTCCCTCAGGATGACAGATTTCAAATAGCACTCTCTAGCACCATTTCCAAATGACTATTATAGAGCCCAAGTAGTGAGCATCAGCCAAACTTACTGATCTCAGGAACATCATAATTGACTCCAATACTGAACCAATGCAAGTGGTATGCTTCCAGTTGTAATTGCTGCGTAGTTACTAGTTGTAGGGCCTCAGTTGAATTTGTGTCATCATAACCAGTATTATTCAGCCCCCACTATAACACCTTTGCTGCTACTAAGGTTAAGATGAACTCCAAAACCTAAACAATACAGTTTCTCACAAGGCACATTTAAACAAGCCAACAGCAAAGCCTCATGAGCAGTTTCTAAAAAATAGTTGAGCGATTAAAGGTTGGGTGATACTAGAAAGTATATCTCCCCAGTAACATTGATTGTGCCAGACTTAACTTCAAGACCATAACAATTCAAAAATATTTTCAGTGCTTTAACTACCTAGAGACAGCATTTAGTTTGGTACAACAATGAAGAATTTTACAATGTTGTAAAAATCAAGTAAACAGTAGACTTACGATTAATAAAGAATAGTTGAATAAAATGCAAGATCACAAGGAGTGGATAGAAAGCATTCAGGTGAATGTCAAATGCATATCCCCATTCCACATCATAGCCTTTACTTTGAGGCTTCATCAAATATCTGTTGGTAATAAACCTGGAAACAAAATATCACAATGTACTCAAGACAGAACAGCTGATTGGACTTCTGTCAACATTTTAACATTAAGATGGTCCCAATACCATAAAGTCATACAGCATGGAAACACACCCTTCGATCCAACCATCCATGCTGAACATAATTCCAAACTAACTAGTTCCACCTCCCTGCTCCTGGCCCACAACCCTCCAAACCTTTCCTATCCATGCATCTTTTAAATGTTGTAATTGTACCTGCACCTTCCACTTCCTCAGGAAGCTCATTCCACACACGAACCACCTTCTGTGTGAAAAATCTGCCTCATGTTCTTTTTTTTTTAAAATATCTCTCCTTTAAAACACCTTAAAAACATGACCCCTAGTCTTGAAATCCCCCATCCTATGGGAGAGGCAACTACCATAACTCTACCCATACCTCTCATTATTTTATAAACTTCTATAAGGTCACCTCTCAGCCTCTTATGCTCCAGTGAAAAATAGTCCCAAGCCTATCCTGCCTTTCTTTATAACTCAAACCTTCCATACCCGGTAACATATCCTGGAAACTCTCTTCTGAACCATCTCGAGCTTGATAATATCCTTCATACAATAGGCCAACCAGAATTGGATACAGTGCTCCAGAAGAGGTCTCCCCAATGTTCTGTGCAACCTCAACATTACCTCCCAACTCGTACACTCATATTTACGGGGCAATGAAGGCAAGCATGCCTAGTGCCATTTTAAACCATCCTGTCTATATGTAATGCAAACTTCAAAGAATTATGTACTTGTACCCATAGGTCCTTCTGTTCTACAACACTATCCAAGTAACTACCATTGATGGAATAAGGCCTACCCTTGTTTGTTGTACCAAAAATGCAGTATCTCACAGTTACCCAGATTGAAATCTATCTGCCATTTTCCGCCCATTTAATCAAGATCCCTTTGTAATTTAGAAAACCTTCTTCACGGACTACTATGCCACCAATTTTGGTGTTGACCACAAACTTACTAACGATGCCTTCTATATTCTCATCCAAATCATTTATACAAATGACAAACAAAACAGAAGCCAGAACCAATCCCTGTGGAACAATGCTGCTCACAGGCCTCCAGTCTGAAAAGAAACCCTCCACCATGTGGTACACTGTATCTGCTGTTCCCATTGTGGCCTCCTCTACACTGGGGAAACCAAGCGGAGGCTTGGGGACCGCTCTGTGGAACACCTACACTCGGTTAGCAACAAACAACTGCACCTCCCAGTCACGAATCATTTCGACTCCCCCTCCCACTCCTTGGACGGCATGTCCATCCTGGGCCTCCTGCAGTGCCACAACATTGCCACCCAAAGGCTGCAGGAACAGCATCTCCTTTTCGGCTTGGGAACCCTGCAGCCCAAAATATCAATGTGGACTTCACAAGCTTTAAAATCTCCCCTCCCCCGACCCTGTCCCAAAACCAACCTAGCCTGTCCTCCCACCTCAAGCCCCACCCCCATCTCCTACCTACTAGCCTCATCCCACCTCCTTGACCTGTCCATCCTCCCTGGACTGACCTATCACCCACCTACACTCAACTTTACTGGCTCCAACGCCATCTGCTTGACCTGTCTGTCTCCTCTGCACCTATCTTCTTGTGTGTCCGTCTTCTATCCGCCTCCCCCTCTCTCCCTATTTATTTCAGAATCCCCTTCCTCTCCCCCATTTCTGAAGAAGGGTCTAAATCCGAAACATCGGCTTTCCTGCTCGGCCTGCTGTGTTCATCCAATTCTAAACCCTGTTATCTGAGGAACTGCCGATGCTGGAGAATCTACTATTTCTCCACCATTACTTTCTGTCTCCTGTTGTTAAACCAATTATGAATTCAATTGGTAAACTCACCCTGAATTCCATGTAAGCCAACTTTACTAATTAATCTACCATATGGAACCTTGTCAACAGCTTTACTAAAATCGAAATTAACAAGTCTATTGGTCTAACAACATTAATCTTTTTGGTAACATCTTCAAAAAACAAAATCAAGTTTGTGAGATATGATCTTGGAGGGTAAAAGATAATTAGTATGACTAAGAACAGTTTTATTTGAGGAGCCTTAAGAAGAAAGTGATATTGGAGAAAACGAGAGGAGATTGGTAATTTATTTTCAAGTTTCACGGCATGACAACTTAAGAATCAACACCGACAGTAGCACAAGGCAGAGGGAAAAGAGGAAGGACAAAGTCTGGAATAAATACAGAAGAGTTACAAACTGGGCGCCAGGACCAGAGGTTCCCAGTACACACAGCCGGCCATATTCCATTGCAGTGGTGTGTGCGAGAGTGTGTCTGAGAGGAGTGTTGGGGGAGAAGAGACAGACAGCAGGGACAGAAAAAGAGGAGACAATACCTGTTTAGTTTGTTTTGGCAGTGTAAAGTTGGAGGCAATTCAAGACAACGAGAAGAGAGAGGTGGAGAGGGTAGGGAAATTTAGAAGGTTGTTGATTTGGGGACTCGAGAATTACAGTAGAATCCCTGTTGTGTTACACCGTAGGCCAAACGGTCTTTTTCCAAACAGTAACAATCTGTGAATTTGATTATCATGTGATCATGAGCCAAAGACGAATAGATTGGTCTAACATATGCTCTGAAAACAATTATACAAGAAAAAACTGTGATGAGGTCCTGCTTTTTCTTTAACTTAACCTATTTTTATAATCAACCTGTTTGAAGATATTATTACACACCTTTGAAGCAGACGGAAGTTGAACCTAGGCCTCCTACTTGAGGGGTAGGGAGAGACCACCACTACTCCACAAGAGGGCCCAAAGTAGTATTTGACATGTAAGACAGTAGCTGCCATCCGTTTGTTAAGTTTCATTGCTCTCTTCTGAAAAGCATATGTTAATAATTTGTTGCATTAGCATCAAATCAGGCTATTGATTGCATGTTTATTCCTGGTAACAAGTTCTTAAATTAATATTGCTCCAAATCTCCTGCACCCTGATATGCCTAGTAACCAGGTCAAGTACTAAAATGAAATGTTTTAAAAACTCACCACATTAATGTTGCGATCAGTAATCCAACTCCCACACAATCAATGAAGACAACCCAAAGTAAAAGCTTCATTGTTTCAAAAAATCCCATTCCTAATACAAATCCAAAACCTATGGTTGAGACTAGAAAGAACAAATAAAAACAAACATTCTTATATTGTATTCTTACAAATTTCCACCACAATGCATTGATTTACATTTGTTTTTTAACCCAAGAACTAATTTGCAACTGACATCTTAAAATTGCCAATACTTTTGAACAGAGAATCATGAAAATTATAGCACAGATGGAGACCATTTTGCCCCTCAAATCATTAACACAGTAAAATGCAAATTTGCAACAATCTTTTGAACTTTTACGGCTCACATTATTAGAGCAATTTATTGGGGATCAGTTAGCTTGAATTGCTGGTTAGTTGGCTGGTTGTTTTGTGCTGCAGGGTAATGCTAACAGTGTGGGAATTGAACCCACACTATTCGAGGTTACCATGAAGGTTTCTTCTTCTCAACTTCGCCTCTCATCTCATCTCAGGCACGGTGATCCTCAGGTTAAACCTCCACCACTCTTCTGACAGATCAGCCCTAAGGTCTGCTAGGACTATGGCAAATTTACCTCTTTATTGCATTATAAACATCACAGTTACCCTCACTACACCACTGTGAAATTGTTAGGGAATTAAAAATTAGAATATTGTGGGAGATCAAGTACAGATGAAGTAAACATTCATCAAAATCTTTCACTTTAAAGTGAAATAGTGCTACCTTTTATCTCTAGATCATATTGGTTGGAGTTATTTAATTGAAGTGAAGTTATGAACAACATTCAATGTAATTGTCTACTGCTATGTTCTGTTACAGGATGATCAGAAATGTAGAAAGTTATTTCAAGCTAAACCAGAACAATCAGATATGAGGTGAAAATGCACACTGATTGAAAGCAAATTTTGCACTGAACAAAAATATCTTTTCAATCAAAGAACAAAGAACATCAAAATTATCTTCTAGATGGGATAATGTATGCAGAAACTTTGAAACTAAAGAATGACTGGAGATCTCACTGAAACGTACAAGATTCTATAAGGGATTGACAGGGTAGATATGGATAGGTTCCCCAGATGGAAATCTAAACCACAAGGGCACAGTCATCAGTTATCTGCAGATAAGGGCATGATCTGAGATGATGAAGAATTTCTTCACACAATTGATTGTGAGTCTTTGGGATTCTCTACCACAGACAGTTGTGGAAGCTCCACCATTGAATATATTCATAGAAGGAATAGGTAAACTTTGAATCTTTCAGGGATATGGAGAGTGGGTGGAAAGTGGAGCTAAAGATTGAGATGAGCCATTCTTCCTCCTGCTCCTGTTTCTTATGTTCTTATGAAATGTTTAACAAATGTTTAGATACAGCAACAGTTTGTTCCAGATTGGTAAAACACACACACACGGTAATCAGAATTTTCAATACATTTACAGCTGAATATTCTCAAATATTTCCAAAGAGGGTGATCATTTTTAATCAAAACATGCCTCTCATTCTCTAGGAGTGACCATTCAGTAATCAATTCATTTTCTTTGTTGTTGAATCATGGAACTTTCAGTCCTTTAGGCTGAACAGGCTATGGAAAATTTATATAATTCCATGACCAGCATAATAATAGCCTAATAACATCAGGGATCTGATTAAATTGAAGCGATTATTCAAGACATTAATTCCAAGACAGCAATGTAGAACACCCAGTCTTGAACATGTGCTGGACTACGATCACAATAGAACACAACATTCAATGTTGGGGCCATGTAAGTGGCGTAGTTCCAGTCTTCATGTGTTGGTATCAGTGGAGAAGCAGTGAGGTGTATGGATTTGAAAAACTCATAACAGCAGCAAGTTCTAAAGGAAACTGACAGAATAAAAGCTTTAAAAGGTTAAACAAAACAAATAGTAAAAATATACTGTTTGAGCAATTGAAAGTAAGGTGGCATAAATTTAGGACTATTTTTGTCTGTAGGGGAATTTAGAACAATTTTCTCACATCGAACCATTGCCGAAGAGGTTATTGAAGTTGAACCACTGAAAGGGCCTAAAAGGGATTTAAATACACATTTGGAAAATTATAGGAAAGAGAATAGAATAAAAGTTGGCATTGGAACCAGACTGGATGAATAGATCCAATTTACACTGAGGCTTCTAGAATTCTATACTAAGGGTATAGTAGTACAGTGGATGTGTTACTGTACCAGTAAGAGGTTTGGACCAATAGCTCAGAGACATAAGTTCAAATCTATCCTAGGCAGTGAAGAATTTAAATTTAAATTAAACTGGCTGAGGCCAATTTAAGATAATTGAATGACTTCTTATTGTGGCTTACTGACATACATTTATATCCAGAGGCTCATTCTCTGCAAACAAAAGAGATATGGTCAAGTTTTTTAAAGAAGCTTGGGGATACTACAGTTCCCACTGCTTGCTCAATGATATTGGCATGGCTAATCAGATTTTATTTGCAAACTAATCAACACCCTAGTCTCCTGTGGTAAAAATGGTCATGATTGTTTGAAACCCAGCATTCTTGCATTAATATCTTAATGAATGTGAGAGGAAAAGTTTCAACATGAGGCTTTGCCAGTAATATTCAAGGTTTGTACTACTGTTTACAAAATTCTCAAAATAAACCTAAGAATTGTTTATGTTACTGTCAATCTTAGAATGCCATCACTCATGAATAATCATGCAACAGACACTCTACTTCACATCACCATTCATGTCCAATAATAGGGCTTTTGCAATGGAAATTTTTTAAGGGCACTCACCACATAACCAGATACTAAGCAAAACTAGGAAAGCAGGGTCATCTCTGGCCCACTGGTCCTTTGTCTGTTTTCTGTAATGAAAATTTCTATATACCATCTGTGGGGATGTAAATAGGTACAACATCTGCCACATGGCAAATTCAAAATCCATCTGCTTAAAACGAAAGAGCCGCCTGAGGTATTTGTACCGCTTGGCTCCAGCTGTGTGTCGTGCAGCATCCCGGGAACTTAGTGCACCATTGCCTTGACTGATGGGATTATAGCTCGTCATTGGTAACATATCTGCTGCACAAAATAGCACAAAATCTCAATCAGAACATTTTTATATTACACTTCCACTCATCGCTTTGCTGCACTATTCTGTTTCCAAACACATTCGCCAATTGCTAATCAACATTTTGTGGCTTGGCAATGACATGCTTGCCTAAATTATTCGTATTTGGATGAAATCTGTCAAACTGATGAAGTGACTGTAATAACTTGACACTATGTTTGCTGACATTTGCCTTCATCACTTTTATCTTAAGCCAATGAACATCAGTCTGGATTGTGATATATAGAAATGTATTGACAATATGTAATTATGTTAAAGTACCTGTATTAATACAAGAAACATTAAATTCACAATATTTTAAAGAGCAATTTATTTTTCTACACAACCTCTCAGTACAAAGCTGCAATTGCACAATGTATTCACTAAACCAACTGAATAGGTTAGTGAGGTAAATCCCACAAATCTGCAGCCAGAAATTTTGTTCAGGAGTGTAGGTCAGAGAACATCACAAGACCTCTTTTAATTGCTGATGGTACTCTTTTTATTAATTCCTTTTAACATTTTGAAAGATAGCTATCAAAATCTCTCCAGCTCAAAATAGACCTTGAGCAAATGAAGCAAGCAACCCCTCGTGGCAAGTGATTGATAAAGGGTTTCAGGCATATACTTTCTGAAAGACAGTCACCCCTCAGGTCGACAACCTGAAACAGAGAGGATAATCCTCAGAACTCATTTCAAACCAGTAAAATTGCCTCCATATCCTCATTTGCCGGCATATAATCATAGCAAATCTTCAAAAGCATGTAACTACATGAAACCTTTGAGGCATGCTGACACAATAAGTGCAAGTGTTAGCACATAACCAAAGGAGTCCCCAAAATGAACTGACATTCTCCTGTTGAATAACACAAGTGTATTATTATTTACAATAATTAAACTTTTTTTATAAAATCTCAAAACTTTTGAAATTGATAGAATCTCTTTTGCTTTCTTTCTTAAAGCCATAATTTCACTTTAATTCCTTAGCAAACTAACCCTATTCCATGCATTTAGTAGACTATAACAATGGATCTCACAACCAAGTCAAACATGATCTGAGACACAGCTTCCAGCAGGTACTACTATTCAGCAACTTGGATAAACATCCTGTCGATTAGTTCTGTATTTAATCTTAATAACTAAAATAAATAAAAATAGATGCGGACATCATATAACCAGTCATGTTAATGCAGAAGGGTGGCATTCAACCAATTGTTTCTGCAACAGCTTTCCAAATAAGCAATTCATTTATCGATATTCTCCCACCTTCTCCCTGTAAACTAACACATCCACTGCAGGCGAATTTTCTACATATCAAACACAGATAGAAAGATAAATGATGAAATGCTAGAAATGGCTGAAGAAAAAGGAAGCAGACAAAGATACAATACTTTAGTCAAATCATTAGAGCAGACAGTAGGCAGAAACAGAGATAGTAGGAACGCATCATCCTCTGACACTTCCGCCATCTGCAATCGACCCCACCAAAGACAATCTTCCCTCCCCACCCTTATGTTTTCCGGAGGGACCACTCTCTCCAGGACTCCCTTGTCCGCTCCACACTCCCCTCCAGCCCCACCATACCCGGCACTTTCTCCTGCAACCGCAGGAAGTGCTACACCTGCCCCTACACCTCCCCCCTCACCCCCATCCCAAGCCCCAAGACGACTTTCCACATCAAGTAATGTTCACCTGCACATCTGCTAACGTGGTATACTGTATCTGCTGTTCCCCCGTTGTGGCCTCCTCTATATTAGTGAAAGCAGATGGAGGCTTGGGGACCACCCTGCAGAACACCTACAGTCAGTTCACACTAAGCAACTGCACCTCTCAGTCGCAAACCATTTCAACTCCCCCTCCCATTCCTTAGACAACATGTCCATCCTGGGCCTCCTGCAGTGCCATAACGATGCTACCTGAGGGCTGCAGGAACAGCAACTCATATTCCACTTAGGAATCCTGCATCCCAATGGTATCAATGTGGCCTTCACAAGCTTCAAAATCTCCCCTCCCACTACAGCATCCCAAAACGAGCCCAGGGACGGGTCCTTCTTACCAAGGGAGGCCCAGCGCTGTCTCAGGGACGGGTCCTTCTTACCAAGGGAGGCCCAGTGCTGTCTGAGGCACGGGTCCTTCCTACCAAGGGAGGCCCAGTGCCTTCTCAGGGACGGGTCCTTCTTACCAGGGGAGGCCCAGTGCT
Source organism: Stegostoma tigrinum (assembly GCF_030684315.1). Classification (NCBI taxonomy): domain Eukaryota; kingdom Metazoa; phylum Chordata; class Chondrichthyes; order Orectolobiformes; family Stegostomatidae; genus Stegostoma; species Stegostoma tigrinum. Next base: position 93,300,369 of record NC_081359.1, read on the forward strand.
ATCTGAGGGACGGATCCTTCTTACCAAGGGAGGCCCAGTGCTGTCTCAGGGACGGGTCCTTCTTCCCAAGGGAGGCCCAGTGCTGTCTCAGGGACGGATCCTTCTTCCCAAGGGAGGCCCAGTGCTGTCTCAGGGACGGATCCTTCTTCCCAAGGGAGGCCCAGTGCTGTCTCAGGGACGGATCCTTCTTCCCAAGGGAGGCCCAGTGCTGTCTCAGGGACGGAACCTTCTTACCAAGGGAGGCCCAGTGCTGTCTCAGGGACGGAACCTTCTTACCAAGGGAGGCCCAGTGCTATCTGAGGGACGGATCCTTCTTACCAAGGGAGGCCCGGTGCTGTCTCAGGGACGGGTCCTTCTTCCCAAGGGAGACCCAGTGCTGTCTCAGGGACGGGTCCTTCTTCCCAAGGGAGGCCCAGTGCTGTCTGAGGGACGGGTCCTTCTTACCAAGGGAGGCCCGGTGCTGTCTCAGGGATGGGTCCTTCTTACCAAGGGAGACCCGGTGCTGTCTCAGGGACGGATCCTTCTTACCAAGGGAGACCCAGTGCTGTCTGAGGGACGGGTCCTTCTTACCAAGGGAGGCCCAGTGCTGTCTGAGGGACGGGTCCTTCTTACCAAGGGAGGCCCAGTGCTGTCTGAGGGACGGGTCCTTCTTACCAAGGGAGGCCCAGTGCTGTCTCAGGGACGGGTCCTTCTTACCAAGGGAGGCCCGGTGCTGTCTGAGGGACGGGTCCTTCTTACCAAGGGAGGCCCAGTGCTGTCTGAGGGACGGGTCCTTCTTACCAAGGGAGGCCCAGTGCTGTCTCAGGGACGGGTCCTTCTTACCAAGGGAGGCCCGGTGCTGTCTGAGGGACGGGTCCTTCTTACCAAGGGAGACCCAGTGCTATCTGAGGGACGGATCCTTCTTACCAAGGGAGGCCCGGTGCTGTCTGAGGGACGGGTCCTTCTTACCAAGGGAGGCCCGGTGCTGTCTGAGGGACGGGTCCTTCTTACCAAGGGAGGCCCGGTGCTCTCCCTGACAACACAGTACAAAGCGGCGTTCACCCTCCCCCCGTGATCTTACCTCACGGTATCACTAACTCAGACGTAATGAGACCTGACAGTAGTGGCGTTAGGGTTGGCGGGCTGGAGGTGGAGGAAGAAGATGCTACACTTCCCCAAACCTTCAGCCGGATCAGAAAACAAACCCCGACCGTAGCAAACGGCGTCGACGTCACCCCTGCATGCGCCACTGTGGGAACGCCAAAGGACGGAGGGTGCCCTGGCGCGATGCTGTCTGGGAACTGTAGTCTTTTACGTGGGAGTAGGAGGAGGGCCGGATTGAAGAGAGAACTACAGATCCCAAGATCCCGCGCGGCATTTGCCCTCTGCCCCGTCATATCGACCTCATCCCAGCTGTCAGTGGGCGGCAAGTGGCCATCGAGGAAAGTTGTGTATTGGCGTTTGAATGTGTTGCGAAAGGGGATGCTCCGGTGACTGTATCCTAGGATAATCGGAGGGTTGGTCGCGACACTTCTGGAGTTTTGCGGTCTCGGTGGGCGAGCGAGGCCGGTTCGTCTTGTGTTGACTTCCCGGAGGCCCAGTGATGCCGAAATATTATGAGGAGAAGGAGGAGGACGGCAGAGCATGTGCCGGAGTGAGGGAGGATCTGAGGAGCTGCTTACTGCAACATGACTGTGTGCGGAAGGTGCTGAACGACACCCAAGCCTTCAACACTGTGTGCTTATTCATAGGGGAGATGTGTTTGCTTTTTGTCTGGCTCGCTCTGTCTGTCTGTCTGAGTCTCTCTCTCTGTCTCCCCCAGACACTGCGAGTTGCCAGGCAGCGAGCAGATTCGACCGCAGTTTTCAAAAGGACAAGGTTATGGGGCTGGAAAAAGCAAGGAGAGTGGGTTTAATGAGCTAGTTCTTTCAAAAATCCAGCATAGAAACCATGGCTCGCAGGGCACTATATCGTTCTAACGAGGGCAGTCTTTATTCATAGCAGGAGCTTCGTTGGTGTGTTTGCATAACACGTATGTGGCACTAAGTGTAAGGTTGTGGAGCTGAAGTTGAAAATGTGTTAGCATCTTCATTACTTAGTTTATAATGTCATAAGAATCAGCTGATTAAATTCTTCTAAATGCTGGTGAAAAGTGTGGTATTTTTGGTTTTGTAGTTGAAGCCATGGAATACAACAAAAAAGGAAACTGAATGGTTTGCTTTTGCAGGATGTGATGGTAACATTCAGTAGGTAGTATGCGGATCCTTTTTGTACGACGTTAGTCAATTCTAGACTTCACACATTTTAGGAAGAATTTTGAGATCTCGGAAAGGGTGCAAAGGAGACTGCCAAATGATACCTGGGACTGGAGTTTTGTTCGATAATCCCTTTCTGTGCCCTGTCCATTGTTTGATTCAGTGGGGCAAAGCAAGACCTCCTGAGTGCAAACCATTAGCAATTACACTAGTATACCTTTGGAAGCTATAACTGTCTAAATTACTCTCTGGATTAGTTCTCTTAATGTCTTATTTAGTAAACAGCCAAATCTAATCCAATACACCTAAATTTTAACTCATTTGTATTTCAAGTAGGAAGGAAAGACCCCAAAACAGTGTTTAAAAGAAGGACATTGCACAGCTTTACAACGTACTTTCTTTGAATGTAAAAGATCAATGGTATGTATCAAACTTAAATAGCCATGTTTTAGTGTCTTTTTTAAAATCCATAACAACACTATTGCATCTTTCTTTTGGAGGATTTCACAACATTCCAAAGCAGTAATTTACAAATAGTGATCAGAGATAATGGGAACTGTAGATGCTGGAGAGTCCGAGATAACAAAGTGTGGAGCTGGATGTACACAGCAGGCCAAGCAGCATCTTAGGAGCATAAAAGCTGACATTTTGGGCCTAGACCCTTCAACAGAAAAGGGGGATGGGGAGACGATTCAGAAATAAATAGGGAGAGAGGGGGAGGCAGCCCGAGGATGTATAGAGGAGAAGATAGGTGGAGAGGAGAGCATAGGTGGAGAGGTAGGGAGGGGATAGGTCAGTCTGGGGAGGACAGACAGGTCAAGGGGGTAGGATGAGGTTAGTAGGTAGGAAATGGAGGTGCATCTTGAGGTGGGAGCAGGGGACAGGTGAAAGGAAGAACAGGTTAGGGAGGTGGGGACGAGCTGGGCTGGTTTTGGGATGCAGTAGGGGGAGGGGAGATCTTGAAGCTTGTGAAATCCACATTGATACCATTGGGCTGCAGGGTTCCCAAGCGGCATATGAGATGCTGTTCCTTCAACCTTTGGGTGGCATCATTATGACACTGCAGGAGGCCCAGGATGGACATGTCTTCTAAGGAATGGGAGCGGGGAGTTAAAATGGTTCGCGACTGGGAGGTGCAGTTGTTTATTGCGAACCAAGTGTAGATGTTCTGCAAAGCGGTCTCTAAGCCTCTGCTTGGTTTCCTCAATGTAGAGGAAGCCACAACGGGTACAGCGGATGCAGCAAACCACATTGGCGGATGTGCAGGTGAGCATCTGCTTGATGTGGAAAGTCATCTTGGGGACTGGGATGGAGGTGAGTGAGGAGGTGTGGGGGCAAGTGTAGCACTTTGCGATTGCAGGGGAAAGTGCCAGGTATGGTGGGGTTGGAGGGGAGTGTGGAGTGGACAAGGGAGTCCTGGAGAGAGTGGTCACACCGTCACACCACCCATGCCTTCCAATTCCCCGGTCCCCAACACCTCATTTTCACCATAGACGTCTAGTCCCTATACACCTGCATTCCCCATGCAGATGGCCTCAAGGCCCTCCGCTTCTTCCTGTCCCGCAGACCCGACCAGTCCCCCTCCACCGACACCCTCAGCCTGGCTGAACTCGTCCTCACCCTCAACAACTTCTCTTTCGATTCCTCCCACTTCCGACAGACAAAGGGGGTGGCCATGGGTACCTGCGTGGGCCCAAGCTATGCCTGCCTTTTTGTAGGTTATGTGGAACAGTCCCTCTTCTGCACCTACACTGGCCCCAAACCCCACCTCCATTACATTGTATCGGCACCGCCTCGTGTTCCCAAGAAGAGCTTGAACAGTTCATCCACTTCACCAACACCTTCCACCCCAATCTCAAATTCACCTGGACCATTTCCAACACATCCCTCACCTTCCTGCACCTCTCTGTCTATTTCTAAGGCAACCACCTAGAAACTGATGTCCATTTCAAGCCCACCGACTCCCACAGCTACCTAGAACACACCTCCTCCCACCCACCTTCCTGCAAAAATTCTATCCCCTATTCCCAATTCCTTCGCCTCTGCCGCATCTGCTCCCAGGATGAGGCATTCCACTTCCACACACCCCAGATGTCCTCGTTCTTCAAGGACTGCAACTTCCCCCCGCAGTGGTCAAGAATGCCTTCAACCGAGTCTCCCGCGTTTCCCGCACCTCGTCCCTCATACTCCGCCCCTGCAATAACCGCCAAAAGAGAATCCCCCTAGTCCTCACATACCACCCCACCAACCTCCGCATACAATGCATCATCCTCCGACACTTCCTCCATCTACAATCCGACCCCACCACTGAAGACATTTTCCCATCCCCACCCTTGTCTGCCTTCCGGAGAGACCACTCTCTCCAGGACTCCCTTGCCCATTCCACACTCTCCTCCAACCCCATCACACCCGGCACTTACCCCTGCAACCACAGGAAGTGTTATATATGCCCCCACACCTCCTCACTCATCCCCATCCCAGGCCCCAAGATGATTTTCCACATCAAGCAGATGTTCACCTGCACACCTGCTAATATGGTATACTGCATCCGCTGTACCCGGTGTGGCTACATTGAGGAAACCAAGCAGAGGCTTGGGGATCGCTTTGCAGAACATTTACACTCGGTTCGCAATAAACAACTGCACCTCCCAGTCGCGAACCATTTCAACTCCCCCTCCCACTCCTTAGATGACATGTCCATCCTGGGCCTGCTGCAATGCCACAGTGATGCCACCCGAAGGTTGTAGGAACAGCATCTCATATTCCGCTTGGGAACCCTGCAGCCCAGTGGAATCAATGTGGACTTCACAAGCTTCAAAATCACCCCTCCCCCTATTGCATCCCAAAACCAGCCCAGTTCGTCCCCGCCTCCCTAACCCGTTCTTCCTCTTACCTACCCTCTCCTCCCACCTCAAGCCGCGCCTCCATTTCCTACCTACTAACCTCATCCCACCCCCTTGACCTGTCCCTCCTCCCTGGACTGACCTATACCCTCCCTACTTCCCCACCTATACTCTCCTCTCCACTTATCTTCTCCTCTATCCATCCTCGGATCGTCTCCCCCTCTCTCCTTATTTATTTCAGAATCCTCTCCCCATCCCAATTTTCTGATGAAGGGTCTAGGCCCGAAACGTCAGCTTTTGTGCTCCTAAGATGCTGCTTTGCCTACTGTGTTCATCCAGCTCCAGGCTTTGTTAACTTACAAATAGTGATTGATTTTGAGAATTTACTGATTGCCAATCTTCCAACTGTCTTGGATCTCATCTGGCATGTTTGTTTTTAATTTGGTGACTTGCCCACAAAATCACGTTGGCAATTCTGAAGTTGTAGCCTTAGTAAGACGTTGAGTAAAGAGTTTAAAATAATCTGTGTTTGCCATCTTTACCCATCTGAAACTAATTGTATTTTCAGGATTTAGCATGTGGCAAGTGGATTGTGGAAATGGTGAAAGTAAAGGTCTGTTACTCTTAGCTTCACTGCAGGCTAAATTGCCACTCTCCCCCAACTGCATTGATGTAGACAATCAAGTTGTGGTGAAGATTTCCCTTCTTCACTGTAGTGAAGTTATTAGAAACCTATAGCAGTTGTACCCAGGATTTTAACAGTTCATGAGTAGTAATTATTATTGGTTAATTGGCCTGAGCTTGAAAAATAATTGTCTTTGGATCATTATTAATTAGTAGATTTATTTTAACATTTCAGAATATTTTAGTCTGTCTCTCTACATGTTATATGTACTCCGATCTTTCTTTATTGCTTTAAAATGTTTTAAAAATGGTTTGTTTTAATGCTACTCATTTGGTGGTCACCTGTTTGCAATTTTTACTGTGATTGAATGCTTGTACAGCTTGATCATGTTACTGTAGCATGACAATTATAATCCCCATTACAGAATGCTACAATTTGCTGCATGGCAAGAGAGTTAAAATGCTTGCCTCAGAAATTGTTGCAACTCTCTTAACAATGTTTTCTTTCAGGTCAGTGATAAGCGCTCACTGCAAATTCCAGATTTCTGAATTGACAAGTTTTTAAAAGTGAGACAGGATTGGCAAGGAAATGATAACTGAAGTGTGACCCTTCGGACAGAGCAGATATGCTCAAAAAGTGTTGATCTTCAGACTACCTTCTCAATAAAGAATATAACAGGCTTATTCCATTGATACCTTTTTTCTATTATAGTGTAAAAAACTGGTTGTGAATTTGAAGGAAAACTCAGTATAATGTTTCATCATTATAACATTATATTTTATTAATTTACAATGAATTTTGTTTTTAAGCTAGATAACAGAACTCGGTTCAGAGGAAGAAAAGGATATTAACAATTCAAGTGGAATAGAAGATACTGCTAAATTTTGATGGCTTCGGATCAATGTTTTGAATATTGAATAAAATAGTTCTCTTGTTTGATTTAGAAAATCACTTCTCAATTTTTTTGTATGAGAAATTAGTAAAGGAATCATTTTTAAATTCAAGTTAATTTTGTTTATACAATACAACTGTTTGGATCACATGACTTCTGATACGGCTTTAAGATTATATTGACGCAAGTGAGGGAGAAAAATGATGCAAGTTTCTTTACCATGAATTTCAGCAGCTATTAATTTCCTATATTAAATATCAAGCTGCTTATATTACAGGGAGCGGTGTAATCACTGAAAAGCTTTAAAAAAATTGAATTTGACAGTTTGAGGTAGTTTCTTGTCTTGTGTGCAGAACAGAGTTAATGGAATAAAACAGAACTTCTGAAGAGTCACTGGACTCAACATTAACTCTGCTTTCCCTGTACAAAACTAATAGATTTTGCTGATATTCTAATGACACAGAAGAATTCTAGGTGGATTTGGGGAATGAATATTGCAAATACTATATACCATTTTGTAATAAAATACTGCTTGATTATAATTAGTTTTGAGAAGGGGCAATTAGGTCTTAATTATTTTACTTTTTGTATATGGATGTGAACTGCAGTGTAACATTTAATTGAAAGATAAGTACTGTTGAATGCTGTGATATATACTTTCTATGTACAGAAAGAAACTGCATATATTTCTTTCAGACATCTTGGTATGTGTCAAAGTTAAGTACGTTTAGAAATTGTCTCTTGTTATATGTGAAAATAAATCTGTTATGTGGCACACAGCAAGGCTGAACAAAAAGCATGTGAACTAATTGGTAGTTCACTTTTTAATTTGGTTGCCTTATTGACCAGGACACACTTTCATGATAATGATATGGGATTGTTTCTGAACATTTGAATAGACAATATCTTGATTGAACTTCTAGAAATGTATTCATAATTTAATAAATGGAGCTTAAACACACTTCTAACTTACCAATATCAAACTGATACCTTACATCCAGCAATTTCCTGTTGACATCACTAACTAGCCACAGGTAGATCTACAGCAATAATGTTATTCCAGACGCGGAGTGCCTGGAACATAATGCCAGAGGAGGCAGTTACAGTGTCACCATTCAAGAAGCACCCGGGCAAATAGAGAAATATGGATCCTGTAAGGAAAGACAGTTTTAGTATGAAAGGGCAAAATATGTCAGCCTAAGCTTGGAGGGCTGAAGGACCTGTTTTTGTGCTGTGTTGTTCTTTATAACCAAGTAGTCTAATTTTAATAAAAATCCCTTGTAAACAATAGGTCATGTACCTTCATGTTTATTTTTAAAATTTGCCAAATTTCAGTCTGATCCTTTTACAGCCTTTTCTGCTCACCTATATTTGGAATTGTGGCATGGATTTATATGCCCTTCAATCCATTTAATATGCTGTGACTTTGCGTGACCATTGATGTTTGAACATCCACATCAATGTGTCTCTCCCACATTAGTCCCATATCCCTCCACATAAATGGTACTTAGAAGTCTGTCAATTTCTGCTTTAAATAGACACAATGACTGAGCCTCCACAGCCTTTGGAGTTAGGGAATTTCAAAAATTCACAAGCTTTTGAGTTAAAAGTTCTCATCTCAGTCTTGAGTGACTAAATCCTTTCTCTGATATTATGTTCCCTGCCTATTCCTTTAGGTATTTGTCGGTTTTAATTAATTCGCTACTCATTCTTTGAAACTTTGGAGAACACAGGCTAAGCTTTGCTAAAATCTCTCCATAAAGCAGCCCTGCCATCCTGTGAACAAGTCTGGTGAATTTTCATGACATTCCCTCAATCGCTATAAAATCCTTAGTCAGGTAAGGGGACTAAAGCTGCTCACTACTCCAGATGCTATCTGTCTAGTATTTTATACAACTGAAGCAATACTTTATCGCTCCTGTACTATCACCCTGTTGTGATGAAGACTTAATACGCCAATAGCTACTTACATTGCTTGCTGCACTTGCTTGTTAGGCTTCTGTGATTTATTAATAAGACCATCCAGGTCACTGTACATTTACCCTGTTCTTTTGTCATGTAAGAATCTCTCTGTACATCAGTTGTTCCTGTCAGAGTGGATACCCTCACATTTTCCTGTTACATTCCTCTGCTATGTTCTTGCCCACTCACCATCAGTCCAAATTCTCTTAAAACTCGCATTCCCACCTAGCTTTGTGTCATCTGCAAACTTGGAAAATATTACATTTGGTTCTACCTCCAATTCATTGACGTATTCTGAACCAGACTCTGGATTCTTGTGGTACCTTGCTAGTCGCAGCCTGTCAATGTGAGATGACCTGTTTATTCCTGCTAATTTCTGCTTATTCTCACTGACCCTGCCAGAATAATACTTCATATCTCACATGCTCTAATTTTGCTAACCAACCTTCTGTGGGGCACTTTCTCAGAATCCTTCCAAAACTCAAACTATACTTCTCCTACCAACTTGTCTTCACCAAACACCATGAATTCTACTGGTGATATCCTCAAAGGTGCCAGTTTTGTGAAACATGATTCCCTTTTCACCCATCCACGCTGATTATACAAGTTAGATCAATCTGTAGGTAGCTCTCAGAATCTATAGAATTTTGGAAGATGATCACCAATACATTCATTTCTCTACAGCTCTCTATAGACAGACATTAGGCCACTTACTGAGGTAATGGGAACTGCAGATGCTGGAGAATCCAAGATAATAAAACGTGAGGCTGGATGAACACAGCAGCCAAGCAGCATCTCAGGACCACAAAAGCTGACGTTTCGGGCCTAGACCCTTCATCAGAGAGGGGGATGGGGTGAGGGTTCTGGAATAAATAGGGAGAGAGGAGATGCGGACCGAAGATGGAGAGAAAAGAAGATAGGAGGAGAGAGTATAGGTAGGGAGGGGATAGGTCAGTCCAGGGAAGACGGACAGGTCAAGGAGGTGGGATGAGGTTAGTAGGTAGATGGGGCTGTGGCTTGGGGTGGGAGGAAGGGATGGGTGAGAGGAAGAACAGGTTAGGGAGGCAGAGACAGGTTGGACTGGTTTTGGGATGCAGTGGGTGGAGGGGAAGAGCTGGGCTGGTTGTGCGGTGCAGTGGGGGGAGGGGACGAACTGGGCTGGTTTAGGGATGCGGTGGGGGAAGGGGAGATTTTGAAACTGGTGAAGTCCACATTGATACCATTAGGCTGCAGGGTTCCCAAGCGGAATATGAGTTGCTGTTCCTGCAACCTTCGGGTGGCATCATTGTGGCACTGCAGGAGGCCCATGATGGACATGTCATCTAAAGAATGGGAGGGGGAGTGGAAATGGTTTGCGACTGGGAGGTGCAGTTGTTTGTTGCGAACTGAGCAGAGGTGTTCTGCAAAGCGGTCCCCAAGCCTCCACTTGCTTTCCCCAATGTAGAGGAAGCCACACCGGGTGCAGTGGATGCAGTATACCACATTGGCAGATGTGCAGGTGAACCTCCGCTTAATGTGGAATGTCATCTTGGGGCCTGGGATAGGGGTGAGGGAGGAGGTGTAGGGGCAAGTGTAGCATTTCCTGCGGTTGCAGGGGAAGGTGCCAGGTGTGGTGGGGTTGGAGGGCAGTGTGGAGCGAACAAGGGAGTGACGGAGAGAGTGGTCTCTCCGGAAAGCAGACAGGGGTGGGGATGGAAAAATGTCTTGGGTGGTGGGGTCGGATTGTAGATGGCGGAAGTGTCTTAGGATGATACGTTGTAACCGGAGGTTGGTGGGGTGGTGTGTGAGAACGAGGGGGATCCTCTTTGGGCGGTTGTGGCGGGGGCGGGGTGTGAGGGATGTGTTGCGGGAAATACGGGAGACGCGGTCAAGGGCGTTCTCGATCACTGTGGGGGGAATGTTGCTGTCCTTGAAGAACTTGGACATCTGGGATGTGTGGGAGTGGAATGTCTTATCGTGGGAGCAGATGCGGCGGAGGCGGAGGAATTGGGAATAGGGGATGGAATTTTTGCAGGAGGGTGGGTGGGAGGAGGTGTATTCTAGGTAGCTGTGGGAGTCGGTGGGCTTGAAATGGACATCAGTTACAAGCTGGTTGCCTGAGATGGAGACTGAGAGGTCCAGGAAGGTGAGGGATGTGCTGGAGATGGCCCAGGTGAACTGAAGGTTGGGGTGGAAGGTGTTGGTGAAGTGGATGAACTGTTCGAGCTCCTCTGGGGAGCTAGAGGCGGCGCCGATACAGTCATCAATGTACCAGAGGGAGAGGTGGGGTTTGAGGCCTGTGTAGGTGCGGAAGAGGGACTGTTCCATGTAACCTACAAAGAGGCAGGCATAGCTGGGGCCCATGCGGGTGCCCATGGCAACCCCCTTTGTAGGAAGTGGGAGGAGTCAAAAGAGAAGTTGTTGAGGGTGAGGACGAGTTTGGCTAGGCGGATGAGGGTGTCGGTGGAGGGGGACTGGTCGGGCCTGCAGGACAGGAAGAAGCGGAGGGCCTTGAGGCCATCTGCATGTGGAATACAGGTGTATAGGGACTGGACGTCCATGGTGAAGATGAGGTGTTGGGGGCCAGGGAATTGGAAGTCCTGGAGGAGGTGGAGGGCGTGGGTGGTGTCACGGACGTAGGCAGGGAGTTCCTGGACCAAAGCGGAGAAAATGGAGTCCAGATAGGTGGAGATGAGTTCGGTGGGGCAGGAGCAGTCTGAGACGATGGGTTGACCAGGGCAGGCAGGTTTGTGGATTTTGGGAAGGAGATAGAAACGGGCCGTGCGGGGTTGGGGAACAATGAGGTTGGAGGCTGTGGGTGGGAGGTCCCCTGAGGTGATGAGATCATGGATGGTATTGGAGATGATGGTTTGGTGCTCGGGGGTGGGGTCATGATCGAGGGGGCGGTAGGAGGTGGTGTCGGAGAGTTGGCATCTGGCCTCGGCGATGTAGAGGTCAGTGCGCCATACTACAACTGCGCCACCCTTGTCTGCGGGTTTGATGGTGAGGCCACTTACTGACTTCAGTTCAATTAATTTCATTAATTCAACGGTCTCACATACTAATTTCTTTCAATTTTGTGTTTTCCCTGGTTCCTTCTAAATCTCTGATTCTGGGAGATATCCTGTATCTTCCTTGGGGAGTACACACAAAGAAATGATTTAGTTTTTCTATCATTCCTCTATTCTTTATGAATTCTTCCAACCTCACATGTTTGTCTTCGCTAGGTGTTCCACACCTACGTTCTGTTTGCACTAAACAACTGCACCTCCCAGTCGCGAACCATTTCAATACACCCTCCCATTCCTCAGATGACATGTCTTTCCTGGGCCTCCTGCAGTGCCACAACAATGCCACCTGAAGGTTGCAGGAACAGCACCTCCTATTCCGCTTGGGATCCCTGCAACCCAATAGTATCAATGTGGACTTCACAAGCTTTAAAATCTTCCTTTCCCGCACTGCATCCTAAAGCCAGCCCAGCTTGTCCCTGCCTCCCTAACTTGTCCTCCCCCCCACCTATCCCCTCCTCCCACCTCAAGCCACACCTCCATCTCTTACCTTATGGCCTCATCCTGCCCCTTTGACCTGTCTGTACTCACTGGACTGACCTATCCTCTCCCTATCTCCACTCACCTTTACTGGCTCCATCCCTGCCCCTTTGACCTGTCTGTCTGCTCTGCATCTATCTTCTCTATCCATCTTCTATCTGCCTCCCCCTCTTTACTTCAGAACCCCCTTCCCCTCCCCCATTTCTGAAGAAGGGTCTAGGCCTGAAACATCAGCTTTCCTGCTCCTCTGATGCTGCTTGGCCTGTTATGTTCATCCAGCTCTACATCTTGTTATCTCAGATTCTCCAGCATCTGCAGTTCCTACCATTTCTGTCTTAGCTAGATGTTTCTTTTCTATACATCAATAAAGTTCATTTGAAATTTTTTTTGCTGGTTTACATTCATACTCTGTTTTCTCTTTATCAGTTTTTTGATCTTTAATAATCTTTTTAGCTACTTTATAAGCCTCATCTTTTAATACATCCTTATGCAGTTTTTAAACTTTATTCATCCTGAATTTGTGAAACACTGCATTGCAGAGTTATACATCAGAACTACCTTGTGCACTGCAAAACAGGTAGATGTTGCTTCCCTTCATCATAAGTGTCAGAACTGTTCATTATGCTTGTTTTTTAATGTCCAGATAATTGAATGGCCATTCCTTCCTCAATTAATCAGTGCCAAAGCTTCATTAATGTTTGTATGTTAAGATCACAAACTTAATGATGTTTCTTTGCTTGCCAAGACTGAATTGCCAATTAGCCACAGGTGGCACTAGCTAATGCCTATCAGCACCTTAATTACAATAGTTCCATAAATCTCTTTGTTGCATTGAGACTTTGATCGCATCCAAGAAATAGTACATAGAAATACTTTAACTAAGATATAAAACAATGATGTATGGAACATGTGAACTGATGGCCTTACAAGTTCAAGTCTGTGTTCGCAAGCAGTGAGAGCTGGATAACAATCCAGCTTAACCTAATAAGTGGTAAGTGTTATTTATATTGTTGCCAGATGATGACCAATGAAATATCATCTCTCTTTAACAGTCAACGTTATTAGCATCACTGAATTCCCTGCTGTCAGCATTCTGGGATCATTATTGACCAGAAATTTAAGTGACCAGGTGCAAGAAAATGTCTAGATATTCTGTGGAAATTTATGGGGAAGGCAGTGGTGTAATGGTATTGTCACTAGGCTAATAACCTAGATGTCTAGTTCATCCTCTGAGAACCCAGGTTCCTGTTGCACCATGGTAGATGGTGGAACATGGAGTCAATAAAATCTGCAATTAAGTGTCTAATGTTGCCAATGCATCCAATGTCAATTGTCATATAAAAATTCCATCTGGTTCACTAATGTCCTTTAAGAAAACTGCCATCCTTGCCTGGTCTGACCTTGGCTGACTTTTACTTACTGTCTGAAATGGCCTGCTAAATCATTCAGTTGTATGAAACATTTAAAAAATCCAAGAAAGGAATGAAACTGAATGCACCACCTGGCATTGACTAAGACACTGGAAACAACAGCAGTAAATGTAGCCCTTTCAACCCTGTAAAATCTTCCTGATCAACATCTGGGGGTTTGTGCCAAAACTGGGAGAGTATTACTAGTCTGGTGACAATACCATTGTGCCAACATCTCTACCACCAACCTGATTTGTTTTATGCCAATTTATTTGTGCCTTAAGTAGCATTTGTGTCACATGGCCAGTCCCCAGAGCTAGCCCTGTGTTTAGAGAAGCCTGGAAGATTTCCCTCAATGTCTCTGCAACTTGATTTAGGTTTACTGTCACACACTCATGTGAGTACAGGGAAAAAGTTTACAAGTTCCCGCTTATGGTGCCTCTGAGGTACAAAGGTACCTAGATACAGAATCTTGGTACAAAGCAGAAGAATAAAGAAAACTTTGAAAAGTTAAAGGCTTCTTAGTTTAAAAAAAATATAAAAACAAGAAAGAAATTGTTAACAGTTCAACATCACGGCCAGAAGCACCTAGCCATGCTGGGCTTGCACTCCTCACAAGGGCTTGAATGGCAATTTAGGATGTATCCCTTCCAGGCCTGACGAATCTTTTTAGCACCTCATTTTTCTTTGCAACTGTTCAGTTGCTCAACACCCATGTTTTCTAATTTGGGGAAAGACAGGGGCAAAGTAGTCATTCAGTAACTTCACCATACTCTGCTTCAGTGAGTAGCTTACACAGCTTGTTCCTTTTGCCCACGCCCCCCCCCCCATTCTTTGCTAATCTATTTATTAACATGTTTGAAGAGTATCTTTTCATTTGCCATCCTTTCCTCATAGTTATTATTATGGTATACATCCTATGCCTTCTCTTTCTTCTGTACTGCCAATATCCTTAGTTACGCAGAGTACCCTGGCTTTGGATACCCCATACTTATTGGCACATTCCTAGATTATACACTATTCATCTCTCTTGAAATTCTTCTATTTTTCGTCCACTGTTTTATCCACCAAAATATGTTTCCAATCAACCTGCTCCGTTAAACTTTATAGACCCTTAAAATCTACCCTTTTCCAGTATGGGATCTTAATTCTTAACTGATATTTATCCTTTTCCAACTTAATTTTAAACCTTATTATATTATCAGTGCTGTTTTCCAAATGTTCACCAATTGTGACATTCTCCACTTGGCTTACTTCATTTCCTAGTGCCAGGTTCAGCACAAATTCCTCCCTGTTAGGACTGGAAATACACTGTTCCACACAGTTATGCTGTACACGTTCCAGGAACTTTTCCTTTTCTATGCCCCACACTCCACCTTTTTCCCAGTCTGACCTCGGAGAATTGACATCACCAACTACCACAATCCTATTTGACCTGCAGATTTGTATACTATGTCTACAAACGCTCTCTTCCATTTCCCCTTATTTAGAGATCTATATTAAATACTGAACAAGGTCACTACACCCTTCCTGTTTCTCACCTCCAACTGTATAGATTCTAATTCAGAAACTCTATCTTGTTCAAGGGTTACAATGCTATCTTTGACTTAGACTGCTACATCTCCTTCCTTTTCAGCAATCCCACCAGACCCCCACCTCCACTACACTATTTACTTTCTCAGCCGTGGGATTAATTCCATTTCTTCCCAGATGAAGCCCAGTTTTTTTAAACAGCTCTTGCCTTTCCCAAAATTGATCCCAATGTCCCAAAAATCTAAACCTCTCCCTTCTACACCATTCCTCAGGACACGTATTTACCTCCCTGACCTGCCTTTGCTTACATGATAAAGCTCATAAAGCTGGTAATATTTTTCAGATTACTACCCTGGAGGTCCTGTGTTTCAATCTATTCCCTAACTCCCAAAACTGATCCAGAAAGACCTCCAAACTGTCCCTCCCTATGAACCATAACCACTTGTTGTTCACCCTCCCTTTCCAGAAGTTTATCCAACCATTCAATTATGTCCTGATTCTTTGCATCCAGGAGGCATCAGACCACATGGGGTTCTCAATCTCAGTTGCAAACTAGACTATCTATCCCTCAAACTATACAATTACCTTGCTAATCTGTCTACCAGTTTCTCTGTCTTCTCCCAGAGTAGTCTCGGGCACACTGGTATTGTGGTTTACTCTTGAGTCATCCACGCCCAGATCAGTCATATTGCTCACTAAACAGGTGTCTAACATTTCATGCTTATTAGACAGCTCCAAGGAGTTCTGGGTTTCCTGAACCTCCTGTCTTTTTCCCTTTCAATAAATGGTCACCCATTCTCCTGTCAACTCTACCCTCCTTACTTCCTACCTGCCTAACACAATGTGGAGTGACTACCATCTGGTGCACCTGTTCAGAAACCTCTCTCTTTGTATAGTGTGCAGTGAAGACAGTCACTGCTCCAAATCAGTCACATGTTGTACAAAGACTGCTACCGTCCATCACTTCGTACAGATGTGATTGCTCTGGGGTTTTTTTGTGGATCCAAAACCTCCCATGTTTTAAATGCCACACGTCACAAGATTTCCCAGAGCCCTGTCCTTTGACGTCAGGTCCTCTGTGATCCCCTTCTCAACTGTGCTGAGCAAGCCATCTAATCCCAGAATCCTTCAGTCATTTCTCACTACCACCCTCTGTTGGATGCCCTTCTTCCTGTTGAGCATCAGGTCCTTCACGATTCCCTCGCTGGCATTTGCTTTTGAAAATCAAAATAATGTTATTTCCATTCCCTTGCTTATATAGTAACTACGTGAGCCAGAAGAAGGCAGCAAATGTGTAATTTAAAATTATGCTAATAACAAAAGCAGTCCATTATAAGTGAACACCTAAGTGGTAAGCAGCACAGATTCTTCTATATTAATATTAATGCGACTTCCATTAATACTAATGTGAATACAGGATAGAAGAAGACCCTTGAAATCAAATACGGTTGCTTGTAATGAAATAATGTTGCAGAATATTCAAGTTTTCTACAAAGTAAGATCACAATCTCAGTGGACCACATAGCAGTTTGTATTAGGAAAACAAATCCTCAGCAATTAACATCAGTAAGAAAGTAAAGGGTGCAAGTGACAAAAATATGGTATTCATAACTGTGCCAGCCTTTTGCTGTGAGACATGTTAAATCAACATCCTCTTCACCAATATAACAGGAGAAGTTACATCCTAAGTTTAGTGAAAAAAAGATGGTATTATTTATCTAATGTCTGTTAAGGGAAGATAATTGTGGAGAAGGGAGAAACACACACCCAGTGGGGAAAGGGCCATAATCCTTCGGCATAGATCTGTGTAGACTGCAAAGTTTATTGTGTAAACCTGTTCTCTGTCAGGTATTTTATAATTAGGCTTGTAACAGAGCCTTTATAAAAGATGTGGCATTCTACTTTTAAAATGGTTGGGGCAATGCAATTGTTTTACATTTCTTCAGTATAAGGTTCAGGAATTGTCAATTTACTCTAATGACTGAAAGATCACTTGTTGGAAAGACATTTTACATTTTAAATGTGTTTTCAGCAATAAAGATTTCATTCAATAAAATAGTTTACAAGTTATTAATCCAACAGTGCAGTAATATTTGCAGTTCTCCAGTCTTCTGGCAGCTCCTTCGAGTCCAAAGAAGACCAAGATTATGGCTCATGCCCCAAAATTCCTGCTCTCACTTTCTTCAAAATCCTTTGAGTTCTCATTTGGTCCCAGTGTCTTGTCAACTTTAATTACCAACAATCGTGACATGTTAAGTGATCAAAATTATTTAAGTGTTAACTTCCTCAGTTTTCCACTCCTGTCTTAGAGTCAAAAGGTTGTAAGCTCAAGTTAAATCCAAGTCCAGGTCTTAGAATTTATGTAGGATTCAAGTGTGTGTTATGCACGTACTTGTTATGCACTGTTATAGGTGGCTTAGCGGAAGCCGGGTCCAGATGATAATGTTTCATTCATTTTTATGCAGCTGTGAGGAACAAATGTTAAATAATGAAAGAAAATAGTAAGGTGAAACTATTTTTGGCAGATGCCAGGGAAATAGTATTGTATAAAAAGCAGCGTAAAGATGCCTGTATGTAAAACATTTTAAAATAATTCACCAAATGAATAAAAACAACAAAGACAATTTGTTTTGTCTAAATTTTAACTGTAAAGGAACAGCCCTTACATTTATAGTAAGGGATTGGAATGCTTTGCCTGCAACGGTAGTAGATTTGCCAACTTTAGGTACATTTAAGTCGTCATTGGACAAGCATATGGACGTACATGGAATAGTGTAGGTTAGATGGGCTTGAGATCGGTATGACAGGTCGGCACAACATCGAGGGCCGAAGGGCCTGTACTGTGCTGTAATGTTCTATGTTCTATGTTCTATGTTCTATCTATCCAAGGCTTCCTCCTTATTCATTCTGAACTTTTCTGGTGACAGGATTTCTTCCTCTATTACCATGGCCTGGGTAGCACTCTTCTGCGAAGATAGATGTAAAGTGCTCATTTAACACCTCAGCTATGATCCTTGTCTCCGTGTGTAAATCCCCTTTTTGGTCTGTGATTGGTTGTAATCTTCCTTTAACCATTTTCTTTCTGTTTGCATGCCAAGAGAAGAATTTACCATTTCCCTTTAGGTTAGCTGCTAAATATTTCTCATTGCACCTCTTTGCTTCTGTTAGATGCTTTTGCATCTCCCAAGTAAACCTTTGGTATTCCTGTTGAGACTAATAGTTTGCTTTTTAATTTATTTCTTCTTTTTGTAATAAACTTGTGTTTTTTTTCTAGAAACTCTTGTGTGGCTACGTTGCTGTAAATGACCATCACTTAAGTTTAAAAAAACGGGTACGTTTCATTCTGGAATTTGACTTGTCCGATGTTATGGAATTGTAACAACGGTTATGTAATGCTTTGGAGGAGTATTGTCTTTTTTACATCCTTGAAACATGAAAATATTGCAAACTGAACTTCAGAGTAACTAACACCTGCCATCTCCAAGGAAGTGTGGGGTTAAAATTGTTTCAGAGATAGCAGGAACTGCAGATGCTGGAGAATCTGAGATAACAAGGTGGAGAGCTGGATGAACAGAGCAGGCCAAGCAGCATCAGAGGAGCAGGAAGACTGACATTTCGGGTAGATCCTTTACATCTATGTAAGTGTGGGTTTGCTCTGGTTTCCTACCACAGTCCAAATATGTGCAGGTTAGCTGGATTGGCCATGCTAAATTGCCTATAGTGTCCTGGAATTCCATTCCAGGAATGTGTAGGTTTGGTGGATTAGCCAGAGGAAATGCAGGATTATAGGGTAGAGGTGTGGGTCTGGGTGGGATGCTGTTTAGAGGGTTGGTGTAGACTTGATGGGCCAAATGGCCTGCTTTCACACTGTAGGGATTCTATATTGAAGTTGGAACTCTTCATCCTAGTAAATTCTGTGCTGTACTCCATCCAAGGCCACCACTTCAAGAGGTCTGATGCCCAAAACTGAATACAATACTCCCAGAGCAGATCTAACCAAAGCTCTGAATTGCTCTACCTTTGTACTTTGGCCCTCTCAACATAACTATCCCTTTTACAAATGTTTAAACTTGTTTATTAACAATTAGTGATTTCTGTACTTGCATTGCTAACTCTGTCTGCTCCTCCAGTTCCTAGCTTCTCAACATTTAGAAATATACTGATCTTCCTTCTTTTAGTCCAAAGTGGATAACCTCACACTTGCCCATTACAGTTCTGACTACTCATTTAAAATGATGTTTTGTAATGTTCCACTCTTTCTATACTAAACACTGTGCTACTTATTTTCATTAGCTAATTTCGAGATACATGTCTCTATTCATTACAAAGTCATTTGAAAGATTGTGCAAAATAGTTTCCAAATCTCTGGAAATCACCATTGGTAACATCCTGCTATTTGGCATACATACTTATAATACATGCTGCATTTTCTATCTCCTATTCAATTCCCTACTGAATCCAGTAGGTTGCCTCTGAGTCCAACAGGTTGCCTCCAAATCCGTGCACGGTCATTTTTTTGTTAATAGTCTGTTATGTGAAACCTTGTTGCATGCCTTCTGGTATTTCATAAATACACCATCCATAGACACTACCTTATCAAGCACATGGCTACCTCCTCAAACAATTCATCTAGGCTCGTTAGACAGTAAATTATCAGTTCAAGCTGATGCTGTATGATCAGATCATGTTTGCCCAAATGTTCAGTGTTTAGAATAAGACGTAAGCATTTATTTACCTAATGTGTTGCAACTTTTTAAAATTTTCACACAGAATTAATTTATATTTGAAACAACAACTGGGTCCCAAAAAAATATTTCTAGTATATGTGTTTTAATCTTCCTAAAGGTTTCTATCTGTAACTGAAGTTCCTGAACTTGAATAAAGTGTGAAACATTACAAAATGGCAATCAGCACGCTTTGTTATAATTTACTAGTTTGAAAGAAACTTGCTGGTTGAAGTTATATTGCTCATAGAATTCCATCATGCCACTAAGTGAGCTTTGTGACTCTTGGCAGCAATTTAAAAAGTTCCAAATTTTCATTTAACTCACGTTTTCCATGAAAGGAGAAGCACTGAAATAAAAGTAGTTTGTTGTCTGTTAACTTCCACATCGTGAAACTTAATGTCAACACTTCCTCTCAGGCTGAAGACAGTCCTCCTCATTTCAGTTCTAAAGGATCATCTCTTCACTCTAAAGCTGTACCCTTGAGTCCTAGTCTCTACTACTGGTGGAAGCATCATTTCTACATCCACTCTTTCTGGGTCTCTCAGTATTCTGTCAGTTTGAGTCAGATCCCCCCTCATCCTTCTAAACTCCACCGCATACAGACCTGAATCCTCAACTGCTCCTCACATGCCAAACCTTTCATCCCCAGGATCGTTCTTCTAAACTGCCTCTGGAATCTGTCCCACAACAGCACATCTTTCCTTACATACAGGGCCCAAAACTGCTCACAATATTTCAAATATGGTCTGACCAGAGCATTGTGCTGCTGAGACTGTACATCTCTAACTCTTGTATTCTAGCCCTCTTGAAGTGAATGCTAACATTGCCTTTGTCTTCCTAACTGCATGTTAACCTTAAGAAAACCCTAAGTAAGGATTCCCGAGTCCCTTTGTGCTTCAGGTTCCCAAAGTCTTTCCCAATTTAGAAAATAGTCTTTGCTTCTATTCTCGCTACCAATAAGCTTCACCTCACATTTTCGCACATTGTATTCCATCTGCCACTTCTTTGCCCACTCTCCTACCCTGTGCAAGTCCTCCTGCAGCCTCCCCGCTTCCTCAACACTATCTGCGCCCCCCACCTATCTTTGTGTCATCTGCAAACTTAGCGACAACACACTCAGTTCCTTTTGGTTTGGACTGAAGTTGTAGGCTCACTTCCCAAAGTAAAATGTGAACTTTCATGGCAGTAAGCACCTTTTCATAATGTCAGCTCTGGTGCATGGACCTTGGACTATAGCTTCCAGGAGCAGTGGGTAATTTAATCAGCCACCAAAACTGTACTTTTCTCTGTTATCAACTGAAATGTATAAGCAGCAGTCAACTGTGTACAGAACAAAAGATGAAGTGAGCCAAACACAGAGCATAGAACAATACAGCACAGAACAGACACTTCGGCCCTTGATGTTGCGCCAACCTGTGAACTAATCTAAGCCCCTCCCCCTACACTATCCCATCATCATCCATATGCTTATCCAAGGACTGTTTAAATGCCCCTAATGTGGCTGAGTTAACTGCATTGGCAGGCAGGGTGTTCAACACCCTTACCACTCTCTGAGTAAAGAACCTGCCTCTGGCACCTGTCTTAAATCTATCACCCCTCAATTTGCAGCTATGCCCCCTTGTACAAGCTGAAGTCATTATCCTCGGAAAAAGACTCTCACTGTCCACCCTATCTAATCCTCTGATCATCTTGTATGTCTCTATTAAATCCCCTCTTAGCCTCCTTCTCTCCAATGAGAACAGACCCAAGCCCCTTAGCCTTTCTTCATAGGGCCTGCGCTTCAGACCAGGCAACATCCTGGTAAATCTCCTCTGCACCTTTTCCAATGCTTCCACATTCTTTCTGTAATGGGGTGACCAGAACTGTACGCAATATTCCAAGTGAGGCCGCACTAGCATTTTGTACAGTTGCAGCATGACATCACGGCTCCGGAACTCAATCCCTCTACCAATAAAACCTAACACACCGTATGCCTTCTTAACAGCACTATCAACCTGGGTGGCAACTTTCAGGGATCTATGTACATGGACACAAAGATCCCTCTGCACATCCACACTACCAAGAATCTTTCCATTGACCCAATATTCTGCCTTCCTATTATTCTTCCCAAAGTGAATCACCTCACATTTATCTGCATTGAACTCCATTTGCCACCTTTCAGCCCAATTCTGCAGTTTATCCAATTCTCCCTGCAACCTGCAAGATTCTTCCACACTGTCCACCACTACTCCAATTTTACAGTCATCTGCAAACTTATTAACCCACCTACCTATGCCTGCGTGCAAACATGCATGTTCTGAGATTAATTCTTGTCCCAGTTGCACCACAAAGTGGACACCAGACTCCACTAATATTGTTCTGTTTACCTGATTTAGGCAGGGGAGTGCGTAACTCACAGCCTGTTGGACAACACACCAGCTGCCAGCCGAGTCTAATGGATCTGGGGTAGGAGAGGTCCAGGTCTCCTCACCTTCATTATCATTGGTGGCAGCAGTAAAATGGCTTAAGCTTCCAGGTCTAGTCAACTAAACACATTGTTGAATGAAGACATGAATATTTTTTGTCTTTCATTCATCTGGACTTAAAATGCAAAACAAGTGCAAAAGGAAACAATATCTATACAACATTAGAAGAGGGTGCTGATTAGATGGACAATGGTTAGCATGGAGATGCAGCAGGAACTGCTAACTGTCTTAGTTATCTGCTTAAGTTTGTAGTTTTGTCTCAGGACACCTTGGAGATGCAAGTTAGGGATCCTTTGGGTGGGTGTGTGAGGAACACTTTGAAAATGGGGGGGAGGGAACAGGGATTTTTTGGGGAGGTTAGTTCCCATTTAGGACCACTAATTGTGGAGAAGATTGCATTTAAAATATGCACAAATGATGCACCCCTTGCAAACATCAAATTGTGAAGATAATAAAGTGTGAAGCTGGATGAACACAGCAGGCCAAGCAGCATCTCAGGAGCACAAAAGCTGACGTTTCCAGCCTAGACCCTTCATCAGAGAGCCTTTTGTGCTCCTGAGATGCTGCTGTGTTCATCCAGCTTCACACTTTATTATCTTGGATTCTCCAGCATCTGCAGTTCCCGTTATCACATCAAATTGTGAAGAGTGTTTTTGTACTGTTTATGAATAGAAGTGATTTTCTTGATAGAATATAGCCTGCAATATAGGACTTTTTTCTCTCCTTCACGAATGGGTACAAGTAGATATTTGATGATTTGGCATGGCTGCTGAAGGGGAGAAAGATGGTGGGTAGAAGTAGGCGCAAATTGGTGCAGGGGTATGGGTATGCGGGGCAATGGAGATGATAGAAAGATATAGGATGGCATGGAGAATATGACAGGGTATGGGATGGGTAAATAACAATAAGTTGTATCACTTGGCATGCATGGGAGTATGTAAGAGTTGAGGAGCCAGAGAAATTTTTTTTTAATCTTCCTTTCTTTTCAGAGAGGTAAGGTACTCCTTTGGACCTAGTCCAGCGACACCTTGGGTAGAGATAAGGATCCTTTAGCAAAGGTAAAGCGCGCTTCATTGGAGGGAAAGTACCTATTGAGATTATGAAAAAACAAGCCTATGCATAAAAAGTGCAAAAGGTCATTGGGATTGGTAAAGTTGCCAAGGAACTGTCCAAAAACATGTGATGTTACAAATCACAGTGACAGGTACTTCAGAGAGCTTGTTCACATAAAACCACTGAAGGATTTGTGTTACATGACTGATTTCCCAAGCTATCATTTTCACAATGGGATACCTATTGATGGACTGCTCAAACTGCTTATTACCTGAAAAGTTGTTGACATAAGAGATTTAGTGCACTTAAAGGATGAAGTATTTAAGTGAAAGGTTTCTATTCATAAGTCATTGAGCACAACAATGAAATATTTGTTTTCAAAAGGAATTAGTTAAATCAATTTCAATGTATTAGTTTTGCATCATTAAAGATGTTTTTATTCAATAGTCCTGTTTTTAGAAGACCGTATACTCAAGTGATAGGATCGAGCCTATAGGAAAAGTCTAATCAAATTAATTAATATTGTAAGCGGTGTTAACTGTGCCCTCTATACTGTGAAGTGCCCATCGGATATGGAAGGCCTTAAGCATACAAGTGGGCATGCAGTGCTCCTTCTTCAGCCATAGTTGCTGACGGACCAGCAGTATGTTTATATAATTTTCTGTTTTTGTCTGTGGGATATACTTTCAGTTTTCAGTTCGGTCAGTGTCATTGGTGATAAAGAGTTGCATATTGTTATGTATCACTTTAGCGAAAAAAGTTTGTGCAGTATTTGCAATTATTTAACATTGAGCAGCATTTAGAGTTATGTAATTGCCTAGATGGCATTGGACGCTGTATACATGCTGATGATAAAAGCCAAACTGATTCACATTATTACAAAAGAAAACTATGCTATATGCTATTTACTTTGCATTTTCTAATATTTTTCAGTTAGACCCTACATTCTAGTTATGAAGAAAATTACACAACAATAGGATATGAACTTCAAGAATTAAACTGAATTGAATAAATGAACTTGTTGGATTTAAAAGCAATGTAATATTCAAAAACACAACATAATAATGCATGGAAAAGTCTGTGAGTGTGGACAGTGAAGTATCCAATAATGTAGAACTGGTTCATCAGGCCAGACTATGGGCTGAATTTTTATAAAATTTGATGGTGTCAATTTCAGGGAGTTCATGGAGGATTTCTTACCATGAGCCCCAGCAAGTTTCCACATGCACTTTTACTTGTTAGGTAAGCACCATGTCTCCAAGAGCGCCATGCACACACTATCTTATATCAGCAGCAGCAGAAGGGCTCACTGAGGCCACAACCTTTCAGCGTTCATTGCATTGACACCATATTCAAACTGCAGCTACACACCAATGCAAACAGTACAAGCCAGAAATTCTCCATCCCAGCTTTCCTGAGGGAGACAACTGATAGAGACAAATTGACACCCCGGTTTGTGGACAGGGACCTGGAGGCGCTGGTTGCCAGGGTGGTACAAAGAAGTATCATCTCTCCAAGATCACCAGAGTAGTCCATAGCACCAGACCCTGTCAGACTGGTCTGAATTTGCCACCAAGGTATTTTTTGTGGATTGGAGGAATGTCCTGCAGTATAGAAAGATCGTTAATGACCTTCTGTGCTTCACACTTACTCTAACTACTACTACACTCACATCTCGCCAAAGCGCATGGATTATCCCTGTTTCTATTGCCTGCAGCATCTTTCCTCACTGGCCCTCACCTATTTTATTCTCCAGCTCCTTCCCCAGAAAACTAAGCCTGCATGCCCTTTGAGTTTCCTATTCATTCACTCAGGCCAGTCAGCTCCTCTCCTGCACTTGCATCAGTACCAATAGCTTGTGTCAGCCACATTCATCTAAACCCCACCCTTATCTCTCTTTTCAGGACAAAGTGGCCCACAATAAAGTTGGAAAGGTCAAGATGTGAGCTGGAATGACCTGCATTCTTCTCCTTACCCACTACCTGCTCATGTGGCAATTGTGTGACCTCAATATTCCAGCAACCTTGTAATGCTCATGGTGATGTGTTGCACTGCACATACATTACCACTGCAGTGAATGCATTTTTAAGATGCTCAAGCTTCTAAACCTTTTAGATTATTATTAAGAGGCAACATATTCCCTCTCTTGTCTCGGGCAAACGCTGCTGATAACCATGCTTGATCTCGAAGAGACTAGCTTGTGCAGACTTTTCCTGCATCTCTGAGGAAGAAACTACAGATCACTCAAAGGAAGTACTGACAAGGCTATTAGGCCATTTTTCAGTTCGACCTTACATTTCAGTAATAATAAAAACCATGGAAAACTGTAAAATTAGACTCCCAGACATCTATAAATAAATAAATTTAATTCATCAGATGGATTTAATTCAGCTCTCTCAGAGGTAGTTAATCTATATAGTCATACAGACAGAAACAGATCCTTTGGTCCAACCAGCCCATGCCGAACATAATCCCAAACTAAAGAAGTCCCATCCGCTTGCTCCTGGCCCTTTTCCTTCCAAATCCTTCCTATTCGCGTACTTATCCAAATGTCCTCTTAACATTGTAATTGGACCCATATCCATCACTTCTTCAGGAAGTTCATTCCACATGCGAACCAGCCTCTATTTAAAAAATTTGTCACTATCAATCTTTTTTAAATCCTTCACCTTAAAAATGTGCCCCCTAGTCTTGAAATCCCCCATCCTTGGGAAAAGACAACTACCATTAATTATAATTATACCCCTCATTACTTTTTTGCCTCTCAACCTTCTACGCTACAGTGAAAAATTGTTCCAGCCTTTCTTAATATCTCAAACCTTCTATACCTGGCAGCATCCTGGTAAATCTCTTCTGAAACCTCTCTAGCTTAATAATATTCTTCCTATAACTGGGCGACTGGAACTTGACACAGTACTCCAGAAGAAGTCTCACCAATGTCCTGCACAACATCAACATGACTTCCCAACTCCTAAACTCAAATGACTGAGCAAATGCCTTTCTAAACACCCTGTCTCTGTGTATAATAAACTTCAAAGAATAATGTACCTGAACTCTTAGGTCCCTCAGTTCTACAACAATACCCTTGGCCCTATCATTAATTGTATAAGCCTTACCATTGTTTGTTGTACCAGAATACAACGCAGTCATACAGTCATACAGTAATAGGGCATGGAAACAGGCCCTTCAGCCCAAACTGGTCCATGCTGACCACGTTGCCCACTCAGTTAATTCCAATTGCCTGTATTTGGTCCATATCCCTCTAAACCCTTCCCATCCATATACCTATCCAAAAGTTTTTAAATGTTCCTATTATACCTGCCTCAACGACTTTCTCTGTCAGCCCATTCCATATACACTCCACTCCCTGTGTGAAGATGTTGCCCCTCAAGTCCTTCTCAAATCTTTCCCCTCTCACCTTAAATGTATGCTATCCCTGGGAAAAAGACTGTATCCATCCATCCATCCTATCTAAGTCCCTTATGATTTTATACACTTCTGTAAGGTTGCCTCTCATTCTCCTTTGTTCCAAGGAATAAAGTCCTATTGTAGTCAGCCTCTCCCTATAACTCAGGTTTACTAGTCCTGGCAATATCCTTGTAAATCTTTGCACACTTACTGGCTTAATTATGTCTTTCCTATAACAGGGTGACCAAACCTGTATGCAATGTTTCAAGTGCGGCCTCACCAATAACTTATACAACTGTTACATAACGTCCCAACTCTTATACTCAATGTCTCGAACGATGAAGGCCAGCATGCTAAATGCCTTCTTCACCACCCTGTCTACCTGAGGTGCCATTTTCAATGAACTATGTACTTGCACTCCTAAGTCCCTCTATTCCATACCGCTCCTCAAGACCTTACCATTTCCTGTACAAATCCTAGCTTGGTTTAATTTTCCAAAGTGCAACCCTATTGAATTGCATTTGCCAAGCCTCATGCCACTTTCCCATCTGATCAAGATCCCTTTGTAATTTTTTATAACCTTCCTCACTATCAACGATACCTCCTAATTTTGCACCATCCACAAGCTCACTAATCACACCTTGTGCATGTACATCCAGATCATTTATGTAAATCACAAATAACAAAGGTCCTAGCACTAACCCCTGT
Source organism: Stegostoma tigrinum (assembly GCF_030684315.1). Classification (NCBI taxonomy): domain Eukaryota; kingdom Metazoa; phylum Chordata; class Chondrichthyes; order Orectolobiformes; family Stegostomatidae; genus Stegostoma; species Stegostoma tigrinum. The sequence goes on from NC_081359.1 coordinate 93,327,755, forward strand.
GGCACACTGCTAGTCACAGGCCTCTAGTCTGAGAAACAACCTCTAACCATCACACTCTGCTTCCTACCATTGAGCCAATTGTGAATCCAAGTAGTCATCTCTTCCTGGATCTCATGCGACCTAACCTTAATGACTACCCTGTCATGTGGAACCTTACTAAACTCCACGTAGACAACATCCACTGCCCTACCCTTATCTATCCTCTTGGTTACCACTTTGAAAAACTCTGAAAGATTTGTCAGACATGACTTCCCATGCACAAATCCGTGCTGACTATCCCTAATCAGCCCTTGACTATCCAAATGTTGGTTAATCCTGACCCTCAGTATCTTCTCCAATAATTTGCCTACCACTTGCCATATCTTACATTTAGCCAGATTTAACTCCATCTTCCATTTTTCAGCCTATTGACCGTTTTTTTTGTGTAATAGAATCCTACCGTGTGGAAACAGGCTATTTGATCTAACAAATTTACACTGACTCTGAACAGCATCCCACTCAGACTCACCCCCTTACCCTATGAACCTGCATGGCCAATCCAACTAAACTGCACATCTTTGGGCTGTGGGAGAAAAGTCAAGTACACATGGAGAGAATATGCAAACTCCACACTGGCATTTGCCTGAGGCTAGAATTGAACCTGAGTCCCTGGGGCTGTGAGGCAGCAGGGCTAACCACTGAGCCACCATGGATCAAGATCCCTTTGTAATCTTAGAAACCCTTTTCCGTTGTCAACAGTTGGTGTCATTCACAAACTTACTGACCATACCATCTATATTCTCAACCACATCATTTATATAAATGACAACCAAAAGTATGTTCAAAGCTTAGATCACCATTCATTGCCTTGTGGCCATCATAGCATAACATCTTGTCATGTTTGAATGTAGGATCATTAAACATTGTGAAGTCCTCCAAGTATTGTTAATGCTAACTTGTATTATACAACAGGAAGGGTGAGGAAAGAACAAAGCAAAAAGCTGCATTCTGTTTGGCACTAAACAGAGGCTGCTTGCCTTTCCAGCATCAAAACATTTACCGTTAATGAATAATGACTTCAACTAACTTAGTTCCATTAAAGATAATGGGAACTGCAGATGCCGGAGAATCCAAGATAATAAAATGTGAAGCTGGATGAACACAGCAGGCCAAGCAGCATCTCAGGAGCACAAAAGCTGACGTTTCGGGCCTAGACCCGTCATCAGAGACGGGTCTAGGCCCGAAACGTCAGCTTTTGTGCTCCTGAGATGCTGCTTGGCCTGCTGTGTTCATCCAGCCTCACATTTTATTATCTTAGTTCCATTAAAAGTGGTTTCCAAATATGTCTTGTCTGGCTTGTTGTGTCTGATGCTGTTGCCCTTTATCGCGCTGAAGGTGATGTTCCTCCTGCAGAACATTTTCATCTTCCTCCTTTGAAGAGTTCTGCTGTGCTCATAGGACCTCATCATCTATCAACTTCTCTTTTGTCTGCTCCAGTTAACCAGAACACAGTGATAGGGTTAGAATATGGGTATAACCTAGGGTAAGGTTAGGTGGCTCATTCTGTCTATAGAATACTACAAGGTACTTCCGGACTACCCCAAGTCTGAGAACATCATCTCGAGTAGGTATATCTTGTCTGTCCCACATTGACCCTGGTTGAAGAATTGGTAGCATTGTTCGGCTTCAGTCAAGTGCATGTGTAATGGAATCATGAGCCATGAATGAAGAAGATAGCCTTTGTCCACAGCAGCCATTCTTGTAAGGCAAGCAGCCCTTAGAATTAGGCAGGAACATGTGAGTTAGTAAAGCAGTATCTATCTATTAACAACCTATAACTTACCCGGTACAGACTTCTAAGGTTTCATGTCACTGATCAGAGACAAGTTAGACGTTGATCAAATGAGATCGTTTCCTATTAATGACCTTAGTCACATAAGGATATGGAGCTTTCGACTCTATGTATGCACCGTCTATTGTGCCCTGCACCCTTAATGTTCCAGTAGGTGATATCCCAAGCTATCCTCATTTGGTGGTGGCACTGTATATTGTACATTGTTCACCTGGGCGACATAGCTTTGCAGCATCCTATACTTCCTCTGCATTCTGAGGGACTGTCTGTGGCAAATTCATCTATGTAGGGTGGTTAGCAGCCCCAGAGTTTGCTTATGATCATCCTGGTCTTGCAGATGCATGTGTTTCCCCTCAATTCCTGCGGCCATTCATTGGCATTGGCTACAGTGCCAATAGCACCTGCCATGCCTGGATCCATTGGTGATGGCTCCAATCAGCTTATGTGGAAAATATCAGAAATCAAGCAGTTCCTTTGTAGGGTAATCAGTCACTAGTTGCCATACACAAAAGTGATAACTGATCAGAGAGCTTGATATTTTGTCACATGGATGCTTCCAACAAGGAGGACCATCGGATGTGACTAGATGGACTTTTAACATAGTACACGTTATTCAGGAGGAATTTTTAATTGTGGTAGGACCAGTCACACATTCTCCCCTAAACCACAACACCAAAATGACCCAAGAAAGGCAGCATTATTTAAGGGAAGTACTTTCAGGAGGTGGCAGTGCTGTGATGATTTCACTAGACTGTGTTCTGCAGACATCAGTCTGATTGGGTAGACGGTGAAATTTGAACTCAATAAAAATCATAAATGAAGAAATATCTAGCCTAAGTAAAGACTGGTAAAGAGCAAGTAAGAACAGCAAATTTCCTTCCCTAAAGGGCGTTAGTGAACCAGATGGGTTTTTTTTACGACAATCAACAGTGGTTATGTAGTTGCCATCGGGCTCATGTTACCAGAATGTTACCATTACATCACCTTAACCGCATCCCATCATGCAGCATGTTTGCTGCCTAAATTACTGCCACATGCTACAGGAGTGACAATGAGATAGCATAATGCCATACCGCAACTTGTCCACCTTCTTGACTGATCACAGATTCACAGGATCGGTGTACAAAGAGGCCATTTGGCTCATCAGATTAGCACTAGCTCTCTGAGGAGTTTAACCTCATGCTGATCTACTGCCTTTTCTTCATAACCCTGAACTTTCTTTGTATTTAAGTAAATGTCCAATGCCCTCTGGAATGCTTCAGTTGGATCTGCCCCAACTGTGCTACAAGGCTGTGTTTTCCAGACCCTAAATATTTGCTGTTTGAAAAAAAATACTCCATAAGAAATGAGAGCAGATGTAGACTGAGATAATGGGAACTGCAGATGCTGGAGAATCCAAGATTATAAAGTGTGAAGCTGGATGAACACAGATGTAGACTATTTGGCCCATCAAGTCTACTCTGCTATTCAATTGGATGATAGCCAATTTGATAATTCTCAACTTGCTCCCTTTTTTCTATAACATTTGGTCCCCTTCCTGATTGAAATCTGTTTATTTCAGCCTTGAACATATCTAACAAGTCAGCCTCTACATCCCTTTGTAGGAAAGATTTCTCCAGATTCACTGCCACCTGAGAGAAGAAATTCCTGCTCAATTCTTTCTGTCTCGAATAGGCAACTGTTTCCTCTTGAGATTATGCTGTCTGGTCCTAGACTGTCTAACAAGGGGAACAACATTTCCGCATATACTCTGTTAAGCCTTCTAAGAATCTTGTATGTTACAATGAAGTCTTTTCTCATTCACCTAAGTTCTCATGAATACAGGCCCAACTGATTCAGCCTCTCCTCATAAGACAGTCCCTCCAAGCCTGAGACATTAGCCCAGTGAACCTTGTCTGGACTACCTCCTAGCAGTAAACATTAGATAAGGGACCAAAAACTGCACACAACTCATGTTTATTTCTTTAGCAAAACACTTTAATTCTGTGCCCTCTTGTTTCTACATAGGAATAGTTTCTACCTACCGTTGCTTCTAGACCACTCATGGTTTAGAAATACTTTTACCATTTTTTGAATTCACTTGTAGGACAAGGCCACTGCTGGATAGGCTAGCATTTACTTTCTATTCCAAGTTGCCCTTGAGAAATGGTGTAGAGCTGCTTCTTGAACTTCTGTTGGTCCATGTGCTGTAGAACCACAATGCTGTTAGGTAGGGCAAATCTCTTAGCTTCTCCTTTCCAAGGAAAACAGTCCGAACTTCTCTAATCTTTCCTTATAACTGAAATATCTCATCCCTGGAATGAGTCTTGTACACCTTTTCTATGATCTTTCCAATTCATTTACACCCTTCCTATAGTATGGTCTCCAGGATACTCCAGGTGAGGCCTAACCATTATCTTATATAAGGTCATCATATGCTGCCGTTTATGCAGTCTAGAATACCACATACTGATCATTTCTGGCAAACACAACAAGCCTCCTGGCATTCTGTCTGCACTAAAACAGATGGCAAGACAGAAATACAGTGAGCCTGCAAGTTTTGAATGAAGTAGCAATGCTCTAAAAATCGAGGCAAAGCAAGGATGCTGTGAGCATTAAAGCAAATGTAAATTGAGTGAGACCTAAGAAGGCAATGTTGGCCAGGGGCTGCTCACATGTAAAAACTGCAGCTTGTGAACTCAAGTTACCCGAGTCCCAGCCACTGTCTTGTGCTGGCAGGGATCAGTTCGAATCAGGTCAGCTCAGAGGAAACCAAAGGAAGTGACATAAAGTATAAATCCTTATTTGGTGGAAGAGTAATGATATAATGCTAACACTGTCCATGGGTTGGAGTCTATAATGAAAAGACACAGACTCACCAGGTGAGGTGAGAAGATAAGGAACAAAAATATAAATGAAGGATTTCTGACACGCCAGCAATGACTTGAAATCAACCTTTGCTGAAGTGGAGGACCCCACACTTGGAAGCGTGGAAGTTACATCAAGGACCTGAGGGAATGTATGGTCAGGATGAGCTTCTGCTCTCAGGTATTAATTTTTCACGGAACATCAGAGAAACCTAGTGGGAGTACGTATAGATTTTAGTCTTGTATGAATTGCATGGCTATTAACCCTTTGTTAACCAAACAGCATGTATTATAACTAACCAATAAAGTCGATTGTTTATTGTTTCAGACTTGACTGTTTCCTCTTTGAGCTGAAACAATAACTGTTGTTGAGGATGGTAACTGGGCGACATAATTGGCATCCCTGGGTGGGCATCGATAAGAAGCAATTTCACTGCTCTGAGGCCGGACCGGCAACCAAAAGAAACCGTCCAGCCTGGGCCCCAAAAGGTGCCAGGAGGGAGAAGGAATTAAAATAAACATAGCAAATTCCACTGAGGTTAATAGTTGTCTTAGACAGAGACAGTGGGTGGGCTCAAGGATAAATCTCTCCATTGAGTCAGTGGGAGACTCGAGTCAGACCTCATTGGCAAAGCACAGAGAGAACTAGAAGCTTGGGTTAAGCAAGCAGTGCTAACCCAGGATGACAAAAAAAGGGGAATCTCCATGTCCCAAGGACTTGGATTGTTTTGATTGGAGAAGACTCCTCCAACCATATGAAATGGGGAAGTGGCTGCAATACGGAGAGTATGCTGATCACACCAGTGGTGAGGGAAAGCCACTGGAGAAAATTGCCCAAGGGAAATTGTCAGACAGGAAATTTAAAATTGCAAAAAAGCCAGCAGCAGTTGGCTGTTTACTTTAGGACTGGATAGAATGTAAGCAACAGGTAAAAGATAAGGAAGACCAGAAGCAGCAGAGGCGTGAGCAAGCTAGAGTAGATTGGGACAGGTTAGAAGAGGAAAATAAAAGGCTGATTGAGGTGGTCGCTTGCCGTAAGGGAAAGTTATTGATTTACAGGGTCAGAAGAGCATGGATTCGGTATATATGGATCAGTACCACTTGCTATGTGAAAATCTGATTCAGGAAAAGAGTAAGCGAGAGTAGAAAGTCCAAGTAGCTAAGTTTGAGATAGAGGGATGGGAGAAACAGTGTAGTGATTTAAAAACTGCTACGAACATGATACAGAGGGCTGCACAGGAGAAGAAAAGTAACACTGGAAATTATACAAAGTGTCAAAAGCAGATAGAAAAGCTACTTAACCAGCTCACCCCTCAAAGAGGAATAATGTGTGCTTTTAGGTCTGAAATAGGGAAGGGAGGTAATGATGGAGATATAGACTGGGGAGACCTAGCCAATGAAGCAGGTAGATATGGTCACAATGATGGCGGGGAGCCTCCCGCTGAAGGTTCAACACCAGCATACGATCAGAAGATGCTGATGGAACCAATGATGCCAATGGGTAACTCTAGCAAATATAATCCTAATTGCTTAAACTTGTCCTCGTATGTTGGTCCCTACATCCCAGGAATTAGTCCAGTAAGCATTCTCTGCATGCCCTCTAGAGCAAGATCCTCAGATAAGGAGACCAAAACTGTACATGGTAATCCAGATGTGGTATCACCAATGTCCTGTATAACCTGTGTGTGAATGAAGTGAGATTAGGTATTGATGAAATGCTAATGCATGCAAATAGGCCTTTCACTAGTGAGAGTCTCATCTATCTCTTCAAACCTTTCGAACAAAATTGGACATTGTTTTCTTGACATTGAGTATCTCATTTTCTCATTCTCACCACATTTTTCTACTCGCTAATGCCTTTTGCATTGACAGGCTGGGAAAGTTTCACCTGTATGACAGCAACAAGTCCTGTCACAATAAATTACACACGAAGGGAACTTGAAAGATAAGTGGATTATAAATATTTATAAATGTACTACTGAAGGTGAAAAAAAATGTGGAAGGAATGTTTGATCATTTCTTGAGACCTGAAGCAATGGAAAATTAGTATCAGCAGGACAAATTGAGCGCTTTCACACATTTCCAATGCTTTTTTTTATCTCAGACTGTTTAAGGCCATTACATCTTATTTGTGTGGCTAAATATGGAAAGAAACAATTTCAGATTTTACCTTTAATGTACATTAAACATTAGAGATGGCATGTTGTTATAGTGGGCAGATTTTTTTTGGCTTAAGTATGAATTACATCAATTTTTTTTGGAGAACTTTTCACCATGAGCTGTAGCAAGATCTCTCATGTATCTTACATAGTCAACTAGCTATCCTGCTCCTATGGTGTGACTTTCTTCTGATTCCATCCACATCTTGCCTTGTGCCATTCCCAGAACAACTCACTACTCAGGCGATATCTGCCAAAAGACTGGCCTCCTTTGCATATGCTCCATCTTTGAAATGCCACTGTGCACCTGGACAAGCATTGGCAATCTGGCATTGCCCCTAACCAGCAAAGTAATTGCACAACAGCAGAAAACCCCACTGCTCATGGCACACAGTCAACATGGCTGATATTATCACCTTCATTGTTGTTTACTTATCCTGCCCTGCAGTTCACTTGTCCATAGTTACATGCCATCTAACATCCACTCTAGATCACCAGTCCTCTGTTCCCAGTGCCTGCTCCTCTGTCTCCATGCCAGCCTGTTGTTGTTTAGGCTTGCTGTTGGATTTCATCCTCCTGCAATTGCCTTTGTCTTCCTAGGAAGGCAGACACAGGGAGCAATATTCTACCAGCAGCTGGGCGCAGCACTCTTGCTTGAAACGTCCAATATTAGGGACTAAAGGAGCAGAAGATGTACCTAGGTCTCAGAAGAGTCAGTGCTAATATACCCTGCAGATGAGGGATGCACACATTCCTCCCAATAGTAAGACGTGCTGCACAGTGACAACAAAGACTATGTCTTCATCATTCATCAGCTTCAGCCTCAGTGTGTGAATCAACTTGATGTAGGTACTTTGTAGGCTGAAGAAGCTGAAGAACCAACACATTACAATAAATACAATAAATAATGATGAAGGGTCTAGGCCCGAAACGTCGGCTTTTGTGCTCCTGAGATGCTGCTGGGCCTGCTGTGTTCATCCAGCTTCACACTTTATCATCACAATAAAGAGAGTGGCTGATTTTCTCTGAAACCCTTCCAATTCCAGCCCTATATTAATGTTACAACACTTCATTGAATTCAGAAAAGACTATCGTTAGACTTACATGACAGATGGTGAAAGAATGGTCCCTGTCTCCCACCGCATCCTTGGAAGTGTCACAAGTTACACAAGGTCACCTTAGCCAGCGCTCACTTCTTTTTAAGACATTGCTGTTAACTTCAGCATTATTGAGGTGCCAACGTTCAACTTGCAAGGACTATTGACAGATGCAAATTGTCTTTGAAACCTAAGCATGGCCACTCTGCAAGCTTTGCAAATGGGGTCCTTATATGAGTGTAATTTATATGGTGTTGGAGTTTGCAAATCCATGCATCATAGAGTTACAGATTCATAAAACAAGGAAACGGGCACTTTGGTCTAACGAGTCGAAGCCAAACATAATCCCAAACTAAGCTAGCCTCACTTGCTGGTTCCTGGCGCATATCCTTCCAAAACTTTCCTATTCATGTATTTGTTCAAATGTCTTTTAAGCATTGTAATTGTACCCACATCCAGCACTTTCTCAGGAAGTTCATTCCAAATGTGATCCTCTGTGTAAAAAATTTGCCTCTTGAGTCTTTTTAAAATCTCTCTCATCTTACCTTAAAAAACGTGTCCCCTAGCCTTGAAATCTCTTGTCCCAGGGAAAATACAACTACCATTAGTTTTATCTATTCCCACCCCCCTTATTATTTATAAACTTCAATATGCTAAAGGATTCTATGTATTCTAAATGGAGGATGGGAACAAAATTGTGATTGCAAGAGCTGCTCCTCTCTTGAAGTGTTTTCAGTGTTGCAGCTGGTTTCCTCAAATTCTAGGAGCAGTGGTTACTGTTTTATAAGCTATTGTGTTGTTTTGGAACTTGTGGGGGATAAAATCAGAACAACAGTGCTTTAAAAAGGAAGAAGAGAGAGACAAAGGTAGTGACTACATGGGAAGTGACTCAAACGGAGAAAGAAACCCACACTGTTGTCTGACCCAGCAGTAACCTACACAGCTAGTGCTTTAGCTATCTAGTTTCAAGTATCTCTAAACATCAGAGTTCATTCTAAGAAAAATAAACAAACAGCAAAATTTACAGCTGACCTTAGAGAAACCTGTGTGCGAGAACACATAGCAGGGAAGCAGCTAAATGTCTTTTTGAAGTCTAACTTCACTGTTTTTCATTTGTAAATCTACAACAGTGAGTAGAGTGGGTTTTCATTCTGATTATATGTTGTTATTGAGATCTGGCTCTTGATTAAACTTTAAAATATAAAAACATAGATATGAAGCTAGCCTGGAGCAGTGTTTTTAGAGCAGTGGGACTGTGCTATTTTCTGGGTCTGTAGATTGTTAAGGTGCAAAGATGGTCTTGAGTAGAGTGATGTGCTCTCCCTGTCGGATGTGGGAAACTGGGGAGAGTTTCCACCTTACTGATGATTATGTCTTTAGGAAGTGTGTTCGGTTGTGAATTCTATTGGATTGCCTGGATCGATTGGAGCAGCAGTTAAAGGCAATGAGGAATGACAGGATTTAGAGAGTGTGATGGATGGCAGTTTCAGGGAGGGAGATAAACCAAAGATACAATTAGTTAGATGGGTTAATTCCAGAAATAGTAGGAGAGGGAGGCAGGTAGTTCAGGAGTCTCCTGTGGATATCCCAATCTCAAACAAGTAAATTGTTATGGAAAATGTAGGGGGTGATGAATTCTCAAGGCAATATAGTGCTGATAGCTAGATTTCTGGTACCAAGGCTGGCTCTAATGTAATAAGGGGTACACCAGGTTCTAAGCAATCGATTGTGACAGGAGACTCACTAATTAGAGGCACAGACAGATAATTCTGCGGCCAACAGCAAGACATCAGAATGGTGTGTTGCTTCCCCAGAACCAGGATCAAAGATATTTCAGAGGGTGTGCAAAATATTCTCAAAGGGCAGAGGGACCAGCAGGAGGTTGTTGTACACATTGGAACTAATGACATAGGGAGAGAAAAGGATGAGATTCTGAGGAGAGAATATTGGAAGTTAGGCAGGAATTTTAAAAAATGGCTCCTCCAGGGTAATAATATCTGAATTACTCCCAGTGCCACAAGCCAGTGAGGGTAGGAATAGGAGGATAGAGTAGATGAATGCATGGCTCAGGAGCTGGTGCAGGGGAGAAGGATTCACATTGAAATGTCTTCTGGAGTAGAGGTCAAAAGCCACACGACATTAGGTTATAATTCAACAGGTTTATTTGAAAATACAAGCTTTCAAAGTGCAGCTCAGTCCTCGGGCATAGTGTGAGAGAGGGTATAAGACACAGACTTTATAAGCAGAAAGGTAACAAGCTTAAAACTGGCCGCCTCTTATTGAATCTTTAATCTGTTAGGAAGGAGACCACTGATTGAAGTGCAAAACCCAGATTCCTTTCTAGTTATTTGCATTTTCAAACAAACCTGTTAGGCTGTAACTTGGTCTCGTGTGATTTTTGATATTGTCTATCCCAGTCCAATATCACCAAATCCACATTCTGAGGTAGAAGTAACTGTATAAGAAAGATAGATTGCACCTGACTTGGACTAATATACTGGTGGAGAGACTAACTGGAGCTGCTCGGATGGATTTAAATTAGTAAGAGGGCGTGGGGTGGGGAAGGGGTGCGTGAGGGTGGGTACCCAGGGGATAGTGAGGAAAAGGATCAGTCTGAGACCGGTACAGCTGGGGGAGAGAGTAAGTCACAACAGTCAGGGCAGGCAGGAACAAAGTAGAGAACAAGGTAGGACTGATAAATTAAACTGCATTTATTTTAATGCAAGAGGCCTAACAGGTAAAGCAGATGAACTCAGAGCGTGGTTAGGAACATGGGTCTGGGATATCATAGCAATAACGGAGACGTGGCTCAGGGATGGACAGGACTGGCAGCTTAATGTTCCAGGGTATAGATGCTATCAGAAGAATTGAAAGGTTGGCAAAAGAGGAGGGGGGAGTGGCATTTTTGATTAGGGATAACATCATGGCTATATTTGGGGAAGATATACTTGCAGTATGTCCAGGGAAGTTATTTGGGTGGAACTGAGAAATAAGGAAGGGATGATTGCCTTATTGGGATTGTATTATAGATCCCCAATAGTGAGTGGGAAATTGAGAAACAAATTTGTAAAGATATATTCGTTATCTGTGAGAATAATATGGTGGTTGAGGTAGGGGTTTTAGCCTTCCAAACATAGACTGCCATAGTGTTAAGGGATTGGATGGAGAGGAATTTGTTAAGTGTGTACAAGAAAAATTTCTGATTCAGTAAGTGAATGTACCTACTAGACAAGGTGCAAAGCTTGACCTACTCTTGGGAAATAAGGGAGCACAGGTGACCAAAGTGTCAGTGGGGGAGCACTTTGGGGCCAGTGCCCATACTTCTATCAGTTTTAAAATATGATGGAAAAGGATATACCAGATTTTAAAGTTAAAGGTCTAAATTGGAGGAAGGACACTTTTGATAGTATTAGGCAAGAACTTCCAAAAATTGACAAGGGGCAAATGTTCACAGGTAAAGGAATGGCTGGAAAATGGGAAGGCTTCAAAAACAAGACAACGAGAGTCCAGACACAGTATGTTTCTGTTAGGGTGAAGGGCAAGGCTGATAGATGTAGGGAATGCTGCATCACTACCGAAATTGAGGTTTTGGCTAAGAATTAGAAGAAAACATATGTCAGGTATAGACAGCAGAGATTAAGTGAATCCCTAGAAGAATATAAAGGCAGTAGGAGTATACTTAAGAGGGAAATCAGGACGGCAAAAGGGAGACATGAGATAGCTTTGGCAAATAGGGTTAATGGGGATTCTCCAAACATATTAAGGTCAAAAGGGTAGCTAGGGGTAATATAGGGCCCCTTAAAGATCAGTAAGGCTACCTATATGTGGTAACGCAGGAGATGGGGAGATATTAAATGAGTATTTTACATCAGTGTTTACTGTAGAGAAGGATATGAAGGATAGAGAACATGGAAAAATAAGCGCTAATCTCTTGAAAAATGTCCATATTACAGAGGAGAAGTTGCTGAACATCTTAAAAGACATTAATATGAATAAATTCCTGGGACCTTATCCAGAACTCTATGGGAAGCTAGGGAAATTATTGTTGGGTCCTTTGCTGAGATATTTGTATCATCAATAGCGAGGTACTGGAGACTAGAAGTTGGCTAACTAAGTGCCACAATTTAAGGAACATAGTAAGGAAAAGCCAAAGAACTATAGACTGATGAGCCTGATATCACTGGTGGGCAAGTTGTTGGAGGGAATCCTGAGGGATAGGATTTACATGTATTTGGAAAAGCATGGACAGATTAGGGATAGTCAACATGGGTTTGTGCATGGGAAATCATATCTCACTAACTTGACTGAATTTTTTGAAGAAGTGACAAAGAAGATTGACGACAGTGGAGCAGCGAATGTAATCTATATTTCCTTCAGTAAAGCATTCAACAAGTTTCCGCATAATAGACTGGTTAGGAAGGTTAGGTCACACGGAATAGAGGGAGAACTCACCATTTGGATACAAAACTGGCTCAAAGATAGAAGACCGAAGGTAGTGTTGTAAGGTTGCTATTCAGACTGGAGGCCTGAGACCAGTGACATGCCGCAAGGATTGGTGCTGGGTCCACTGCTTTTAATTATTTACATAAATGATTTGGATGTGAACATGGGAGATATGGTTAGTAAGTTTGCAGATGATATCAAAATTGGTGGTGTAGTAGACAGTGAAGAAAGCTATCTCAGAGTGCAATGGCATCTTGATCAGATAGACCAATGGTCCAAGGAATGACAGATGGAGTTTAATTTAGATAAACATGAGGTGCTGCATTTTGGATAGGTAAATCAGGGCAGGACTTATACACTTAACGGTAAGGTCCTGGGGAGTGTTGCTGAACAAAGAGACCTTGGAATGCATGTACATAGTTCCTTGAAAGTAGTGTTGCAGGTAGATAGAATAGTAAGGAAGGCATTTGGTGTGTTTGCATTTATTGGTCAGTGCATTGAGTATAGGAGTTGGGAGGTCATACTTAGGCTGTACAGGTCATTGATTCGGGCACTACTGGAGTACTGTGTGCAATTCTGTTCTCCCTGCTGTAGAAAGGATGTTGTGAAGCTTACAGTTTAAGAAAAGATTTACAAGGATATTGTCAGGGTTGCAGGGTTTGAACAGACTGGGGCTATTTTTCCCGGAACATCGGAGGCTTAGGGATGACTTCACAGACATTTATAAATCATGAGGGTGCATGGAGAAGGTAAGTAGACAAGGTCTTTTTCCCAGAGTAGGGGTGTCCAAAATTAGAGGCCATAAGTTTAAGATGAGAAGGAAAAGATTTAAAAGGGATCTAACTGGCAACCTTTTCACGAAGAGGGTGGTGCATGTATAGAATGAGGTGCCAGGGGCAGTGGCGGAGGCTGGTACAATTACAACATTTAAAAGCCATCTGGATGGGTATATGAGTAGGAAGGGTTTAGAGGGAAATGGGCCAAATGCTGGCAGTTGGGACTAGATTTACTTAAGATATCTGGTCGGCATGGATGAGTTGGACCAAAGCATCTGTTTCCATGCTGTATGTCTCTATGACTCTGTGTATTTACTCCTTCAGCCCTTGTGTCCTGGATGTGGATCCTGCACTTTTGTCCATCAGTGATGCTGTCTCCATTTACTCTGAGTATTGTCCCAGCCATTTTCCAATTGCATTTCACTCTGGAAATGGCAAAGTGATGGCAGGAAATGCAGGGACATCGAGCTCCACCTGGTCACCCAGGTACCCCTCCATAGTCTTTTACCTGATACAATGTGACAATCCATTTTCACTAATCATGTCCCATTTGGAAACCCAGCAGACTGAACTCCACCTTTGCTTTCCTCCATGTTCTTCAAGCTAACATAATACCTCAGTGATGCCCACATTCCTCAACATTTTCACTGTGGAGGCCTTAATGATGATGACTGCCGATAACATTTTCCTGAAGTTTGACCATGGTGGATACTCGATGAATATTGGTATGGGGGGGTAAAGACTGTTGGTGGGCTTATGGGTTGGCATGCTGACACTAAGTTTGCATAGGGGCTACATGTGGATATATGGGGGCATTGTTTGCCATTAATGGTATGGAGGTTGGTACAATGGTTTAGATTGGCATGGGAGTACAGGTGAACATGGGGGTGTATGTAGGGACACAGGATGGCACCTGGTCTATGAGGATTGGGGTAGGTGGATGCTGATCACTAGTGACATAGATGAGTATGGATAGGGAATTGGGAGTATATGTAGGAGGGAAGACATATTAGAGGTGAAGCAGAAGAGCTGACTTTGGTTTCAATAGTTTGTTTTAATCTTTCATACAATGCCATATCATACAGCCACATCTTCCACTCAGCCTGTTCTATATGCAGTCTTGGCTCTTGTTCCAGGGTCACCAATCCCGTCTTCAAAGGGACCCTACCTCCCCAGAGCTAAGATTCATCTTCCAGGGTGAGGTTTTGGATTTGTGGAGCTGGGGAATATCTCTGAGTTCTCCATCATGAATGAAAATCAGGCCCAAAGGTGTGTAGCATATTAGGAGTTCAAAAATATAGGGGTTAGACTGTTTTCTGAAAATCATCTTTTAAAAAATTCCCGATGTCCTGCAGAAATTCATTGAGTAGATCACTAACCTTATACCAGTGGTTATCCATTCAACTTACCCTATTTGGATTTGTTTCATACAATGATCCCTTAGAAGGAGTACACTCATTTGATCAAATTGCTTTGTTTCTTCACATATGCCTTTTATTTCTCACTTTATGATTCTTAAAAGGATTTTCCAAGCATGGTAATGAGAAAATATGATACCATTGCTTGGATTGGTTATATGCTAGATAGGACAATGAAGTCCCGATGCCTTGAAATATTCTGTAATCCACAGAGCTTCAAAAAATGACGTTGTAGACTTGAGAGTTGAATAATTAGGCTTGCAGGTCTGAGACAACCCAATCCCACTGGCTATTCTTTTTTATCCTCTGACTTAATTGTTCTATTCTAATACATGGTATTTCACATTACGCCCTGTATCATTTGAATTATTCCCTTCCCTTTTTCAAAAATTGGGATCTTGCTCTCATTTCAATGTATATCAGAAATTTGATTCAACTGTGCCCTAGATTACTGAAATTTAATGAGGATTAAATTAATTTTACTTTAAAAGAATAAATATCCAATCGACTTCAGCAGGGTCCAATTATCTCTGCTATATCTAAAACAATGAAGCATTTCGCTTCGGTTTTGCAGACCAGCGTGTTTTTTTGGGTCACAGTCAGCTGGAAGAACCATGTTATAAACTGAATAACACAGGGTGCAGGAGGTGGAAAATATATTGCTTACCCAGTACTGTAACTAAAAAAAGATTTTCCACTTGCACTCTCTTTATCCACCTTTCATAATAACCAACAAGTCATTTTGTGTGCATGACCTTCCAATCTGTCGGTAAAGAAACAGGGGCAATGCTATTTAGCATTTCAAATATAAAAAGTGAAAATGAGATAAGAGTTGAATTGGGATGGAATATTATACAAAGGAGGACCAGTAAAACAACAATTGTGGGCTTTGACAGATCATTTAATTATTAAATTGTGTAATTAATAACATGATTCATCAAATTTACGAATTTAATGAATAGTACTTCTGTCATTTTGATAAAGTGGTTTTGAATGGTATATTAGAATTGTTAAAAAGAGTGCCAGCCTTGATAAAGATGGAAATATTCTTTTTTGGAAGAATTTGAAAGCTCCCAATAAAACCTAATAAGGGCTCTTATCATTTACAAAATTATACAGCTTGTCAGGAAATGCTGCACAGTAACTCAATACATCATGAAACCTTAGCCTGAGAAAGTACTTACTAAACAGAAAAATAGGAATAATCTTATAAGATAACAAAGTGTGGAGCTGGATGAACACAGCAGGCCAAGCAGCATCTCAGGAGCACAAAAGCTGACGTTTCGGGCCTAGACCCTTCATCAGAGAGGATACTCTCTGATGAAGTGTCTAGGCCCGAAACGTCAGCTTTTGTGCTCCTGAGATGCTGCTTGGCCTGCTGTGTTCATCCAGCTCCACACTTTGTTATCTTGGATTCTCCAGCATCTGCAGTTCCCATTATCACCGATATAATAATCTTATAAGGTTAGTTTTATTTACATTTAATTCAACCTACTTGACATGTATCATGGTTTCTTACGAATGTTATGTTCCATGAGTCGATACTATAGCATACTTCTCTGTAAGTGAAAACATTTTCTTTAAGCAAAATTCTTATGAATAGGGAGGTCTTTCTAAACTATCCTGATCCATCATCCAAAAGAGCCAAACAACATTTTTCCCACATTATTGCATATTATTGCATTGAACTATTTCTTACATTATTCTACAGCTTTATTTATCTAGAAACGATATTTCTATGTGAAGAAGTTCCAAAGTTATTCTACACTGGTTTAAATTTATGTGCTGTCCTTCAAATCCACATAAGAGATTAATTTACTAGATTTAAGTGCATGGTATTGGGAGAAGTGTATTGAGATTGATAGGAAACTGGTTGGAGAGAGGAAACAAGGAGTAGAAATTAATGGGTTCTTTTCAAATTGGCAGGCAGAGAGGTGCCACAGGGATGGTGCTGGAACCCCAGCTTTTCACAATACATATTAATGATTTGGATGAGGGAACAAAATGCAATATCTCCAAGTTTGCAGATGATACCAAGTTGGGTGGGAGGGTGAACTGTAATGAGGATGCAGAGATCCTTCGGCATGATCTCACCAGGTTGGGTGAATGGGCAAATCAATGGCAGACGTAGTACAATTTGGATAAATGTGAGATTATTCACTCCGGGAGTAAAAACAAGAAGACAGATTACTACCTGAATGGCTGTAAATTGGGAGAGGGGAGCCCTCAGTGGGACCTGGACATCCTTGTGTACCCGTTGCTTAAAGTAAGCATGCAGATGCAGCAGGCATTAAAGAAGGCAAATGATATGTTGGCCTTCGTTGCAAGAAATTTTGAGTACAAGAGCAGGGATGTGTATTTCAGTTATGCGGGATCTTGGTGAGGCCATACCTAGAATATTGTGTGTAGTTTTGGTCTCCTTTTCTGAGGAAGGATACTCTTGTCCGCGCGGGAGTGCAACAAAGGTTTACCAGGCTGATTCCAGAGATGGTGGTTCTGACGTATGAGGAGAGATTGCTTAGGGTGGGATTGTTTTTGCCAGAGTTCAGACAAATGAGGGAGGATCTCATAGAGACTTGTAAAATTATAACAGGGCTGGATTGGATTGATGCAGGAAGGATGTTCCCGATGGTGGGTGTGTCCAGAACAATGGGTCATGGCACGAGGATTAGGAGTAGATGATTTAGGATGGAAATGAGGAGACATTTCTTCACCCAAAGAGTTGTAAGCCTGTATAATTTGTTACCACATGAAGTAGACAATATAGAACGTAGAACAGTACAGCACAGTACAGTACAGGCCCTTCGGCCCATGATGTTGTGTCAAAATTTTACACTAATCTTAATGTCTATCTAACCTCCACCCCTACCTCATACTATCATCCATATGCCTATCTAACAGCCGCTTAAATGCCCCTAATGAGGCCGACTCCACTACCCTCTCCGGCAATGCATTCCGTGCCCCGACCACTCTCCAAGTAAAGAACCTACCTCAGACATCTCCCCTGTATCTACCTCCACTCACTTTAAAACTATGCCCCCTCATAATAGCTACCTCCACCCTAGGAAAAAGTCTCTGGCTATCTACTCTATCTATACCTCTGATCATTTTGTACATCTCCATCAAGTCACCTCTAGTCCTTTGTCGTTCTAAAGAGTAAGGTCCTAGCTGTCTCCACCTTTCCTCGTAAGCCCTCTCCTCCACTCCAGGCAACATCCTAGTAAATCTCCACTGCACCTTTTCCAACGCCTCCACATCTCTTCTGCAATGAGGCGACCAGAACTGGACACAATACTCCAGAAGTAGCTGAACCAGGCTTTTGTATAGCTGGAGCATAACTTCACAGCTCTTGAACTCGATCCCTCTATTAATGAAAGCTAACACACAATACGCCTTAACAACTCTATCCACATAGGTGGCAGCTCTCAGGGAACTGTGGACATGAACCCCAAGATCCCTCTGCTCCTCCACACTGCCAAGAATCTTTCCGTTAACCCGGTATTCTGCTTTCAAGTCTGTCTTTCCAAAATGAATCACGTCACACTTTTCAGGGTTAAACTCCAGCTGCCACTTCTCAGCCCAGCTCTGCATCCTATCAATGTCCCTTTGTAACCCAGAACAGCCCTCTGCACTGTCCACAACACGACCGACCATTGAATCGTCCACAAATTTGTTAATCCACCCTTCCACTCCTTCATCCAAGTTGATGCCAAGACATTGAAGTATTCAAGACACAACTAGATATAGCCTTGGGGTGAATGGGATCAAAGGTTATGGGGGGAAAGCAGGATTAGGTCATTGAGTTGGACAATCAGCCATGATCGTGAAGAATGGCGGAGCAGGCTCGAGGGCCGAATGGCTTGCTCCCACTCCTACCTTCTATGTTTCTATGCTTAATTTAAAAGATAATTAGAATCAGCTATCAAGGTATCATCTAACTATGTTACAATTTGATCATGTCTTCTGTGCCATGTTATGGACTGTTTTTACAGCTCTGAAAGCTCGTAACGCTAGCTATATTTGAAAGGTGTAGTGAATATTGAGCTAAGAATCGTAGCTCTCTGTCAATGTAATTCTTAACAATTTAACACAATTATTGATATTGTCCTTTAATCTTTTCTGCGTGTGAGTTGTTAAATTTGTATGCATTAAATGTTATCAAAAAGAATTAATGGAAGAAACATGGAGTTATCTTTTCAATGCGGCTTGCTACTGAATGAAGAATGATGCTACCTGAAAACTCTCTTAGTGAGATAATTCGTTTTATCTGCAATATCAGTTTTAGTTGTTATTTACTGTCTGCAACTGGGTTAGCAATGGGAAAATCTAACTGACTGACTTCGAGTGATGGCTAATGTTTGCCCCGTCCTGTCATTTTGCCCCACAACGCAAAAGGCTGCTTTGAAGGGGAGAGCGCGAAGATGTCTGGGAGTTGTAGTTTGATGTATGCTGGGCCCGGTCGAAGTGTGAAGAGGGTGACTACAGCTCCCATGGTTCTTCCCTAGGGGGCCGGGGCGGGCGCATGCGTATTGGATGGAGTAGGTGGGCGTTGAGCGGGACGGTTGCTGCATCGTCTGCTGTTACCGGTTATGTTTGTGGACGGCGTGAAGGGAAAAGACGTGCCGGCGGGCGGACTTTCTGTTTTGGCGAGGGAGGGGTGAGGGGATAAAAGACTGGCCCAGGTAAGAGATGATGTCTTGGTGAGGATTATTATTGATGTTTATTTTGACGGGAGCGAGTTTGAGGGTGCTGGGCCCGATGGAAGATCCGTTTGATGAAGGGATGAGCTCCTTCACCCTCCCTCAGTTTCCAGCCGCAGGAGGAAAGCATTAGGCCTCTGCTGGTGGGAGGAAACCTGTCAACAGGAGCAGCAGAACCATTTGTTGCAGAAATGGTGCAATCGTGAGCTGTAGTTCATGAGCAGTACAGAAGCAAATTCTCGTCTTTATTTTCTTGGAAGAGGTCGAGGGAGGTGGCATTCACTTTTGCTGCTATTTTAAAAGTGGCTGAGACCATTTGTTCCTAGTTCCACACTTACGCTGCATATCTCCTAATGCATTCTCCTCCTCTGTCTCATAATTGAAGCGGTCAACACCCCAGAACATCCCAAAGTGCTTTATAATTAAGTAGCTTCTGAAGTGTCAGCACGGTTCCGATGTAGGACGGAAGGAAGGTAAGATTTACATATAGGAGTTTGATAAGTAAACATTCGTTTATCGAATGAGAGATGTGCAGAAACAGCCTTTCAGACAATCATGTTTGAGCTAGTTCTCTGAATGACCTTGTCATTGAGTTGTGTCAAAACTTGACAGCTTGACTCTGATTCTGGCATTATCCTGAGAAGTAAACTAGCAAATGTGCAGTATGTGTTCTGGTGTTTAATTATTATTCATTATTAGTGCATTCTCTATGGCAGTGCCTTTGCCAATTAGTGTCCATTTGCCAAGCAATCAACACTTCTGTCTCATTCAGTATAAGTATTCATTTTCCCCTTGACTTGATGTTGCCAATTGTTCTGGTGACTGTGAATGAAAGGCTTTGACAAAATGTCTTTATTAGCAATATTATTGTCTTGATTTTAACTGCTGTGCAATAAGTGATCATGCCTTGAAAGACATAGGCCCTAAGTCCTAGAATTCTCTTTATGCCCCTCTATCTGGTTTTCTTCCTTTTCTGATGTTCCTCAAAACTACTGTCCTGGCTATCTGATCCAGTGTCTCCCTGAGGCTCAATGTTTGTTTTGTTTATAATCTTCCTGTGAAGTGCCTTTGGACTTGATAGTTCTGAAGCTTTTGAAAAAATAAAAAATGTAGCCATACCGATGAGTGTTGACTTAAGAGATTAATTTGACAGGAAAATCACAGCACCATTTGAAAACTCTGCTATTACAGTTAGTAGCTAGCCAGGTGCAAAGTCTTTTTTTTTGAATCTTACTCTTCCAGGAATTGACATTACCAGATATTTCAATTTTCTCTTGAGGAATGACAACTTTTAATGATTATTTCTTGTACTGTTTAATCTGTTTTTGTTGGTTGCTCTTTCATAACTCAAATTGGATCACTGACTAGCAAATATACATTGTCAAATGTGCAGTCAAATTCATTTGGATTCAATTGCATATACTGTGTTGGCAATAACACGTTTTTAGCTACATTATATAACAGGAATGGAAAGTTCTTGGCTGCTGTTTGTGAGTGGTAGTTTCTCCCAGCCTCACCAATAATACAAGTTTTTTTTAAAAGAAGTGATAGATGGTATTGATATCAGTAATAGCTTATGTATTCAAGTAGCAGAGACCAGTTTTTCTCTCAAAGCTGTAGTGGCTGTTTTTTCACTTCCTTGGTGTCGAAGAAATTGCTCACAAAATGGGAATAGATTAACTTGTTTAATTTGCATGCTGAATATGGGAATCTTTTGATATTATTAGATCTTTTGTGACTGTTGTCACATGTCAAAAATGTCATACTGGCTATTAACTACTGTTTTTGCATTAGTAACAATTAACAAAGCTATATATATAAGCAATGATAGATTTTTATTCTGATGTGACTGGTACAGTTAAATACATGAGTTTTGCTTGTAGTTTGTTAAATCAGCTTTTCCATTAGTATGCACCCTCTTTGTCAGGTTTGCAAGCTGAAATTTTATATTTCTTTGGAGATAATATTATAAAACACAATGTACATGCTTCTAATTAAAAGCTCAGAGAAAATAGTGCTAACTTTAATTTTACATTTTCACTATTTTGTCTGCGGGAGTGACACTTTTTTTTAATGTAACTTTTACTTTAAGGTCTATATTCCAATGAGGGCTCCTAAAAGAAGAAATGAATTATAAATGGGTGTACTGTATTAAAATATTGTATAAATGAACTGCTCTTCATTTTAAGAAGGTGCAGAGCTGGATGAACACAGCAGGCTAGGCAGCATCAGAGGAGCAGGAAAGCTAATGTTTCGGGCCTGGACCCTGAAACATCGGCTTTCCTGCTGCTCTGATGCTGCCTGGCCTGCTGTGTTCATCCAGCTCTATACCTTGTTATCTCAGACTCCAGCATTGGCAGTTCCTACTGTCTCTGATCTTCATTTTAGGCCATTTTCCAATAATTATTTCCTCTACTAATTGCTTCTTTTTAAAAACAGTTCCTGTTACTGTCTATGAAAATACTTTCTTTTACAGGATGTTTTGAATTGAAGGGAAGGAAATGATAATACCTGCTCAGTCATGTGCTAAATTAATATTTTAATTTCTATTTGAGGAAGTGAGGAAGGCTTGTTGCCAGATTTTTATGCCTTTCTTACCCTTTGGAAAGAAAGAAAGAATATAGGGAATACAACTATCTCCCAAAATCTCTGGAAGGATGCTGCTTCATTTCATTTTTAAAAAAAAACTCTTAGTGAATAAAGTGATAAATTCTCATTTTGTTTTAATTTATTCATCATTTCCATGTCCATAAAACTGCTGCATAAGGGACCTGATTATTCAAACGATTGGTGTTATGTTGTACGTTGGACGTTACTGTTCATTTAAAGTTAGATTTAACTTTCAATTCACGATGGAAGAAATTTTCTACCACTTTTGCAGCTGGCATTTTTGTCGGTGGTTAAGTAAAATTTGGTAAATTTACAGTTGTGAAGTGCTATTTTGTGTTGAGATGGTTTTGAAATTTGTTGCAAGATGAAAAGATATGAAGTGAATGGTCAAATTTTTATGTGTTGTTACTTATGTATTATATCTATTTGTATCATGTTCAACATAACGTACCACATGTTTTACTATCAGGAATGTGTTTGTGCTTGTTAACATACATATCTTGTTTTTAGTGCTATTCATTACATAAATATCCATTAAGTCAATCAAATAAAATTTTCAATAGAATACTCAATTCCTGCATTCTCTCTTCCCATGCTGCTGAATTTTGAGTTTTTTTTAAATGAATTTGACAGTTTTCTTACTGTAATCCCAATTACTGTTCTTCAGGCTATTCCGTGGAAATGAATTTTTGCTTGCACATTGAAAATGGCAACTTTGGGTCGGGACTAAGGGCTATTAGTATCTGAAGAAATAAAACCCAGTAAATGTTAGAAAATTGGAGGAGACCAGAAAATAAACAGGATAAACAACAAATCCACAATGCATGGCAAAACAATTATTAAAAAAATTTTCACATGGAGTTTGCTGGCTGGGCCAGTATTTAAAGTCCATGTTACATGCCTTTTGAGAAAGTGGTGGTTACTGTCTTAAACTGGTGCAATCTGTTTAGAGGACCCACGATGCTTTTGGGGAGGAAATTCCAAGATTTTGATCTAGTGACGTGTCAGGGACGGTGATATATATTTCAAAGCCAGGGTGCTGAGTGGCTTGAAGGGGAACTTGCAAATGATGGTTTTCTTATGCATCTGCAACTCTTAACCTTCTAGATGGTGGTGGTGGTAATGGTCAGGTCTGGAAGATGCTGATTAAAGAGGTTTGGTGAATTTCTGCAGTGCACCTGTAGATGGTACACACTACTGCTGAGTGGCGGTGGAGGAAAGAATGTTTGCACATGTGCTACTGATCAAGCAGACTGAATTGCCTTGGATGGACAAGGCAGCGGAAGTGTGTGAGTGAGTGTGTGTCTGTATTATTTTTATAAATATTTAGAATTAAATATAAATATTTATAGTTAGCACTTTGGATGGAAGCAGATCATTTCTGTGCACGTTTTGCTGAAAAAAAAGTAACAATTGCTTCATGGTTTCAGTATTTGTGGCCTGTTTTTTTTAAAAAATTCATTCTTATGATGAACAAATAATATCTCTAGGCCATTGCCTCCCCTTGTGGGGAAATTACAGCACATACTGTAATCCACATGTGCCTCTAAAACTTGAAAAATTTATGATGCAAACAGCAGAATCATTCACAATTATAAATACACTCATTTTAAACAAAAGCATTTTTACAGATTGTGAGCCAATGCTAATTGAGGTTTTAAAAAAATTACTGTGTATGATGGAAATCTGAGGCAGAAATGAAATGCTGGAAATATTGAACAGGCTGGGTGGCTTCTCATGGGAAAGGGAAACCGAAAAATTTCTTTTCATCAGAATTGTCTGTTGTTGTGTCAATGGATATGCCAGCTTCTGTCTTACTCACTTAGAAGGAATTATAATTTCTTCATCACATTACCAAGCACCAGATTGTCAAATGATAGCTGCTAATTTACTTCCTCTCTCTCTCTGGTAACCATCAGAGACTAAAGTGACCTGTTTGTCATTATCATGTCATAATTGCACCATCATTAAGACCACTATATGCATCTCCATGTTTGAATTTTCAAATACGCCACTTTCTGGTCTTCCACATGCTTCTTCCTGGAAATTTGAAACTATGCAAAACCCTGTTGCCTGTGGCTTGTTTTGTGCCATTCCATTCACGAAACTTTCTTGTGCTCAATGAATTACTTTAAGCCCTGGACAGTAATGCTGTGACCTTACAATTCTTAACCTTTATCGCCATATCTCCGCATGACGCTTTCCCCTGAATTCCATGTTTACGTCCAGACTGTCAGATACTTGGAACTCATTTTAATTCTATCCTCTTGAGCATCCTGATGGCTGTGCCTTTAATGCATGTGCCCTAAGCTCTGGAATTTATTTCTCAGATCGCTGTCTTCCTACCTACTTTCTTTTCTTTATCTTTGACCAAAAATTTTATCATATGATCTATTTTTACCTTATTTAACTTGATATCGTTCAGATTACCAACCTTCCAATGAAGTGTGTTGGGCGGTTAATTACATTAAAGGGTGTTTGATAAAAATTAGTTGTATCAAGCAAAGTTGGATGAATTTGTTTCACTAAAGGAGTGGATAATTAGCAAAGTGTGAAGCAATCGTACAGTAAGAAATGGGAACAGCAGTTGGCCTTTTAGCCCCTCAAGTCTGCTGCACTATTCGATGTAATCGTGGCTGATCCAATATTCCTTACATCTACCTTCCTATTTTTCCCCCTTGACTCTTGATTTCTCCTACTTAAGGCTGAGATAGAGAGATTCTTGAATATACACAAGGACTCTCCCCACAACTGTGGCAGGAAATTCTATTCACACTCAACCCTGCTGGAGAAGAATTTTCCTCCTCATCTGAGTCTTAAATTGATGCCCCCTTATTCTGAGACAGTGCCATCTCTTCTTAGGCACTCCCGTGATGAGTAATATCCTCTCAGCATTTACCCTGTTGAGCCTTTGAAGAATCTTTTATGGTTCAATAAGATCACCTCTCATTCTTTTCTCGTAAGACAATCACTCCATACCAGGAATCATCCTAATGAACCTTCTCTGAACTGTCTCCAATGAAATTCCTCAAAACTGCTCTCTCTACTCCAGATGTGATCTCACCAGCACCTTGTACCATTGCCACTAAGGCCGTCCCTACTGTTGTACTCCAATTCCTTGAAATAAAAGTCAACATTTCATTTACCTCCCTGATTATCTGCTGCACCTGTGTGCTAGCTTTTTGTGTTTCATACGTGAGTATCCCCAAGTCCCATTACAGCTTTCTGCAGTTTTTCTTTATTTAAGTGCTACTGCTCTTTTGTTCTCCCTTACAAAATAAACAGCTTCATGTTTTCCAACATTATGCTCCATTTGCAGTGATTACAATAATATTTCAAAAATCTCTTGCAAACTCTCTTTCTGCTGTTTGACCTGTCTGTTTCCATTATAGAATCCGAATGAGTCTGAAGAAAACACACTCATTTCTTCAGGAGGAATCAGGGAATATGATATTCTGGTTTCTTGTCTCCTTGGTCCCTTCCAGAATTAAAATTTATCAGGGTAAGAAAAAGTACTAATTGTCATTGCATCAATTCTTTAAAAGCAAAATATAAATGGACATCAGATATTCATAGTTGGTTAGCTTATTTTAACAGTTGGATTGCAAAGCAGAGTAATGCCAATAGCAGCTGTATGAGGAATCTTAATTTTAGTGCGGTGGAAATGTAGGGTTGGGGAATACAGTACCTGGTGTATTTGAACTTGAAAGGAAGAATTGAAGAAAATTTGGACAAATACTAGTCATAGTAATGATACTTACCTAAAATCATAAAAGGCCGAGCCCAAGGCATGGATGCTAGCAATGGAGAGGAGAAAGAGATTTTCATTAGTGGACGAAGAGTTGTCCGGCTGTGTTACCTAGTGGTGCAGGTAAGATCCTGAAGTGTGAGGTTTTAGATAATTACATGCATTGGGAGGCGTTTGGTAACGGAGGGAGTTAAGTAGTGTCCATAAAGGTCACTAACTGTTTCATGCCCCATTTAAGTGGGCACAAATCATATGTATTTCTTAATTATTTAACACAAGTTAGATTAAAAATTGCCCAGACAGCAATGCAGACATCCTGAGCGAATTCAGAAATGTCTGTGAACTGAACATGCAGGAAATGTGAACAGTCTTGATTTTAAAATACACTTATGCAGAAAAAGGTTGATTTTTCTCAACCATATTTTTAGTTGTCCTTACTAGTAGAAATCTTTTGATCTAGACCTTTACATTTTTTCACGAAAAGTGGAAACTATGGTCTAGCTGTGAATACGTTCAGTGATGCCTTGAGTTAACTGAGACCCTGATCCTGCACTACTGCCCTAGAGTTTTAGTTCTGTTTGCCTCAGTTGCTGTACCTCACCATTTTCCTCTATTCTTTCCCCTTCCTACTGCCTCTGTTGCTGAGATTTTGTGATTACACCATTTTGATTTTTGATAGTACTCAAGCTCTGAAGGAGGTCTGTGATAGAACATTAGTGGAAGAGCTAGAAGATTTATTTGAAGGAAAATGCTGTATTTAGGCTTGGGCTGCCTTTGGTCAACAAATTCTGAAAGCCATTACAATAGTTGTATTTGAAAGAAAGAAATATACAACACTAGACTATCTCTCCAGGTCTGTAATGTAGACAGCATACTGCTTTTTTGTTTTATTTTTTAAAGATGCGCATTAGTCTGAGAATGTATATTTTGTACACAATATTTTGGTTGTAGGCATGTTTATCAGGGTTGGGGAGAGATATGGGAAAGAGTTCAATTATATAATCTTCACATTATCTCTGTTTAATTCATATGTAGTAAGGTACTTTTTGAATAACTTATAGATTGAAAGAAAGATTCCATCTTCAAAACGCAAAAAAACGAGCACAGACGTAGAGTCATGGGTTGTACAGCATGGAAACAGATCCTTCTATCCAACTTGTCTGTGCCGACCAGATATCCTAAACTGATCTAGCCCCATGTGCCAGTATTTGGCCCAAATGTCTCTAAACCCTTTCCATTCATGTACCCATCCATATCCCCTTTAAATAATGTAATTATATCAGAGTTTGCCTCTCTGTACCTTTTCAAATCTGTCCCGTCTCACCTTGAACCAATACTGTCTAATTTTGGACTCTCCTACCCTGGGAAGAAAATTCTGGCTATTCACTTTTATCCATGCTGCCCATGATTTCATAAACCTCTATAAATGCACCCCACAGCCTACAAAGCTCCAAGGAAAATAGCTCCAGCCTGTACAGCCTCTCCCTAAAACTCAAACCCTCTAATCAAAGCAACATCCTTGTAAATCCTTTCTGAACCCTTTAAAGTTTAATCATATCTTCCCTACAGTAGGTGGGGAGTGCACTTTAGTTTAATTCAGAGATGTCCCTGTGGAATTCAGTGCTTTATAAAGGTAAAATTATAATATTTTGTCAGTTTTAAAAGGAAAAATAAATTGCAAGTTTTGCTCCAGCAGGGTTTTGTACTGTTATAGAGCACTTCTGCTGTTAAGTGTAACAATCTCCTTGGGCCATAAACCAAATTCACCAAATTCTCTTCCCCGCGCCCCCCCCCCCACCCTCCCATGAAGAAAGTGCCAACAAGAACTTCTTTTTTGTCGTAACATTAGCAAAGATCTGAACTAATGCACATTAAACATACACAAATACTCAAATGATAGTTCAAATTAAAAGGTACATTTGACTTTAATCCTTACAAACCCTGCAGGCTTCAGGAGTTAATGTTGAATTCAGTCATTTTAGGGGCCTATATCATTTACCACCCCAACATTTCTAGTCCTGTCAGCATATGGATTGCTTTTATTGCTGCCAACCCATTTTCACCTGCTAATTATCCTTTTTATTAACTTTTCATTCTCCATATCTCACCATTATGCATCCCTTTGTCGGCCCAACTAATATTCATTTTGTATCAATACCGCAGATGCTGGACAATCCAAGATAACAAAGTGTGGAGCTGGATGAACACAACAGGCCAAGCAGCATTTCAGGGCACAAAAGCTGACGTTTCGGGCCTAGACCCTTCATCAGAGAGGTGGATGGGGAGAGGGAACTAGAATAAATAGGGAGAGAGGGGGAGGTGGACCGAAGATGGAGAGAAAACAAGATAGGTAGAGAGGAGAGTATAGGTGAGGAGGTAGGGAGAGGATAGGTCAGTCCAGGGAAGATGGACAGGTCAAGGAGGCGGGTTGAGGTGGTAGGTAGGAAATGGAGGTGGGAGGAAGGGATGGGTGAGAGGAAGAACATGTTAGGGAAGCAGAGACAGGCTGGGCTGGTTTTGGGATGCAGTGGGGGGAGGGGACGAGCTGGGCTGGTTTTGTGATGCAGTGGGGGACGGGGAGATTTTGAAGCTGGTGAAATCCACATTGATACCATTGGGCTGCAGAGTTCCCAAGCGGAATATGAGTTGCTGTTCTTGCGACCTTCGGGTGGCATCATTGTGGCACTGCAGGAGGCCCATGATGGACATGTTGTCTGAGGAATGGGAGGGTGAGTTGAAATGGTTCGCGACTGGGAGGTGCAGTTGTTTGTTGCGAACCGAGTGGAGGTGTTCTGCAAAGCGATCCCCAAGCCTTCCGGAGAGACCACTCTCTCAGTGACTCCCTTGTCCGCTCCACGCTCCCCTCCAACCCCACCACACCCGGCACCTTCCCCTGCAACCGCAGGAAGTGCTACTCTTGCCCCCACACTTCCTCCCTCGCCCCTATCCCAGGCCCCAAGATGACCTTCCATATCAAGCAGATGTTCACCTGCACATCTGCCAATGTGGTATATTGTATCCATTGCACCCGGTGTGGCTTCCTCTACATTGGGGAAACCAAGCAGAGGCTTGGGGATTGCTTTGCAGAACACCTCCGCTTGGTTTGCAACAAACAGCTGCACCTCCCAGTCGCGAACCATTTCAACTCCCCCTCCCATTCCTCAGACGACATGTCCATCATGGGCCTCCTGCAGTGCCACAGTGATGCCACCCGAAGGTCGCAAGAACAGCAACTCATATTCCGCTTGGGAACCCTGCAGCCCAATGGTATCAATGTGGACTTCACAAGCTTCAAAATCTCCCCTTCACCCACTGCATCCCAAACCAGCCCAGCCTGTCTATGCTTCCCTAACCTGTTCTCCCTCTCACCCATCCCTTCCTCCCACCTCAAGCCGCACCTCCATTTCCTACCTACCACCTCATCTCACCTCTTTGACCTGTCCGTCTTCCCTGGACTGACCTATCCCCTCCCTACCTCCTCACCTATACTCTCCTCTCTACCTATCTTGTTTTCTCTCCATCTTCGGTTCGCCTCCCCCTCTCTCCCTATTTATTCCAGTTCCCTCTCCCCATCCCTCTCTCTGATGAAGGGTCTAGGCCCGAAATGTCAGCTTTTGTGCTCCTGAGATGCTGCTTGGCTTGCTGTGTTCATCCAGCTCCACACTTTGTTATCTACTATTCATTTTGTCTCGCTGTCTTTGGGCTCCATCACCACTTGTTGTTTATTCCTTCCCTGCTCCCACATGTATCCCACCTTTTCCTGGCTACTGTCAGTTCTGAAGAAGGAAATATTGACTCTGCTTTATTTCCACAGATTCTGCCAGACCTGCTGAGGGTTTTCAGCAATTTCTGATTTGTTTCACAGCTACAAGCATAACTGGCATCATGCATTTACAAACTTCTAAATTGATCATTTCTTAAAAATCCAAATAGGGTAACTCTGGAGTCTTATACAACTCAGTTTCAACCCTGAGCTGGATGGGTGGAACTATTATCAGCAACACTGTTAAATTGTCTGACTTTTGGGTCACAACAGCCCTGATAGCTCTGAATTGTTTCTTTTCAATTGACTGACAAGTAACAGTCTGGTTCTGTGTTTGGTTACTTGACTCCCAGCTCTCTAGTGTTGCTCAGCTGTTCATACATCCTCTTGGGTTTTGACCTTTTTTAGCTTGCTTACTTACCATGCCTCCCAGAGCTCTGTTATATGTGTTGATCACCTTCTGTCTCCAGGTCTTTTCCTGTTTGTCAGTCACATGGCTTTCATGTTCTGAATTCCTTTTGATGTTGCTTCCAGGTTAAAGGCCACCAGTTCTTATGGAATTCGATGTTGGAGGAGGCAAACATAGTGCAAAAGACTTGGCTGAAGTATTTGCATCCATCTGTAACCACAACTGCATAGCATTTCTGCTTTTTCCCAAGGCACTGTGCATCTTAGATGCTAGTTCTCAGTCAATTTGAATTTCTACATGTCATACAAAGAAATAGCTCAAGATACTGGATACTACATAGGCTATTTGGCCCTGACAACAATCTGGTGACAGGAGTACGAAAGACCAGTGCTCCAGAACTAACCTCGTCCCTAGCCAAGTTAGTTTTGCTATAGCTACAACACTGGCATCTACCTAACAGTGTGGAAAGTTGCCCAGGTCTGCCTGTGTACATAAAGCAATCCGACCTGGCCAGTTACTGCCCTGTTGATTGACTCCTCATCGTCAGCAAAGTGTTAAGAGGAGTCATTGTCATTGCAAATGCAAGTTGATAGCAATGGAATAACCTGTTCACTGACATTAGCTGGGATCTGACAGGGCTCATGGTTCCTGACCTCATTAGAGTCTTCGTCCAAAAATGCTGAAATTCATTTACGAGGTGAGAGTGACTTGTTTGTTTGTTTGTTTCTCTCTCTCTCTCTCTCTCTCTCTCTCTCTCTCTCTCTCTCTCTCTCTCTCTCTCTCTCTCTCTGTGTCTGTCTGTCTCTCTCTCTCTCTCTGTCTCTCTCTCTCTCTCGTGCTCTCTCTTTCTCATCCATACCCCCCCGCCCCGCCATGGACGATGTTTTTGGTTATTGGATGTCAATCATCTTCATCCCAGGGCTTCAGCAAAGCAGAAGTTCTTCAGGTTACTGTCCTAGGCCCAAGTGATACATCAATGACCTCAATTTATCATGCAGGGAAGGTGTGGGGATGGATGTTTGCTGAAGATTGCACAATATAAGGCATAATTTGCAACTGGAACAGACCATGACTAGCAAGCCTTGGATAGCCGACAGGCTTGGGCTGATAAATGACAAGTAACATTGTTAGACAGCTGTCATGTTTTGGCTGTTTACTCACAAGAGAGAATTTAGCCATCACCCCTTGATGTGCAGCGGTATTACTATTGCTGAAAACTCCTAGTATGTTGATACTAGGGTAACCATTGACCAGAAACTGAACTGGACTAGCTATATAAATATTGTGGTTAAAGGAGCTAGACAGAATCAGAAATTGCTTCTTTTGTTCATGGATGGTGGGGGTCACTGGCTAGAGGGCAGTTGAGGGTCAACTACATTGCTGACAGTCTGGACTCATATGTGGGCCAGATGGTAAAATGGCAGAATTTCTTCCCTCAAGGACATGAGTAAACCAGGTGGGCTTTTGTGACTATTGGCAGTTCCTAGGGTTAAGCTCGTAGTTTATCCCAGATTTTTATTGATTTCTCATTTCACCAATTCATGTCCTTAGAACAATTGCCTGGGTTGTGTTTCTGGTCCAGTGACATAACCACTATGCCCTACATTCTGAAGCTAGTATTGTCATCATGTTCCCCCAATGACTGTCCACAATCTACAAGCTACATTCAGGAGTGTAATGGAATACTATCCACTTTCCTGGATGACTGAATCTCCAGCAATATTTGAGCTTGACACCATTCAGAACAAAGCATCCTGCTTAATTGACGCTCCATTTGGCACCTTCAACATTCACTTCCTTTGACATTGACACCCTGACACCATCTCTAGAATTAAGACCGAAAGAACTGTGGATGCTGTAAATCGGGCATAAAAGCAAAGTTGCTGGAAAAGCTCAGCAGGTCTGGTGCCGTCTGTGAAGGAGAAAACAGTTAACATTTTGGGTAAGGTCACCCTTCCTCAGAACTGGGGTTCTGGGGTTCCTCAGTTCTGATGAAGAATCACCGGACTCGAAACGTTAATTCTATTTTTTTCCTTCACAGATGCTGCCAGACCTGCTGATCTTTTCCAGCATCTTTGTTTCTGTACCTTCTCTAAAATACTCCGCAGTAACTCATTGAGTTCTCTCCTTTCAAATCCTCTACCACCCAGAAAGATAAAATTAACAGATAAATTGGAACACCATCACATGCAAGTTCCCTTTCAAGCCACACATATCCTGACTTGGAACTATATTGGTCATTTTTTTTTCCCACTGTCATTGGATCAAATTACTGGAACATCCTTTCTAACACCATTGTTAGTGTTCCTACATCCCAAGGACTGTAGTGGTTCAAGAAAGCAGCTCCCCATCATTACCTTCAGGGAAATTAAGAGCAGGCAATAAATTATTGCCTAGTTAGCATGCACACACTTCCCATGAATGCATTTCGTTAAAAGAAGAAACTGGACACAGTGAGACAGTAGTTAGCAAAACAGATTGGATTTGCTCCTTATAAATAGAGGTATGAAGTACAAAAGTAGGCATGTTATGCTGAAACTTTATAAAGATCTAGTTGAGCCATGACCAGTTTATTGCATGTATTTCCGGATGAGAGAATAGACATGTATATCCATGACTGGGTGAGAAGTGATATTCTAATATGAGACATTAACTACAAGGTTAGGTGGCAGAAGCCTTTTTTTTTAAACTTTGGAACGATGTAGAATGAGGGAATATTTGAGGAGGTTTAACTAAAATAGTCATAAGAAAACTATTTTCATTAGCCTTTGATGCAGCGTTAGGGGGACGGATTTAAGGATTAGGTAAGAGATAGAGGCGTTGTGACAAAGAACTCTCATGTATCAAAAGGTACTGATGTTGAACTTGCTGCCTAATGAGGGAGGAGGAAACTGAGAAGATGTGATTTTGAAATTGGCTAGGCATTTGAGTAGAATATACTTGTAAGGCTGCGGTGAATGAGTGTGGGGAATGTTACTGATCAGATTTCTTAACAGCTGAAATGAATTCATTAGACCAAGTGGCCACTTCATTTACCATCATTATTCTGACACTCTGCATAATTTTTGGATCTGTAACTGTAGTTCTTAACTGGTGATTCAGACCAAACATCTCACTTAGATCTGCAGGTATGTTTATATTTTAATGACCTGTATTTTGTTTTCATCTATCTTATAAACAGAATGAAAGCTAACCTCCATTGTTTATCTGCTGTCATGATTATAGACTGATGTGTACTTGAGTAATTTGTGAAGACTTCATGTAAGCTAAGAACTGCGGATGGTGTAAATCAGGAACAAAAACAAAATTGCTGGAGAAGCTCTGTTCTGAGGAAGGTTCACCAGACCTGACACGTTAACTCTGTTTTTCCTTCACCAATGCTGCAGAGCTGCTGAGCTTCTCCAGTGACTTTGACTTTGTTCATGTAAGCTCATAGTTAACATCCTTTCAGCCTTTGTGTTTCAATTTAACAGCCACGTGGATTATGCTTGTGACTAGATAAATTTGTTATTGAACTATTGCTGAAGGTTATTTAAAAATAATAAAACTTGTTAGCTAAAATACAGATACGGTGATTGATCCGAGATAACCAGGTGTGGAGACGGATGAACACAGCAGGCCAAGCAGCATCTTAGGAGCACGTTTCGGGCCTAGACCCTTCATCAGAAAGGGTCAAGGCCCGAAACGTTTTGTAGTCCTAAGATGGTGCTTGGCCTGCTGTGTTCATCCAGCTCCAAACTTTGTTAGCTCGGATTCTTCTGCTGCTCCCATTAACTCTGATACAGTGATTGATCCCACAGGTTCTGGGTGTGAGTGAAGACTCCTTTCTTCCAACCTCTTGTAACAGTGTATTTTGTGACTGTCGGTAGTCTTGTTCAGCACAGCAGCTCTGCGATATTTCTGGCTACCTCCCTTTGGTGTTTAGATGATTCTATTCCAATCTCTGTACAAAATGGTTGCTACATTTTATACAGTTCAAAACTTTGAAGTAGCTGATATCCGAAACTGTCTTATTTTCTTCTTGGACATTTGGTCAATCCAGGTCTGGAAAATCCAATGTTTTTCAGTTGAGATAATTAACTATATAATTTTTAGTCAAAAGTTAAGCATAACTTTGTCTGTGTGTATAGGAACAGTTATTCACACCTCCTGGGAAACCGTTGTCAGTGGGTTTATGTTTACCCTTGGAAATGCCCACAGAATTTTAATGTCGTTTGAGATACGTGCAATAGGGTTTCAAGACCAACTGGATTCACAATTGTAGTTAGGTGGCCTTGGAGCTGTTTTGTAGGACCTCTTGTGTCTGTTTTAAAGATAATGAACTTTCTTCACAAAATATATTGTAATAACCATACATTTGTGATACTACATTAGTTGCCTTAGTGTAGCAGGCGCTCATAGGCAAATTTCATGTCTAGTGCAGAGGGCAGCTATTCTTCTGGTGGTGATCTTATCGTGCTCCTTATGTGAAATGCTTTAAATGTTAAACTAAGCACCGGGGACCAAAATAACCATAGATTTGCAAACACATATTAGGCATAGCTGCAATAGCACAGTAAATAAGAAGTGGAAGAGGTAACTATGATCAAGATATATTAAAAGACTGTGGAGGTGCTGCATATACAACTGTGGTGCTCACATGAAATTTTGCCAGTTGAAAACAAAATCACTCCTAGCCTGGATTAGTAACGCAGCTGCAAGCAAGGGTGTTATGTGCACGTGCCAAACTTAATAATATTCACAATTCATAGGTCCTAAAGACCACGCTGTTCTGATTATTCCATCTTTCCTAGGTCTGTCAATGGGACAGTGGAAGAGAATAATGTTTTCCTTTAGTTTGGAAGGAAACTTTAAAAATAACCTTTATCTTTCACATTGGTTTTCACTCAAATTAGTGGACATTTAACAAAATAGAATAAAAAGACTTTTGTGTTTATATAATACAATAGGCTTGTTTCCAATTGTTTAAAAAAGTACAATATCTTTCTTTGTACTATTTGTTTGTCTATTTAGGTCATTGCTGCATGCTTCATGCTTCCTGACTACTACTCAACATTGAGAAATTTTTTGAGTTAGCAGTTCCATTAACCTATACAATTTTAACCTGTCTTTGAGTTGAAAGAAGTTGTGCTCCATATTTGTAAACAACAACGGACAAAAAATATATTTAAGTCCAAATTAAAATAATTTTCTTCCAACAAAGATGTCATAAATAATCTTGGGCATTTAATCCCCTAAAACAGTTTTATAAGGTCAGTGCAACTGTTTAAAAGTCTTTATAATTAGGAAACCTCCAGTGTGAAGACTTGGAATAGTCGTGTGTTATGTAGGCTAATTATGTCTTGCAGCTTCATACATTTCCCTAGGGTTCAGCGAAGGAACTGTGCACCTAGTCCTGAAAATTTTGGTTGGGATCTCTGTTCAGTATATCTTGAATCTTGAACTGTGTTGAAAATGTGGGCGTTATCAAATTTTCAACAGTGTTAAATTGGTTATGTTTTGCTCAAAGAAATTGTGCAAGTCCCCTTTGGTGCGTGCCGCTGAATCATCAGTTTCGAACTAGTAGGATACGTACGTAGATCAGTCGAGCAATATTAGCTGGGGAAACTGCAGCAAGATATAGATCTCCTAGCACAGCAGCAAAGTGTTTTTGTTCTTTTTTAGGTTCCAAACAGCATCTTGTTTTTCCTCTGTGCAGAATGCCTCAACAATTATAAACTGTCTGCACCTTAAGATAATGTAATGCTAAAAGCCAGGTAAGAATTGTTAATTCCTTTTGGGTAAATAATCTTGACTTTTAAAGAGAGGATGAATACAGTGCGGAACCCAGTATGCCACTATGTCGCTTTAAACGGTTTGATTGAACAAAGCTTAATGTCTTTTCCTTTTCAAGTTTCCTGAGTTCGTAGAGCATTTGATGATAAATTATAGTTTTAGATACTTGGTCACTTAAATGAATAAACCTGAATAACAATTTTGCTATTGTGCTGTTATTATTTGCGGCAGCTGTGGTTGATTTTGAAATATTTGGCTTGAATATTTCCAGTCAGAGCAATAAACAACAGTTATATTATATATTAGATTCCCTACAGTGTGGAAACAGGCCCAACAAGTCCACATCGCCCCTTGAAGCATCCCACCCAGACCCATCCCCCATAACCCACACAACCCTGAACACGACGGGCAATTTAGTATGGCCAATCCACCTAAGCTGCACATCTTTGGACTGTGGGAGGAAACTGGAGCACCCAGAGGAAACCCACGCAGACACGGGGAGAATGTGCAAACTCCACACAGACAGTCGCCTGAGGCAGGAATCGAACCCAGGTCACTGGCGGTTGAGGCTGCAGTGATAACCACTGAGCCACCGTGCCGTTATACTTGACTGAATACTAAACTTCTTCCATTAGGAAGCACATCAATGCAAAAGTGTCTTGGTGATGCATTGGGGACTGATGTCTGAATGCATTTACTACAGCAAAGAAATGTGTTTTCTCAACAGCCTTGTGCAAATGCAAGGATATCTGCCAGATGTTAATCCTTTTGATAACTTGTGTGTCACTAAACCAATTTTTACAGCTATAGAGTTGAAACATATATAAAAATTGTAAATGCTTTGAAATAATTAAACATTGTTTAATAAAAAAATTCAATTTTCACCCTTTTCCAAAATGATTGAATTCCTTTGTTCTTCTGTCGGCATTGGACTTACTGGTCCATTAACTTAACCAAAGATAAGTTGGATTCAGTAATTCTTGCAAGCAAACCTCTGCTTCCTTATCCATTGTGGTGTATATGATTCTAGCTTACACTGCCATGAGCACTCGCTGTCCTCTGAATTGAACTTAGAGTCACAGAGATGTGCAGTACGGAAGCAGACCCTTTGGTGCACTCATCCATGCTGACCAGATATTCTAACTTAATGCAGTCCCATTTAGTGGTATTTGGCTCATATCCCTCTAAATCTATTTGTATACCCTTCCAAGTGCATTTTAAATGTTGGAATTGTTCCAGCCTCCACCACTTCCTCTGGCAGCTTATTCCATAGGCTGGCCCTTTTAAATTGTTCCCCTCTCATCTTAAACCTGTGTCCTCAAGTTTTGGCCGCTGCTACTTTGGGGAAAAGTCGTTGGCTGTCCACCCTATCTATGCCCCTCATGATTTTATAAACTTCTATAAGCTCGCAACTCTGCCTCAGATGTTCTAGGTAAAATAGCCCCAGCCTATTCAGCCTCTCCCTATCGCCCAAACCCTCCAACCCTGGCTAAATCCTTCTATATCTTTCCTGAACGCTTTCAAGTTTCACGATATCCTTCCTATAGCAGAGAAACCAGAATTGAACACATTTGTTAAGCCACTTTTGGAATACTGGCTAGTTCGGCAGGAACTTGACCTCCCAATTCCTAAGGTCAATGCACTGCCAATAAAGGCAAGCATACCAAATGCTGCCTTCAATCTCCTGACTGCCTGCGACTACTTTCAAGGAGCTATGAACCTGCACTCCAAGGTCAGCAACACACTCCACAAACTTACCGACCTGCCCTGATTTGCCTTTCCAAAATGCAGCATTTCACATTTATCTAAATTAAACTCAATCTACCACTCCTTGGCCAATCTGCCCATCTGACCAAGGTCCTGTTAGTACTCTAAGGCTACCTTCTTGGCTGTCCTGATATACTGCGGTAGCTCTGACTACAGTGGAATGGTAGAGCAGAAAAGGACTACCTTCTTGGCTGTCCACTACACCACCAGTTTTGGTGTCATCTGCAAACTAACTAACCGTACCTTGCAAGCCACATGGTTGTACTAGCTTGTGAGGGAAGAGACACCAATCTGAGATGGGGAATAAATTCTAAGATTGCCAATGTCTTGAGAATAAGCAATAGAAAGAAATATCTCAAATGTTGACATACTGTTCACCCATGTGCAGCCATTAAACCTGGTCCTTGCCTGCTCTACCGTTCCAATTGTAGTCAGAGCTCCACTGTGTATCAGTATCCATAATCCTCGATTTCCATCTCTTGGAAAAAAGATATTCACAGCCATTTCTGAAATGGCTGTGAAGATCTTAGTTTAGTATAAATATAGATAAAAACTGACTCCTTCAGGAATTTTTTTTCTGTATTAGTTTAATCAAAATCAGCATGTAAAGTGAGGTTACCAAAGGATAGGTAGATAACTGATTTCTTCTAGAGTGGTTCTTTAAGTCTGTAGCTACATGGAGGGATCTAAGCAATTTTGAATTTTAATACTCATTTTTGGCAACTAATGCCCCATTAAGATCATGGGACGCAGGAGTGGGAATAGACCATTTGGTCCTTCAAAACTGTTCCACAGTGCCTAGATAATTGTTTGTGGCTGTAACTTCACTATTTTACTTGCTTCCCAAAAACTCTGGAATATGTAATTTTGATGGTGCACTCCTTCACTAGGAGTCTGGGGTTGGTGCCATTTATAATAATATGATGGCAACTAAGGTCAAATATTTTTCATAGGCTTATGTAATGGAGGCATTTTGGCTCTTTGTGTTTGTACCAGCCAAGAAAGATCTGACTATACTAATCCCATTTTCCAGCTTATGAATCATAGTCCAATGCAAAGTGAACTATTGTCTTTCTTTACTGTTCAGGCTATAGTTCCAGCTGTTTGATTAAAAGAGGTCTTTATTCCAGGAAAATACGTTGTCATCAGATGTTCACTGGTTGTGACTATAGTATGTGATTACAGAAAATGAAGTACCACCTTTTACCTTGAGGTCTTTTGGCTTCTACTGCCATGTTTGGAAATGAGAAAGTTGCTGTCTGGTGAGAAACTGTGGAAAATACTTCAACCAGACAACATTTTCGTATCTAAAGCTTACACTACTGCTGTAGATTCCACCACTTTGAATCCTTGGGCATCATAAATGAATAACTCTTTGGGAAATATCAGTGGCTCAATAAAACTGTGTTTTTAAAATTCATTCATGGGACGTGGGTGTCACTGGCTGGGCCAACATTTATTGTCCATTACTGATTCTCTTGAGAAAGTGACTGTGAGCTACTATCTTGAAATGTTGCAGTCTGTTTTATCTGCATGCACCCATAATGCTGTTAGGGATCTTGACCCAGCTACAGTGAAGGAAGAGGAATATATTTCAAAGGCAGAGTGTTGAATTTTGGACGGGAGCTTGCAAGTGATGCATTTTTACGTATCTGATGTCCTTGTCATTCTGGGTGGCGGTCGATGATTTTTTGGAAGGTTTAGTCCAAGCAGTCTTAGTGAATTTCTGCAGTGCATCATGTAGATGGTACATACTATTGCTACTAAACATCAGTGGTGAAGAGAGTGAATGTGGCTGTGATGTCAGTCAAGTGGGTTTCTTTGTTCTGGATGGTGTGAAACCTCTTGTATTGTTGGAACTGCATTCCTCCAGGCTAGAGAGTATTCCTTCACTCTACCCTCATGCCTTGTAAGTGGTGCACAAGCTTTGGTGAGTTACCTTGTTGCAGGATTCCTAAATTCTGACCAGCTTTTGTAGCCAGTGTTTACATGGCTAGTCAGTTCAGTTTTTGTTTAATAGTAACTTCCAGGATATTGATAGTGGCAGGAGTCAGTGATGCTGATGCAATTTATTGTAACTTTTGTGGGTTTTTTTAAATGTTGGATCCAACTAACATTTAGAAAACATGATATTTACTAATTACCTAGGTCTTGTCGGTAATTCTGCCTGGAAGATAAAAACATATGTTGAGATTGTGGGAGATTTTAAAAGAAGCACCTAGACAAGTTTTTTATATGGAAGAATAACTAGTGTGCAAGTTGGCATTTCTTATAGTATAGAGGCTACAGTTTCTTTTGTTGGAGTTCATCAATAGCTAGGACTTGTGTACTGTGATTTGTCGTGAAAGAACTGACCTTGTATATATCTGTTTAGTTGGTACCTTGCAGCTATAAAAATGCTTCCTCAAGGATATTTCAATTTCCACTGAACTCAGTTACTGAACATTTAAAGGAAGCATCACTATCCAAGTGATGCACTTGAACTTCCTACAGCAGTTACTGTGAAACCATGCAATTAATGAAGTTGACATGAAACATGTCTGTCTGTAAAACTAAGTATAATATAGTCACAATTTAATGTGAACGCTCAAACACCACATTGGAACGGTCTTATGAGGAAATAGAACATAGAACATAGAACAGTACAGCACAGAATAGGCCCTTCAGCCCACAATGTTGTGCCGACCAATGTTAGCAAATACGTGGCCTATATAAAGCTGTTTCTGACACTTTTTGTACAACTGTGATTGTATAACCAGAGCAGCATTATACATTAGAATTTAGGTACATTAATAATTTTGTGTCCAGTGTTGGTTAAATGTGCTGTAAAGGCCTCTTGCGAATTGATGGTTTTATGCAAAAACTGATTCAAGCTGAGATGTGTCTCAAAGCAGCTATGGAATTCATTGAATTTTAAACTTGTATGCCAAACATACATTCAATCAGTTGTTTCATTAAGTTGTGCTAGCATTTGTGGAATTTTCTGTTCTGGAAGGTGTACATATTGTCTTCCTACTATTTTTAAATGCAAATGTGATCTGTTCTCATATAAAACAAATTTTTGTTCATTCATTTAGTGATTTCTTAGGAATTTTGTCTGTAGGCTATGATTCCTGTGAAGTTGCTTTCTAATACCATTAAGATTGTTTCAACTTATAATTGCAGAGAATTCCAACCTGTCATATTCTGGACACAGGCTCATGTACTTCAGAAGAATTGGCAGATGTAGAGAAGGGCAGGACAGTATTCCCATGCATAATGAAGAGCCAATTTTAATTCATTACTTTATGAATTTCCCAGTAGGAATCTCATGTTTTATACCAGAAATTAATAACAAATGTAATCTGCTTCTGGAGTTAAAGTTTGAGCAGAAGAGAGAATGCCTGAAGACTGCCTTTGTTTTGCCTTTGAGTTAAGATTTTTAAATTATCACAACATGAATTTAAAAAATAAATGAGATTGAGGTAGGTAATGCTCCTCTTCTGATGGTACCTTCCCTAATTGAATATTTTGTTGTGAAAACTTTGCAATTGCTAAAAGCTGAGATTGGCGTAATAGGCCTGTTTAGTACATTGCTACAGTTGTCATTTTGACAAAATGACATATTCTTCTTATACATAATACAGATAGAATAATTCGAGTATTTTTGAACAGCTGCATGTAGTTTTGTTCTAAGGTTTGCCTGTTTCTCTACATCACTGAATAATCATACATACTGAGATAACAAGGTGTAGAGCTGGATGAACACAGTAGGCTGAGCAGGAAAGCTGATGTTTCGGGTCTGGACCCTTCTTCAGAAATTTCTGAAGAAGGGTCCAGACCCGAAATGTCAGCTTTCCTGCTCCTCTGATGCTGCTTGGCCTACTCTGTTCATCCAGCTGTACTCACTGTTACCTCAGATTCTCCAGCATCGGCAGTTCCTACTATCTCCGAATCATATATACTAGTTATTTGGTTTGTCTTTTGCTGCCCTGATTACATAAAAAAAGTTAATTGCTTGAGAACTAGCACTGCATGCCAACAGTGTCATTGCTTCTGAATGTTTTATTCCTTTGTGTGATGTGGACACCTCATCTCTAATTTCCCTTGAAAATGTTGGTGTGTAGCCTTCATCATCCATACAGTGTTTGGGTTATAAGACATACAATTCTGTTATGAGGGTAGTGCCAGGATTTCGACTCAGGAACTGTGAATGAACCATGAATGTACAAAGTTTTTGAGAAGATTTGTAGCTCGGGTTGTGGATGAGGTTGTAGACTTGCTTGCCAAACCAGTGTGTTTGGTTGCAGACGTTTCATCACTGCATCAGTGCGCCTCTGGTGAAGCATTGGTGTTGTGTCCGCTTGTTATTTATATGCCTCAGTTTGCTGGGGTTGTAGGCTTTACTTTCCGGTTGTGTTTTTCAGTGGTTTGTGTATTGGGTCCAGTTCAATGTGTTTGATAGAGTTCTGTTTGGAATGTTAGGCCTTCAAGAATTCCCTGGCATATCTTTGTTTGACTTACGCTATTATGGATGTGTTGTCTCAGTCGAATTAGTGTCCTTTTTTTCTGTGTGTGTTGAGACCAGTGCGAATTGGTTATACCTCT
The DNA here is from genome assembly GCF_030684315.1 of Stegostoma tigrinum. Classification (NCBI taxonomy): domain Eukaryota; kingdom Metazoa; phylum Chordata; class Chondrichthyes; order Orectolobiformes; family Stegostomatidae; genus Stegostoma; species Stegostoma tigrinum. Next base: position 93,369,684 of record NC_081359.1, read on the forward strand.
TGGTGGCTAGGTGGTGTTGGTGTATCCTTATTGTCAGTTTTCTTCCATTTTAGCCTTTGTAATGTTTATCACAATCCTTGTATGGTAAATATTATGTCCCTTTTGTTAGTTGTCCATGGGATCCTTTACGTTTGTCAGTAACTATCGCAGTGTGATAGTTGGTTTGTAGGCTATCCTGATGCCTAGGGGTCTGACTAGTCTTGTGGTCATCCCTGATATTTCTCTGATGTTTGGTAGGGTGGCTAGCATGTCCGGCCGTGTTGTGTCATCTTGTAGTCTGTCACGGAAGTAGTGGTGGACTATGCTTTTTGGGTATCCATTCCTTTTCAAAAAAAATCCATATGAGTGCTCCTGTTCTACTTTGTGCAATTCTGGGTTGTGAGGCACAGATCCAGGGAATTCCCGGAGGCCTGGCATTCCAACCAGAACTCTATCACAAACACGTTGAACTGGATCCGATTTATACCAACCATCCCAGCAAACCGAGGCGTATAAATAACAAGCAAGAGAGAGCACCAATGTTTCACTAGAAGCACAGTGATGAAACATGTGCAGCCACACATGCTGGCTTGCTGAGCAAGTCTACAACCTCAACCACGAATGTAGTTCCAAGTCAGAATGGTGTGTGGCTTGTCGGACAACCGGCAGGTGATGAAGTTCATGTGTTGGCTGTCTTTGGCTTTTTAGATGATAGAGTGGATGTTTTAGAAGGTGCTTATAGAAGAGACTGGGTGAGTTACCTGAAGATTTTGAGGATAAGGATAGATTGAGTTCTTTATCATCATCCTAACGGTTCACACGGTGCTAGAATATTTTGGAGTCAAGTTGAGTAGAATAGACGTGCAAGCTGGATGTTATTGTTCTTCAGCAACATCTTCATTGTAACACTCTACTTTTAGCTTCACTTGATGCTTGAGTGTATTTTTGAGTTATAGTATGAACAAATCACGATGGTGCTTTGAACTATTTGAAACCCTCATAAGCAAATTGTGGTCCATTGCTTGAGTTTACAGGGTCTGGGATTCACTGTTGCAAATATTACCTTCAGGGGTTTAATCATTGTTCAGAAGTGTGATTCTGCAATTGCTTGACTTCTGTCCATTTGGCGTAGCACCTTTTAAAGTCTTTGTTCAAAAAGGTCAGTCCCAAGACTTTTTCATTGTCATGCTGGACAGGTACATGACATCGGTGGTGTTTTGAGTATAAAGAAAATAAATTAACTGCATCTCAGGTAGAAGTGAGTATGGACACTGATAATCTATCAGTAATATAGTTACTGCATGGATTTTTGATTAATCGAAAAGTTAAGGCGTAATAAAGTTTTTGTTTCTACTTTTCTGTTTTTATTGAAGTATGAAATTTAGCTTTAAGCAAATACCAAAATTTTACACTTGTCACCTGGAAGAATGTAATGATTAGACGTCTGCCAAACTGCTGACACTTCTAAAACCTGACATGATGGGACGCGAACCTGGATCCCCAGAGCATTTCCTCAGTCTCTAGATTAACCCACTACGACATTGCCTGTACACGCCCCTCCAAACCCCCTCAAATCATCAGTGAAGTGATGGATGGAGGCATGAACAGTGCTATCAAACAGCACTTGCCGAGCAAGGAAGGGAGAGACTCTGGAGATTGGAGTCATACATGGCATGTAAGGAGATTGTGGTTGTTGGTCAGTCATTTTATCCCCAGAATATCTCTGCAGGATCTGCTCAGCGCAGTGGTGTCTTTGGCTTAACCATCTTCAGCTGTTTCATCAACCATCATCCTCCCATCATAAGGTTCGAAGTGGGAATGTATGTTGATGATTGTACAACGTTCAGCTCAATTGTGACGACTCAATACTGTAGCAGCCCACGTCCAAATTAAGCAAAAGTCGAACAATATTCAGTTTTGGGCTGACTAGTACAATTTACGTTGCCTTGAACTTGAGTTACATGAATGACAATCTCCAACAAGAGATTATCTGATTATTATCCCTTGATATTGAATGACATCATTATCAGTGTATCCCTCACTGTCAACATTCTGAGGTTACTATTTGCCAGCAACTGAAATGTGCTGGAGTAACCATAAATACAGTGGCTACAAGAGGTAGTCCGAATACTACAGTGTGTAACTCACCACCTGATTTCCCCAAAGCCTGGCCACCATCTACCTGGCACAAGCCAGGCATGTGATGAATATTCCCCACTTGCTTAGATAGATGCAGCTGCACTTAACAGTCAGGAAGCTTGACGCCATCCAAGACAAAGCAGCCCTTTTGATTGGCACCGCATCCACTTCCTCCTCCATTGATGCTGAGTAGCAGCAGTATGTACCATCTAAAAACTGCATTGCAGAAATTCACCAAAGATCCTTAGATAGCACCTTCGAAATCTGCGACCAGTACCATCTAGAAGGACGATGGCAACTGTAGGCAAATGCTGCCACCAGCAAGCCACTTGCCAATATGATTTGGAAATAGAAATACTGTTTCTTCAGTGTCACTGTGTCAGAATCCTGGAACTTTCTCCCCAGTGGTATTGTGGCTGTGAATAGACTGCAACAGTTCAAGAAGTTTGCTCAACACCACCTTTCCAGGGACAACCAAGGATGGGCAATAAATTCTAGCCTAGCCAGCAATGTCTACTCATATGAATGAATTGAGAAAAGTAGAGCCATCTTTAATTGAAAAGGACTGACAACTGAATAGTCAATGCAACCCGCTGTGGTTTCACAAGCAGTTGTATCATTTTGTGCTGTTTAGTGAAAACTAAAGCCTTTGCAATCTGTTCTAGCAAGAAAATTCAAAAGTGAAGGTAAGTGACTATTTTATGGATTAGGACAATCTAATTATTTCATATTTGTTCTCCCCATATCATATACGTGTTTGACCAGGAATACTATATGAAAATCGCATATTGCTAGAATCTGACCAATGTTGCACAAATAATCCTAATGTGTTAACTGGCATGCAGAATTATTTTCTTCCCACAGCACAGGCAGTCATCGAAGAATGTACACATTTAGGGAAGGAATTCCGCAGCTGGAGGCATGGCTACCTATTTTATAATAGTAATGCTCAAAAGTCAGAATTGTTCAAGTCACATGTCTGAGTGTTATACATTTGGAGGGAATTAGAAAGGAGGTTGTGGGAAGACTTCAAAGGAAACTATATCTAAGTTTGGAAATATTACAAGTGAGGCGTTATTTAAGAAAGGTCCTAAGTCTGCAAACATCGGGTGTTGTTGGATAGAACCTGGTACAAGGACACCGGTAAGTTTTGAAAGGTTTCAAGTTTACAAAGAGTATAGTATGGGAGACCAGCCAGAACTGCTTTCAAATAGTTGAGGCTAGAGCTGATGAAAACACGGATGAGGCTTTCAGCACCAAATTAGTTAAAGTGGGGAGGGTATTACCTCATTGTTTGAAGGAGAAATGGGTAGATTGATTCTTTTGTGTGTTGGTAGCTCATCCAAACTAAATATGACACAGCTGACAGTGTGGGTCATCCTCAGACAGTTGCCAGGGAGAAGGATAGAGTCAGTCATGAGGGAATAAAATTTGTGGCTGGGAGTGAAGACAATGCCTTTAGTTTTCCAAATGTTTAATTACAGAAAATTTCAGCTTATCCAGTACTGGAAGTCAGGCAAGCAATCTGATCATTTTAGTAAATGGAGGCGTCAAAAGCGATGGCACAGTAGTACAACATGTCATTAGCATATATGTGGCAACTGACCCTGTGTTAAGAAACAGCATGCAGATGGGAAATACAGCATCAAGACCACTTCTTGGCTGACATGAGTAATGATCAGGAATAAGAAGAGAAATCATTATAGCCTGGCCACAACTCCACAAATAAAACCCAGGTGAGTACAATTCCATCCATTAGGTGGCTAGATGGAGAGAGCAGTAAGTAAAACATATGGTACCCTTACCTTTTATTAATCGGGTCATTGAGTATGAGGGAATGGAGATGATAGTGAATGTGTATAAGACACTTGTTACATGTCGGCAGAACTGTTCTGAGGAACGGTCACCGGACCTGAATTGTTAACTCTGTTTTCTCCTTCACAGATACTGCCAGACCTGAGCTTTTCCAGCAACTTTGTTTTTGTTCCCAAGAGGCTGTAGATTTTAAAGTGATTTGCAGAAGAAGCAAGGATGATGTGGCAAAACGACTTTCTCACTCAGCCAGTGGTTATTGTATGGAATGTGCTGCCTGGAAGCATGGGTGAGGCAGGTTCAAATGAGGCATTCAAAAGCACGTTGACCAGTTCTTTGGAGTAACGATTTTGAGGGAAAATGCAGGAGACTGGCAATAGGCAATGATGCTTTTTTGAAGAGTTGGTGCTGACTCAACGATTGAATAGCTTTCTGTGCTATAAAATAACGTACTGTGGATTCCATGAAATTTCAGAACTTGGGATTTTTGATAGTTGAAGGCATGTCCACAAACTTGGTATCGTCGCAATTGGGAATACGAATGTAGGTGTAATTGCTGATGGTATGAGAGTTCTAGGGCTAAGGGCTGTTAGAAATGGGCGAGAAAGGTCTGAGTATTTTGAGATATTGGTTGACAATGTAGTTTAATGTAGTTCAGTGAACACAGGTGATGGATGGACAAAAATGATGCTAGATATGACATGGTCAGCAGAATTTTGGATCCCTTCAAACTCATTTATGATCAATGTGAGAGATTGGCCTGGAGTGCAGTTAAATGATCCAATCTAGAACTAACAATGGATGAAAGTTTGTGTCAGAAGAGTTGAAGTAGGGATGGCATTGGGTGGTGATTTGGAGATAATAATAGGCACTGTTAGTAGTGGGATGTGGTTGGAGGCTCTGGTATGGTAACATGCTAAACCAAAGTTGCAAACGGTCTGATTCAGCCTCTGGACCTTCACCAGGGAGATAGAATTGATGAGTGGGAAATTTAATTTGAGATGAGTACTGAAGACAAGTTTGTCTTTCTATTATTTAGCTGGTGGAAATGTCTGAGGATATGCAGCTTGGTGGTAGTGTCACTGGAGTAGAACTCCAGGCTAATGTTTAGGGAGACGCATTCAAATTCCATCATGGCAGATGGTGAAATTTGAATCCAGTAAAAATATGGAATTAAAATGATAATTTAATCGTGAATATGTAATCATTTTTAATTGTCATTTTAAAAAAAAAAAATTCCTTGATCTTTTTTGGAAAGATACCTTCCATCTTTACCTGGTCTGTCCTACATGTGCCTCCAGACCAACAGCAATATGGTAGACTCTTAACTGCCCTCTGAGAAACTAGAGATGGGTAATGTTAACCTACCAATGATGTCCACATGAACAAATATATAAAAATAAATCCAGTTTTCAATTTTGGACAGAGTTTGATAAACAGTGGAGAAATTGAGAGGAGCGGTAGTGAGTGTGTGGGGTGTCGTTGACGCACTTTTGGAAACTGACGCTATATTTTTGGATGATCTCACTGAGAGGCTAAATGTAGAAATAGGGAGCTAGAGATATATTCTAGTGGGACACTACAGTTGAAGAAGTGAAAAGAGAAACCATGTGGGTAATGATGTAATTAAATATAAAAGAGTTGAAGGGAAGGGAAGTTGTGTCCTTTCTGACAGCAACCTCCCCAGCAAAAAAGTACGGAATCATGTTTTTAGTCATTATCATGACGGTTGGATTTTAAATGACTTCTTGAGTTTAATTGACATCTGATTTGTGTTCCGTCATCGAACTACTACATTATTATTTTGTGAAATATGAACTATTGTCCAAAATCACTGGGCTCGTTGGCCATTGCTGATGTGATTATTTACAGCAGAACTTAAATGAAGTTGTGTTTTTACTTATAAATTCTAATTTTGGTTCTTGGTCATGATTAGATTGTGAAGATTCTGCACTTTATCTGCATGCCCACATCAGTTCAGAAAGATCTTGATATGAAAACTTCGAACGAAGTAATCAAATTGTTTTGGAAATTGTTAGCAATACTTATGTTGTCTTTTTAGATCAAAAGTATTGTAAAGGAGGAAAGCTACAAACTTAAATTCTAAAGGCTTTGTGCATCCTTCTGAAAATCCAGTGCTCCTCTTAATAGCTGATTCTTTTGCATGCATTAATCAGTGCAGTAACTTGGGGCAGAATTTAATGGTGTTTTCTGTTACCTCCATAAATAGCTATTTTGCCTCCTTGGACTTCCTGACCTCACTCTGCTATACAGTAACTCATTGGTTGATCAAAATGTATGAAATAGGCAGCATAAAAGGAACATAAGGCAAGGAAATGAGAGATTAAATAGTGAAGGAGTGGAGTGAAATAAACCTACTGACTCAGGGTCACTAAAGAGATTATAATATGGTGAAGGTGGGCAGGACTTGAATCAAACACTTGTTACTTTGAAAGCAGTCTCTTTAAAGTATACCACAACCATTTATACAAGTTAGAGGAAACAGAATTTATGCTTGAAATTATAGCATCCTTTTTTTAAAAAAAATGCATGATAGTTTCTCCAGCAAAATGCAGTGGGAGCAATGTGCATATTTTTACATGTAAAAATCAATCCCAATCTTTTTGGACTTCTCCCACCATCTGGGTGGACAAATTGTTTAGATCTGTCTTGTCCCATTCCCTTCTTTGTCCGCTCCCCCACTTCCACACCTCTCATACAAACCCGATTTTACAAAAGTCCACACTGCTGCTACAATGTGAGTTTAGCACAGCAGTGAGTGGAGTCAGATCCAAATGGCTGAAGAGTAGAATCCCTGCAGTGTGGAAACAGGCCATTTGCCCCAAAAAGTCCATACTGACTCTCCAAAGAACATCCGACCCAGATGCACTCCCTTACCCTAACCTTGTACCTCTACATTTCCCATGGCCAATCCACCTAACCTGCACATTTTTGGACTGTTGGTGGAAACTTGAGTATCCGTGGGAAACCCATGTACACACACTTCATACAGGCAATTGCTCAAGGCTAGAATTGAACCTTGGACCCTGGCGCTGTGAGGCAGCAGTGCTAACCACTGAAGCACCATGTCTAAATCTGCAAATAAAATATTACCCCTCCAAAGTCATGTAAATTGCAGCTGAAGAAGAAAAATAGTAATTGCAGTATTCAAAGGTGAAAGAAATCAATTTTTGGGTGAACTGTTCATTGAAAGGTATCCAGGCTGTCATGTCTACTTGCAGGTCAGTCAATTACTTTCTGGTCATTTGGTTTATCTTGGCCTTCCCGTGGGTGCTATTTTATTTCACTAATGGTTGACTATTCAAAAGCACCACATAAATATAAGCAATTTTGTTTTGATTGTTCATTCTTGGGAAACGGATGTCACCGGCTAAACCAGTGTTTATTGATTCTCCTAATTGCTCTTTGAGGGTCGTAGTGAGCTGCTGCCATGTATCATTGCAGTTCTTGGACTGTTGGCATAGCAAACAATGCTGTTGGGAGTGGAGATACAGGATTTTATTTTAAACTTACTGCAGATCCTTGACAGCAGCTATGGTTCCAAGTCAGGATGACAAGTTTCTTGGAGGGGAACTTGCAGGTTCCTGTGAATCTGCTGCCCTTTTCGTTCTCTGTCGAGGTCACGAATATGGAATGTGCTGGTAAAGGAGCTTTGGTGGTTTACAGCAGTGCGTCTTGTGGATGATTCACATCATTCCAATTGGTGGAGGGAATACACGTTGAAGGTGGTGGCTAGGATAATTTTGTCCTGGATGATGTAAATCTGTTTGAATGTGTTCAAGCTGTACCCACCAAAGTTAGTGGACAAGTGGAGAGTATTCTATTACATTCATGATTTGTGCATTATTGATAGTGAAGAGGTTCTGGGCGAGTCAGGAGGTGACTTAGTTGCCATAGAATTGCTTGCTTCTGACCTACGTTTGTTGTCACAGTGTTCATGATGCTGATCCACTTCGTTTTCTAGTCAGTGGTTACCCTGGCATATTAGTAGTGGGGCAATTCAATGATAGTAGTGCCATCGATCGCCAAAGGGCAGTGCTTATATTCTCTCTTGTTTGAGATAATCTGTGTCGGGCACTTGTGTATCAATGAATTCTGTTTATCTTCAAATTACTACAAGATGTAATGTGATTTTGCACTGTCTATTTTGTACTCGGAGGGATACTCAAATTAATTGTTCAATGCTTTGCATGTTATAAAGCCTATCATTTACTGGTTGGCATTATTGGTGTCACTGTTCAGTTTGGGACAATATAAACATTTCATCCAAATCTTTGTTACACAGCAGTTTTATATGTGTTCGTGAAATGGCAATGTTTCGTATTGTTTGCATTAGACCAAGAATTTACTGTGGAAAACATGCTCCTCGTCAGCTCATTAGAATTAGCTCTGCAGCAAAGTCACTGCATTGACGCTCCTTATTACCAAATTTAGCTATAAATAGCACTGTCCAAAAAAACTACCCTGTTGTCTGGTGCACTCCCAGCATTTTGAATTGGCAGCATACAGGCAGCTTTTCTATAAATTAGAATTTGCACTATTTGTGGCATGGATGAAGCTAAAAGAATTGCAGTCTTAATAGACTCAACTAGTCATGTTATCATAAGTTGTCCAAATCAATGTCAGGTATGATATTGGACTAGTGGTATAAATGGAGTGAAAATGGGTGATGAGACAGTTTCTGAACTGGTATAGAGAAGTGCCCTGATGTAGGGAAACCTCACAACCATTTTAAAGAAAAAAGTTTGGATGAAGAACTTAGTGTCATAACATTCAAGGCTTGGGCCTATTGTAGGTAGGTGTATGTTGCGGTATAGACTTGTTGTACTGTTATGATTGCATGCGCTACTTCCAAACACTCTGATTCAACTGTCTGATGAGTGGCAGCAAATATTCTAATTGGATTTGCTGAAGCTCGAGTCAGACGTTTGTTCTCCTTTCCAGTGCTGTCTTACTCCTCTGACACATTTTAGTTTACATTAAAATGTTCCTTCCTAGTCACTTAGCTCACTGTTTGGTGGCTGGTTTAATTTTTGTTTTGGTCAAGTCTGTATAGAAATTAGTTGTTGTGTTAGTAACCATGTAACTGACTCAATTGCACTGAAGTTAATTTTACAAGTATACAGTTCTGTAAACTGATGAGTTGCTTCCTCATTCTTTAGCGTGTGCAATTTCTGGTTGGGGTGCTTAATTCATTTGACTTTTCTAGAATAGAGTTTGTGCAGCAGCTTGCAGTTTCTTACCAGTCATGGTTTGCAGTTGCAATTCTGATTGTATGAAGTATATTTAGGTTAGTGAAGTAAGGCAGCATGCAAAGCAGCAACATTGACAGGAATGAACCAAGTGTGAATTAAAACACTGCTGAACTTTTGAGGTTGTGGCAGCACAAATCAAAAGTGGAAAACCTTCAGAATGCAGTTGCAAAGCTGAGCAAAAAAAATGTTCCAAACCTTGGAAAGTGAAGATCAAAAGTAAAATGCTTTCTGCTCCTTCCTGTCCTCTGTGTGAGGTAAAGAATTGTTTATATATTTTTTCTAAACCTATCTTGAAGCGTGATTTTATTTGATAATATTGCCTGTAGTGAAAATGCTTTAGCTACTGTGTAGATTTTATGCACTAATGCTGTATGAAAATTACAATTTAAACTGGACATTTAATTGTTTTTGGCACTTTACTTCTAAGAAATATGACTTTATAAGCTTGAAGGTTGCCTTCTCTCTTTCAGGTGGTAGATACCTCTCATTAAACCCTCAGACTAGTCCCTGAACAATAGAATGTGAATTTCCTCTCCAGTGCATTGCTCCAAAGTCCACCAACTTCTGATATTCAAATGACTCAACACCCGACATAGTTTTGCCATCCGTTCCAAGAATCTCTCATTCCTTTTTTCCTCCTTTGTGTTTTCAGTTTATGACATTATTTGCAAGTAATTTGCAATATCTATTTATGTACAGTTAATAGCCAGATCTTTTCTGCCATCCTTGACTCATGCATACTATTATGCTACAAGAGAGCTTGTCTGGTGTGGCAGGAACCACATTTTCTTCAGCTAAACCTTGAAGTTTTCATTTTTACCCCAGCATAACTCCATATTCATGCCTTAGCTTCTTTTCCCTGTCTGTCTGATAGAAATGGACTGCTTACAAACCAAGTGTTGTGTTCCTTATTTTAAGCTGAGTTTGCAGTTGTCCTCCCTGCCCAGCACACAGATTTTCTTTCTGTTCCATGTCTGTGATGTGACTTGCCTTTGTCCTTTCACAGCAGAAATTCTGAATCATTTGAGACCATGTTTTCTGGCAAATTATACCAACCTGCTATCTTAAAATCACGTTAAAGTGTTTTTGCAATTGATCAGTCTTGAAATATGACTTCCTGTAGCTTGGTACCACTCATTATGACTCATTAGTTGAGTTCAAGGTGAATTCCTTTTGCAGAAAATGTCTCTTCAATTTCACTTAATTTGCTGAGGAGCCGTGAGATGGTAACCAGTTGTAAGGAGTGTATTGCAAGTTATCCTCATGATTAAATTTTAAAAGAATACAAAAAAGATGTGGTGAACCTTAAAAAGGTTCGGAAAAGATGTGTAAGGATGTTGCCAGAGTTGGAGGGTTTGAACTTTAGGCAGAGGCTGAATAAGCTGGGGCTATTTTCCCTGGATTGTCAGAGGCTGAGGGGTGACCTTGTAGAAGTTTATGAAATTGAGGGGCATAGATAGGGTGAATAGCCAAGGTCTTTTCCCTAGGGTAGAGGAGTCCAAAGCTAAAGGGTGCAGGGTTAAAGTGAGAGGGAAAAGATTTAAAAAGGACCTGAGGGGGCAACTTTTTCATGCAGAACATGGTGCATGTATGGAATGAGCTGCCAGAGGAAGTGGTAGAGGCTGGTACAATACAACATTTAAAAGGCATCTGGATGGGTTTATGAAGAGGAAGGAGTTAGAGGGAGATGGGCCAAATGCCGGCAAGTGGGACTGGATTAATTTAAGATATTTGGTTGGCATGGACGAGTTGGTTGGAAGAGTCTGTTTCCATGCTGTACATCTCTGGTTCTATAATCACTTGAAGCATTGTTGTATTTGTTCGCATGGCCTCGTCGTGATTCCTTAAGGAAAAGGAATAGATATGTGCTCAGCTGCAACACCTTGATTTCTGAATCAATGACCAATCCTATACTTATGAAGTACTGTACTATTCTGTGACCTTCTGGATGTGAGTTTGCTCGCTGAGCTGGAAGGTTCGTTTTCAGACGTTTCGTCACCATTCTAGGTAACATCATCAGTGAGCCTCCGACGAAGCGCTGGTGTTATGTCCCGCTTTCTATTTATCTGGTTAGGTTTCCTTGGGTTGGTGATGTCATTTCCTGCGTTGGTGATGTCATTTCCTGTTCTTTTTCTCAGGGGATGGCAGATTGATTTGGAGCCAATGTGTTTGTTGTTGGAGTTCTGGTTGGAATGCCATGCTTCTAGGAATTCTCGTGCGTGTCTCTGTTTGGCTTGTCCTAGGATGGATGTGTTGTCCCAATCAAAGTGGTGTCCTTCCTCATCTGTATGTAAGGATACGAGTGATAGTGGGTCATGTCGTTTTGTGGCTAGTTGATGTTCATGTATCCTGGTGGCTAGCTTTCTGCCAGTTTGTCCAATGTAGTGTTTATCACAGTTCTTGCAAGGTATTTTGTAGATGACATTCGTTTTATTTGTTGTCTGTATAGGGTCTTTTAATTGGACAAACTGGCAGAAAGCTAGCCACCAGGATACATGAACATCAACTAGCCACAAAACGACATGACCCACTATCACTTGTATCCTTACATACAGATGAGGAAGGACACCACTTTGATTGGGACAACACATCCATCCTAGGACAAGCCAAACAGAGACACGCACGAGAATTCCTAGAAGCATAGCATTCCAACCGGAACGCCATCAACAAACACATTGATTTGGAGCCAATCTACCATCCCCTGAGAAAAAGAACAGGAAATGACATCACCAACCCAAGGAAACCTAACCAGATAAATAGAAAGCGGGACATAACACCAATGCTTCGTCGGAGGCTCACTGATGATGTTACCTAGAATGGTGACGAAACATCTGAAAACGAACCTTCCAGCTCAGCGAGCAAACTCACATCCAGAACCTCAACCTGAGCTACAAATCTTCTCAAAACTTGCTATTCTGTGACCCTTTTAAATGCACTTCATTTAAATTTTCACATTTTTAGGAGAACATGTTCTTGTTAGGTTTTCTGCCTCAACCTGAGAGCTTTCATGTAAATTAAATTGTGTTAATTTGACTATTAATTTGGATCTTTTGATGGCATGGAATCTAACTATTTAGCTGACATTATTAGATCAACTGTGCTGTAGCAGATAAGTACCACCGCTTGATATTTAATGGCGTTGCTATAACTGAATCTCCCATTATTAACATTGTGGGGGATACTGTTGACCCCCTTCAAACCAAAACCATTCTAACATGGAAGTATATGGACGTTCCGTCTGTGTCACTTGGTCAATATCATGAAATTCGTGGCTCAGTGGTTATCGCTGCAGCCTCACAGCATCAAGGACCAGGGTTCAATTCCAACCTCAGGCGACTGTCTGTGCGGAATTTGCACGTTCTCCGCACCCACCCTTCCCCCACCCCCCCCCCCCAAAAAAAAAAGGCAGGCTAGGTGGATCAGCCATGCTAAATTGCCCCATAGTGTTCAGGGGTGTGTGGGTTATAGGGGGATAGGTCAGGGTGGGATACTGCAAGGGGTGGTGTGGACTTATTGGGCCAAAGGGCCTGTTTCGACACAGTAGAGAGCCTAATCTAATCTAACAGAATGGTGGGTCTACCTATAGAATATGGGTTGGATTTCTTTGGTGTTTTGCTGTACAGCGAGGATACCTGGGAAATGAGAACAGAAAATACAAATACATATCTCTTTAACCAATCTTATTGAAGGATTATTGAAACTGATAGAGCAAAGACTGGCAAATCACTGTGAAAGTGGGTGAATCCGATGGCAAATTGTCTGAAAAGAGAAACAAAACATAAAGTTTCCTTTTTAAAATCTTTCAAGTAAAACTCAAACGAAATCAATCCACAGCAGGCCAAGCAGCATCAGAGGAGCAGGAAGGCTGACGTTTCAAGCCTAGACCCTCCTTCAGAAATGGGTGATGGGAACGGGGTTCTGAAGTAAATAGGGGGTGCGGATAGAAGATGGATAGAGGAGAAGATTGGTGGAGAGGAGACAGACAGGTCAAAGAGGCGGGGATGGAACCAGTAAAGGTGAGTGTAGGTAGGGAGGAGAGAAGTCAGTCCAGGGGCGATGGACAGGTCAAGGGGGTGGGATGAAGCTAGTAGGTAGGAGATGGGGGTGGGGCTTGAGGTGGGAGGAGGGGCTAGGTGGGAGAACGTACCTATGTTCAGTTCACACTAAACAACTGCACTTCACAGTTGCGAATCATTTCAACTCTGCCTCCCATTCCTTAGACGACATGTCCATCCTGGGCCTCCTGCAGTGCCACAATGATGCTACCGGAAGGCTGCAGGAACAGCAACTCATGTTCTGCTTGGGAACCCCGCAGCCCAATGGTATCAATGTGGACTTCACAAGCTTCAAAACCTCCCCTCCCCCAACCACGTGCCAAAACCAGCCCAGCTTATCACTGCCTCCCTAACCTGTCCTTCCTCCCACCTATCCCCTCCTCCCACCTCAAGCCCCACCTCCATCTCCTGCCTACTAATCTCATCCCACCCCCTTGACCTCTCCGGCCACCCTGGACTGACCAATCTCCTCCCTACCTCCCCACTACGCTCACCTTTACTGGCTCCATCCCCGCCTCTTCGACCTGTCTGTCTCCTCTCCACCTATCTTCTCCTCTATCCATCTTCTATCTGCCTCCCCTTCCCCTCCCCCATTTCTGAAGAAGGGTCCAGGCCCAAAACATCAACCTTCCTGCTCCTCTGATGCTGCTTGGCCTACTGTGTTCCTCCAGCTCTACGCCTTGATATTTCAGATTCTCACGCATCTGCAGTTCCTACTATCTCTGAAATCAATCCATGTTTGTAGCAGTTAGTCATTCCTCCATATCTCTTGAGGATTCCATTCCTGAGTATCCCTGCGAATGATGAAGTTTGCGTGTTGATTCATCAGGTGATGGAAGATGGCACATGGTATTCAGCAGGAGGTTTCCTTGCCCATGTTTAGCCTAAAACCCTGAGACTGCATAGGATTCGGAGTCATTTAATGAACACTCCTAAGGTACCTCCCTCCCGATTGTAAACCATGGTGCTGCCACCTCTGCTGGGTCTGTTTTTCTCATGGGATAGGATAAATCCAGGAATGATGGTGTGGATGAGATCCTAAATGAGTGTTTTGTGTCAGCATTCACCCAGGAGAAGGAAATGGAGGATAATGAGTTTTGTTTGGAGCATGCTAATATGCTAGGGCATTTTGAGATCAAGAAAGTAGTGATATAGGGTCTCTTAAAGAACATTAAGGTGAATGAGTCCACAAGCCCAATGATATTAACCCCAGGTTATTGAGAGAGGTAAGACAGGAGATTTCTTGGGCCTTCAGCAAGATCTTTGTATCCTTATCAGCCACTGGAGAGGTCTCAGAGGACTGGCAAGTAGCTAATGTTGTTCTTCTGTTCAAGAAGAGAAATAGGGATAATCCAGGAAACTATAGATTGACGAGTCTGACCTTGGTGGTTGGGAAACTATTGAAGAGAATTCTTAGAGATGGGATTTACGCGCATTTGGAAAACCCTGGCCTAATTATGGACAGTTAGCATGGCTTTGTGGAGGGCATGTCCTGTCTTATTGATTTGATTGAATTTTTCGAGGAGGTGACAAAGGTGGTTGATGGGAGTAGAGCAGTGATAGTGATAGTATCCTTACATACAGGTGAGGAAGGACACCACATTGATTGGGACAACACATCCATCCTAGGACAAGCCAAACAGAGATACGCACGAGAATTTCTAGAAGCATGGCATTCCAACCAGAACTCCATTAACAAGCACATTGATTTGGATCCCATCTACCACCCTCTGAGGAAAAAGAACAGGAAATGACATAACCAATGCAGGAAATGACATCATCCACCCAAGGAACCCTAAACAGAAAAATAGAAAGCGGGACATAACACCAGCGCTTCATTGGAGGCTCACTGATGAAGTTACCTAGAATGGTGTCGGAACGTCTGAAAACGAACCTTCCAGCTCAGCGAGCAAACTTGCATCCAGAACCTCAACCTGAGCTACAAACCTTCTCAAAACTCACTGTTAAGGAGATGTTAGTGGCAGGACCCTCATCAGCATTGATGTACAGAGGGATCTTGGGGTTCAAGTCCATAGCCCTCTGACCATGCAAGTAGATAGGGTGGTAAAGCAGACGTATGAGATACTAGACTTTATGCGTCGGGGAATTGAGTGCAAGAATCAGGATGACATGTTTATAATACTGTGAAGTTGGAGGAACACAGCCAGCCAGGCAGCATCAGAGGAGCACGAAAGCTGATGTTTTCGGTCGGGACCTTTCTTCAGAAGTGGGGAAGGGGAAGAGGGCTCTGAAATAAATAGAATTGTGGGGGGTTGGTCGAGGAAGGGTAGGCGAAATGATAGGTGAGTGCAGATCAGTAGTGGCGTTGGTTAGTCAGTGAGGTTGGAGGAGCGGATAGGTGGGAGAGAGAACTGATAGGTCAAGGAGGTAGGGATGAGAGGGAGGGGTGGTCTTGGGATGAGGCTTGGGCTGGGGAGATTTTGAAGCTAGTAAAGTCTAGCTCTCAAGGTGGAATATGAGGTGCATGTCCAGTTTACGGGTGGCGTCGTTGTGACATTGGAGGAGGCTCAAGATGAACGTGCTGTCCAGGGAGTGGGAGCGGGAGTTGAAGTGGTTCGCAACTGAAAGGTGTTGTTTGTCGCAAGCCAAGCGCAGGTGCTGTACAAAGCAGTCTCTGAGCCTCCTCTTGGTCTCACCGATGTAGAGGAGGCCACATCGGCAACAGCAGATACAATAGACTGTATTAGTGGATGTGCAGGTGAACATCTGTGTCTGATGTGGAAAGTTTTCTTTTGAGGTCTGGGATGGAAGTGAGGGGGGAGGTGTAGGGGCAGGTGTTATAGAACTCTATGCTCCATGATGATGGTGTCTGGGACATTGACTAATATAAGAGACAATTGTACCAATTTTGGCATTAGGTCCCAGATTGTGATAATGAGTACTTTGCAGGGTTGACATGATTGTTTTCCCTGTTTCAGTGCCTAGATTAATATTTGCCAGGAAATCCATCTGGTTTCATTTTGTTAAACTTTGCAGTGATTGATACAGCAGAATGGCTTGCCAGGCCATTTCAGAGGGCAGTTGAGTCAACCACATTGAATGGATGAGGTGAGAAAGACTGATTTCCTTCCCTGAAGAACATTTGTGAACT
Organism: Stegostoma tigrinum; assembly: GCF_030684315.1. NCBI lineage: Eukaryota > Metazoa > Chordata > Chondrichthyes > Orectolobiformes > Stegostomatidae > Stegostoma > Stegostoma tigrinum. The sequence continues at coordinate 93,386,057 of NC_081359.1, forward strand.
GAATGGGTTTCATCGTCACCGGAAGGTTCTTAATTTGATCCTTTATTTTTAATTGAATTCAAATTCTACCATCTGCTCTGACAGATTTTGATTCTGATCCCAGAACAGTAGCTGCGTTTCTGGTTTAGTAGTCTAGCAATAATACCACGATGCTAGTGCCTCCCTGTCTATCATTCAGCATCTGCTTGAGCATAAGATTCTAATTTCATGGTTTCTAAAAATGAAGGCTCAGTGGTTAGCACTGTGATCTCACAGCCCCAGAGGCCAGGATTCAATTCCAGCCTTGGGCAACTCTCTGTGCAGTTTGCACATTCTCCCCATGTTTGTGTGGGTTTCTTTTGGGTGCTCCGGTTCCTCCCAAAAATGTGCAGGTTAGGTGGATTAGCCATGGTAATTGTGGGGATCTGGAGACAAGACGGTGTAGTGGGCTGGGCCTGGCTGGGATTCTCTTTGGAGCATTGGTGCAGACTATGGGCTGAATGACCTCTTCCTGCATTGTGTAGGTGTTCTATGATTAAGATCTTTTCCACGCTTTCTGGAACCAATTCCAAAGTAGCGACCTTAATTATAGCCAACTTCTGCTATCGGTTAAATGTAGTATTCATCCCCAGTGACAAAGCATCGCAAATTCCTCTGAACAGGAGCCACGTGCAATTAACTTGCAGACCTGGCCTCAAGAATAGACAGAAACTTGTTTAGTTTGTTATCTGCAGTCCAAACGTAATCTTTAACTTTCAGTTCCCAGATCATGCCTCAACCAAAAGAAGAAAATAAAAACATTGAAAAAGTCAGCAAGGTCTCCAACACCATCTATTGCTGTGCCTTTTAGTGAAACAATCCAATTTATCTCAGGCAACTTCCTTTTCATATTTTCTTTTGTTTGGATTTGGCATAAATTTTGGATTAGATTACTTCACTTTCTATCCCAGGGACAACTTCTATCATAAGAATATATGAACAGGAGTAGGTCATTTAGCCCTTGGAGCTTGTTTCACCATTCAATAAAATCATAACTGATCTATGACCTAACTCTATATTCCTATTTTGGGCCCATATCCTTTGACGCACTTGTTTTAGTCAGAAATCGCCTATCTCAGATTTAAATTTGACAATTGCTTGAAGAAGAGCATTCTGAACCTCCACTACTCTTTACTGTATCGAAGCTTTTCTAACATCTTTTCTGAATGACCTGGCCCTATTTCTTTAGCCTGTGCCTTCTAGTTCTGGAATCTTCAACCAATGAAACCGTTTATCTTTACCTTGTCTTTCCTTATTAGTATCCTGAAAATCTTGATTAGATTACTCTTTAACCTTCTGAATTTTAGAGAATAAAGGCCTAATTTGTCTGATCTCTCTTTATAATGATATCACCCTTGTAAATGCATGTTGTACTTCCTCCAAGGCCAAAACATCCATCCTAATTTGGCGTGGCACGGTGGCTCAGTGGTTAGCACTGCAGCCTCACAGCACCAGGGACCTGGGTTCGATTCCAGCCTTGGGCGACCGTCTGTATGGAGTTTGCACATTCTCCCTGTGTCTGCCTGGGTTTCCTCCCACAGTCCAAAGGTGTGCAGGCTAGGTGGATCGGCCATGCTAAATTGCCCATAGTGTTCAGGGGTGTGTGGGCTATTGATGGATGGGTCTGGGTCTGGGTGGGATGCTTCAAGGGGTGGTGTGGACTTGTTGGGCCAAAGGGCCTGTTTCCACACTGTAGGGAATCTAATCTAATGTATGCAACCATATCTGCTCTCGGAGCCCTAAATAGGATTGAACTGAAATTTTTTATAACTGCTGCTTAATGTTGTAATCCAGCCTTTAAGAGATAAAAACCAGCATTGCATTAGTCACCTTGACCATTTTCTTCACCTGTTGGTGGCATTTTTAAAGAGTTGTGTGTCTGAACCCCCAAATCCCTTCGAACGTCCACTTTGTTGGATGATCTAATGCTTGCTTATATTAAAACCCATCTGCTACAGCTTTGCCCATTCACTTAATCTATCAATATCCTGTTGTAAATTTGTTATGGTTACTTTTTTCCAAAATGACAAGATTATTACTAATTAAACACTTCTTTTCGTGCAGAACCAAATCTAGGACAGCCTGCTCCTGAATTGACTGTAGTCTAAATATCCATCTTGTACACAATCCAGGAATTTATTGTCGTCATAATATAGCTAATGTGGTTTTCCCCAGTCTACATGTAGATTAAAATGAACTATTACACTTTTGTTGCATGCATCCCTAATTTCCTTCATAATGCCATCTGTTGGAGGCCTAGTTTTTAACGCCTTGATGCTTCTTAACGCCACACAAACTGATTCTACATCTAGATTTCTTGTGCCAATATCATTTATCACCGCTACACTGATCATTAGTAATGATGCCATATTACCCTATTTTTCCTTTTAGCTTGTGCTTGTTAAAGATTGAAAACCCTTAAATGTTCAGTTTCCAACATTGGTCAACCTGCAAATGTTTCTATAATTGCAGTCATGCTGTACCAAGTACAAATATTTGCACTGTTAATTCACCAACCTCATTGCGCTTGCTCCAAGTGTTCAGGTATAGTATCTTTAGATTTCTCTTTTTTGACACTTTTTTTTTGTACCAGGACCAATTTGTTGTTACTCGTTTCCTCTGCTTTCCAGTTTTGCTTTCTACTCTTCTGTCTTTCATTTTTCACCTTTGTTTCCTTAATGTTGTCACCTTGCTCAGGTTCCCAGTTAAAACCCTGCCCCACTCTTCAAGCGAACGCCTTGGGGGAAATTGGCCATGATCCTGCTGGAGACAACCTTTTCTAGCTTGTACAATCCTATTCTCAAGAATCTAAATTCCTCCTTCCTATACCCCACCCCTCAAGCCAAGCATTAATTTAGCCTATTGGATCATTCCAGATCTTTCTAGCACAACGAAGTAATCTTGTGATTAGTGATAATGGGAACTGCAGATGCTGGAGAATCCAAGATAACAAAGTGTGAAGCTGGATGAACACAGCAGGCCAAGCAACATCTCGGGAGCACAAAAGCTGACGTTTCCGGCCTAGACCCTTCATCAGACCCTCTTTCGCCCTATTATAGGAAAGATGTGGAAGCTTTGGAGAGGGTGCAAAGGAGGTTTACCAGGATGCTGCCTGGACTGGAGGGCTTGTCTTACAAGGAGAGGTTGACTGAGCTCGGACTTTTCTCTCTGGAGAGAAGGAGGAAGAGAGGTGACCTGATCGAGGTGTACAAGGTAATGAAAGGCATGGATAGAGTCGATAGCCAGAGACTTTTCCCCAGGGCAGGATTAACTGCCACGAGGGGTCATAGTTTTAAGGTGTTAGGAGGAAGGTATAGAGGAGATGTCAGAGGGAGGTTCTTCACCCAGAGAGTTGTGAGCGCATGGAATACTTTGCCAGTGGTAGTCACGGAAGCAGAGTCATTAGTGACATTTAAGCGACTGCTGGACATGCACGTGGACAGCAGTGAATTGAGAGGAATGTAAATTAGGTTATTTTAATTTTGGATTAGGATTATTCCATGGCACAACATCGTGGGCCGAAGGGCCTGTACTGTGCTGTACTTTTCTATGTTCTATGTTCTATTAACTTCCCCTCCCATTCCTTAGATGACATGTCCATCCTGGGCCTCCTGCAGTGCCACAATGCTGCCACCTGAAGGTTGCAGGAACAGCAACTCATATTCTGCTTGGGAACCTTACGGCCCAATGGTATCAATGTGGACTTCACAAGCTCCAAAATCTCCCCTTTCCCCACTGCATCCCAAAACCAGCCTAGCTCGTCCCCGCGTCCCTGACCTGTTCTTCCTCTCACCTATCCCCTCCTCCCACCTCAAGCCGCACCTCTATTTCCCACGTACTAACCTCATCCCACCTCCTTGACCTCTCCTTCCTCCCCAGACTGACCTATCCCCTCCCTACCTCCCCACTTATACTCTCCTCTCCACCTATCTTCTCCTCTATCCATCTTCGGTCCGCCTCCCCCTCTCTCCATTTATTTCAGAACCTCTCCCCATCCCCCTCTCTGATGAAGGGTCTAGGCCTGAAACGTCAGCTTTTGTGCTCCTAAGATGCTGCTTGGCCTGCCGTGTTCATCCAGCTTCACACTTTGTTATCTTGAATAGTTTTCTCTTGTCTGGATGAGTATAGCTCCAACAATACCCAAAGGCAGATCACATGATTTTTGGAACCAAATTCACAAATGTGCATTCCTTCAATGATCACTGATGTTCAGAGTATCATTGTGTGTCATCTACATGATGTGCTGAAGAAATTTACCAATACCTTTGGATAGCACCTTCAAAACCTACCACCTCAGTCTAGAAGGACATGGGCAGAAAATGCATGGGAAACCCCCACCACCAGAGAGTACTAAAACGTGAACTTGTGTTGGCTTTAACATGACTCCATTGGTGCATGGAGGTGTATGTGTTGACATCACATGAACGTTTTATGTGCTTTGTCCTGAGCATGCGTAATGAAAGAGTCTCTGCGCCAACGTCGTGTAATCATTTCGCAGACTTTGTCATGAAGCGCTTTCTGTGAGAGGTACAGTACTTGTGATTTTTGTTTCTCTTTGCAAATTCTGCCATGTTACCCACAAAAATGTGAGGACAATGTGACAAGAATGTTAGCAAGAAGTGTCCTGGTGAATCAAAGAACATTGTGTTGATCTTGCAAAGCAAGTTGGTTTGGAAGAAGTAGAGGATGAGGATGTTGAAGAGCTGCTTGAGTCCCATTGTGAAGACCTCTCCACAGCTGATCTACAACAACTTATCACTGAGTGGGAAGTGAAAGCTGGAGATGAAGAAGATTAAGTCCAGGTTGCAGTATGACAAGAGCTTTCCACTTCTGTTTTGTCTTCTGGTCTGAGGAAATTTGAGAAGCAGTTGTAGCTCTTAGAGGACAATGATTACAATGCAGAATGCAGCAGGGTAGCCGTTCGTAGAATAGGATCTTGTTTGGCACTCTGAACAGCTACTTCATGAAAGAAGAAAAAGGGCAAAACAGCAAAAACTGGATGTCTTTTTAAACAAACACCCAAGAAAGTCAGAAGACAACAAAACAGCCATTCACGTCTGGATTAACTGTTTTTCACCCTGACCCTGCAACCATTACTACACTTGAAGTTGGTGGTGATGATGACGACGATGACCCTCAGCCGTTGCGTTAGCAACATAGCAACCTCAAAACCACCTCCCCAATCAAACCATCTTGACGTTTTTTAAAGGTAAGGTGTTAAATTTACTTTAATTTCATTATTAGATATGAATTAATCATTTATTAAAACTGTGCTATCCTTTGTTTTAGACTTTTGAATGATTTGTTTGGTCTGCCTGTAGCCCCGTTACTTCTATAGCACAATTTTCTATAATGCAGTGTTACACAGGATTGCAACTAATGCGTTACAGTAGAACTGACTGCTCCTAAAAATGGGGTGTCAATCTGGCGAAGCTACAAAGCAGGACTACTTATGTAGCAAAGATTGTAAGCATCAGGTTACAGGCTGAGCTGAGCGATACCATAATCAATGGGTCACATCTAAGTTCTGTGATCCTGCTGCATCTAGTTGAGAATAGTGATAAACAATTTAACATTTTGCTGGAGGAGGACGCCCACAAATATCTCCATCCTCGGTGATGGAAGAGCTGAGCTCATAAGTGCAAAAGGTAAGGTTCTAGCCTTCATAACAGTCTTCAACCAGAAGTGCAGAGTGAATGATCCACCTTGGCTGCCTCCAGAGATGCCAGTATCTCACATGCTGGTCTTTAGCCAGTTTGATTCACTCCACATATTATCAAGAAACGTATAGAGGCATAAGATGCTGCACAGCTTATGGGCTTTGATAGCATTCCAGCAGTAGTACTGAAGACTTGTGCTCCAGAACTTAGAAACACAGGAACAGAAGTAAGCCCTTCAAACCTGTTCGGTGTGATGATGGCTGATCTGTGACCTAACTCCATATACCTACCTTTGGCCCATATCTCGTTAATACCTTGGCTAAACAAAAAAATTATCTGCCTCAGCATCCACTGCCATTTGTGGAAGAGCGTTTCAAACATCTACTACTGCGTCTCGATCTGCTTCTTAACTTGCTACACCTAAGCTGTTCCAGCAGTGCCACAACATTGTTATTTGCTCAGTGTGGAATATTGTCCATGTATGTACTGTAAACAGAATTTGATTTGTTTTTATTTTTATCATATATGCCTCAGCACATTGAAATTTTTTTTGTTTTGCTTGCAGTGTGGGCATATCATATCATATAGAGTGCATCAGGTTAACAGAACCGAGCAAGCTGTTCTTGAATCCGTTGGTACATGTGTTTAAGCTTTTGTATCCTCTGCCCATTGGAAGAGATAATAACCTAGGTTGGCGGGATCTTTGATTATGTCAGCTGCCTTCCTGAGGTGGCAAGAAGTATGGTTGAATTCAGTGGATGGAATGTTAGCTTGCACGATGGACTGGGCCATCTTCATAATTCTCTGTAATTCTGAAGAGGGGCCCAACCAGAAACGTCAACTTTCCTGCTCCTGTGATGCTGCCTAGCCTGCCGTGTTCCTCCCGCTCCACACTTTGTTATCTCTGACTCCAACATCTGCAGTTCTTGCTATTTCTTAATTTCTTATGGTTCTGGGTAGAGCAGTTGCCATATCAAGCCATGGTGCAATAGATGCTCTCTTTGTCGCATCTATAAAAATTCGTAAGAATCTTTAAGGACATGCCGAATTTCTTTAGCTTCCTGAAGAGGTAAAGGCATTGTTGTACTTTATTGACCGTAACACTAACGTGGGTGGACCAGGACAGATTATTGGTGAGCATCATCTTCAGAAACTAGGAGAAAAAGCAGAATGAATCCAACATGGCCAATTACTGCCCTATCAGTCTACCCCAGTATTAGTGAAATGGTGGAAGGCATCATCAGCAGTGCTACTAAGCAGCACATGCTTAACAATACTGCCAAATGGTGCCCAGTTTGGATTCTGCCAGGACCGCTGAGCCCCAACCAACATTACAGCCTTGCTTTAAACATGTTCAAATCAACTGAATTTGAGAGGTGGTGAAGTCAGAGTGTAAGGCCTTGATGTTGAGGCTGCATTTGACTCAGTGTGGCATCAAGGAGCCCTACCAAAATTGCAGTCAATGGAAACTCTGTGCAGGTTGGATTCATACCTGACACGTAGAGAAATGGTTACGAGATTTGGAGGTCAGTCATCTCCGCTCCAGGACATCTCTACAGGAGTACCTCCGGGTAGTGTTAGAGAATTGTACAACATCATGTCTGTGCCAACCAACAAACACCAAATCACATTAATTCAATTTTAAGTGCTCTTCCATATGATTTTTAAATGCTGCGTGAGTATCTGCCTCATCACCGTCTCAGGCAATACATTCCATCTTTCTACCACCTGGTGGAAAAGATTTTTCCTCAGATCTCCTCTGAACCGCTTAATCTTCTTCTGTAACTTATGCTCCCTAGTCTTAGACACATCTGTTCTTTCACTATTGATGGGTCAAAATCGTGGAAATTGTCCAGCCCATCCCCGCTAATGGCAATGTGGGTGTACCTACAGCACATGGCCTGAAGTGGCTCAAGAAGCCTGCTCATCACCACTTTCTCAAGGGCTGTTATGGGTGACCAGTAAATATTGTTCCAACCGGAGGTGCCCAAGTCCCACAAGTGAATCTTTTTGGAGAAGATTTTCTTTAATAATTTTGAATTATAGAATCTCTACAGTGTGGAAACAGGTCATTTGCCCCATCGGGTTCACACTGCCCCTCTGAAGCGCATCCTACCCAGACCCACCCACCTGTATCTGTGACCCTGCATTTACCGTGGCCAAACCACTTAACCTGATTGTTGTACAAAGCATAATCTGTTTAAATGATGTCCTTCAGGGAGGAAAAACTGCTACCCTTTAATGGGGGTGGCCAATATTATGACTCTAGACCTATGAATATATGTGTGCCTCTTAACTTCCCTCTGAAATGGCTGAATACCCAGCTCAGTTATTTCAAGCAGCTAAAGAAAGAACCTCTGTGGATGTATGTGTGCCACATGGGCATCACAAATTCACAGCATTGTGCAAATTCTGAGAACAAATATAAAGAAAGCATGTATCACCTTGAACCAACACAATATCCTCATCCTTTTGGAGAAAAGAAAATTTCAAATTCCACTACTGGTTTCTTTCCTGAACAGTTCATCTAATTTTTATATTGTTAGGACAGTGGTGGGAGGAATGCACTTTCTTTCTTTAGATCTACCACTCCACGGGACACAACATAATTTAATTGCTTTGCTTATTTTCTGATTGGTGGAATAGTCAGATTTTGACATGTTACCAACATCAGCTTAAGACTCTGGAAGCTTGATACATACAGCTTGCTGAGGAAACACTATATTAAGCATTCTCTGTTTTCAAGAGGGCAATCCAGTTTCACACTGAATTCACCACAAAAGTGCTTCAGAGATAGGAGACAGGACCTGCTCAGCTACATTCTTTCAGCTAGCTTTACTAATGAAAAATCCAAGCCTGCAAAGCAATAATCAGAACACCACTAAAATTCAGTCATTTTAAAAAAAAGTTAGATGTTTTCCCTGAAGTGAATTCAAGCAACTATCTGGAATTGTACACTTTCCAAGTAATGACTTTCTTTAAAAAAAAAATCCTCAGTCCTTTCAGTGATGCTTTGAAAAAAAGACAGTCGTGGTCTCCATAATCCTTCAAACTGAAATTTACAAAGCCTATTGAATACAAAGTCATCATAACAATATTATGCCAACTGTTCGTGAATTTTTCCCTTTCAGAGGAAATTAAGTTTCTGAATGTGCCTGGTCATTGTAGATGTTTTCTTACCAGCCTGTTCTGGAATGTTATTACACCTCTCTGGAGCAAGTGGAACTTAAACCTGGAACTTCTGGGAGACAGTACAAGTTCATGATATAAGCTCTAAACCTAGTTTTCATAACTTAAAAAAATCTCAATTTAAATCACACCGTCTACCTCCAAAACCCGATGGATTGCTAAACAAGTATGTGCAGTGCCAAGAGGTATTTCAGTGGGTTCGTGCATCATGCAGATTAAAGTGAACCTGTATGACTAAACCTCAAGTTCAGCCTGTGATCTGTTGCCTTGACTGATACAGAAGTCTGGGCAGTTGATTGGGTTTACTGTAACTCTGAAATTGTATTCCGTAAAACTTGTTAGAAAACATTTATCAAACGAGGGATGACATTGTCAAGTAATCTGTAAGTAGCTACGTAACTTAGAATATCATTATTTTACATAGTGTGTTGCTAATTTCTGTAGAACTGTATTTGCTTTGTTTATTAGTGTCATCCTTAGCTGATAAAATTCTTAACGGACTCTCAACATGATAGATTCAATGCCACAGAAAAATAGAAGGACAGCACACCGAGAGGTGCAGTACTGAGAGGCTTTTTTAAGTTCACTTGTGAGATATAGGTGTCACTGGCTGGGCCAGCATTTATTGCCCACCCACAGTCGTGCTTGAGAAGGTGGTGTGAATTGCTGAAGTCCATGTGCTGTAGATCCACGGTCCCAGGAAGGAATCCCAGGACTTGGACCAAGTGATAGTCTAGAAATAGTGATTTGGTTTTAAGTATGGTGGTGAGTGGCTTGGCGGAGAACTTGCAGGTAGTGGTGTTCCCATGCATCTGCAGACCTTTTCTTTCCAGATGGTAGTGGTCAAGTGTTTGGAAAATACTATCTAAGGATCTTTGAATTTCTGCACTGCATCTTACTGATATTGCACAATGTCTACTGAGTGTCGGTGATAGGGGGAATGGATGTTTGTGGATATGGAGCCTGTCGAGCGGTCTGCTTTGTCATGGATGGAGTCAAGCTTCATGATTGTTGTTGGAGCTGTACCATCCAGGCAAATGGGTCGTACTCAATCATACTCCTCTCTTGAGCCTTTGTAGATGGTGAGTAATCTTTGGGGAGCCAGGAGCTGAGTGACTAAGTGCAATATTCCTAACCTCTGGCCTGCCCTTGTAGCCACTGTATTTATATGGTGAGTCCGATTTTCAGTTTCTGGTCAGTGGTAACCCCAAGGATGTTACAAGTGGGGGAGTTCAGTGCTGCATAAGAAAAAGTGCTGTATGAGATCTGTTTGCTCTGCTAGATCGGCTGTTTGCCTCTTCAAGGTACATGTAAAAGACCCCGTTTCACTATTTTATCCCTGTTGTTAAGACCAAGATTTACCCTTCAGTCAACAACTCTCAAAAAGTTGTGGCCATGATCACAAATCTGCTTTGCAAGAGTTTGCTAGGTGCCAGTTGGCTGCTTCATTTCCTACGTTATACCTGTGCTTTCACTTCTCACGTACAGAATTAGATGTAAAATGCTAGGGCCGTTTGGTTATTGTGAAAAACATTGTAGAAGTGCAGTTGAACCAGGAGGCCCAGTTTCAAGTCCTACCTGCTTTAGAGGTATGTAATGACATTAGTGAACGCTTGGAAAATACCTAAAAATGTAAGATATTTCTTAGTGTTAGCCACTGAAAAGTCTAGAGCCAAAGGCAAAATACTACAAATGTTGGAAATCTTAACAAATTAAGTTTCTCAAGCATTCAATGTGCCTTACAGTATCTGTGGAGTGAGAATATTTCAAGTATGGTATGACTACTTCAACACTGAGAGGCATTAGAAATGAGGGTTTCTAAGTTTTGAGTTACATGGCTTATAGACTGGAATAGGTTGATGTTAGGCCAAGTTATCTCTTTCAAAGGATTTTTTTATGCTGTAGCATTGACTGTAAGAGAAAATCAACATGGCTGATTTGCCACCAAAATTTTCCAAGGCCCTATACGCCAAGCTAATTACTTTGAAGTTCAGTTAGTGCTGCCATATAACTAAGTGCAGTAGTCCTTTTCCACACAAGGACCTCATAATACAATAAAAAATACACCTACCTCTGGTAATATTTGAGCAGAAGTGTTGGCTAGGACTTCTGAAGGTAGAGAGGTGGCCTTGGAATGCAGGTTTTTTTTCTTTAAGAGAACGTAAGCAATGGATTGTGCTAACTTTTTGCTTTAGTGCAGAATTAGGTTAATTGGCAAATAGATTTCTTGAGGCTCAAAATAGATAATCTATTAATGGGTTTTGTTAATATCACAAATTAGGCTGATTGGAAAATGAAGTTTCTTCACTATTGACTGCTATTTAGATATGAAAAATACCTTGACTATTGTATCCAATTATAGCCAAACATACATTAGGAAGTATTAACGTGCTGAAGACAGTCCAAGAGGAGACTGATATTGGGAAGAATGGGGTTGGTGTATCAAATTGTGAAAAATGAGGAATTTGGTTGCTTAGAGTCAGAGCCATGCAGCACAGTAGGTCTTTTCAGGTATGCAATATGGTAAAATCGTCACAGTAACATTAATATAATTTTATGTCAAAATGAGTCATCTTGAACTGAATTTTTATAAACAGTGACTGACTGTTTGCTAATACTTAGACTTTCCACACTGTTCTGATATGAACTTTAGACAATGATTAGACTCAAACTATGATTCACACTGAGAGCAATGCAATGTAATTGGATCAAAAACAGTGCTGGAAAAGTTCAGCAGGTCTGACTGTATCAGTAGAGGGGAAAAAAATTGAACTAACATTTTGAGTCCAGTGACAATTTGTCATAACTTTGTGGAGCATAAAGAGTGTGTTTATTTAGTTGGATGTCTGCAATTTTTGCAAGAAATGTATTTCAGGGAAATACTTTGGTTTGGGAGTTAAAGCTAAACTCATTTACAGGTGTCCAGTGAACCCCAAAAGTAGCGCAACCCATTTACTTTATTAGATCGAAGACAAAGTTGAGAGAAAATTAACAATGTGTTCATTTGAGAACAGCCCAGAGCTGGTTATATTATCATGGAGATGATCTTTAAAGATTATCTAGTTTCAGATTGTCTGGAAATTTGCTGAAAGAATTAATTGTACTTTGGACTGCATGTGGTTTACAGCTCACTGAGAGAATGTATCAAAATTATTGTTAGATACATCTGCACCATGAGCAGAGTTTATACTAAAAGAAAACATCATAATTGATTGTTCAATGCAGGTAATGTTTAATCTCAGTTTGAATTATATTGGGAAGCAACAGCTGGAAGATGCCTAGGTTGAAACTAATAAGAGTCTACAGTGGTGTTGTACAGGCTTGAACCAAAGAAAGCAACATGAAGGTTAACTTGGAAGTGCTGAAAAAGTGACAAGCTTAAGTTTACGGTCAATAAGCTGGAGTCGGATGTTCTTCAGCGAACTATGGCAGTAGTAAAAATTACTTGGAAGATTGATGTATTTTAGGCCATTCTCGTCGGGTGGGGGGGGGAGGGAATGCTGAAGAAAGAAGAGTAACCCTGAGTTGCTAACACATTTAGTTATAAGGCTACGGTGTTAACTTAGTCACTCATTTGTTCATCATACAGTAAAACTTATTTGTTGTGTCTTTAAATTAATTGCCTGTGATATAATTCCTTTGATTAGAATGAGGAGGTGTTCAAACATTTTTTTAATGTTCCCGAAATGGGTCGTAACAAACTTCACTCAGGTCTTAGTGAATGAAATATCTGTACTTTATCCACCTGAATTGTAAACTAGCATTTTGTGATTTTTTTTTAATATAAATATTAGTGGCAAGCTCTGCATTACTCATGGATAATGGGAACTGCAGATGTGGGAAGAATCAGAGATACTGCAGAATCTGAAATAAAAGTGTGGAGCTGGATGAACACAGCAGGCCAGGCAGCATCTTGGGAGCACAAAAGCTGACGTTTTGGGCCTAGACCCTTCATCAGAAAAGGGGAGGGGGAGAGGGTTCTAAATAAATAGGCAGGTAGGGGAGCCGGATCGAAGATGGATAGAGGAGAAGATAGGTGGAGAGGAGACAGACAAATTAGAGGCGGGGATGGAGCCAGTAGAGGTGAGTGTAGGTGAAGAGTCTAGGCCCGAAACGTCAGCTTCTGTGCTCTTAAGATGCTGCCTGGCCTGCTGTGTTCATCTAGCTCCACACTTTGTTATCTCTGTATTATTCGTCCCTGATTGCCGTTGAATTGAGTGGCTTTCTGGGCCATTTCAAAGGACAGTTGGAAATCAGTATTGCTGAGAGCCTGAAGTTGCATGAAGGCCAGACCAGGCATTAATGGCAGATTTTCTATCTAAAAGGACATTTTCAAAGTCCCTTTTAGCTCACTGTACTTGATATTTTCTGATCACCGATACTGAGACTAATTTTACATTCCATTAGTTGAATTTGGATTCCACTAGCTGTCATAATATTATTTAAATGCATATTACCAGAGCATTAAAATAGAACCAGAACTATTAGCACAGATACTAGACGTCCGAAACAAACAAAAACAGAAATTACTGGAGAAATGCTGTAGATCAGGCAGCATTTATGGAAATAAGAGTGTGAATGTTTAGAGTCCAGTGACCCTTCTCTGTTTTCTCTCAATTTTAGTACATGGGATTGGATTTATACTGTGAATTGCAAGGTGAAGTCTGCCTATTGTGTCACTGTTGAAGGTTTCCTGCAAATGTCAAATTGTGTGAATCTCAAAATTCAAACATAGTTACTAAAGTGTGGTCTTAGCTATATTGTTTTGTTATCAGAAAATCCCAGAGTTGACACTCAGCAAAGATATGCTGGTCAACAGTGTGAAATGCTAAATGTCTCAAAACAAGATGGGTACGATAACTTGGAACTGTGTGAATCTGCCTTAATCTTAATATTTGAAAAAAAATGTTTTTCAGCAGACAATTGGTTTCAGGCTTTAAGTTTTCATTTTCTTTCCTCTCCTTCAGGTGAAACATTGAAGTAGCAATACTGTTTTAAGACAAAGAAATGCAGAGCTGACATTAAATGACACCAGCAAACCAATCTTGCTGTATGTAAGTAGCAAAAGTGTATTCTAAGTATTTGTGCATAACCACTTCATGAATTTGTGAAACTTCTTCTGTTTTCGAGTCTGGAAAGATTGGTGTTTTTGCTATTTCAAAGATATTTAGCGTAGTATGTTTTGGATACTGATTCTGTTGACCTGTGTTGCTGGAAGAAATAAACTCATGTGGATTTGCCAGCTTAGTTCCGAGTATTAAAATAGATTTTCCCTTTCTTTTTGTTTCGCTACCATGTTTCATTTGACCCACAGTTGCTCACCTTGGAGTCTAGATCAACTTTGCAAATGTTGATGGATCTGTTGCATGGTAAAATAGTCTTTGACATTTCATGGTGAAGGATGTTGTCTAATCCCTAAAATGTTGGAAGTGAATTTCTTCCGACATGGTTTGCAATGAGGAATCTGCGAGAATCCCATGTGTAGTCCAGTGAAGCCCCTCAATGTCAGGAGCAAACAGCTACATTTTTGATCAGAGATAATGGGAACTGCAGATGCTAGAGAATCTGAGATAACAAAGTGTGAAGCTGGATGAACACAGCAGGCCAAGCAGCATCTTAGGAGCACAAAAGCTGATGTTTCGGGCCTAGACCCTTCATCAGAGAGGATGAAGAAGGGTCTAGGCCCGAAACATCAGCTTTTGTGCTCCTAAGATGCTGCTTGGCCTGCTGTGTTCATCCAGCTTCACACTTTGTTATCTCAGCTACATTTTTGAACTATGTTCCAGGCACTATGGTGAGCTTTTTAAATGCCTGTTAACATACATAATTGCTAAATAGCCCTATTAACATCAAAACTTGCTTTATTAATGCACAGCATCCTATTCTATTGACTCAGTCATACAGCACGGAAATAGACCCTTTGGCCCAACTTGTCCATGCCGACTAAGTTTCCCAAATCAGAATTATTCCTTACCTGCATTTGGCCCATATCTCTCTCAAACTTTCTTATTCATGCAACTATCCAAATGTCTTTCAAATATTGTAACTACATAACCTGCATGTACCTCTTCCTCTGGTGGTTCATTCCATATACAGCCCACCTTCTGTGTGAAAAAGTTGCCCCTCAGAACTGTTTTAAATCTTTCTCTCACCTTAAAAAATGCCCACTAGTTTTCAACTCCTCCAGCCCAGGAAAAGACCTTTGCAATCCACCTTATTTGTGCTGCCATGACTTTGTAAACCTCTATAAGGTTACCCCTCAACCTCCTATGCTCTAGTGAAAAAAGTCTCAGTCTATCCTTTATAACTCAAACCCTCCAGCCCCAGAACATCCTGTTAAATGTTTTCTGAACCCTGTCCAATTTAACAATATCCTTTCTATAGAGGGGTGACCAGAACTGTACACCGTACTCCAAAAGTACACCAGTCTCCTGTACAGCTTCAACATGATGCCCCAACTCCTATATTCAGCAGTCTGAGCAATGAAGGCACATCTGCTAAATGCTGCCTTAACCACCCTCTGTACCTGTGGTGCAGTTTCCAAAGAATTTTGTACCTGAACTTCTAGGTGTCTGTTTTCAGCAACACTACCCAGGGCTGTACCATTAACTGTGTAAGTCCTGCCTTGTTTGTTCTCACCAAAATGCAATACCTTGCATTTATCCAAATTAAACTTCATCTGTCATCTTGCAACGCATTGGCCCAATAAATCAAGATCTCTTTGTAACCTTGGATAACCTTCTTCACTGTTGACTATACCTCTAATTTTGATGTCATCCTCAAACTTACTAACCATGCCTCCTAAATTGTTCAAATCGTTCATATAAATGAGAAACAAAAGCAGATCCTGCACCGTTCCCTGGGGAGCACCACTGGTCACAAGCCTCTAGTCCGATAAACAACCCTCCATCATCACCCTTTGTCTGCTGGAAGGAAACAAGATGTTGACAATTCCTGACGTAAAAGTCAGCGTGGGTACCTGTTGATTTGAGCATGTTGTTTGCTCCTTGGTATTGCCAACTTGGGCAGGTGGGAACAACACATCAGGGGACATTACAGCGGCATGCCTCCCCTCATCCACTGATGCAGAAATCTAAAACCTATCAAACTTCTCTGAATCCTTGTGGCACCTTTCCGACCTACTTGCCGAATGCCTCTGTACTTTAAAATTGAACTTGGGGTGTACCAGCAACTAACATTGATATGATAGGCCTTAATACTGTTGTGGGTTTATGTACAGAGCAGGCACGCCATGGCTCAAGAAAGCGGCTCACCAGCAGTTTCTCAAGGGCATCTAGGGATGGGCAATAAACGTTGACCAAGTGCCACCCGTGTCCCATGAGTGAGTAAAAGGAAAAGCGCTGTAAAGATATGCACCCAGCTCTGGAACATCCTCTGTTACAGGGCTGCTCAGAACAAATGAAAGGTAAACAGTAAAGGTTTCAGCTGTAATTATGGGTGCCTTTAATTTGCATGTAGATTGGGAAAGCCAAATCTGTAACAGTACTTTGAGGACGAATTCCAGGATTTTGATTGGAATGGTATTCTGGACCAATATGTTGATGAACCAACAAGAAAACAGGCCATTTTAGATGGAGCATTGTTTAAAGAGAAAGGAATTGGCAATCTAGCTTTGAGAGACCACTCTGGGATGGGTGACCATAATATGATAGAATTCTTCATTAACATAGGAAATTA
Source organism: Stegostoma tigrinum (assembly GCF_030684315.1). Taxonomy (NCBI): domain Eukaryota; kingdom Metazoa; phylum Chordata; class Chondrichthyes; order Orectolobiformes; family Stegostomatidae; genus Stegostoma; species Stegostoma tigrinum. The sequence continues at coordinate 93,402,622 of NC_081359.1, forward strand.
TATTGTTGATTCTGAGACTAGGGCCCCGAATCTAAAGTTCGGCAAAGGACGATAAAGAGATGGATTTGAAAAGGGAACATAGAAACATGTAGTCAATTTTGATCGGTATGTGAAGAAAACAAAGATTGAAGATAGTGAGGTTCCTTTACAGTGAAAATCAGGGGAATTCATAATGGAGAGCAAACAAATAACTGACCAATTAAATCCATAAGTTATGTTGTCATAAAGGAGGACATATATAGTATGGCAGAAATGTTTTGGGAGCATGGGGTTTAGAGAAGGGGGAGAAACTGAAGAAGATCAGTATTAGTAGGGAAATGGTATTGAGGAAATTGAGATTGGGGAAGTGGAAAGTGAGATTGAAGGCAGATGAATCCCCAGGGCCAGATAATCTACTTCCCACAGTACTTAATGAAGTGGCCATTGAAAAAGCAAGGGCAGGATCAAATAGAATCAGCATGGATTTACAAAAGAGAAATTGTACTTCATGAACCTACTGGAATTCTTCAAGAATGTGACTCCGATTTGGTGAGAGAAAGTCAACGGATGTGATTTGTTTAGACTGTCAGAAGGCTATTGATAAAGTCTCACATAGATTAGTATGTAGCACATAGCATTTGAAGTAGTGTATTGAGATGTGTTTAAAAAACTGGTCAGCTGATAGGAAACAGAGGAGGAATAAATGGATGTTTTTCCAAATGGCAGGTAGTGACTAGTGGGGTCCCACAGGTTTCTGTCCTAGAACACCATCTATTCATAATATGTACTAATGATTTGAATAAGGGAACTAAATGTAATACCTCCCAGTTTGCAGATGAAACAAAGTGGATGGGAGGATGAGATGTGAGGAGCGTGTAGAGATGCTTCAGTGTGATTTGGGCAAGCTAAGTGAATGGACAAATGCATCACAAATTCACTAAGGTGGATAAATGTGAAGTTATCTACTTTGAGAGCTGGAATAGGAAGGTGGATTATCTAGCTATAAATTTGGAAAAGGGATGTGCCACAAGGTGCAGGTATCCTTGTACACCACTCATGAAGGTAAACATGCATGCGCAGCAGGCAGTTCAGATAGCAAATGGTCACCTTAGTGAGAGATTTGGAATACAGGAGCAGAGATGTCTTGCTGCAATTATACTGGGCCTTGGTGAGACCATACCTGGAATATTTTGTCAGTTTTGGTCTCCTCTGAAGGAGGGTGTGCTTGCTATCACAGAAGTGCAGCAAAAGTTTACTGGATTGATTCCTGGCAGACTGATGTACAAGGAGAGATTCAGTTGGCTAGGGTTACATTCACTGGAGTTCAGAAGAATGAGAAGGGATCTCATAGAAACCTGTCAAATTCGAACATAACTAGACAGAATAAATGCAGGAAGCACATCATTATAGAGAGTCTAGGGCTAAGGGTCATAGTCTAATGACTATGCCCACTATTGCTCCTTGTGTCTGGGGATGTATGGGTTAGGTGGATTAAGACTGAGACAAGTGGAAATTTCTTCAACTAGAGAATGGTGAACCTGTGGAATTCACTACCATAGAAATCAGTCATGACAGATGGATCATGCTTGATAAACTTCTGAATTTTTTTGAAGAGGCGACTGAGGCGGTGAACTGTGAAATTCTATGGATATTGTTTATATAGACTTCCAGAATGCATTTGATGAGGTCCCACCTAAGACATTTCTAACTAAGGTTAGAACCCCACAGAATGGATGGCAAATATTGATATAGTTGGGAATTAGTTCAGTGGCAGGTAACAGTAGGGATAAGGGTAGGGGAACTCATATTGGCAGGATATGAATAGTGGGGCCTCACAAGAATCTGTGTTTGGACATCAGTTGTTCACGTTATTGATGAATAACTTGGGTAATGCATAGAAAATCATGTATTCGATTTTGCTGACCATACAACGTGATAAATAAATTGTTTGGAGATGATTTATCAGGTGGAACCTCATTTTATGTTATCTTTGAAAATGTCTACAAAGTGATAGACTAGTTAAACGAACAAAACTGGTTGCTGGAGTTCAATGCCAGCAAATGAGAGGTTATTTATTTTGCCCCACAGAAGGTTAGATCAGGGTACTCCCTTGATTGTATGAAATGAAATATAGTGATGTCCAAAGAGTCTCGACACTCGGGTGCATAGATCTCTAAATTGCCACAAACGGGTGCAGAACGTAATCAAAGCGGCTAACAGAATGCTGGCCTTTTATGTCTAGAACACTGAAGTATGAGGACGTAGAAGTTATGTTGCAGCTGTACAAAATCCTAATTAGACCCCACTTCAAATGGTGCCCACGTCAGCTCACAATACATCTTAGGAAAAATGTATTGGTCTTGGTGGGAGCATCATGTAGATTCACAAAAATGAGACCTAGACTTCACAGATTAAGTTATGAAGAGATTATATAAATTAAGTCTATATTCTCTCAAATTTTAGACGGTTAAGAGGTGATTGGATTGTAGTCTTCAAAATAACAGGAAAACACAGGGTGGATAAAGATGACCTATTTCCACTGTTTGGAAATTCTATAACTAGGAGGCAAAGTCTAAGAATTAGGGCGAGACTTCTCAGGAGATATGTTAGGAAGCAATTCTAGATAGAAAGGTTGGTAGAGATTTGGAGCTTTCTTCCATAAATAGCAGATGATATTCAATCAGTTGTTAATTATTAATCTGAGATGACATATTTATTAGGCAAAGATATCAAATGGTATAGGCTAAAGGCGGGTAGTTAGGCCCCAGATCAGTTGTGATCTCATTAAGTAGCAGAACAGGCTCGAGGGGTTGAATGGCCTATTCTTGTTCCTGTACACTCTACATTTTCTGCACTATTTTATTTTACTGAGGGATCCACCTGCTAAATCGTTTCCAAACAATTTATTTTTAATCAAATCTCATAATTAAGAAAGATCATAGAATTTAATAAATTGTGAATGGAATGGGAATAATATGCTCATGGGCTGTAAGTTTGAAATGACAGACATAGATATCTGATCACAATCACTTTTTTCCTTGGGACAAGTGTATACATTAAGGTGACCTGATTAGGGTTTTGAAATTAAGATGGGAATTATCACTACTGATACCAGTAATTTGCTATTAATAGAACTTGAAGTTGGGTACTGTCAGAGATTAAAATGCAAAAGGTCTGGAAGAGGAATCAAAACCAACTTGAACTAACCCATTAACCTCCAGTTTTAACAAAAACAGGAGGGAGGGAGTGTAATGACCAATTCACTTGTCAGAAGAAGTTGACTATTTAAATGTTATATTGAGACTATGTACCTTCATTTCAGTCACAGAAATCTGGGCTTGAGAAAACTGCGCAGAGACTAGAGAACTAAATCTGAAACGAGGCCGAATACTCCTTGAGGAACAGGAGAAGCAGGAGTGCTTCCTCCAACTTAAGAAACAAGTAAATTAAACCATCCCACCATTCCAAATTGCCATTAAAAATCTGAACACTGGTGCATCTTTTAGCAATAATCTCTCTCCCTCCCCAATGCTGTAATAAACTTTGGACTTGTGAAGTAAGTTCTTGACCAAAAGACCTCTTGTCTGACGATCAAGATTTCTGCAGTCATATGTTCCTCAGGGTTTGACAATCTTAGCAGAGCCACTAAGTAGAACTCCTCTCCAGGTTAAAATCTAGGTTTAAGAATAGGAGAAATGAGAAAAATCAGTAAGAGTAATCAGTAGGTCTTCGCAAAGTAATTCCACAGTGGGTTACAATATAAACCAGGAAATATTGGAAGCTTTTAAGAAAGATATGGCAATTATTGTGGGTGATTTTAATATACAAATAAACTGGATTAAAAAATTGGCCAAGGTAGCCTTGCAGCAAAGTTCATGGAATTTGTTAGAGATTTGTTTTTTTTTTGAAGCAATATGTTGTTGGACCAACCAGAGAACAAGCTATTCTGCTTTTAATAATGTGTATTGAGGTGGGATTATTTAATGTCATTGTAAAGGATACTCTGAGGGAGAGTGAGCATGGCATACTAGACATTTGAGGGTGAGAAACTGGATTCCTACACTTAACATTCTGGGGTTTAAACAGGCAATTATATAGACATGAGGACAGATTTGATCCTTGCAGACTGCACAGGAAGACTAAAAGGTAGGAGATTTGATGAGCACTGACAGATGCTTTAGGATATATTTATTTTCTCCCAATTAAAACATATCCTGGAGAGGAAGAAAGATTGTAAGAAGGGAAAAACCATCCATGGCTAAACAAGAAAGTTAAAGATAAAATAAAGGCAAAAACTAAGTGTTATTATATTACAAAGGCCAGGAGTAGGCTGGAAGATTGGAAAACTTTTAAAGATCAACAAAGGCTTACTAAAAAGATGAAAGGTAAATTATGAAAGCAAACTGGTGCAAAACAATGGACAGCAGAATCTTCCATGAGTATATAAAAGGGAAGAAAATAACTGAAGTGAATTTTGGACGTTTGGAGGGTGATATTAGTGGGAAGCATGGAAACAGCGGACACACTAAATCAACTTTTGCATCAGAAATAATGGGAACTGCAGATACTGGAGAATCCGCTTGGTTTCCCCAATGTAGAGGAGGCCACGACAGGTACAGAGGATGCGGTATACCACATTGGCAGATGTGCCGGTGAACATCTGCTTGATGTGGAAATTCTTCTTGGGGCCTGGGGTAGGGGTGAGGGACGAGGTATGGGGGCAAGTGTAGCACTTCCTGCGGTTGCAGGGGAGTGTGGTGGGGTTGGAGGGGAGTGTGGAGCAGAGAAGGGAGTGGTCCCTCCAGAAAGCAGACAAGGGTGGGGATGGAAAACTGTCTTTGGTGGGGTCCGATTGCAGATGGCAGAAGTGTTGGAGGATGATGCGTTGGATTTGGTGGTGGGGTCAGATTGCAGATGGCATGTGTCGTTTGTTGATGGGGTCGGATACATTGGGGGAAACCAAGCGGAGGCTCGGGGACCGCTTTACAGAATACCTACGCTTGGTTCACAATAAACAACTGCACCTCCCAGTCGCGAGCCATTTCAGCTGCCCCTCCCATTCCTTAGACGACATGTTCATCCTGGGCCTCTTGCAGTACCACAGTGATGCCACCCAAATGTTGCAGGAACAGCAACTCCTATTTCGCTTGGGAACCCTGATACCATTGGGCTGCAATGTGGATTTCGCAAGCTTCAAAATCTCTCCTCCCTCTACTGCATTCCAAAACCAGCCAGGCTTGGCCCCGCCTCCCTAACCTGCTCTTTCTCTCATCTATCCCCTCCTCCAACCTCAAGCCGCACCTCCATTTCCTACTTCCTAACCTCATCCCGCCCCCTTGACCTGTCCGTCCTTCCCGGACTGACCTATCCCCACCCTCAGTCACCGCTACTGGCTCCGTCCCCGCCTCTTTAACTTGTCTGTCTCCTCTCCACCTATCTTCTCCTCTATCTATCTTTGATCTGCATCCGCCCCTTCCTATTTATTTAGAACTCTCTCCCCATCCCCCTTTTCTGATGAAGGGTCTAGCCCCGAAATGTCAGCTTTTGTGCTCCTAAGCTGCTGCTTGGTCTGCTTTGTTCATCCAGCTCCACACTTCGTTAAATCAATTTTTGCATTCATTTTCACTGTGGCAGACACTAGTACCACTCAAATAATAACAGGTAATGCAGAGGTTATGGAAAGGGATGAATTTAAAGCAATCATTATCCTGAGGGAAAAGTTACTAAGCACACGTTCAGGGCTGCAGGCAGACAATTCCCTGTACTTCTAGAGGGATGTAGTTGCATTGGAGTTAGATCAGAGGAGGTTCACTAGGTTGATTCCCATGATGATGGGTTGTCTTATGAAGTGAGATTGAGCAGTTTAGGTTTATACTGTCTGGAGTTTAGAAGAATGTGAGGACGTCTAAATGAGATATATAAGATGGACAGAGATATAGAGAAGGTGTCTTTGTGTGGCAGTTTCGAACCAGAGGTAACACTTGTAGGATAAGTGGTAGTACATTTCAAATAGATGTGAGATTATTTCTCTCAAAAATTTATGATATCAGTTCAAAACATGAAAAAAACAAAGAATTCTGGCATGAGCCTATTAGGACAAGTATAAGATTAGCAAATGTCAAAATATCATAACTTGTACTGCAGGGGAAAGGGAGCTGATTTATTGTCAAATTAACTCTGGTTGAGGATTTGCTGTGAAGCTAAGAAGGAGCTATTGACTTCCAAAGTGTACAGGCAATTCCGAAATGGCACGAGGGTTAAACGTGTTTCTTTTGTTTTTTTTTACAGATTGCTGGTGGCTTCCCATGAATGTATGTTATTTCCAGCAACTTTAAATGAGCTTGACTGATTTGTCTTAAATTGATAGAGTAGTGATTAGCACTGTCCAATTACAGAATCACATATCAACTTTAATTTAGTTTAGTTAGCATGGAGTGCAGTCTGTATCTGCCCACTGGGAACAACCAAAAAAGCATCCTGTTTGATTCATTAGCCTAGTATGTACAGCTTATGTACCACGCTTCGCACTGCCACTGATTCAAATGGCAAGTTGCCCGATTTATATGGGAAGCAGACATCTTTTTTGGATTGATGGAAGCCTTGTGATAACAGAAAATTATACTCATATAGCCTTATCAGTAATCTAGCCAAAGTCATTTGCATACCTTGCAAGCTTGCCACAGCAATAGAGTGCATTAAAGCTATTCTATAAAACAAATGGCAACCCACATCAAGTCGCCATTTGCCCAGAAAGCACAAGCATACAGTTGGCCTAAGGGCTGCAACCTTTGGGCATGAAAATTAGCTGGTCCATGCTGAAATTGCCTTAGTAAGGCCATGCGTCTCAAATATGAACAACAAGTAAAACAAGCTATCTAAAGTTCTGTGTAGTGGTTATTTATTAATAACCAATTAATCAAAGCCTCTATGCCCTGTTGTATAAATTGTTGTGATCTTTTGAAATTTGTTGTTCTTGTACTTATCAGGATAAAACACATGAAAAACTTTGGTAACATGTTTTTTTCAACAATATTCAGGAGTGATTTCATCTGGAAGTGAGTGTATATTATGAATGTTTTCAGATTTCCTGGCTATGTTATCCTAAAGCATTTTTAAAGAGGCTTTTAAGGTTATTATTTCTATCCATGTGAAGCATGACAACAAATGGACAACTGTCCTGTTAGAATGACACAGCATGACTGCATTTAAAACCTTTGCACATTTTGCAGAATAATATTTTAAGTTTAGGGATCTGATATGTTTGATCCAGTGTAGAATCCAGTTTTGAAGGAGGCCATTATATCCGAAACATTGACATCCAAAACAAGCTTGCGTTGAGTTTTGCTAGAACACTGCAGCAAGCCAGAGACACATGTTGGTTAGGCAACAAGTTGGTGTGTTAAAGCTAGAAGAACAACGTCACATTTTCCATTTGGGAACCCTACAGCCCTCTGGACTCAATACAGAGTTCAATAATTTTAGGGCCGAAACACTCTCATGTCCGAGCCCCCCTACGCCACACACCAGGCCTAGTTACCACATAGCCTGCCATTACACACCATGTTATTCATCACTAATAGTCCCCATTAATAATTTTCACCCTCCCAGCTTGATCGTTATCAACTCTGTCTGTCCAACTGCTGTTCTGTCGTTTTAGGCTCCATCCTATCATTTTTGCTCTTCCCCTTTTTTTTTCTGCATATAAGCCAACGTTTTCCTAGCCACCATCAGTTCTGAGGAAGGGTCGCCTGATCCGAAACAGTAACTGTGTTTTTCCCTTCATAGATGCTGCCAGACCTGCTGAGCTTTACCAGCAACTTTTTGTTCCTGATTTACAGCATCCACAGTTCTTTCAGTTTTTATATCGGTCTGTATCATGTCTAACTTAAAATACTTGGTTTGATTATGGCCTTTTAGTTTCTGACCTCGTTCTATGGTTTCGAGATTTTTCTTCTGGAGATTGTACTTTGTACTTTATTTTTATTTCTGCTCTGTTTGTAATTCCTTCAATTAAATTTAATCATATCTTCTTCTCTAGGTCACTTTTTGGACGCAAACTACTAGCAAGCTGCCAGTGTTATGTAGTAATGGGGCATTAGATGTTAGGAAGTGGCCTGTATTGTCTAAATTGACATTTCACTTTTTTGCTTGAATTTGGGAATTTGCTATGCGCATGCGAATGTACGACTGCTTCTTAGACTTCTGCGCCACCATTCATGGGTAGGCTGCTCCATTTTTCATATGTGTTAGCTTAGATGTAGTGACTTGCCTTGCAAGCTATTAATGCATTTGGTGTTCACTGGAGCACTTGTTTTTGTTCATGTGGAAGTTGCCAGCAGTATTTGAATGATCAGCATAGAATGTATAATAGTGGTACTTAAAAAAGATGCATTGGATTTAAATTTTGGTGATCTATTACAAATCTATATTGTGATTACTGTCAAGATGTAATAATCTTGGTATTGAACTGTGTTAAAATAGTCATCATAATATTGATGGGTTTAGTAGTATTTGTCTTTGAGTGTGACACAAATCATCTCCTCCTCCTTGGCTCCATCTGATAGCTCCTACCAAACAAGAATTCTGGAAAATTTCTCAAAGTTTCTTCTGTAGAGTGCATCATCTTTTGAGGAAGAATGAAAGCAACACGACCACAGTTCTACTGATAACAAAGTGTGGAGCTGGATGAACACAGCAGGCCAAGCAGCATCTCAGGAGCACAAAAGCTGACGTTTTGGGCCTAGACCCTTCATCAGAGAGGGGGGTGGGGAGAGGGAACTGGAATAAATAGGGAGAGAGGGGGAGGTGGACCGAAGGTAGAGAGGAGAGTATAGGTGAGGAGGTAGGGAGGGGATAGGTCAGTCCAGGGAAGACGGACAGGTCAAGGAGGCGGGTTGAGGTGGTAGGTAGGAAATGGAGGTGCGGCTTGAGGTGGGAGGAAGAGATGGGTGACAGGAAGAACATGTTAGGGAAGCGGAGACAGGCTGGGCTGGTTTTGGGATGCAGTGCGGGGAGGGGTCGAGCTGGGTTGGTTTTGTGATGCAGTGGTGGGAGGGGAAGAACTGGGCTGTTTTTGGGATGCAGTGGGGGAAGGGGAGATTTTGAAGCTTGTGAAGTCCACATCGATACCATTGGGCTGCCACCCGCCCCCGCCGCAACCGCCCCCAGAGGATCCCCCTTGTTCTCACATCCCACCCCACCAACCTCCGGATACAACGCATCATCCTCCGACACTTCCGCCATCTACAATCCAACCGCACCACCCAAGCCATTTTTCCATCCCCACCCTTGTCTGCCTTCCGGAGAGACCACTCTCTCCGCGATCCCTTGTCCGCTCCACACTCCCCTCCAACCCCACCACACCCGGCACCTTCCCCTGCAACCGCAGGAAGTGCTACACTTGCCCCCACACCACGTCCCTTACCCCTATCCCAGGTCCCAAGATGATTTTCCATATCAAGCAGATGTTCACCTGCACATCTGCCAACGAGGTATATTGTATCCATTGTACCCGGTGTGGCGCTATCTACATTGGGGAAACCAAGCGGAGGCTTGGGGACCGCTTTGCAGAACACCTCCACTCAGTTCGCAACAAACAACTGCACCTCCCAGTCGCGAACCATTTTAACTCCCCCTCCCATTCCTCAGACGACATGTCCATCTTGGCCTACTGCAGTGCCACAATGATGCCACCCAAAGGTTGCAAGAACAGCAACTCATATTCCGCTTGGGAACCCTGCAGCTTAATGGTATCAATGTGGACTTCACAAGCTTGAAAATCTTCCCTTCACCCACTGCATCCCAAAACCAGCCCAGTTCTTCCCCCCCCCACCCCCCCACTGCATCACAAAACCAGCCCAGCTCGACCCCTCCCCCCACTGCATCCCAAAACCAGCGCCGCCTGTCTTCGCTTCCCTAACCTGTTCTTCCTCTCACCCATCCCTTCCTCGCACCTCCATTTCCTACCTACCACCTCATCCCGCCTCCTAGACCTGTCCGTCTTCCCTGGACTGACCTATCCCCTCCCTACCTCCTCACCTATACTCTCCTCTCTACCTATCTTGTTTTCTCTCCATCTTCGGTCTGCCTGCCCCTCTCTCCCTATTTATTCCAGAACCCTACCCCATCCCCCTCTCTGATGAAGGGTCCAGGCCCGAAGCTTCAGCTTTTGTGCTCCTGAGATGCTGCTTGGCCTGCTGTGTTCATCCAGCTCCACACTTTGTTATCTTGGATTCTACAGCATCTGGAGTTCCCATTATCCCAGTTCTACTGGGCTGCTTTTACTTTCTTTCCCATTGTCCCTCTTCACTTCCCACTAATAAGGTATTGTTGTTTCTTGGGGATATGTAAACTGTTGATTCAATCATCTCTGCCATTGATCAAGAGACAATCGGATGAGATTGCACCCCATCTGGTTTTCTGTTTCTGCCCTAGTCAATCAGTTGTTTATTTTCAGATGAATTGAAAATCTAAACTGAAATTGATGCTTACACTTTCCTCCTCAGATAAGGGCCAACACAGACACTTTTGTAGTTGAATGCAACTTTCTTTTGGCAATTTAGACTCTAATTTTGTTAATTATACTGCATTGCTGACTCCAGATTACCCGTTAAAGTTGTAGTTTTGAAGAGTCAATGAACATAAATGCAAAACCTGGAAAGATTTCTGATTAAGATAATAAAATGTGAGGCTGGATGAACACAGCAGGCCCAGCAGCATCTCAGGAGCACAAAAGCTGACGTTTCGGGCCTAGACCCTTCATCAGAGAGGGGGATGGGGAGAGGGAACTGGAATAAATAGGGAGAGAGGGGGAGGCGGACCGAAGATGGAGAGAAAAGAAGATAGGTGGAGAGGAGAGGAGAGTATAGGTGGGGAGGTAGGGAGGGGATAGGTCAGTCCAGGGAAGACGGACAGGTCAAGGAGATGGGATGAGGTTAGTAGGTAGGAGATGGAGGTGCGGCTTGGGGTGGGAGGAAGGGATGGGGGAGAGGAAGAACAGGTTCGGGAGGCACACTTCTTCTGATTCACAACTAGCTGTTGCAGATTGATAATATTTATCAAAAGAACCATGGACACCAGATTTTATTTAGCAGATTTGTTGTCTGGAATGTACTGAAAAGGATGACAAAAGCAATTTACTAGTAACTTTCAAATGAGGAAATTAGATTTATCACTTAAAAGGGAAGATTTTCAGTGCTATGGGATGGTCAGAAATGGGTTTCATTTGATAACTGTGATAGAACTAGCATGGGACAGTGAGCTGTGACTTTTTTTTCTGTGCTATTTGTTTTGTAAATCTGGCATACCTGCACAAATTCAAGACTTCTGTAGGAGATTAGTGTTTTTGAAAGAAATTTTCATTGAGGGCAGTGAGTCTTCAGCAACAATCCAGCTATAATGGATGTTATCTCCTGAATCCAGACAATACTGGAAGTCCACTTGATGCAGACTTCATGAGTTGCTGGGCTGCTAAATATGCAGAATTGCTAAGCACCAGTCCTGAGTTGTCCAGAAATGACCCATTGGTTCTGTGACGAATGTCACAGAAGTTTTCTTTGTTCCACACTATTACAAGTTTGGCGTTCAGGAATCTATAATGTAAATCTCCCAAAAATGTAACACTTTACTCTGAACTGTCTGCCTTCATTTCAGAATTCCAAACTCCCTAAAAAAAACTTCTGCCTGGTTATTCACATAACAACGCAAACTTGTAATTTGAACTTGAAGACTAACGAAAGAATAAAAACATTTCTCATGAAAAATGTCAACAAAGGAACAAAGCCCTCGACACAACGTTAAAGCAAGGTCAATGCAGCGAGCTTCAACATTTGATATGTCTTCAGATATGTTAAGTTTATCTCTTACAGGTGAGATATTTTTACTATACACTTGTGTTAAAATCTATTGCTCAGAAACACGTTTTTGAGAATGGTTTTTTTGAAGTAACAGATGAGTTTTGCCAAAAACAGTATTTTGTTGCAATATTTAGGGAAATCTGTAAACTATTAGTCTATAGGTTGGCTGGCTGCAAGCTAACCTTCTGAAGATCTTCTGATTTCAATGAGACTTTACTACGATACTTGATATTGGGAGTACATTTTAAGCTCTTAAAAGCTTGAATATCTTGGATTTTTGAATTAGCATAATTTATTTTAGTTAATCTGGTCTTTTAATGCCTACTCCTGGGATACTTGAAACAGGTTTCCTTCATCCTCCAATAAGAAACCTAGTTTTAATGCAGAGCTTTCTCAAATTAGCTAACCAGCTTATAACTTATAAACGCTTTTCAATTTTATAAATGCCGAATGGGGAGATTTTCTGAACTGCAAAAGAATAAATTAATGTTAAAATACTGAATGTATTATGAGCTGCTGCAATTTTCTTTGTGAGGCATTTGTTGCAACTAAGATAGTACAGCAGGCACAATTTTTGCATATCAGGAATGCAGTGCATGAAAAATAAAAGCCTTGTAGTCAGCAGAGGTTAGTTTAATTAACAAGTGATTCAAGTATTTGAATGTTTTTAAAGATTTTTGGTTCTTGCTGAATGTACACTTTGCATGCAGTAACTTGTTGCACACTGAAATGCCAGATGCACAAGATTTGTTTTATGGCTTTTGTTTGCTGATCAATTTAGCACTTATATGAAATAACAATTATTATTAACACCATCATATAGTCTCCCTCTTGACATCTTTGAACTTTTTTAAAGAGGACTAATGGGATGTTAGCTGAGCATTTATTGCACATTAGATTTTTAATTGATTTATTGTTACGTGTACTGAAGTACAGTGAAAAGCTTTATTTACGAGCAGTACAGACAGATCATAGTAAGCAAGCATGTACAGATCAAAATAACTTAGACAGAGGTAAAGGCTACGTTGCACAAGGCGTGTGCTATGTAAGATCAACGTTATCAAGATCCATCATTATTTGATGCTAGAGACTCTCTTCAATCTAATGACAGCAGGTAAGAAGTTACTCCTGAGCTTGCTTGTACAGATATCAGGTTTCTGTAACTTCTGCCTGACAGAAGAGGTTATAAGAGATCATTTCTGGTGTGCAACGGGTCATTGATGTTGGCATTCTTTCCGCAGCAGCAAGCCATGTAAATGGAGCCCGTGGATGAAAGGTTGACTTCCGTAATGGTCTGGGCAGTGCACACCACCTTCTGTAATTTTTTACGGTTCTGGGCAGAGCATTTGCCATTCCAGGCTGTAATGCACCCAGACAGTTTACTTCCAATGGTGCATCTGTAGAAGTTGCTGGGGGTCCTTTATATATGCCAAATTTTCTGAGGAATAAGTGTTGTTGTGCTGCCTTGACTGTCACATTTACGTGAACAGTCCAGGACAGGGTGCTGGTTATTGTCACTCTGAGAATGTTGGTGCTTTCCACCCTCTCAACCTCAGTTTCATTTATATAGATGGGGTTGTGTTCTCCGTTTTTCTTTTGAAGGAAATGATTAGTTCTTTAGTTTTGCTGACATTGAGAGACTGTTTTTTTTATTGCATCATGTCACCAAGCCCTCTATCTCCCTTCTGTATTTTGACTTGTTGGTGTTAAATGTCTGTCCCATTCAAGTGGTGTCATCAATAAACTTGTAGATGCCGTTCGTTTGGAATTTGGAAACACAGTCATTCGTCTATAGGGAATACAATACTGGGGTGAGAATGCCACTATTTGTTTCTTGGGGGACTCCAGTGTTGAGTGTGGAGGAGGTGCAGTAACCTATCTTCGCTGATTGCGGTGTGTGGGTCAGAAAGCTGAGGAACCAGTTGCAGAGGGTGGAGCTGAGACCAAGGTCATGGAGTTTTGAGATCAGTCTGGAGGGGATAATAGTGTTCTTGAGCTACTACAGCCTGTGTGCCACAGGTAGACCCACTACTGTCAGGATGGTGAGTAAATTAGAGGTTGGATTGGCAGGTGGTCATGTTCCCATGTATTTGCTGCCCTTGTCCTTTTTAGGTTGAAGTGGTCATGGGGTTGAAAGATGCTGTTTAAGGATCTTGGAATTTCAGCAGTACAGCTTGTCGATGGTGCATAATGCTGTTCCATGCTCTTTGTTTTAGTTGGTTCAATCATTGTGTACTTACGTTTTCATATTAAATTTGTTGCATATAGATTTGGATTTTATATTGAGTGGGGGTCAGGTGGGAAGGGAGTTCACCTGTTGCGATTGAGGGTGGTGGCATCCTGGGATGTGTAGCTGGAGGATGTAACAAGGGCACACTGTTGAAGACTGAGGTCCCCCTACCCACCTTTTTTTACAACTTGTGTTTTAGAAAGTTACTTCTTCGTCCCCACTCTAAATGTATTTCAGCATCAGGAATGTATTAGTTTAGACATTTGGCCTGTTAAGCACCTTGATTGACTGTCACTTATTTAGATAAGTGTGTGACTTGCTGATTTCAATACCTACCCTGCATATTGTGGGAGAGAGTTTCAGATGAGCAAGAAAGATAGTGCGTTGTGTAACTCATGTCTTTTGCACAGTTTCCCATACGCTCAGCGGAGCGGAGTCTGTACAGTTCAGGACATGGATGAAGCTTTGGTGAATTTCTGACTTTCGGGCTATTGTAGGATTGATATTAGAAGAATGTTTCTCCTAGTTGTGCAGCCTAGAACTAGGGATCATGTGATTTAAACATAAGAAAATTGGCCCTTTCAACATGCATTTTAATCCTTTAATCTAGAAGGTAGCGTGCATACCCAACTATGCAGCATTACTTAGCTCCAAATTAAGTAAAAATGGTGGAAAGCAGAGTATGGTCTCACAAATGTCACTCTGTGAGCCAACTTAATTAGAACCACACATGAATAAGCTGAATCAGCATTCATTTGTTCTTGCGTAACTTTTTAACATTGGTTTTGAACTAATTTTTAAATTCACTAATGGGATGAGGGTGTCGCTAGTCAGGCAGCATTATTGTCCATTCCTAATTGCTCAGAAGGCAGTTGAGAGTGAACTATGTTGCTGTGGGTCTGGAGTCACATGTTGACCAGACCAGGTAAGGATGGCAATTTTCTTCCCTAAAGGACATTAGTGAACTAGATGGGTTTTCCCATAATCGACAATGGATCCGTGGTCGTCATTAGATTCTTAATTCCAGATATTTTATTGAATTCAAATTCCACCATGTGCTTTGGCGGGATTTGAACTCGAGTCCCCAGAATGTTATCTGGGCCTCTGGATTAACAGTCCAGCGATAATACCACTAGGCCATTGCCTCCCCATCACCCTCAATGAAAAATATTGTACTTCTTGGGTATTTAGGGTAGCACAGTGGTTAGCACTGCTGCCTCAAAGCGCCAGGGAATCCAAGGTTGATTCAACCCTTGAGCAAATGTGCAAACTCTACATAGACATTCTTCCCCTGTCAATGTCGGTTTCTTCTGGATCATCTGGTTTCAGTCCAGAGATGTGCAGATTAGGTGAATTGGCCACACTAAATTGCCCATGGTGTCCAGGGACGTGCAGGCTTTGTGGAATATTCATGATAAATGTGGGGTTGTGGAGATTGGCTAGGAGGGTGGATCTAGGTAGGATGCTGTTCAGAGGGATTAGTATGCACTTGATGGGCCAAATGGCCTGCTTCCACACTGTTGGGCATCTATGATTCAAACCACCATGAGCACCAGTCTTTGCTACAACTGTCAAGTAGCCTTTATTTTGCACTGGTAGAAATTTATCTCAGCTGATAAATTAGGAGAACTTAGAGTTTCAAGCATTTTATATATGATTCTGTAATCTCCATGCTGCTTACAACAGGTTAGATATTATTAGCAATGAAATTTAGGACAATACAACATGAACACAAGATAAGCATCATTGGTTCATCTAATTAAGAAATGGAAGAAGTCGTTATCACAATAGTCCCAGACATGATCTTGTGTGTCAGTGTAATTAGTAAGGAAGCAGGAGCCGTAGTCTCGGATGATCATAGAGCTGCTGGGCACCCACAACGGTACACAGTACTCCAGCTGAGATGTAATAAGTATCTTGTGGAATTTGACATTATCTCCCTGTACTTGTACCCAGGTCCCCTAAGCCAAGGGCATGTTATACTTCATTAACTGCTCTATTTACCTGTCCTGCCATTTCAGTGATCAGTGCACATGTATATCCAGATCACCTTGCTCTTGCACCCCTATAGAATTCTGCTCTCTATTTTGTATTGTCTTTTTAATGTTTATCTGACTGAAGTGCATCGCCTGAAACCCCTCTGCATCGAAGCTCATTTATCTCCTATCTGCCCATTTCACCAACTTGTCTGTCTCTTTTTTTGGAGTTCCACACTGTTGTCCTTGCAGTTTACAATTCTTCCAAGTTTAGTTGGAAGTGCTATGCTGTTAAGAAGCCTTAATTTATGTCCTTCGATGTTGACACCTTTCACTATTTACTCCAGTCATTGTTTATCAGTTTATTTTGTAATCTTCAAGTTTAAACAGTCAATTTGAAAGACAATAAATTTGATATATCATCATATTGAGCACATGCGACCTCACTTTTTGTTGAACTTGCATCTTTTTCACAAAAATAGTGGACATGAATTACCATTCCTGGTGGATATGCATAAAAAAGTTCTATGTTGTCCAGATGTACTAATCATATTTGCTTAGCACTACATCAGATAATGCACTTATCAATTTCCTTCACCCATTTCTTGTTTACTATTGTGGTTTAATCAAAATGTACACAACAGATTAATGTGTGTTGAAATAAGAAAACTGCTGTTCTGATAACTTTTTTAAATGTCATCTATCTCTACATAACCAACTTAATCCACTGACTTGAACTTTTATTATGCAAATCTTGGTAATATTGCTGACTCTCAATTGAAAGAATGGAGGCCTGGTCTCTAGAAAACCTATCTTGCCTGTAATAAGTCAGCCGGAATGCGGCAACAAGACACAAGCATTAAATTGCTTTATTAGAACATAGAACATAGAACATTACAGCACGGTACATGCCCTTCGGCCCTCAATGTTGTGCCAACCTGTCATACCGATCTGAAGCCCATCTAACCTACACTATTCCATGTACGTCCATATGCTTATCCAATGCCGACTTACATGTACCTAAAGTTGGCGAATCTACTACCGTTGCAGGCAAAGTGTTCCATTCCCTTACTGCTCTCAGAGTAAAGAAACTACCTCTGACATAACTATTATAACATACTAAAATAAAAATATTTGTGATCACATTTAAAGGTTTGATGCTATATATGCTTCCACAGTTCATTGTTACAGTTATTAGTTTTAATTTTCTGAACATTGAACTCTTTGGTTTGATTTGTTTTGTTCTTTGTTATTTCTTTTCTAGCTAACAGCCAGGATCCGGACGAACCAATTTTGGAATTTAGTTTAGGTGAGTAGGAAAGATGTCCCTTCTTCATTTACTTTGACAGTGCACATTTTTTAAAAACAATTTTCTCTCTTCTCTCTTGCTCTTTTTGGTCAGGCATTGTTAGGCAAAAACCTCCCATTAGACATTTCACACTGTCAGCTTTTGGAATTTTTAAGTGAAAGTTGGAAAAAAAAAAGCAAACCAGTTAGACAGACTGACTGAGTGGGCAGGAACATGGAACATGGAATATATGTACAATTGTGAGGTTATCTGCTTTGGTAGAAGGAAGAAAGATGCAGTGTATTTCCGAAATGATGAGCAGTTGGGAAGTATTGATCTCTTAGGTGTCTGTTTCATAAGTCAGTGAGACCTGGTTTTCAGGAGCAGTAAGCAATTTTAGAGGCAATCGTCTTTACCACACTGGCATTTGTTAGCAGGAGCAAGAAAGTCTTGTTTCAATTATATAGAACACCTGAGATTGCACCTGAAGTATTCAGGCAGTTTTTTAACCTGTGGAAGGATATAATTGCCATAGATGGTGTTCATTGAATCGGTCTTGTGAACATCCATAGGATAGTGGGCCTCGATACAGAAGAATGAGAGGTGATCTCATGGAAAGGTCAAAATTCTTGAAGGGCATGACTGTAGATGCAGAAAGAATGCACCCAGACACAGGGAGTAGCCTCCAAATAAAAGGCAAGCTATTTAGTGAGTGAGATGATGAGGAGAACATTAACCATCAGAAATGTAGTGAATGTAAAGAATTCTGCACCGCAGAGGGCTGTTTAAGTTCTGTCATTAAGTTCAAGACAGAAATTGATGGGTTTCTAGTTACTCTGGATCTCAAGGGATAAGGGGATAGTGCAGGAATAAGATGGAGATTTGGATAATCAGCAATGATCTAGAAGGATGGAGCAGGTTCAATGAATTGAATGGCCAACTACCTCCTATGTTCATGTGATGTGTTGGCTGCATGTCAAATTAGTTATTATTTATGCTTTTAGTACTGTCAGAAGAATTGTGATCCCTTAAAGTTCTGTTTTTGTATGGTGAAAGGATGAACTGATGCACATTTAGTTGTAGAATCTACCAGTGTAATATGTTTCATGATGAAACTATTACTTTAAGAGAAAATAGTTTTGGTGAAAATTAAAGTTGAACAGCTTAGGAAGGGTTTCTGGTTAATTGGAGATAACAAAGTGTAGGGCTGGATGAACACAGCAGGCCAAGCAGCATCTTAGGAGCGCAAAATTTGACATTTCGGGCCTAGACCCTGCATCAGAAAAGGGGGATGGGGAGAAGGTTCTGAAATAAATAGGGAGAGAGGGGGAGGCGGATCGTAGGTGGATAGAGGAGAAGATGGGTGGAGAGGAGACTGACAAGTTAAGGGGGCGGGGATGGAGCCTGTAGAGGTGAGTATAGGTGGGGAGGGGATAGGTCAGTCCAGGGAGGACGGACAGGTCAAGGGGGCAGGATGAGGTTAGTAGGTAGGAAATGGAAGTGTGGCTTGAGGTGGGAGGAGGGGATAGGTGAGAGGAAGAACAGGTTAGGTAGGCAGGGATGAGCTGGGCTGGTTTTGGCATGCAGTAGGGGGAGGGGAGAGGTTGAAGTTTGTGAAGTCCACATTGATACCATTGGGCTGCAGGGTTCCTAAGTGGAATATGAGCTGCTGTTCCTGCAACCTTCTGGTGGCATCATTGTGGCACTGCAGGAGGCCCAAGATGGGCATGTTGTCTAAGGAATGCGAGGGGGAGTTGAAATGGTTTGCGACTGGGTGGTGCAGGTGTTTGTTGTGAACCGAGTGTAGGTGTTCTGCAAAATGGTCCCCAAGCCTTCCCTTGGTTTCCCCATTGTAGAGGAAGCCACAAAGGGTACAGCGGATGCAGTACACCACATTGGCAGATGTGCAGGTGAACCTCTGCTTGATGTGGAAAGTCATCTTGGGGCCTGGAATGTGGGTGAGGTAGGAGGTGTGGGGGCAAGTGTCGCACTTCCTGCGGTTGCAGGGGAAAGTGACGGGTGTGGGTGGAGTTGGAGGGGAGTGTGGAGCGGACAGAGGAGTCCCGGAGTGATTGGTCTTTCCGGAACACAGACAAGGGTGGGGATGTAAAAATGTCTTTGGTCGCGTCGGATTGTAGATGGCGGAAGTGTCGGAGGATGATGCGTTGTATCTGGAGTTGGTGGGGTGGTATGTGAGGACGAGGGGGATTCTCTTTTGGTGGTTATTGCGGAGACTGGGTGTGAGGGATGAGTGGTGGGAAATGCGGGAGACATGGTCAATGGTGTTCTTGACCACTGCGGGGGGAGGTTGCGGTCCTTGAACGAGGACATGTGGGATGTATGGGAGTGGAATGCCTCATCCTGGGAGCAGATGCGGCGGAGGCGAAGGAATTGAGAATTGGGGATGGAATTTTTGCAGGAAGGTGGGTGGGAGGAGGTGTATTCTAGGTAGCTGTGGGAGTCGGTGGGCTTGAAATGGATATCGGTTTCTAGGTGGTTGCTTGATATGGAGACAGAGGGGCCCAGGAAGGTGAGGGATGTGTTGGAAATGTTCAAGATGTACTCGAGGTTGGGGTGGAAGCTGTTGGTGAAGAGGATGATTTGTCTGAGCTCCTCTTGGGAGCACGACGCGGCGCTGATAAGTCATCAATGTAACGGAATCTGCCAATGTGGGACACTGCAGCCGCTATACCCGCCGTTGTGGCTTCCTCTACATTGGGGAAACCAAGCGGAGGCTTGGGGACTGCTTTGCAGAACACCTACGCTCGGTTCACAACAAACAACTGCACCTCCCAGTTGCGAACCATTTCAACTCCCCGCTGCCATTTCTTAGATGACATGTCCATCTTGGGCCTCCTGCAGTACCCCAACGATGCCACCCGAAGGTTATATATGTATATATAGAACAATACAGCACAGAGCAGGCCCTTCGGCCCTCGATGTTGCGCTGACCTGTGAACCAATCTAAGCCCATCCCCTACACTATCCCATCATCATCCATATGCTTATCCACGGACTGTTTAAATGCCCCTAATGTGGCTGAGTTAACTACATTGGCATGCAGGACATTCCATGCCCTCACCACACTCTGAGTAAAGAATCTGTCTTAAATCTATTGCCCCTCAATTTGCAACTATGCCCCCTCTTACAAGCCGACGTCATCATCCTAGGAAAATGACTCTCACTGTCCACCCTACCTAATCCTCTGATCATCTTGTATGTCTCTATTAAATCCCCTGTTAGCCGCCTTCTCTCCAATGAGAACAGACCCAAGTCCCTCAGCATTTCCTCGTAAGACCTTTGCTCCAGGCCTGGCAACATCCTGATAAATCTCCTCTGCACCTTTTCCAATGCTTCCACATCCTTCCTACAATGGGGCGACCAGAACTGGTTGCAGGAACAGCAGCTCATATATTCCGCTTAGGAACCCTGCAGCCCAATGGTATCAGTATGGATTTCACAAGCTTCAAACTCTCCCCTTCCCCCACGCATCCCACAACCAGCCCAGCTTGTCCCCGCCTCCCTAACCTGTTCTTCCTCTCATCTATCCCCTCCTCCCACCTCAAGCAGCACCTTTATTTCCTACCTCCTAGCCTCATCCCCCCCCCGGCCTGACCTATCCCCTCCCTATCTCCCCACCTATACTCACCTCTACAGGCTCCATCCCCGCCCCCTTAACTTGTCTGTCTCCTCTCCACTGACCTTCTCCTCTATCCACCTTTGATCCACCTCCCCCCTCTCTCCCTATTTATTTCAGAACCCTCTCCCCATCTCCCTTTTCTGACGAAGAGCCTAGGCCCGAAATGTCAAATTTTGTGCTCCTCAGATGTTGCTTGGCCTGCTGTGTTCATCCAGCCCTACACTTTGTTACTCGGATTCTCTAGCATCTGCAGTTGATACAATTATTACTGGTTAATTGGAAGGCTTTTGAAGTGAACGGATACAAGTCTACACTACAGGTACATAAAGTCAGCAAGAAGGTTGACGCAGAATACATTAGAAGATTGGGAGATGAACCATATATTTTTGCAGCAAGTAGGATGCTATTTAGCTGGTTGGCAGGGTCTGTGTTTTTGTAATCCAATCTTCATTTCTCCACTAGAGCACCACATCGATGTGTCATCCTCTTTTAAATGTTCATTAATTTTTTTCCCTTGATTGTAAGGTATGTTTTCTTTTTGGAAAAACGGTTAGCTGTGTGTGTTGCAAAGATCGTACTCAGGTTAGTATGTTGCCTACTTGAATCTAGAGCTTTGGATATTGAAGAATATGGGAACCTGACCAGTGATAGGAGTGATTCAATTGAGATTAATACTATAGAAGATGATCATACATTTTGAAAGTCACCTCATAACGGGTTGAAAGTAATGTCCTCATCAGGACAATCCTGAGACAGACAGTCAGCAGTAACCAAAGTGAGTGCAAAGAGGATACTGAGGTAGTTTGAAAGCGATATGTTTGGAAGAAACAGTGAGTGTGACTGCCCAGGAATGCTGCAGGTTGAGTGACTGGTGTGTAATTGCTATTGGGAAGTGTTTAAGTTTCTAAAAAAAAGGTCTTAAAATATTTTATTTGAAATTGTAAAGGTCTATCCTGTCAATAAGTTATATTAGTATAGTGCATGTTGGTAAAAAGAGAGGCATTAAATTAAATCTTTAAAAAGGTAAAATTATTTAATTAAAAGACATTTAAAGTTGACAAGGCAGTCGATGTGTTGCAGTTGTCAAAATGTGGTTGCTATTGGACACTGGGTGTACCAGGACAAAGATGTCTGCAGTATGTATTTACAGCTTCTGAGTTGCCAAGTCGTCTGGGACAGGAGAGTGTGATTGCAAATGAGGCATATAAGAGAATGCAGAGACAAGAATGCAGGAGCCTCAGCCGTTTCAATTGTCCAATAGATTTGTGGTTCTTTCAGCTTGTTTGGGTGAGAGTGGGAGTTGCACATGGAAGAGCTAACTGACCAGGAAACCATGATGCAGAATCTCTGTAGTGGTGGTCGGTGGCAACGTAGTCGGGGATAAGCTCAAGCTGTCACCTGTAGAGTTGTGGTCAGCCTGATGCTAAGCTTGGAAATGTACTCTGGGTTGGAGAAAAACTTGAAGTGGGAGAAACCAGTTGTCATGGCCCATGTGGCTACCACCATTTTAAATGAGTCCAGGAAAAAGTTCTACTTTGAGATAATGAGCATCAAATGACTAAATGTAAAAAAAGCAGAACCTCAAAGAAGAAAATCTCTGGTTGTTACCTGAGTCACAAGCAAATTTGCATAGGGAAAATAAGATTAGAGAGATAGCTGAATGATTGGTGTGGGAGCAGTAGGTTTTGGTTCATAGGGCATTTCCTCAAGTATTAGGGAGAGTGAGCTGTTGGAGCAGGCTACTGAAAGCCTATTGGGACTCGTGTTTTGGTGAATCATGTAACTCTGGCTGTAGGGAGGGCTTTAAATGAAATTATTGGGGGAGCAGGCTAGTTGAGAGAAAATGTAGTATCATAAAGGGAAACAATGAAAGAGCAGAGCAGCAATTGGGTACCAATTACCAGTATTTGTCAGGAAGGGACAGAAGTTACAAGCATGAATGTACTAATCGATAAGGTAAGAGGTAGCAAAAAGAATTTAAGACCCTTCATTAAATTCATGTAGTATTTGTAATAGAGGGGATGAATTCCTAGCTATAGTTGAAATATGACCTGACTGACATTACAGAGATATGGTTGAAAGGTGGAATGTTGGTATTGAAGGATAATTGACATTTCGAAATGATAGGAAGCTGGGAAAAGGCAGTGGGCTTTTCTGTTATTTAAGGATGAAATTAATTCCGAACTGAGGGATGACCTTAACCTGAAAGATTGACATTCCGTATCAGTGAAGGTCAGTTAAACAATTGCATGCATCCTGTTCCCATATTATTTCCAAAGAGATGCTGATTACAGTTTCATTTAATATAGTCAACATTTAATTGAAAAAAAACTCCATTAACAAGCTCCAAACACCACAACTTTGACTGTTAATGAAAACAGATATATGATTAAATTTGTGAAGGAAGAAACAGAGTTAACGTTTCGAGTCCGGTGACACTTTCTCTCTTCTTTCGGTTTTTGTGTTTTTAATTTGTTTCTCTTCTATAGCTTGTAGTGAATTGGTCACTCCCTCCTTGGACAGGAAACCTAATAGTTTTGTAGCAGTAAGTGTGACAACCCCTCCACAAGCCTTCTGGACCAAGCATGTACAGACTGAGATTATAGAGGTGAGTTCATCAACTACTATTTGTTCATCTTCTGAGTGACTGCAAAATCAGAAAGCATCACATGGAACTCAGAGTACTGAAACAGCAGATTGACTATGTACCTTATAATTTTTCCTGTTGTCGCGTGGACGCCCACGCACACCAGCAGCTTCCAAAACCAGAAGTCGGTGTGCTGGCATTCCGATCAGTGTATACGGCATCTGCCAGTGACTGCACAGTTTACAGAGATTGTTGCTCATTGGTGCTGGTACCCCATAGAAAGATTCCGCTTTGTTTACTTAGTCTCACCCTATCAACACATCTCTTTATATTTGCCTCCCTCATTTATCTAGCTTTTTCTTAAATGCATCACCTCAACCATTCCATGGTAGCAGATGCTACAGTGACATCATTAGTTGGGGAAAGAAGGTCTTTCAGAATTCTTTACCACATTTATTAGCAGTTGCCTTACATAAGTGGTTCTTGGTTTTGGACTTCCTCCACTAATGAAGGAATCATTTACCCATTCAAAATCCTTTGATTGGTTTGGAAGCTATTTTCTCAAAATAAAGCTCCCAGCTATTTGTGCTTTTCTGACAAATGCAATCTCTCAGCTCTGGTTTGATTCTTGTAAATGATCTTTCTTTAGTGCTTATTTTTCTTTAAACGTTTGTTCATTTTTTCACTTATACATGTTAGGCAAATTGATATATTTGTTTCCATAAGAATTAAGAATTACCAGCTACATACTACTGAATATGATAAATCACTAGAGGCCATAACTTTTTAAAAGATGTATAAATTCCCCAGAAACCTATGCAAAGATATGCGAAGTAAGATTTCGGGTTTTAAAGTTTTTACTGTCATTCGGTATCCCTTGATTGAAGGATATGCCTGCTCTCAGCAATGAATTTCTGCTGCAGGATGAGACGGAACAATCTAAAATCAACAACAGTTAAACATTAATTATTCAGAAACTGATAGATTAAAATACAGAAAAGGTATTCACCACAACCTATTGCAACCAAAAAATACCGCACCTTGTTTAGAAGTCAGTGTTCTCAGCAACATGTAACTGAATGCTTAGTAGTTCAAGCATCTCCTGGTAACTCATCAAGCTCTTTCCTGCCTGTCCTGCCAGGGTGGGTGGTCACCAGGCACATTCAGTATAACTTTGCATCATACCTCATTACAGGGCATTCTGCTTTATTTTAAATTTAAAGAGCCAGTGTAAAAAAAAATTATCACATGGTCTTGCTGTCACAATGAAGGGTTATACAACAAGCTTATCCTCGAATCAGTTGTAATATGGTCTGGAAAAATAACAATGTTTCACAAATCCATTTTATCTCAAAGACCATCAGCTTCCACTTCTGAAACTTGTCTCTGCCCCTATTTCAGCCCATCTGCCATCTTCCAGTATTCCTTTCGTCACCCCTACAGCTGATAATTCCACCTACTGCACTCCATAAGTTTCAGCCTGTGTGCACTTTTACCTATATCCTACTTATGTTTCAATTTTATGTTGCAGTATTCATTCCCAGAGTCCAAATGTGGGGGGAAAGAAACAGGAGTAGGCCATTTAGACCAGGGAGTCTACTACACCATTAAATATGATTATGGCTGATCATTCAACTCAGTGCCCTGTTCCTGCTTTGGTTTTACGCCCTTTAATCCCTTTGAGCCTAAGAATGGTCATCTTCTTGACCACATGCAACGTTTTGACCTCAACCACTTTGTGAAGTAATTTCTCCTCATCTTAGTCCTAAATGGCCTTTCCCCGTCTGGTAAACCTTTGCTGCATTCCATCTATGACAAGAACAACTTTCCTCAGATAAGGAGACCAGAAATGTACACAACATTCTAGATGTGGTCTCACCAAGGCCCTGCATAGTTGCAGCAAGACATTGCTGCTCAAGGACTCCAATTTTTTGGCTGTGAAAGCCAACATATTCTTTCCCTTTTTAAGAACGTAGGTGCAGTAAATTGTTACCTTCAGTGACTGGTGCCACATTGTTCCAGATTCCCTTCTACCAATTTATACCCAATCAGATAACAATCAGTCTTCCTGATTTTGCTCCCAAAACTAACTGCACATTTACCCATATTATACTATATCTGTCATACATTTTTCCTACTCACATGGCTTGTCCAAATCACATGAATCATCTCTACATCCTCCTCACAGCTCATCCTACCATGCAGCTTTATGCTACCTGCAAATTTGAAGATATTACATTTTGATTCCTTCATCCAACCATTTATTTTTATGTATGTATATTTTATATAGTATCTCACTGGGGTCCTTGCACTGATCTATGCTGTATCCCATTAGTCACTGCCAGCCATTTGGATAAAGACAGTTTATTAGAATCATAGGATCCCTACAGTGTGAAAGAGGCCATTCAGCC
Organism: Stegostoma tigrinum; assembly: GCF_030684315.1. Lineage (NCBI taxonomy): Eukaryota > Metazoa > Chordata > Chondrichthyes > Orectolobiformes > Stegostomatidae > Stegostoma > Stegostoma tigrinum. The sequence continues at coordinate 93,428,588 of NC_081359.1, forward strand.
CATCGAGTGTGCACCAATCCTCTGAAGAGCATCCCATTCAGGCTATTGCCCTGACCCCATAACCCTGCATTTACCGTGGCCAATCCACCTAACCTGCACATTTGTGGTCTGTGGGAGCAAGCCAGAGCACGCAGAAGAAAACCAGATAGTCACAGAGAGAATGTGCAAACTCCACACGCAGTTACCTGAGGCTGGAATTCAACCGAAGCTCATAGTGCTGTGAGGCAGCAGTGCTAACCACTGAGCTACTGTGCTGCTCATTCTTACACATCCTAAGCTTTCCTCCTGTCTGCCAGCAGGTTTTCTATCTATCTCAGTACCCTACTGCTATTCTATATCCTTTAATTATACATGCTAATCTCTTATGTGGAACTTTGTCAAAGCCTTCTGAAAGTCCAAGTAAACCATATCCACTGGCTCCCTCTCATCAACACCTTGACTCATCCTCAGAGGATTCTAGTAGATTTGTCATGTATGATATGATTTCCCTTTGTAAATCCGTGCTGACTGTCTGATCCTGTCACTGTTGTCCAAGAGCTCAGCTATTTAGGCTTTTATAGTAGACTCCAGGATTTCCCCACTACCGATGTCAGACTAATGCGTCTGTGATTGCAAATTTTCTCTCTGCCTCCTTTTTTTAAATAGAGAGGTTACATTAGTTAGACCTAATATCTGTAGGAATTGTTCTGGAATCTATAGAATCTTGGAAAATAACTATTAATGCATCTGCTATTTGTAGAGCCCCTTTTTCCTTTGCACTGCCTCTTTGTTTAAGGCACTCCCTGGAATCCGCCACATGGATCATGATTTTGGTTACTCCTATCTCTTCCTTTTGACTGACATGCATTTTTGTGACATTATGTCTCTGAAATGCCTGTGGATGTTTTTCTTTGTTAAAATCAGTGTTTAAATGTGGAGTCTTTGATTGTAAGTAAACAGTTAAGATAATTACAGCTTTAATTGGAGAAAAATAAACACAAGGTAATTTAATAAATTAAATTTATTGTGAAAAGCAGTATTTAAAAAAAGTTTATTTAAAAGGTGCCAGGTTAGGCTGGTGTAACTGTGCAACCCTGCACTAAGAGCGGTCAAAAATCAATTATAAAGGCACTTCGGTTAGCTGAATGGAACTCTTGTGCTTTATGATGACATGTTTAAGATGAGAAGAATGTACTAATTGATTTCCCTTATCCTTGCAGGGTACCAACAATCCCATATTTCTAAGTAGTGTTGCATTTTTCCAGGATTCTCTCATCAATCAAATGACGCAAATTAAACTTTCAGTGTATGATGTCAAGGACAGATCTCAGGGAACTGTAAGTGGCATAATATTTGCCTCTGCATGTAGACCCATTTTTAATATAAAAGTTTCCAAAGTCACATCAAGTGAAATCAAAGATTTTTTTGCAGTTCTGCTGTGGTATATTGTATGCATGCAATGTTATCATGACTAATAAATTATATTGCAATTTCTGCTGGATCAGATGAAGTATTCCCTAGGATGCTAGCAATGTTAAACAGTAACTGTACATTATGGAAAGAATAACTGCAACATTAATTAATGTAGTTTGACTGTTCACAAGCACTCTAGCTCATGTATTTGTTCCTGAAATGTGAATGTGGGTGGCAATGTCAATATTTATTGTCCAATTCTAATTGCCCCTGAGAAACTGTGAAATTATGAGTGAACGACAATGCTGACCTTGCCGCAAACAACAATGGGATTAAAAATGAACTGTGCCCTTTCCATTTAGAGAACCATGTCTAGTATAGAAGCAGATGTGCCAAGAAGGTTGAAAGTTCAATTCCTTATTTTGGCTCCAATTAATTGGCTTCAGTGGAGTTAGTAGATACAGCAAAACAATTGGGCTCTGCTTTTCTATGCTGGGGCGATGCAAGGTTGCTCAAAGTCCAGTCATGAATGTATCAGTTTAATTTCAAAAATATAAAATACATTGGTAGGATAGTTGCAAGGATATTTTGCACTAATAGACAATCTAGAACTAAGAGCTCAGTCTCGGGATAAAAATGCAACCATCTAGAACTGAGATGTGGAGAACTTTATTCACTTAAAAGGCTGTCGGTCTTTGGAATTCTTTCCCACAGAGGGCAATGGATGTTTGTTCATAAAGTAGGTAGTGAGATTAAAAGAGATCCAAGGTATGACAGGGTTAAATAAGACAGAAAAATTGTTTTCATTAGTTAAGGATGCAAGGGGTAGGAAGATACAGATTTACTGTTAAATGCCTTATGGTCTTATGATCTTATAAGAAATGGAAGCAGGAGTAAGCCAATTGGCCCCTTACCCCTCTTCTGCCATTCACTGACATTGCGCATTTTCCTGTGTTTTCCTGTAACCGTTGATTTCCTTGCTGATCAAGAATCTAGCTGTCTCTGCTTTAAAGATATACAAGGACTCTGCATCCTTACCTCTCTGTGGCAAATAATTCCAAATACACTCAACCCTCTGAAATTTCTTCTTATCTCATTCCTAAATTAGCATCCCTACATTCTGAAACTGTCCCAGTTCTAAATTCCCAGAGGGGAATCATCCACTCAGAATTGACCCTGTCAAGTCTCTTAAGGATCCTGCATGTTTCAATGAGATCGCATCTCTTGCTGCCCTTTTTATCTCCCAGATTAGATCTAACAATGATTTTTGATTTTAATGTGAGGCTATACCCCTTTCTCAATAAAATATAGTTATCTGATGTCTACTGTAGTAGTAAGGAGCCAGATACAAAATTTTCTTGAGTAAAAACAATTATTGTCTGCTAACACCAAGAAAAAATAATAGACCTGTACGCTTGATGTCATGTCTAAAGCTTAAAAAAAAGTGTCCAGTGCAACTGGAAGATGAAAGATTTGTAGTATAAAGCCCTTGAGTAAGGGTTTTACCTGAGATATCAGTTGTTTAATAGGGGACTTGAATCATCAGCAGTAGTGATTAATTTCAGTTATCAGAAAATTAAGAATTCAAAGGTTATTTGATTTTTGAGTATTATCACAGGTGTTTTTACTTCTTGAGGGGCAGAGAGCACTTTTTCCAGCTGGTTCAAATTCACAAGTAAACTCAGTCTCCTGCTGTGCTTAAAAACTGGTTTAACTAGAAGCTGGTTCATGCATTTTTGACTTTAGAACTTTGGAGACAGTGAAATCAATCTCCAATATGTGAAAATTCTCAGTAAATCAAAACAGACGATGAAGGCTTTTCACATCTGATTACATTGACCAGTTTCAGTGCCTTTTGATAAAAGTGTTAATTTCAGTTTCAACTGAATTTTTTACTTGTTGAAATTATTCATTCATGGGATGTGAGCATAGCTAGTTGGGCCAGCACTTATTGCCTGTCCCTAGTTGCCCTTCAGAAAGTCGTGATAAGGTACCACCTTAAACTGAGGCAGTCCATGTGCTGTAGGTCTGCCCACAATGCTGTTAGGGAGGGAGTTCCAGGATTTTGACCTAGCAACACTGAAGGAATAGTCACATATTTCCAAACCTAGATGTTGAGTGGCTTAGAAGAGGACCTGCAGATGATGATGTTCTCTCACATCTGCTCCCTTATCCTTCTGGATGGTAGTGATCATGGGTTTGAAAGGTGCAGTCTAAAGTACCATGTGTTAATATCAGACAATGGAATCTGAAAAGCTGTATTTCATTTTGTTGCCATTGTGGTAAGTAAGGGATGTGGGAAGATTGAGGAAAAATGTTCTATATAGTGAATGGTCATGTACTAGAACTCAATACGTAGAAGATTGGTGATCATGGAGATTGAATTATTTCAATAGGAAGTTGCACGGACACTTGAGAAAAATAAACTTGCAGGCCTATGGAAATAGAGATAATCATTGAAACAAATTAGATTGCTTTACACTGAATCAGCATGTACATCAGAGGCCAAATGACTTCTGTGCTGTAATGTCTCCATGGCTCTGAATAGATTTGGATCCTCTGGGAGGAACTGACCACAGCTGTATTGTCACCAAATCCTTCGGTGAAAAATTGACTGATTTACAAAGGTATTTAATACAGTGAGCCATAATTTCAACAATGGTTAAATCTTACTGGAGTGATCTCTCCAATTAAAGGACATGATCCATGCAATATTCTCAAGGTGCATGAGGTTTAGTAGACTGAACTACACTTATTGTTGCTGAATGACAGGGTGCAGTTCTTTTTGTATCAAATACACGCAACTGACTTGTTGGCAGCTCTGTATGTCTGTTGGGCTTGTGTTGATGTTGATGAAGGGAGTCCTGGAAAGGAGAGTGATTCTTGGGTCGGAAGTTGAGTGAAATGTTATAGGACATTGCTCACCTATCTGTTTTTAAAAAACAGTTAATCGATTAAACTTTTTTATTGAGGAACGTATCCACGAATTCACCTGTTTCTCCAGTAAAGAGCACTGCAACAGAATAGCAAATGAGTAACTCATGCTGAACCTGCAGAAATATTTAAAATTCTTTGGAAATTTGCCCACTGGCTCTATAAGATTAAACCAAATAACTCACAACAAAGAATTTATTCAGAATCACATGAGCTTCTTGGAATTCAATGGATCAAGAGCTTTGGGTCATGTAAATGTACTTCTTTTTTGGAAACTTTCCTTTTTCTTAATTCACCTTGCATGTGCCATGTCTGTTTGAGATGGTCTGTGATCTTTGTACTACCTCTGGGGGGAAAAAAAGCAACTGCAAGTAATTGGAAGAGCAGTGAAGGGAGAATCCCATTGGCTTTTGTTTTTGCAGGAGAACTTACTGACCTATGATGTGAGTGAAATCTGACTGTATAAATGAACCCCAGATGTCTAATTTGCACCACAAGGTGCTTAGGCATGTTGAGATATGCCTGCTATTAGATGTCAAAATGTGAAACTAATAGTGTTTGATGTTCGTTATACAACAATCAAACAGAACCTTGGATAAAGGTATTTGCGCAGGTCAGTACAGAAATCCAAATGTTATTTTAAGATGAATTGTTCCAGAGCTACAATCTTTAAAATTTGCATTTGCCTGCTCAGCCATGAAATGCAACCAATGGACATATGCTGTACAAGGTAACCTCACCACAAATGATTTGGGCTGGCCTGAAGTTAGGCAAGGAGTATGAGCTATTAAAGTCAATATACATTTAATTAAGCCTAGCTGCCAGGTTCATATAACAAGTTAATTATACCAATGAACCTCTGATATTGAGAATTAGATACTGGAAATTGTAAACGAAAAAAATTCTTGGTTTGCCTTTTTTTTCCATCTTTCTCTCTCTTTGTTTCAGTACCTAATATTGCATTAAGATGACCGATTCTAATTTATGATTTCGTCCATGTTAATTTTGCAGTTTATTGACTGAATTGCTTAAAAAGGTGCGCAGATGTTTCACCTTGTCCTTTGAAGTCCCATACTTGTTTTCTCTCTGCTTGCAGTTTCACCAACTTGGATTGCTAAATGGGCAAGAGCAATTTTAACGATTGCCGTTGTTCATAAGTTATGACAAATTATACTCACTCACTTTGACCAAAGAAGTGAATTGATTTTTCACTGAATTCTTCTCCACATTGTGCAGTATGATCCCTGGAAGTATATGATCTACCTAGCTCCACCCTCTGTGCACAGGTTTTCAATCATCGTTAAAGTTTTATATTTATAATGAGATCACCTTTTGGTGAGCTACAGTCTGTTGCCTCTTGAAGACTAGCATGTAACCAGAACTGAGAAGTCATTTCTCTAGTAAATGAGCTTCCATCAAATGTGCTAGTCCTAATTTTGAACATATCACGTTTCTATTCACCTTATTGAATTAATGATGTAATCAAACTCCACTCCCTAATTAATCTCCATTCCGTCCATTCTTAAACTTGGCTCATATAACTTCGCTCCCTATTTTGAAAACTCTATTCACCTAATAAATTGGTTGCCAATGACATACATCTATGATCTGCAGTAGTTTTGATCTTTAGTTGGGTGATCACACTGGCAGGATTTTTATTTCAGAACTGAGGTGCAGTTTTGTAACTGTCTGGTAATGGATTTACGTACATGTAATTTCTATCCGTCTTTTTCACTATAGACTTTGTAATGGTTTAGAATTTTACCTTACGTGTGGTTTGATCCAATACTATCATCTGCACATGCAGTACTAATCTGGAGTTTCTAGGGCTGTGGGTACCTGCATGTATATTGTCCCTGAGGCTGTTTGCGCCATATTTTGAAGTAAAGTCTCTTCTACCTGTATATTGTAATGCTGCTTTTGTATCTCTGTAGAAGAGCTGAATGCTAGAAGGGAAGTGAATTGATTTGATTTATTATTTTTACATTTGTCGAGATACAGTGTAACATATTGTTTTGTGTACTAACCAGGTAAATAATATCTTACACAAGTATGTTGAGATAATAGAACAGAATTCAGAATATAGTTTTACAGCTGCAGAGAAGATGTAGATAAAGATCAACTCTGTCATATGAGAGGTCAGTTCATAAGTTTGATAACAGCAGGGATGAAGCTGTTCTTAAATCTGTCGTATGTGTTTTCAAACTTTTGAAACTTCTGCCTGATGGAAGAGTATAACTGGGGCACGAGGGCTCTTTGATTATGTATGACTGCCCTTGATGGAACAACAGCAGTTAACCTGATGGCATTTATCCAAGGATTCTGTGGGAAGTGAGGGAGGAAATCCCAGGGCCTTTGGTGATGATCTTTTTGTCCTCACTGTCCACAGATATGTTACCGGAAGATTGGAGAGGGGCAAACATCGTTCTCTTGTTCAAAAAGGGGAATAAGGATAACCCCGCAAATTACAGGCCAGTTAGTCTTACGTCAGTGGTGGGCAAATTATTGGAAAGAGCTCTGAGAGACAGGATTTATGATCACTTGGAAAGGCACGTTTTGAATTATGATAAATCAGCATGGATTTGTGAGGGGTAGATCATGCCTTTATTGAATTCTTTGAACAGGTGACCAAACACGTGGATGAAGGTAGAGCAGTGGACACAGTGTACATGGATTTAAGTAAGGTGTTTGATAAGGTTCCCCATGGTAGGCTCAAGCAGAAGGTAACGAGGCATGGGATTGAGGGGAAATGTGACAGATTGGATTCAGAATTGGCTGCCCCTTAGAAGACAAAGGGTTGTAGCGAATGGAAAATATACAACATAGTGCTCAGTTACGAGGTGTACCAGAAGGATCTGTTCTGGGTCCTCTTCTTTGTGATTTTTGCAAATGATTTGGATGAAGGAGTGGAAGAGTGGATTAGTAAGTTCACGGCTGATACGAAGTTGGGTTGAGTTGTGAACAGTGCAGAGGGCTGTTCTAGGTTACAAAGAGACCTTGATAGGATGCCAAGCTGGGCTAAGTGGCAGAAGGAGTTCAACCCTGAAAAGTGTGAGCTGATTTATTTTGGAAGGACAAACTTGAAAGCGGAATACAGGGTTAAGGGAAAGATTCTTGGCAGTGTGGAGAAACAGAGGAACTTTGAGGTTCATGTCCACAGTTCCCTGAAAGCTGCCACGCATGTGGATAGAGTTGTTAGGAAGGTGTATTGTGTGTTAGCTTTCATTAATAGAGGGATTGAGTACAAGAGCCATGAAGTTGTGCTCAGCTATACAAAAGACTGTTTCGGCCTCATCTGGAGTATTGTGTCCAGTTCTGGTCGCCTCATTACAAGAAAAATGTGGAAGCGTTGGAAAAGGTGCAGAGGAGATTTACCAGGATGTTGCCTGGAATGGAGGGAAGGTCTTACGATGAAAGGTTGAGACAGCTAGGGCTTTTCCTGTTAGAACAGTGAAGGACGAGAGGTGACTTGATAAAAGTATACAAAATGATCAGAGATACTTTTTCCTAGGATGGAAGCTATTACAAGGGGTCATAGTTTTAAAGTAAATGGAGGTAAATATACGGGAGTTAGGTTCTTCACTCCGAGTGCTCGGGGCGTGGAATGCATTGCTGGAGAGGGTAGTGGAGTCAGCCTCATTAGGGGCATTTAAGTGGCTGTTAGATAGGCATATGGATGATAGTATAAGGTAGGGGTGAAGGTTGGATAGACCTTAGGCTTAGTGTAAAAGTTCGGCACAACATCATGGGCCGAAGGGCCTGCACTGTTCTATTCTGTGTTCTATGTTCTAACTGTGTGCTATCAAGCACCTGTAGCAGAACTGACCAACAACCCCATTCTCTTTCTCACCTTACCACTCTCCTTCCAAACCAAAATGTGCGTGGAAGGCATCAACAAGCCAATGAGTATTCCAGCTTTGTCACCTACCTGCTGTGAGGTCAATTCTTTATTAGCATTGGAATCGCCAGCTACAATGTCGGGTTGTCCACCCCAGAGTAGTAAACCCTATTGTATAAAGAAGATCTCTGGGTCAAGAGTCAGATTCACGGCAGCACAGGATTGTTCTGTCGACAATGCAACTCCTGCTTCACAAACCCTGAGGGTCTTTCCATATGCTTTCCTCTGTACCAGGCAGTCTGCTTATATACTGGCCAGAGCAAGCATGGTTCATTACCCAAACTGGTCGAGTAAAATATTGCAAGTAATAACTAGGTTATTACCGTAGGGCCAAGAATGCCATTATAATAGCATTTTTGTTGTAGACTTTTCAGGGGTGTGCGCTCATGTGTGTGCTTGCAAGGTAGAGAGTTATGAGTGCCTGGGTGAGTTCACTGTTGAAACCCAGGCTTTAATTCCAATGATAGGAAGTCAAGGACATGAAGTTTTAGGAATTGGTGCATCATAGAAGGAGGCTTTTTAATCCACCAAAGCTTGTTCATGTTTCTGTGTTTCTTTTGGTGAAAATCAGTGATCTGTGACTCGACGTAGTTTTCTTTCTGTTCTGTTTTCTGAAGTTAATATGGTCTGGCAGAATCTTGTTTTTCTTGTGCTCCCTTCCCCTGCCTTCCAACAAGAGGCATTGGCAACTCCAAAGTTTGAGCCAAATCGGTAGGTTCAGTGGTAATATGTGGTTTGAGAATTATAGTCATTTTAGGTTAAAAACATAAAATCTGAGACTCGTGCTTCTCTATTGATCTGGTTTTTATTTTTTATTTTCCAGATGTATCTGTTGGGTTCTGCTATGTACACAGTAAAGGATTTGTTGAGAGAAAAGAATCACCGATTGCACCTAACACTTCGGTCAGTAACATAAAAAAAATACTGTGCAGATACTGGAAATCTGAAGTGAAAACAGAAAATGCTGGAATTCCTCAGCAGATCTGGTAACATCTGGAGTGATCAACAAAGTTGATATTTCAGAATGAAAGCTTTGTGTAAGAACTGAAAAAGATCAGATGTGATAGTTCCTTCCCCACCTCCTTGCCTCTAAAATCTACCTGGGGGTAGGTCTCTGGTGGGGTGGAAGGCAAGAGAGCATATAGGTGTCAAAAATATGGTAGTCAAAGGCAAATGGGATGTTTGTGGGACAAATAAAGTCCTCTAGGTCCTCTTATGTTTCTTGTTCCATTACCACCATCTCCTGTATTGTGCTATCATTTCTTCTTTTATTTAATCACTACTTGTCACAGTTTTTTTTGTTCTCTTGCCTTTGTATTTACTTCAATTTTTGTTTACATTTACCAGTTCAGATGGAAGGCATCAACTTGTAATATTAACTTTGTTTCTCTTGCCACGAATTTGGAGGTGGTATAGTAGTAACTTCATAGGCTAAAAAATCCGGAGGCCCGTGCTAACGATCTGACTGCGCAGGTTCAGATTCCATCATGGCACTTTTGGAATTTAAATTACTTTAATAAATAAATCTGGACTTGAAAGCTAGCTTCGCTGACAACATTCTCATTCATCACCCATTGCAAAATCCTAAGTGGCTCATTCATGTCCTTTACTGAGGGAAGTTTGCTGACCTGAATCAGCCTGGCCTGCATATGATTCCTGATCCAGAGCCATCTGATTGGTTCTTAACTGCCCTCTGAAATAGCCCAGCAATCCACTGAATTCCAGGGCAGTTTGTAATGGACAGCAAAAGCCAATTTCACCCACATCATGTGAAAGAATAAAAGAACATTTCCAGGACAAAAGCCAGGTGTGAGTCTAATTGGATAAATCCTTAAATTGGTCAATGAATGTAATGGCAGCCTGTATTATACAATTCCATAAATTTGTTCAGCTGTTACATTAAAATCCACATTGGAGGTGCACGATTGACTGTTGCAGTAATTAAAAATGCTGTAAAAGCTTAATAAGTCTGACAGTATCTTTGTTTTCTTTATTCTTTCATGGGATGCTGATTTCTGACAAGGCCAGCATTTGTTGTCCATCCTAAATTGCCCATGACTTTCTAGGACCATTTCAAAGCATTTCTGTGGATCTGGAATCATGTGTAGGCCATATCAGGTCCAACGGAGCAGAAATCCGAGTGATGGGTCTTTTTCTTACCATGATTGGTGATGGTTTCACGGTCGCAATTAATAACTGAGGCTAGCTGTCAATTACACATTTTCACGAGCTACCATATGAGATTCAAACCCAAGTTCGCAAACCATTAGTCTCTTCATTGCTATTTGAGCGACATAACCAATGGATCACTGTCTACCCTTGTATTTTCTACTTCATGTATTTTGAACGTTACTGTTGAATCTGTCTTCAGCTCTAGTTCAAGCAGTTCATTCCAATCATAACTGTATGGTGTAAGTTTCTGTTTTCTCTTCTTTCTGGTTCTTTTGCTAATTGCTGTAAATATATGTTTTCTAATTCTCTACTGTACTCTACTGCTAGCAAAAACATTTCTAGCTGTTGAAAATGTGTAAGCAAGACAGACCTTAATAAAAATTTGATGAGTCAAATCAGCCTTAGTAAGAGTTTTTGTTTTCTTTCCTCCCCCACCCCATCACTCTGATGCCATCAATATGTTTTGCTGCAGGTCTGCTGAAAATGAGCGTGTGGGTAATATTACTGTGATAGCTTGGCAGATGGAAGGCAAAGTTGAGGACAAGATTCCTGTAAGCCGGTCACCTGACACCACCAATGGAAGGGTAATTATTTGAAATGAAATTGATACCACTGATTTTGGGCCATTCGGGTTATTTCCTTGTCCGAGTGGAACAAGCCATAAGGAAATATGATGCATGCAAACTTAGGCATTGAAGTCTGTCTTAAAGTGACATTAATTTTGGCATAAACTCCCGCTTTGTCTCATGATTCTGTCTGCTGACGGGTAATCTGCATGTATACGTAGGCAGAAAAAAGTAATTTGTGTCAGCTTGTCTGGAACGTGCATTATGTTGTCTGACGAGAAACAGCATTGCTTTAGACAAACAAATCTAACACACACTAACCATTTTCATATATTATGAAATGAAGCTACATAGTCATATATGTTAAACCTCAAATTACTGAAGTATTTGTTGAGGTATGCCTTCAAAAAGATTGAGGAAGCAGATGTATAAAAACCACCAATATCCAGGTTAAGTTTGCAGTGTCTGCAGTTCTGCTCATGGGTAACATTTCTGTGCTACGGCTGCAGTCAAAATCACCTCTCGTAGCAATAAGGTATCCTGACCACCTACAGGAGAGGCTGATGCCACAGAACCTGAAATTATATACAATGCAAAAATCAAGGTGTAACAGTCATTTTGGGCCACAGGGAGGAAAATAAAAAAAAGGGCCTTTTCAGTCCTCTTCATTGATCCTGCTGCAAAGTGTCCGTGCTTATTCAGTGCATGAGTGTATGGTCAGATATAACTTGCACTTAAATTACCTGCTGATGCTTATCATCTAGGCGAAGACAGCTGCAATCTCTACTTGTACTGTACTTTTTCCAGTGGTCATTTGTTACAGTGAGGAAAATTAAGGAGGAAAGATCTATACCTTGTTTTGTTTCCCTGTGAAACCTTGCAGATGGTTTTGCCAGTTGATGAAAGTTTAACGGAATCTTTGAGTATTCGTTCAAAACACTCTACATTGAAGAAAGATCCACTATTACGATCAGGTAAGTAGTGATCAAGTACTTGAGTTTTGCCATTTAAAATTTGCGTTGGCATACTTTGAACTTGTCTATTATATGGTTTTCTAGAACTGCCAATCCAGTTTTTACCCATGATTGTTTTTTTTGGAATCCTACCTGAACAACGTTTTGATTGACAATTGCACGATACTCAATTTTCAGCCCCGTGTCTACTAGATGAACTGCTTCATGGTGGTAACTCATTCTACCCTGGAAAATTAGTGACTGTTTTGCCTGCACGAACATGGGCAGGACAAGTTAGGCTGCAAAGAGATGGAAACAAATTGACTGAGCAGGCGACAAAGTAGCAGATAGAATATCTGAGATAACAAGAACTGCAGATGCTGGAGTCAGAGATAACACAGAAGGCCAGACAGCAGCAGAGGAGCAGGAAAGTTGACGTTTTCGGGTCAGGGCCCGTCTTCAGAAATGGGGAGGGCGAAGGGACCTCAGAAATAAATAGAGAGGTGTGGGCCTGGGAAGGTAGGTGGGATGTTGATGGGTGAACGCAGATGGGGATTGGGTCAGTGAGGTGGGAGGGGCTGATTTCTGCTGCTACTCTAGCATTCTCCACCTCTTCCTCCGCTACATTGATAACTTTATCGGCACTGCCTTGTGCTCTCACGAAGAGCTTGAACGGTTCATCAACTTTACTAAGATCTTTCACCCCAACCTCAAATTCACCTGGACCATCTCTGATACTTCCCTGTCCTTCCTGGACCCCTCCGTCTCCATATCTGGTTACCACCTCAGGTGACCACCTATTTCAAGCCCACCAACTCCCACAGCTACCTAAAGTACACCTCCTCTCACCCATCTGCTTGAAAGAATGCGACTCCCCTACTCCCAGTTCTTCCACCTTCACGGCTCCTGCTCCCATGATAGGGTGCTCCACTCCAGCACATCCCAGATGTCCTCCTATTTCAAGGACTCTAATTTCCCCTCCTCCTCCGGTGTGAGAAAATGCCCTCAAATGCATCTCTTGTGTTTCCTGCACCTCTGCCCTCACACCCCATCCTCCCAATAACAATAAAGACAGAATCCCCATTTGTCCTCGCATATCACCCCGCCAACCTCCGCATCCAACGTGTTATTCTCCACCACTTCCGCCACCTGCAATCTGACCCCACAACCAAAGAGATATTTCCCTCCCTATCCCTGTCTGCTTTTCGTAGGGACAGCTTTCTCCATAACACTCTCCTCTCCGTGCTGCATACTCCCCACTAACCCCACCACCCCCAGCACCTTTCCCTGCAACCGCAGGAAGTGCTATACCTGCCCCTACACCTCCCCTCACCTCCATTCAAGGCATAAAACAAATCTTCCATATTGGACAGGGGTTCACTTGCACATCCGTCAACTTGGTCTACTTCATCTGCTGCTCCCAATGTGGCCTCCTTTACGCCAGTGACACAAGTGGAAACTTGGAGACCGTTTTGTAGAGCATCTGCACTCTGCACACAACAAATAACAACACCTTCCGGTCATGAATCGTTTTAATTCCCTCTCCCACTTCCGGGATGATATGTCCAGCCTGGGCCTCCTCCACTGTCAGAATGACGCCACCTGCAAACTGGAGGAGCAGCACCTCATATTCTGCCTCGGGATCCTGCAGCCAATGGCCTAAATGTAGATTTCACCACTTTTAAAATCTCCCCTCCCCCAGCCTCATCCCATGTGCAACCCTCCGTCTCATCCCCAGCTCTTGACCTGTCCATCTGTACCAGCTATCCACCCAACTCACTGACCAATCCCCAACAATCTTTACCTGCACTCACCTGTCACCATCCCACCTAATTTCCCCAGCCCCACCCCTCCTCTCTCTCTCTTTATTTCTGAACTCCCTTACCCCTCCCCATTTCTGAAGAAGGGTCCCGACCCGAAACGTCAACTTTCCTGCTCCTCTGATGCTGCCTTGCCTGTTGTGTTCCTCCAGCTCCCCACTGTATTGCAGCAGATATAATATTTTGTGAGGAAGTATTCACTTTGTTTTCTAATATTACAAACTTATGTTTGAAAGTACTGAAACTTGTGAATGTTGATCAAAAATAAACCAAAGAACTGCATATATGGAAATCCGAAACAAACACAGTTAACCCTCCCACTTATCTTCAGCATACAAAGCAACCTTCTGCCAGCTGCAATCTATTCTGAAGAACGGTCACTGGACCTTAAATAGTTAACTCTATCTCTCCACAGATGCAGTCACACCAGCTGGGTTTCTTCAACAATTTCTGATTTTGCGTTGTAAATGCTGATGCTTATGAGAGTTTGGTGTACTTGAGAAGGATCACAAGGCTAGCAGTTCAGAGCAAATGTCATGATCCCCAAGGAAGTTCAAATACAATAAGAAGTTTTTTACTCTGTTTAGAGCTTTGGTGAGCCCACATCTGGAACATTGCATGCAATTTTGTCTTTTAAGAAATGTATATTCGCATTGGAGGTGGTTCTGCACAGGTACACTGGATTGGCACCTAAGATGAGAGGGTTGTCCTACGATGAGAAGTAAATTGCGGTCTATGGTCTTTGGAGTTTAGAAAAGATGGGTAAGCTGATTGAAGCATATGAGATTCTGAAAGGGCTCGACAAGGTAGACACACAGATTATGTCACCTGTTGGGGAGTGAAGAACATGGGTAAATTTGGACTGAGATCAATGGAAATTTCTTTAAAGAATTCTTATTCTTTGGAGTCCCCTACCCTGGAGGATTGTTGATTGTGGAACATACTTAAGATTGAATCAAACAGATTTTTGTCTCTGGATATCAAAGCACCTGGACAGTGGCAAGAAAGTGGAGTTGAAGCTGAATATCAGCCATGTTGAATTGTGTAGCAGACTCGACAATTTAGATGATCTTCTACTCCTATTTCTTATAGGGCTTAATCCCCACTTGTACAGGTAAGAAGCCTAACTTTGTATGTGTTGCAGCTTTTTTATTTGAGACAAGGCTAGACTGTTGGGCCATGCTGTTTTATAAATGGATGCTTGACTATAGTGGTGTGTTGAACAACCAAATGTCGAAGTCTAACCTGTTTTTTTGCAGTGTTTGGGGGGGTTATCTGTCGGATGTATCGTTTCCCTACAACGGATGGGAACCACTTACGGATACTGGAACAGATGGCAGAGAGCATGTTATCACTGCATATCCCAAGACAATTTGTAAAACTAGTTATTGAAGAAGATGCAGCAAGGTAACATCAATTTACTTTCTAATTATCCAATGGACAATGGCCTCATTGTTGCTGCCGAACATGGATCAGAACAAACAGTCTGATCTGAACTCATTACAGATTCAAACCTCTCCAGCCTTTTCAGTTATTGTAACCCACTATTTTGGCCCTATTTCTGTTCTTCAAAATACAGTGCTTTCAGTGACTAAATAATCCTAATTAAACTTATGCCCTCTAGTTTTAGACACCCCTACCCTGGGGAAAATACCTTGGCCATTCAAATTATCTAAGCCCCTCAGGATTTTATAAACTTCTGTAAGATAACCCCGTTGGCCTCCTAAACTCCAGGGGAAACAATGTCCCAGCCTATTCAGCCTCGTTGTCGTACAGAACGGAAACAGATCCTTTGGCATCCGTGCCACCAGGTCTCCCAACATAAACTAGTCCCATTTGCCTCATTTAGCCCTGTCCTTCTAAACCTTTCCGATTTGTGTACCTGTCCAAATGTCTTTTAAATGTTGTAACTGTGCCTGCACTACCACTTCCTCTGGCAGTTCAGCCCCTACACGAACCAACCTCTGTGTAAAATTTTGCCCCTCAGGCCCCCTTTAAATCTTTGCCCTTACCTTAAAATTATGCCTTCTAGCTTTGACCTTGCCAAGCCTAGGGCAAGGATCTTTGCTATTCGCCTTATCTATACCCTTCATGATCTTATAAACCGATATAAGGTCACTCCTCAACTTCCTATGCTCCAATGAAAAAAGTCCCAGCTTATCCAGGCTCGCCTTATAACTTAAACCCTCCAGTTTTGATAACATTCTTGTAAATCTTTTTTGCACCCTTTCAAGTTTAATAACAGGATGACCAGAATTGTACATAGTACTCCAAATGTGGTCTCGCCAATGTTTTGTATAGTTGTAACATAACATTCCAACTCCTGTTCTTAACGTCTTGACCGATGAATGCAGTGAGCCATACACTGCCTTCACCACCCTTTTTAACCTGTGACACTACTTTCAAGGAACCGTACCCCTAGATCTCTTGTTCGACACTTCCGAGAGCCCTACTATTGACTGTAAGCCCTGCCCTCATTTATCTGAATTAAAGCCCATCTGCCATTTTTCAGCCCATTCATCCACTGTACTGTTGAGTCATTGAGGCATACTGTGCAGAGACAGGACCTTCAGCCCAACTTGCCGACCAGGTTTCCTAATGTGAATTAGCCCCGTTCCTCTGCATTTACCATCCTCCTAAACCTCTCATAGGTACATGTCCAAATGTATTTTGAATATTATAATTGTACCAGCGTCTACCACTTGCTTTGTCAGTTCATTCCAAATATGAAGCCCCCTCTATGATAGTGTTGCTGCTTGGATCCCTTTAAATCTTTCTCCTGTCACCTTAAACTTCTACACTCACTTTTAACTTTATTTTATTTTTCTACATTGTACTATGCAGACTTTGCAGAAAAGTTTTAACTTATTTCTTTGTTTTACTACTTTGTACCTAAAGGTTTGTACCTAGCTATCTTGTTGGGGCAGGGAATGGCAACTTTGTGTACTCGTATTCTTGTATTCCTGTACTTAAGTACATTTGATAATAAAACCTAATTTTAATTCTAATTCAATTGAACATGCCTGTTATAATGTGTTTATACTTTTTCTATAACAATAATCCATGTGAATAATTATTCTGAATGTTTAGTACACCACTGATGTGTTTTAGAATGTACCTTCTACTTGTGCAATGTAATATTTACTGTAAAAATAAGATTTATCTGGAGTCTTTTACAATTAAAGAAATGGTGTGATGTTTGCCTTTGGAAGTTAACAGCTTGGAGGCAAGATTATAAAGCAGCAGGTGGGTTTACCTAAGATTGAAACCAAAGATTGAAACTATAACATCTGCAGCCCTTGTAGTAGTGCACACTGGAGAGATGTTCTGTTCTGGGACTTTGAGCTAAATTAGTTTAAAAGCATTCAGTGTAAATTTAGGGAGAATGAATTTAAAGGTTAATTTGAGGATAGCCCAGAGCAGGCCTTGTCATCACTAAAATGGGTGATTGTAGGAAGGCTATCTGATTTTAATTTATCTGCCTGTTTGCTGCAAGAGGATTTTAGTTACTTTTTGGGCCTTACGTTGTTTGCCACTCACCGAAGGAAGCTAGTGCAAATGGTGGTAAGAAGAATTGTGCTCTAAGTGGGCTAAACCACTAAATTCATTCAACAATGAAAGGCAGAAGAGAGTTCAGACATTAGTAAGTTATCACAAAAAATTAATTACATTAATTTGGCATGAAGCTCCATGCTTTGGAGAAGAGGCAAGATCATGGTTGTAAATGATTTCTTGTTTTTCCCTGGCTCATTATAATTTGCAGAAAATTTAACATTAAATATTTACCTCCTCTGATGGTTTTGATGGTGCAGATCACTTTTTTAGTTATAATGGTCTTGCAGCACTTTCTGCAATTTCTGAATATATAATATACTACTTGCATAACTGGGGCCCTTCAGCACTGAATTCAAAAGGTTTAAGGGTTGGAATTCTTTGTGACCACTGCATCCATAGTCATCTTGATACCACACCCATGCCATTGCTTTTAAAGAAACAGAGTTAAAATAGTTCCGGAACTAAAGGTAGTCTGTTAGCCAATAACAAGGGATTTTCCAAATAGTCTTTTAAAGCAATAAACACTTGGATGGTTCCTTAATGTTTTAAGAAAGACCATTTTCCTTTCAAAATACACCAAAGTGACTGAGTAAATTGGACAAATTAGATGTGATTCTATTTGTTAGAGCTAGCAAATTGATTGTAAAATGAAATGTCTGTTGGTCAATTTGGAAACTCTTTTCTGTGTTTAACTTCTAGAAGCTAAGGGTCTCATTCCATGATGTATGACTCTATGAATCTATAATCTATAAAGTTGTACTGATGCTTTGTTGTTGGAAAATATTTTCTTCTGACTTGTGATTGATCTTGGCTTTCTTACAGGATATGTGAACTAGATGACCTAGGCGAGCTATCTCCCTGCTGGGAGAATCTTCGAAAACAAATTGTTACTCAGTATCAGACCCTCATAATAAATTACCAGGAGAATTTAACAGAGCTGCATCAATATAAAGGTTGGCCTACATTATGGAATATTTTGATGCCTAATTGACAGGTAGCATTGTTAAACCTTTCAGTTATATTTGCATATCAGTTGGTATATTCAGGAACAGGAAGTACTACCTATTTTGCAGTCAGAGCCTGACTGAAGAAGGGGATGTGGCCATTTGACAAACATTGCGCGGAGATCGCAAGTCCCGTACATTGCTGCAGTGATATGCCTCTGAAACATCTTGCCACAGACCTTTGGGCATGCAGAGCAGAGAGTCTCACTAACTATTGGAATCCAGAAAGCTTGTCTTTCCATCTCTGATACTGCTCTGCCTTTTTATTAAAGCATCATGGCTCAACCTGTTGCAACTGTTTAACATTCCAAGCTACAAAATTTTTCTGTTGTTGGTCACAAAAGTGGTTATCCTCTGGTATGTGGTTCCTCAGCCAAGAGAATGTGAGTCAACCTAAGTTCAGAGAGTTGTTTGCGGCCCAAAGATGCCTCTGTTCCCACCTCCGTCTGGCTGTTTGTGGAGTGAGAGGAACAGTCAGTGTTTCAAGTCCAGTCTGATTCCTGTTTGGAACTGAAAGCAACAGGATAAGTAAAGGGTTTTATGGTGAGGAAAAGGTAGAGAGGAAGAGCAAATAGAACAGATGATAAAGGTGTCCCATGGCAAATGACATAGGGAGTATATAAGTGAAGATTAGGGTGTTAATAATGGACCATAGGTGAGCTTGACTCAGTAAATCCATGCAGACAAGTTACTGGGGGCCTGAGTGGAGGATATTCGGAATTCCACTCCAACTAGAAGGCCCGAAGTGCTGGGACCAAGAGGTGGAGCCACTGTCTTGGGTTGGGGGATGAATACTTGGGCCCACAGCAGACCCTGGGCCTGCCATCAGTCACCTGTGTGCAGACTCTTGAATAGTGACAGCCCTGTCCCAGTTATCAATCCTCTATTGCCACAGGAACTGGCAAACAAGTCATGTAGAATCTGTAATTGATGTCCTCTCCTTGGAGCGTTGTTGTTGTCCACACAATGTTAGTGGCTTGATGATCTTATGACATGTCCCATCACACTGACTCAGGTCACATTTCCCATGCACCCTTCTACAAGGCTGTACACCTCCCCTTCACTGAGGACGAACAGTCAGTCCTCAGTAAAGGACTACCCTTTATCCCGCTCCATCAAGGAATACTGCTCATGCTTGGACTTTGAACAATTTTTCTGCCACCTCTGCCTCCGTGCTTACTCCTTTAATCATGAGGCCTCCTACCCTCCCTGGACCTCTTCATCTTCAACTGCCATCAAGACATCAATCACCTCAACTTCTCCGCACCTCTCACCCACTCCAACTTCTTTCCCCACAGAACATGCAGCCCTCCACTACCTCTGCTCCAACCCTAACTTGACTATTAAAACCCACGGACAAGGGTCGCGCAGTTATCGTGTGGCACACTGACCTCTACATCGCTGAGGCCAGGCACCAGCTCTCTAACACCACTTCCTACTGACCCATTGATCATGACCCCACCCCCGACTACCAAAACATCATCTCCCAGACCATCCACAACCTCATCACCTCAGGTAATCTCCCACCCATAGCCTCCAATGTCATCATTCCCCAACTGGGGGCCTGAGTGGAGGATATTCGGAATTCCACTCCAACTAGAAGGCCCGAAGTGCTGGGACCAAGAGGTGGAGCCACTGTCTTGGGTTGGGGGATGAATACTTGGGCCCACAGCAGACCCTGGGCCTGCCATCAGTCACCTGTGTGCAGACTCTTGAATAGTGCCCATTTCTATCTCCTTCCCAAAATCCACAGACTTGACTGCCCTGGTTGACCCATTGTCTCTGCCTGCTCCTGCCACT
The DNA here is from genome assembly GCF_030684315.1 of Stegostoma tigrinum. Lineage (NCBI taxonomy): Eukaryota > Metazoa > Chordata > Chondrichthyes > Orectolobiformes > Stegostomatidae > Stegostoma > Stegostoma tigrinum. The sequence goes on from NC_081359.1 coordinate 93,448,682, forward strand.
CTGAGCTTATTTCCACTTATCTCGACTTCATTTTCTCCACGCGGTCCAGGAACATACCACCATGACGCCACCCACACCCTCCACCTCCTCCAAAACTCCTGATTCCCTGGTTCCTAATACCTTATCTTCACCATGGGCATCCAGTCCCTATAGACTTGCATTCCCCATGCAATGGCCTAAAGGCCCTCTGCTTCTTCCTGTCCCACAGGCCCAACCAGTCCCCCTCCACTGACACCCTCATCCACTTATCCGAACTCATCCTCACCCTGAACAACTGCTCTTTCAATTCCTCCCACTTCCTACAGACAAAGTGGGTGGCCATGGGTACCCGCATGGGCCCAAGCTATGCCTGCCTCTTTGTAGGATACGTAGAACCGTCCCTCTTCTGCAGCTACACTGGCCCCATCTCCACCTCTTCCTCCATTATATCGATGACTTATCGGCGCCACCTCATGCTCCCACGAGGGGCTCAACAGTTCATCCACTTCACTAACACATTCCGTCCCAACCTTAAGTTCGCCTGGTCCATCTCTCTCTCCTTCCTGGACACCTCTGTTTTCATCTTTGGCAACCACCTGGAAAGCAATATCTGTTTCAAGCCTATCAGAAATAATGGGAACTGCAGATGCAGGAGAATCCAAGATAACAAAGTGTGAAGCTGGATGAACACATAAGGTCAAGCAGCATCTCGGGAGCACAAAAGCTGACGTTTCAGGCCTAGACCCTTCAACAGAGAGAGGACCCTCTCTCTGATGAAGGGTCTAGGCCTGAAACATCAGCTTTTGTGCTCCTGAGATGCTGCTTGGCCTGCTGTGTTCATCCAGCTTCACACTTTGTTATCTATTTCAAGCCTACCAACTCCCACAGCCACCTAGAATACACCTCCTCTCACCCACCTTCCCCTATTCCCAATTCCTTAGCCTTCGCTGCATCTGCTCCCAAGCTAAGACATTCCACTCCGGATATCCCAGATGCCCTTGTTTTTCAAGAACCGCAACTTCTCCTCCACACTGGTTGAAAATGCCCTCGACCGCATCTCTTGCCTTTCCCACAACTCATCCCTCACACTTCCTCTCTGCAATAACAGCAAAGGCAGACAGAATCCCCCTCGTCCTCAAGTACCACCAACCTCCCGATTCAATGTTTCATCCTATGCCACTTTCCCCACCTGCAATCCGACCCCACCACCAAGGACATTGTTCCCTCACCACCCTTATCTGTCTTCCAGAGGGACAACTGTCTCCATGAATCCATTATTCGCAACCCACCACCCTGGCACTTTTCCCTGCAATCACAGGAAGTGCTGCCCCTACACCTCACCCCCATTCCAGGCCCGAAGAAAACCTTCCACATTAAACAGATGTTCACCGGCACATATGCTAATGTGGTATATTCCACTGTTCCCAATGTGGCCTCCTCTACATCAGGGAAACCATGTGGAGGCTTGGCGACCGCTTTGTGGAACACCTACACTTGATTCGTGACAAACAACTGCACCTCCCAGTCACAAATCACGTCAACTTCTCCTCCCACTCCTTGGATGACATGTCCATCCTGGGCATCCTCATCCACACTGATGTCACCCGATGGTTGCAGGAGCAGCATCTCATATATTGCTTGGGAACCCTGCAGCCCAGTGGTCTCAAAGTGGACTTCACAAGCTTCAAAATCTCCCCATCCCTGACCTCGTCCCAAAACCAGCCTAGCTCATCCCCGGCTCCTTAACCTTTCCATCTTTTATCCCACCTAGCCGCTCCTCTCACCTCAAACCCCACCTTCATCTCCGCCTCCTCGTCCTGTCCATCGTTCCTTGACTGACAAACCCCTATCCCAACTCCCCACCTACACTCAGCTTGACTGGCTCCATCCCCACCTCCTTGACTTGTCTGTCTCCTCTCCACCTATCTGCTCCTTTATCCACCTTCCATCCTCCTCCCCCCACCCTCTCTATTTATTTCAGAATTTCTTTCCCTTCCCCATTTCTGAAGAAGGGTCTAGACCCAAAACGTCGGCTTCCCTGTTCCTCTGATGCTGCGTGGCCTGCTGTGTTCATCTACCTCTATAGCTTGTCATCGCAGATTCTCCAGCATCGGCAGTTCCTACTACCCCCTTCTACAATGTTCACAGTCTGCTGTGCAGGTAGTGGTGTGGCAGTGCATAAATATCAGAGTGAATATTTTGAACTTTAAAAAATATGACTGACAAGTAGGATTCTTTTATAAATATTTCAAAATACTGGATGGTTTATCTAGCTTAAAATGATATTCTACAGGCCCATCTTTCAAGGCAAGCAGTTTAAAAGCTGAGAAGAAATTAGAATTTGTACCTACTAATTTGCACATTCAGCGGATGCGGGTTCAAGATGACTCTGGGACAGGTAATTTCTTTTGAGCAATTATTTGTTGTTATTTCAATTGTACTACTGATCAACTGAACTCGAAGTCAAAGAACAAAACTCCTCCTTTTTAATCTGTAATTAATAAATATTTTGCTTCCTTGTTTTTTAATGTTCCTGAAAAGTTGTGTTTTAAGCAACAACATTTTTCCTCAATAGTTTGTTCTTCATATACTTCAAACTTAGTCAATTGTTGAAACATGGATGGAATATTTTTGGATCAGGAAAATTTCACAAACTGATGTTGTCATTTTCACACTGTAAAGTTTATTTGGTTGAAGTTATCCTGAATGAATGTCTTCAGAACTGGCAAAAGCCTTTTGCTTCAAAATAATAAACTTGTGTTGCATGGAAGTTATAAAGCGCACATGGACCATTATGGCCAACCAATCTACACTGGTATTCGAGCTTTACACAAGCCTCCTTTTCCCCCTCTTCAGCCTGATTACTTATCCATTTGTTTTTCTTTGTCCCTTAACTATTTCTCTAGCTACATCTTAGAGATTTATGAATTTTCAAACAAAAAGCACCAGAAATACTTACTGGAGTGAAAGCATTAATGTTACAGATTGATGAAACGTCATCAAACTGAAAAATTAACTGTATCGTGACTTATCTGAATATTTTTCCTTCAGATATCCAGCGTCTATGCTATTTTGCTTTTCAATGTTATTTGCTTTTTGTGCAATTACCTTACATGGTAGCAAGTGAACTCATTCTAGTCACTGTGGTAAATAATTCTTTTAAACGTCCGGGCTCACTTCGATAATTGCAAGTCTGCCCGTCAAATGTGAAGTTCTTAACAGCTCAATTGACTGGAATAATACACTGCCCCATTCCTTAACACGTTTTCAGTGCGCACTTTTTCTTGTGTCTTAGAAATGTGGGAAAGGGGGAGTACAGTCTTAGGATGCCTTTTCTGCTGCATGGACTGGTTAGCCAATAATGTTGGCTGGCAGCTCCGGGGTTGTGACTTCTAACTGATCGATGGAAATCCAACTACCATACTTTACGGCTTCAGGGAAGGCTTTCTTGGAGTAAATCAGTTCGCCATCAACTTCTCAGTATGTGGAGGTGAAGAGGTGATTCACTTTCAGAAAGAAAACCCGCAGTCTTTATTTGATCTGGCCTATATGTAATTCCTTACCCACAATAATGTGGTTGACTGTTAATTGCCCTCTGAAATAGCTTACCGAGCCAGTCAGCTCATGGGTAATTAGGGGCTGCGACTAAATATCGGCACTTTGAGTGATGCCTATGTCATATATGCAAATAAAGGATCAAAAATGACAGTTGGAGTCCCTTGCTTTAAATCCAGATGGGTATTTTTGTTAAACTTCACCCATTTATTACCTCGGTAGTTCTCTGTGTTCTTTATGCCACAGATCAGACATATGACATAATTACTATTGGGGCGCCAGCAGCTCACTGCCAGGCCTTCAAATCTGGTGGCTTACGAAAACTTCTGGTCAAGTTTGTGGAAGCAAAGAAAAAGTAAGTTAAAGAGAACTTAAAATCCTTAAAGTTTGCAAGGTTTTATATTGCTTTTCCTGATGTATTGGGTATTGTAGCATGAAATTGCTCATTAGTTGCTCCTTCATGTGGTGGTTGTTTTCTGAAAATCGTCAAAATCAAGGAGGTACTGTACCTTCAGCATTTTTGGAAATTAGCTGATGTATGGTTATAGGCACTTGAAAGGAGACAAGTCAATGAAATAATCTTAACTCAAGTACGAATGGGAGAAAATAAGGCTTACCGACAGTTTGCTTGTCACACTTCTGTGCTGATCACTTCTTTGCAGTATAAATCAAATATATAATTGTAGCATTATATCAAGCTGCAGAAAATATGGCAATATTTTAAATACTGTACCTTTTAAACAAAAATGAATGCACCAAACTCTCCAGGTTGTGTGACCTCCATTTATTTTGCTGAGCAGAGGAATTTGTTGGTCCATCCAACATCTTTTACATCAAAAACCAGAAAACAGCCACTGGTGCCATTTGTTTCCTTTCCACTGTCAGATTTCCTGTGAGTCAAGTGATCTGCTCTTAATTTAATTTAGCGCTTCGATAGAAATAGGACCTGAGCCAACCATTTATCTTGTGTATTTACCACTTGTCTACCACGTGGTATCAGATTCATTGAAACTCTTGTTTCTTAAGTAAATAGCTTTAAGATTTCCACTGAAAATCACTAGTATTGTAGTGCTAACTCTATACAAACTGTAAGTAATTATTTGCTCCTCCTGTAGCATTGGGGTTTTATTTAATAGATACCTGAACCATAAACCAATTTTTCTGGTTTTAATCCTTGTTCTAAAAGTTAGATGAGACCATTGATAAACCACAATTGCCTTGATGTCTCTTCATTCGAGAACCATGTTTCTTGCTCTTGATTTCAAACGAGTGCTCTACTGGAATGTACAATTACTGACATTGGCTGATGAGGATAATGTCTAAATAGTAAGATTAAAAAAAAAATTGAAACTGTAAGGTGAAAACCATGGATTAGAATTGAATATTGTAAACTTAATTTCAATTTTCGAATTGCCATAATTACAGTAAGGCTAAGGTTTCATTTCAAGTTGCATGGTTGATGATTGCTTTGTAGACACCCTTGCATCCTGGTAGATTGTGATCTATTTGCGTGAATAATTAATTACTTGAGCCTTGTTCAGACTGCAGATTTTATCACCCTGGTAGCAAGCTGAAACCTTGAATTCTAATTTAGTTTTAGTCTAATTTATTTTAGTCCAAAATTGCCATTTCACTTTTTTTGCAAATTTAAGTAAATTGTTTTTGCTCATCCTGAGTTGAAAGGTATAGTTTGTTTTATTTGCTGATTAGTTTTTGATAAGCAACACTGCTTGTAACACTCTTCTGCAATTGTTTCTGTTCTGTTTGTTTATTCTTTACCCCTTAGCGTGTATGAGGAGGGTTGGTGAGTTCCTAACTGTTGACAGCTAAGCTTGATTGTTTGGTTTCCATGTTCATTTTATGTCCTGTTTCATTTTCTTTTCAAACCAAAATGTGTTCATACTGAAAATACCATAATTCCTTCGCTAGGGCACTAATCATTGTTTGTTGAGAACTCCATATTTAACCATGTGTTACTTATTAATATTACAAGATTTGCATAATATTGCCATTTAATTAATAACAACTGTTTGTCTCAGTGCTGTATTGTAATATTGCATGTCCAGAATAATTCCATTATTCAACCCAAAAAAGACTTTAAACCAACCATTATGCACGAATCAATCGATGTGGATAGATTATACCAAGCAAGTTTTTCCAACTAATGAAAAGACTTGAAGCCATTCTTCGTGCATGTGTGGAAAGGAAGCAGTTATATCTGGGAAGAACTTAATTCAGTCACTTCAGTATATGTCTCAAACAGTCTGTCAGTACACATTCAAATTTTTATTAATTTCTTCTCTTGTCAAAGCTCTATCAGTTCATGCATCTTTATGTAGTAGTTTGTTCCTAATCCACTTTTAATCAGCTACCACGAGGAGCATCAACCGACTGGTATGTTCTTTATCAGTTTATACCCTCCTGTGTTGGAACCTTCCCTGGTATCCGTCTGTATCCTCTTGCAACGCAGACTAAGTTTGAGCAGTCAGTGTTGTGGAGAAGTGTAGAAAGGGAATGCAGAATGTCATTGCTTCAATGTTGTTCTCAAATAAAATAGATTTATTTTCAGCAATATTCAAATTAATCTAATACTATACTGTTCGTGTGCTCCAATTGCATGTATCAAATCCATTCTCAGAGAAAATTGCTACCTTAGTCAGATTATTACTCCTATATTATGGAAATTTTGATTGAGTCTAAAACTGCCACTTTGGATCCTGAAAGTGCCCAATCAAACTTCAGTTAAGAGACAGGTAGTTCTCCAATAACATGATGATAGTGTTCTTGTGTGCCTCACGTTATAGGAAATTGCCACTAAAAAAATCACATTAAAGGGAAATTGCTATGCCTGCATAGCAGAAAGATTGCATTATTCAAACAGCATCCACTATTCACCAATCGAGTTACAGCCAACTCAGGTTAGCAAAATGTGCATTATGGCAGAACTACCTGTGTCTTAAAAGGTTGAGCAGCATCTGAAGTGAGTTGTTTCTCACTGCTACCATCCAGTAGCAACACAAATGGTTTCAGCCACTAACAGGATACTGCTGTCAGGCCAAAAAGGGATTCTACCTATTATGATAATGAATAATGGGACATATTAATTTCAGTATTTGCTAGGTATGTAGGCAGTGAATCAGTTGACTGACTGCAACACACTGGATCCCTTCCACTGACAAGCTACTGACCAAACCCAAGCCATCCACATCCATCTTTTTAATATTAAAAGGAGTCCAACATGTATTTGATTTCACAATTTGATAACATTCAGTAAATAATCCCAAGTGTGCTCTGAATTACATTTGACAACCAGTTCAAGATTTTCAGGGTCATAGGTGCACCGTATAGTTGTGCGTGTTGCACACTAAATATATTAATCCACAGGGCCCTGCCCTTTGCAGACAGAATATGTAGGAATCCTGCCGGTTTCAACTTAGCAAAATCTTGTGATATCTGCTAGCTCGTTGACTCAGATTGGTCAAGGCATTGAGTAGTATGCCTGATTTAAATTTAAAGCTTGGAGTTAACTGTCAGTCATGGTCTAACAGGTGCATTCTCCATGGCAATGCTTCTACCATCAGAGTCCATTTGTCAACCAAACAACAAACCCTTCTTGTACAGAATGAAATGTTTTTTTAACATTGATATTCTTGTGAATGTCCTGTTGAGCGCGTTATGAGAAGCTTTGACAAAATGTCTCTTTTTTTCAGCAAAAGTAAAATTCTGTGTAAATTGGATTATTTGGTTTGAATTCAATGGTTGCTGTCGGTAATTGTCCTTCATCAGTACTGTTGCTAGTTACGGTAGTAGAGTACAACTAGTGTATTTGTGGGAAGTTTAGTTAGACGACTATATACTGAACAACCTATTCTAAATAGAAGAGTTCCAGTTTCAATTAATAATTTTATTTGGGTCATTTTTTTCAGAGGCAAATGAAATATATCAATTGCGATTGTGGAACTCTGGGTTTTTAGAGTGATGCACTGTTTTGTAGAATGAACTTGTCCTGAAACCTAAGGGTCCTCATGACTCTGGGCTAAATTGAGTCCAGGATCAGGTGAAACAAGAATGCTACAATGTTTATAAACCCTTTTCAATGCAACAATAACCTTGTTTAAATTGGGAAGTGTACACTATTTTTAAACTCTTTTTGATCCAAATCAACATGAGAGCTGACTCACAGTCACTCATATTCAACTAATCTACCAACTGCAAACTCACCAAAATACTCTTGCATATTTTGAATGAATTTCAGATGCCGGATATGAACTTTTTTGTTACATTTCAAATGCCACTTCCTGTGAGAAAGTGTGCAACAAATTGTGTGGCACATCTTTTGCTGTCAGATGTAGGCATTTGTTTAACTGATCATTGCGGTCAGTGCGATCAGTACAGTGGTTTTTCTCCGTACTGAGTCCAGGGCAAAGAAGATTGACTTTATTTGAAGGAGAGAGCCCTGAGAAAGTCCTGTTGTGCATCATTCTCATGTTGAATCAACCACTGACCCAATTTACATTAAGTTTAGTAATCAAACGGGGGGGCAATGGCCTAGTGGTATTATCGCTGGACTGTTAATCAAGAGACGCAGAAAACATCCTGGGGACCCGGGTTCAAATCCCGCCATGGCATTGGTGGAATTTCAATTCAGAAAATATCTGGAATTAAGACTCTAATGATAACCATGAATCCATCGTCGATTGTCGGAAAAACCCATCTGGTTCACTAATGTCCTTTGGGGAAAGAAACTGCCATCCTTACTTGGTCTGGCCTACATGTGACTCCAGACCCAAAGCAATGTGGTTGATGTGCAACTGCCCTCTGGGCAGTTAGGGATGGACAATAAATGTTGCCTAGCCAGCGACACCATCATTCCATGAATGAACTTCATGAAAAGCTGAAGCAGCTTCCCCACTACAATGTATCATCAATGATTTGGTCACTGTCTTGCTCTTGATGTGTAGCAGGAAAGGAAAAAAGCTGCAAAATTTTAGAATGCAGAGCTGTGGAAAGTTTGGCAGTTTTGTGATCATGTGAATTGCCAAATTAGATTAGGAGACGGTGGAGATAGAGAGAGGAAGAAAATGCATCTGAATTGCCATTTGTATTTGAATTTATAATTTCCTAAGCGATGTGAATCTTCTTTCTTACAGTTCATCATCTAGCTCCCAATCTATACTATACATACCACAAGACATAATAAGAGCTAAAGAGATTATAGCAAGCATTAATACCCTTAAAACGCAAGTCAGTTATTATGCAGAACGACTGTCGAGAGCAGCCAAGGAGAGATCGGCAAATGGCCTTGAAAGAACACTTGCTATTTTGGCAGACAAGGTAAGTAAGCTTTTATTATTGATTATTGTACCACTGTTGTAAAACTACAATACTGCATGGCCCTTTCATTTAGCTACATTTTTAACCATCTCTAGTGATCAAACCTATGCATGGGTTCTTTGATCAATCTTTTTTCCTCTTTCCTTAGGGTACATTTTTTTACAGTCCCAACCAGTTGAAGAGAGGATTCAAGGAAAGAGAGGCTGATAAGAATTGCTGACAGCTTGTTAGACATTGCGAAAAATTAAAAAGTGTGCATGGCTTGCAGTATCCTATGATTAAACTCTGTAATTTGGGAGATGAACAGCTGCTCATATCACAAGTGTCCTTAGAAAATCAGTCAGCAACCATCACCCAAGAATTTACATTGCCCTGACTGGTAGTAAAGATAACCATGAAAATACACACACGCTCCTCCAATGACATTGCTTCCTTTTCCACATATGCAATAAAGGGTCTTTGAAAAATGCATGCTTTGATGCTTCTTTATGGAGACATAAGAACATATCATGTTCAGTGAGGTCAGGGGCGATCAATACTGTCTCCCTGCCCCACTCCCCAGTATAGAATACTGCAGTATGAATTATGACTGTTCTTTAGATATAAAAGTATTATCTTAGTTATTTATTTTTCCTTCTTGTCATTTTTTCTCTTTACTTAGACAAGGCAGCTTGTCACTGTTTGTGACTGCAAGTTGCTGGCGAATGCAGTTGAAGCCCTTAACGCTGCCAGACCCAATTATATCGCTTCTAAATCATCCCCATCAGGAGAAGCAGATCAAGTGATGCTGAGAAATGACCAGGATACACTCATGGCCAAGTGGACAGGCAGGAATAGCCGTTCTTCCCTACACGTTGGTTGGCATGAGGAGGAGTGGGTAAGTCTGAGAAAAGGTTGCAAATGAGCTGAAGTTTGTTAATATTGGTTACGCTGCATTCTGGGTTGTGGTACCCCACATAACATCAACTCACTGTGGTTCCTTGGACAATGCCTTCCAAACCACCGACCAGACCCATCTAGAAGGACAAAGGCGGCAGATATATATAGTAATGTCATGATTAGAGTCATACACCATACAAACACACCCTTCAGTCCAACTCATCCATGATGACCGAGTTTCCCAAATTAAACTAATCCCATTCGCCTGCATTTGGCCCATATCACTAAACCTTTCCCGTTCATGTACCTGTCCAAATGTCTTTTAAATGTTGTATTTGCATATACCATTTCCTTTGGCATTTCATTCCATGTACGAACCGTCTGCCATGTGAAAACATTGCCCCTAGGGTCCCTTTTTAAATCTTTCTCCTCTGACCTTAAAAATGTACCCCTTAGTTTTGAACTCCCCTACCCTAGAGAAAGTAACTTTGCAGTTCACCTTATCTCTGCCTTTCATGATTTTTTTTAAACCTCTACAATGTCGCCCCTGAATAGTTAGGTGCTTGGTGTTGATAGGCACAAATTCAATGGAATGAAGGTCCTTTTACTGTGCTGTGGACTGCCATTATTATGACTCTGGTTTATCTGCCATTAAAATGAATTAATTCCATCCTTTATATTAAATCAGCATGCATTCTGCAAGTCATTAGCGATAAAAAGGTAACCGTATTACAGAACAAAATAATTTTTAGAAGTGTCACCAGAGCTTTTTTCACCCAACAGCTTTTATTAAAATTATTGATCCTTAGTTTTGTAGCAGAATGAACTGTTTATATTTCAGCTGATGACTTCTTCAATCCTCAATCATTTAGCCTTGATGGAAGCAGAGTGAAAAATTTAGCCGATATGATATGGGCAACACAGTGACTCAGTGGTTAGCACTGCTGCCTCACAGCGCTAGGGACCTGAGTTCGATTCCACCCATGGGTGACTGTCTATATGGAGTTTGCACATTCTCCCTGTGTCTGTGTGGGTTTCCTCCAGGTGCTCCAGTTTCCTTCCACAGTCCAAAGATGTGTTAAATTGCCCGTAGTGTTCAGGGATGTGTAGATTAGGTGGGGGATGGGTCTGGGTGGTATGCTCTGAGGGTTGGTATGGACCGTTTGGGCCAAAGGGCCTGTTTCCACACTCTAAGGATTCTATGATGATGAATGCAGAAGGACACCAATTGATCTGTCTTGCTCGTGATAGTTGTTTGGAAGAGCTATCAAATTAATCCCACTTGGCTACTCTTTCCCCATAACTTTACATTTGTCTTTGAAAATTGACTTCAAATTATAGGAGTTGAAATGAAGCAATAAATTCTCTGAAAATTATGGTGGAAATTATTTATAAACATTTAAAATAGCTTAAAAAATAAACAAGCAACAAACAAACCAAATACCTAATGCTCGTACATATCATTGTAAGTGAATTTTCCACCACTTTTCAACCAGACTAAATAGATTGTATCTACAAATACTGCCAGGAATTCTTTTGTGAAGAATTTTCTGCTGCATACGCATTGACTGCCTTGATCTCGAAATCCAGTTTTATTAGCACTGTTCTCTCACTTGCCCTGTCTCACTTATATTTTTTAAATGTATAGATGAGCGCACACAAGAATCTCACCTGTGTATGTATGTATTCAAAAATAAAACAGCATCAAAATGATTAGTTTTACCTGTCAAATATCTCAAACAACTGGAATTGTATCACCTTCCCTGTAGGTCTGTTTCTGTGCTGTATGACTATATAAATGCCATTGCACATGCTTTTTATAATATCTTTATGTAAATCTGTTATTCTCCCCTTTTATTTAACATTTAACACTATAATTTAATAAAAGAAAACATACACAACACTTCAAGAATTTCAGATCATTGGACAAATGTAATTTAGAGTTTGCGTTATTTCTTCAGCTATGAATTTGTGATGCCTTTCCCTGTTCATCTGAGCTCAACTGTTTCAACTAAAGCACTAATTTTTGTAAAATTGTAATGCATAGGCATACTGAACTGCAACGTTTACTTCCTAATTTGCCATCCTCAATCTCAGGTTGACTGAAGAAAGAGGAACAGAAAATGCTACAAAATGTGTACAAGATCTGAAACAAGTTACGATTTCAATTCTTGGAGTGGCTAGCCTATTGACATAGGCTAGCAATTGTGGAAATGCGAATAAGAACGCCAAAACATTGTTTCCATGCTTCAGCTAGGCAATGAAGGGAGACCGAAAAGGGGATTGAGATTCAAAGTCTCTTGATCTCAATGTCTTGATCTACAAGGGAGATCAAAGCAAAATTCCTATCCCTTCATAATAACCTTCAGATTGTGTTTTATTTTCCTATTGCAACCAGGGAGTTGAGTGATCCTTTTTATAAACCATTGTCATTTTTCCTTTTTTGTAGGAGAAGGTGTGGCTTAATGTTGATAAAAGTTTGGACTGTATTATTCAGAGGGTGGACAAACTTCTCCAGAAAGAGCGGTTACATAGTGATAGCTGTGAAGATGTTTTTCAGTGTGACACTACCACTACCAGCAAGAAAGGTAACCAAGAATATCGTGCATACTGGATAAATCCAGGGGACTTAGATGAGAAATGTTCTCGATCTCCATCGTCATGTCGTTCATCCAATAACAGAGCTGCGTGTGAGTGAACATTACCATTTGCTTTCCTTTCTAACCCTTGGTATGTTGAGTTAAAATCATTTGGTTAAGTTTAAAAATGGAAGAAAATAGAAAGCAGTCAGGCATTAAATCCAGATCTAAGAAGAAATGTTTTGTGCACAGTGCTAGTCTGCTGACAGCCAGCAGGATGCAGGTCCATCCTAGTCCAGCATTTGTAATTTGGCATGTCATCTGAGCTGCTTCTGTCGCAGGCTTCTGTTGTTGGCCTAAGACTTTATATTCTGATGAATTGCTCAAGATCATTCAGATGATCAGTGATGCTCATGCTAGTTGCAGAGCTGGTCTTCCCCTTCCTCTCCCCTCTCTCCCTCACGCATCCTTCAGGAAAGTGGCATGGCCACTTTTGTAAAACAATGCTACCAGATTTGATAACCAGATGACACTGAGCTGCAATCAATAAAACGCCAAATCTTGTAACCTTAGTGCTGTCCTTAAATTCGTATCAGTGATAATGGGAACTGCAGATGCTGGAGAATCCAAGATAATAAAATGTGAGGCTGGATGAACACAGCAGGCCCAGCAGCATCTCAGGAGCACAAAAGCTGATGTTTCGGTCCTAGGTCTAGGCCCGAAACATCAGCTTTTGTGCTCCTGAGATGCTGCTGGGCCTGCTGTGTTCATCCAGCCTCTCATTTTATTATGCTGTCCTTAAATTGTTGCTTTATGCAGTTTCTCAACTGGCTGATTAATTGGCAGTGTATTTATTAAATGTATATCGCCTTTTCCTCCTCCCAATTTGATTGAAACCAGTGAAAATTTTGTTTTGAAACAGAAGGTAGGAAAATGGCCAATTTTACTGCAGTCTGTTAGCAAGAGTTTATATACTGCGTTTTCCTGAGGCTGGGAACAACGCATTCGTTGATAAGGAAATGCCCGTCCTAATGCTTTTTAAAAAGAGTCCAATTGTAACAATTCGATCTTCCAAATGCTTCAATTGATTGTTTTCTTTCAGTGATCTTACCAAGGGTTAGTTTCCATTTCATTTTTTCCTTAATTTTGTATTTTGATATTTTATTGGTTTGTTCATCATGCTGTCTGCATTTCCATTGCTTGCTCATTCAAATTCTGCTATCCTTGCTTTTACTGTAGTTTAAATAGGTAGTTACAGATTAAACATATTGAAAGATGAAAATTTGATTTTGTGTTCCAGTCCTCGCAACATGGCGTGCTTGCCTTGAGCAATGCTCATGTCAGATTTGGGCGGAGATATAAATATAGAAATAATGAGTGAACAATTGCTTCAAACTTGCACATCCTGTCTCACACCTTCAAGAATTCAGTCTACATGTGAATGCTAATAATACCTTGAGTTAGGAAAGCATGGTCTTCTTTTGACTGAAACAAATGAAATTTATTTTTCATGGTGCCATAGACAGATAAATAAACTACTACTGGGGCTCATTTATGAATAATGAAGGAAGATGCAACTTAAATTAGTTTCCCTGTTCACCCCAGAAGAAGCCCTTGTACATAATAATTTGTTTTCTTTATTTTTCTTCTTTATGCTAAGAAGAACAGTAAATTTGAACTTTTACCTTAATTCTTTATTTTTCAATTTTGAACCTAAGATTTTGTACCAGGGTATCTTTTGTACCAAAATGGTGCCAGGGATGACAACTTTGTACGCCTTTCAATGTACTCCTGTCTTCCTGTACTTGAGTATGTGACAATAAATCCTAATTCTAACATGAAAGTATTGCTTCCTGTAGAAGATAAATTACAGATGTTAACGAGCCATCTGACTAAAGTGTGAAATTCAGATCTCAGCTTTACAGCTGAAATGTAGATTCCGGTGAGAGTGATCCTGTTGATGTAAGAGTGGCTTTTGATTGAACATGGCATCAAGGAGCCCTTGCAACACTGGAATCAAAGGGAATATCTTCTGCTGGTTAGAGTCACATGTAACACAAATATGGTTGTGGTGTTGTAAGTCGATTAGTTCACTCCCAGGGTATCATTAAAAGAATTTCTCTGAATAGTGTCTTAGGCCCAATCATCAGCTGCTTTATTAATGACCTTCCTTACATCCAAAGATAAGAAATGGAGCTATGTACTGATAACTATGCATTGTTTACCACTATTTGCAATTCCCTAGAAACTAAAGCGATTAAAGATAAGACTTGGATAGTGTTCAGTTGACTGATGAGTAGTGAACAACATTCACTCCACACAAGTGTCAGGCAGAAACCTCTTCAACAAGAGAGAATCTAACCAAATAAAGCTAGAAATTGCTGGAGAAACTCAGTGGGTCTGACAGACTCTATGGTGGGCGAAATGAGTTCATGTTTTGAGGCCACTATGACTCTCCAACTAGAAGTTGGAATAGTAATGAGTTTAATGCTGTAGCAACAGGGGCAGAGGAGCAAGCAGAAGGGGTGGTAAAGGAACTCCAGACCAAAAGGCGAAGGGAGTGATAATGAGAGTAAGGAAGAGGTATAGACAAAATTTTAACTGTTACTGGTAGCGGTTAATAGCAGAAGATATGTCAGCTTACTGAGAACAAAAAAATGCAAACAAGACACTCAATTGGGGGCTAAGTAGGGGTGGATGGGAGAAATGAGTAATTGACAAGGAGGATGCTATTTGTAATCTGACATTGATGACCTCAGTGGTGAGTCCTGAAGGTTGCAAGTGAGTAAATTGAAAATGAGGTGCTGTCCCTCTAGAGTATGCCCAAACCCCCACACTCCCCATCGACATGATATTGTTGAATCTCCACTATGAACATTCATTAAGCAGAAATCGAACTGGACCAGCTGTACAAGCTCTGTGGCTACCAGAGCAGGTCAGGCTAAGAATATTGCAAAGGGTAACTCACTTTTGAATTCCTAATTCCTGTCCATCATCTACAAGATGTAAGTCAGGATAGTGGTAGAACACTCTCCACTTCCCTGGATAGATTTCATCTTCGGCACTATTCATGAAGCTCAGTGCTATCCAGAACGAAGCAGGCCCATTTGATTGACAATCCATCCATCAACTTCAGAATTCACTTCCTTCAGCAGCATCACACAGTGCAGCAGTAGTTTTAATCATCTGCAAAATGCACTGCAGCAACACATCCGGATTTCTTAAATAGCATCTTCCAGATCTGTAACCTGTCACTTAGAAGATCATTGAGAACAAATGCACGAGAACAGAACCACTTTCAAGTTCCCCTTCTAGCCATAGACCATCTTGACTAGAAACAAGATCACCAAGCCTGATTAACATAAACCCAGGAATAGCCAATTTAACAAAGTATACTTTTGATTCTTCTGAGAAGTTTTATTTTGTAAAGCTCTTTTATAAGCATATGCTGTAGTATGAATCAAATGCTCGCGTATTATTTTGATTTCTACCGATAAATTTGCTCTCAAAATGATTTGCAGCATTACTGGTGTTTTCCCACGTTAAAAAGAATATTTTTCGCGAAGACTTTGAGAGTTTCAAACACTTTCCTAATTTAAATTCCGTAAATAAAAATCTTGTTTTACTGGATCACTCATACATAACATTTCAGACTTTGACCTTTATTTTGAATCTGTGCTTCTTATCATCTTACTGTCTCATCCCCATTACCAGTTTGTATGTGCCTGTGTGCGTGCTTCAGATTCTTGCATTTGACAGTAACTTACATTTGTTTACAGGTTGTCTGATATATTTTGCTGATGTTCTTGGAATTTATAAACAGTGAGATTACAACAAAAAAATTAATAGAACCATATTAGTGTATCTAGAATCAACAAGCTCTTTAATGTAATTAGCAAGCTAAAAAAAATTGATTATAATTATATGAAAGCATAATTTTCTGGTATTTATTAATTTGCTAGGCTGTCCGGTCAAGAGCATGTTATGGGTTTAGGACCCTGTTGATTAAATGCAAAATATATCAAATGCACTTAGTTTATTAATGCCTTTGATTTGAGACATCATTACCTCTCCACCCAGGTTTGTTACAACAATTTATATTGCAAGTCCGAATTCAAATTATAAGAGCAACTTTTTGCATTTGCAGTGAAAGTTAATTTTTTTTTGTTTAATCTGAAGACCTGAATCTAATTTAAACCAAGAATCTTGTTTTCTGTGAAATCTTGCTGCTCGATATTGTTTGTTTAAATGACTTTAAGATGGACCACTAAAGGAAGCTTCGTCACTTGAAACAAAAAGCAGCTTTATAGTCTAACATTTGTCCTGTTGCATGCTGTGCGTTGAGTTGCTGCCTTAAATAACTCTTAGTACTTGCTCCTGCATCTGGGCATTTTGAATTTCAGAAGAAATAAATCACAGGATCTTTATATGTTTAAACTTTGACTTACTGAAGTCTTTTTTTCAAAGCTTGTAATGTAAGAAATTTATTGCCAGTTTTGGCGCCAGATTTTTTTACGCTTAATTAAAGAAAAATCCATCTTTGCAATAATTGCTGATGTTTACAATGAATAACATTTTATCATAAATTTTGTTTGCATTGAGTCTACGATAAACCTAGTTATTCCCCTTGTGTTGATTTTAGTAAAGCGTGGACTTAGTTTGATTAACCCATGCTTTGATGAGACCAAGAGGTTGCTAGTGGCCCAAATATCCAGTGTCGTCAGTTTTCTACGAGACATAGGAGCTGAAGGAGGCAATTCCATCCTTTAAATTTGCTCTACCATTCAATGATGACTTAAAATTCCAGTGCTTGGTTGAGGCACAGTTGTATGTCTCAAAAAGAGACCCTTCAGTCCAACTCTTCTGCATTGAACATATATACTAAACTGATCTAGTCCCATTTGCCAGCACTTGGCCCATATCCCTCTTAAGGCCTTTCTATTCATGTCTTTTAAATATTGTAGTTGTACATCGGCATGCTGGCCTACATCACGAGGAATTGAGTATAGGAGCAAAGAGGTCCTCCTGCCGCTGTACAGGGCCCTGGTGAGACCGCACCTGGAGTATTGTGTGCAGTTTTGGTCTCCAAATTTGAGGAAGGACGTTCTGGCTATTGAGGGAGTGCAGCGTAGGTTCACGAGGTCAATTCCCGGAATGGCGGGACTATCATATGTTGAAAGATTGGAGCGACTGGGCTTGTATAGACTTGAGTTTAGGACGATGAGAGGGGATCTGATTGAGACATATAAGATTGTTAAGGGATTTGACAGTCTGGAGGCAGGAAGTATGTTCCCGTTGATGGGGGAGTCCAGAACCAGAGGACACAGTTTAAAAATAAGGGGTAGGCCATTTAGAACAGAGTTGAGGAGAAACTTCTTCACCCAGAGAGTGGTGGATATATGAAATGCTCTGCCCCAAAGGCAGTGGAGGCCAATTCCCTGGATAGTTTCAAGAAAGAGATAGATAGAGCTCTTAAAGATAGATGCATCAAGGGTTATGGGGATAAGGCAGGAACAGGATACTGATTGTGGATGATCAGCCATGATCATAATGAATGGTGGTGCTGGCTCGAAGGGCCGAATGGCCTACTCCTGCACCTATTGTCTATTGTCTATACCGGCCTCCTCCTCCTGGCATTTTGGTCCATACACTCTCAACCCTCTGTCTGGATAAAGTTGCCCTTCAGGTCCCTTTGTAAATCTTTCTCCTTTCATCTTAAACCTGTATTTTTGGACTTCCCTACCCTCGTGAAAAGACCTTGGATATTCATCCTGTCTATGCCCCTCATGATTTATAAAGCTGTATAAGGTCATCCCAGTCCATGCCATTCCTTTACACAAGTTATATGTTCAGCTTGTGTGTGATTGAATTTTATCATCTTTGGAAAGCAGATGTCCAGTCTGTTTTTTTTTCTGCTGTGGCTATTATATTTGGAACTCTAATGGCTTTATTTTTATGTGAAATATTTCTCTTGATTTTAGTGTTTAAAAAGAAATGACAGTTATTTTATGCGAAGCTTCTTTTTATCTTGAACAGTTGTTGCAGACCACCGATTTCTAGTGAGAAGTAATACCTAAGAGTTTAAAAAACTGCAGTACAGGGGAATTTGGGAGGCCTGTGCATGAAACGTTAAAAAAAGCCAGCATACAAGTTCAGCAGTGTACCGTTGGTTTTTGTTTCAAAGAGAATAGTGTATACAAATAAAGCTAATGCTTTACAACACTCCAGTCAGATCAGTTCTGGAATGCTATAAACAGTCTTGGTCCTGTTATCTAAGCAAAGGAACACTGGTGTTGGAGGCAATCTGGAAAGGTTTACTCAGTTGATTACAAGTATAGAGAGATTTTCTTGGGAGAAGTTCAGTAGGTTGGGCCTGTATTCATCATAATTTAGAAGAATGAGAAGAAACCTCACTGAAACATAGATGACTCCCAAGGAATTATTACAAGGTAGATTTGGAAAAGGTTATTTCCCCATGTGGGAGAATCTATGATCAGTGTGCATTTATCTGAGTCATGGATTGCCCACTTAATAGAAATGAAGGGGAATTTCAGCGGGAAGTGAATGTGTGGAATTTGTTATTGTGGGAAGCTGTAGATTGTGGGCCATTAAATATATTATGGAATCCTAGAATTTTATAGTAAAGACGGCAGCAATGCAGCCCACTGTTTCTGCAGTGGCTCCCCAAAGAGCTACCCAGCCACTACCCTTCTCTAGCTCTAACTCTGTGGCTCTCTAAATTTAACAATTTCAAATATATATCCAGCTCTGTTTTGAAATCTGCTTCCACCATGCCCCAGTCAGCACATTGCAAATTCTAACAACTGTTTGAGTAAAATGGTTCTCCTCATCCCACTGCTAGCTCTCTTGCTGGCAATCTTGAAATTGTGACCCATGGTTACTGACATAACGACTCGTGCAAACAGATCATCCTCCTTTATCTTGCCTAAACTGTTCATAGTTTTGAACACCTCAATAAGGTCCACCTCTTCTCTGGTCTAGGGGGAATCAACCCAGTTTATTTAATCTTTCCTTGTATCTAAAATATCTCAATCCTGGTATCATTCTAGTAAATCTCCTTTGCACTTCATCCAGGACTTTAATATCCTTCCTTAAGTAAGGTGCCCAAAACTGAACTCTGCTCCAAATGTGATAAGGTTTGGGGAATGCTTTGCAGAACACCTTTGCTCGGTTCGCAATAAACAACTGCACCTCCCAGTCGCAAACCATTTCCACTCCCCCTCCCATTCTTTAGATGACATGCCCATCATGGGCCTCCTGCAGTGCCACAATGATGCCACCCGAAGGTTGCAGGAACAGCAACTCATATTCCGCTTGGGAACCCTGCAGCCCAATGGTATCAATGTGGACTTCACCAGCTTCAAAATCTCCCCTTCCCCCACCGCATCCCAAAACCAGCCCAGTTCATCCCCTCCCCCCACTGCACCACACAACCAGCCCAGCTCTCCCCCTCCACCCACTGCATCCCAAAACCAGTCCAACCTGTCTCTGCCTCCCTAACCTGTTCTTCCTCTCACCCATCCCTTCCTCCCACCCAAGCCGCACCTCCATCTCCTACCTACTAACCTCATCCCACCTCCTTGACCTGTCTGTCTTCCCTGGATTGACCTATCCCCTCCCTACCTCCCCACCTATACTCTCCTCTCCACCTATCTTCTTTTCTCTCCATCTTCGGTCCGCCTCCCCCTCTCTCCCTATTTATTCCAGAACCCTCACCCCATCCCCCTCTCTGATAAAAGATCTAGGCCCAAAACGTCAGCTTTTGTGCTCCTGAGATGCTGCTTGGCCTGCTGTGTTCATCTAGCCTCACATTTTATTATCTCTGCTCTAAATGTGATGTGTCCAATGATTTGTAGAGGTGTATGATCACTTCTTTGCTTTTATACTCTACTTACAAACTCAAGGATCTGTAACCTGCCATAACAACTTGTCTGGTCACCTTCAGAGAATAATTCACTTGACCCTGGAGGTCCCTTTGCTCTAATACTCACCTCCAAGTTGCATCGTTGAGACTGTCTTGTCTCTGTGTTTCTTCTACCAAAATGCATTATCTCACATTTCTCTGCATTGAAATTTGTCTGACAAATCTGCCCATTTGGCCAACTTGTCACTGTCATTCTAAAATTGCTCAGTGTCATTCTCATAATTCACTATTCAAACTAGCTTAGCGCCATCAGCAAATTTAAAGATTTTTCCCTCAACATCCATCTCCAAATTGTTTATATATGTCTGAAAAGGTGAGGGTTCCAATCTTAGTCTTTGGGGAGCACCACTTTCAACTCGTCCAATTTGAGAACTGTCCATCATTACTGTCCTCTGTGTCCTATCTTTTGGCCAATTTATAATCCATGCCACGAAGGACCCATCAATCCCAAATAATTCTGGTTTGCTAACCAACTTATGTGCACAGATTCAAAAGTTCAAATTTACCGCATCCTCAGAATTACCGTCATCCGCTGCCTGTGTCACATCAATAAAGAATTCAGTTACATTTGTCAGACATTACATGCCCTTGTCAAAGCCATGTTGACTATCTAGTATTAACTTATTTTTCTCTCAAGTCTGTATTTATCTTATCCTGCATTATAGATTGCATCAATTTTCCCACTTCAAGCTGTACTTTTCTGGATTATTCTTTACTCTTGAGTAACAGCATCACATTTGCAATCCTCCAGTCCACTGGGAATAATCTGCCTAGAAAACTTCTGTCTAGAGCAGAATTTTAGGCTGAGAGAAGCAAAATTTTAATCAATAAGGGAATATAGTATGATTGGGATAATGTAGAAAATGGATTTAAGGTAAATCAGACCAACTGTAACTTTATTTAATAACAGAGTAGATATGGACCACTGGCTTATCTCAGCTCCTATGCCCAGAGGTGTCCCCTTTTACTCTCTTGCATTTTAATAGAAGCATCCCTTGCCATTTCAGTTATAACATTATATCAAGAGTTGTAGGAAACAGATTTATATTTATCAAAATTTGCCTAGGAAGAGAGAAATTTGAGAGTCGCTTCATAACCTATGGTTCTTCTGTATCTGTTCATAGGTAGTTATAAGTAGTCACTGGCAGTGCTTGGGACAAGATCTCCGATCAGTTCTCTGTTAGGGAAGTTGTGGATATGAATCAGGAACTTCTATTAAAAAGAGATTTTTACCTGTCAGTCCCCTCAGAAAATCAGAGATTTTCATTGCAGATCAACATGCAAAAAGGGAAATTAAATGGATCCTTGTCAAACAAGTTAATTTATAATGGAAGTGACAAGTCCGTTAATATTTCTTTCTATAATATGGTTACACAATACTTAGTGTGGCTAGCTGCATAAAAGCTGTAATTACAGTAAGTTACATCACAACACTTCAGTGCAGGCTGTTGATTGGAATGAATTATTTTAATATATTTAATGCAGATGGCTTACTTTTCTAGTGAAAGCTTCTTGTTCGAAGATTCTATACTAACCTGCCCACTTTGGAGATCTACTTCAGTAAGGCAAATTGAAAGATTTGTTCGGAAAATGCCCAGGTGGAATCATTCTTGCCCTGAAAAGCTCTTGCTCTTTGATTCTGTTTTGCTTGCTGCTTTATCAGAGCTGAGTGCGAAGCACCTCATTGTAAAATACTTCAGAGAGAAAAGCAACTAGATCTGCTTGTCAGTAGAAAAAAGTGCTGCTTCCTAATCATGCATGTGCACCTCCATTTCTGTGCAGATTGCCACTCCACTGCAGAGGAGCCTACTGAAGGTATGTGTGTTTTCTAGGCCCTTTCACCAGCCAATTTCTGCTTTTTCGCACCTGATATGGGTTGCCATGAATGCATTTTTGCACATAGATGCTTCAGCTAGGATGTTTCTAAATTGATCTGTTTAAAGTATATTGGTTTTTACATGTTATTTTTAGAGCATCATAAATAGTAATTAATTATAGCTTTTGTCTCAATATGAGCATGTTGTTTTAAACTAACATTTTAAATTTGGTCTTGTAATGGAAGTGTCGAGTTTAATTCTGTTTCTTTCCACATCTTTGCGAATTTTAAAGGCTGAGGCAAGGAAGAAGATAAAGCTGGTTAGTTGTAACTTTAAAGACTGAAAGTAAGTCTTTCGTCTTTTTAGAGAGAGTCTTTATTAAGAGGTTAAAATCATGAGGATTTTGGGCACAGCAGATAGGCGTTCACTTCCAATTAGTGAAAGGATTCAGAAGATCCAGTGGGTATGAGTCCAAAATGATTGGCAAAAGAAATGGTAATGTGCAGAAACTTTTTTCATGCAACAAGTGATTAACTTCTGTAGTGCATTGCCTGAGATTGTGTAAGAGGTAGATTCAATCGTAGCTTTCTACAGAAATTGGATCATTATTCATATGGCGGATTCATGGGGAAAAGGCAGGTATTGTCTCCAGTTAGGGTTGATTTTTGCAGAGATCAGGCACAGATATGATGGACTGAATGTCTGCCTCCTGTGCTTGTAACCATTCTTTGATTGATTGGTTTAGTGATATATTGTTGTTACAGCGAACTGACAACCTAGAACTTGTGCTGGAATTCTCTTATTACAATTTGTGCAATTAAGTACAATAAATTCATTGACTAGAGCCTTTTACAGTCATTGAGCTGCCTGGGTTGGAGATGCAGCAACATTTGAGGGAAATGGAACAGTATCTGGGTGGGTTGCTCCAAGCTTTGGTCGCATTTTGTAATGAGGTGCAATCTTGGAATGGTGATAACAATGTGGAGCCGGAGGAACATAGCAGGCCAGATAGCATCAGAGGAGCAGGAAAGCTGACGTTTCGGATTGGGACCCTTCTTCAGAAATGGTGGAGGAAGGGAGCTTGAAAATAAATAGAGGATGGGTGGGGCTGGGGAAGGTAGGTAGGATGGTGATAGGTGAGTGCAGGTAGGGAGTGGTGGGGATTGGTCAGTGAGGTGAGAGGAGCGGATAGGTGGGAGAGAAGCTGGACAGGTTGTGCCAGGTCAAGGAGGTGGGGATGAAGGGAGGTTGTTCGGTCATGGGATGAGGGTGGGGAGATTTTGAAACTGGTTAAATCCACATTTAGGCCATTGGGCTGTAGGCTTCCAAGACAGAATATGAGGTGCTGCTCCTCCACTTTCCGAGTGGCGTCATTGTGACACTAGAAGAGTCCCAGGATGCTGCCCAAATGGAAAAGGAAGAGGAAGGGAAGCGTACAGTGAAAATTGTAAGGGATTCAAAAAGTGAGAATGGATCGTATCCTTTTTAAACAGGATTGAGTAACCTCAATGGTATGGTTACTATCTGGTACCAGGGTCAAAACCCCTTGAACAGGCTTGAAAAGATATCGGAGGATGGTATTCTAATGACTGGATTCTGTGTTAGAACCAACAGCATAAAGAAAGGGATGCAAAAAGCCCTTTTTGGAGAATACTGGAAATTCGGGCATAATTAAATAACAATGTCACTATTATTAACTATGTCAAATGCAACTTGGCATAAGGTGAAGCAGAGTAGGAAGGTAAACACGTGACTGAAGGAGAACTGAGAGGGCGAAGCATTCCTCATTTGAGACTTTGTACTAATTTAACAAGGAGCAGCACCTTTGGTCCAGCTGCACCTACACTTAGGTTGGACTAATATCTGAGTGTAAAGGCCAAATAGATTTGAGACAAGCACTTTAAACCAGTGAATGGGACAGGAGGCTTATATGGAAAAGGGTCTTTTCTAATTATTATACTGCCTGATCTATAGGGAACAGACAGAAATAAAACTGGTGATACGTAGGTACTTTCGTTTGAAATTGAATTATAGCAGCTATTTTTTAACAATTATTTTATTTCACCTTCAATTCACCAGAAGAGTTGATTTAAATTATGATAGTGCTGATACTACATAGATTATGAGGAATATATGTGTATACATTTGTAGGATATCTAGAAATTTTCTTGTTTAAGCAGGTTTATCCTGTGTAAAATGGTTGAAGTGGACCCCAACACTTAAAACTCACGCCTGCAAATTGCATACTTTAATTTTTAAAAACAATTTTGATATTCTTTGTTTACGTGGTAACAGCTTAAATTTCAAGCTATATGTTACTTCCTTTAAAGTTGTTCACAACTTGTTCACGCTGTGCTTTGTTCAGGAAGGCCAAATCTTAAATGGAAGTATAACTATAGTGCAAGCCAGTTGAGCTAAGGAGAAGACAATCTGAAAATGTAGCTAGCCAACTTTGAATTACATTTAACTTAATGAATTGATTAGATTTAAATGAAGTAAACTTCTGAACTGGAAACATAACCGATAATAGGTTTAATGTCTAAAATGAAATATTCTATTATTCAACTTAAAGAATGAAAATGTGTGATGATTTTAAAAGCTTTCTGTACCTTGTGACAAATGTACTAACCACTCTAAAGTGTTGAAAGGAACTTATGCAAGAATTGCAGGATCTAACCTGACACTTCTAAAACTGTCCAGATATGACGGTTTAGTATTG
This sequence comes from Stegostoma tigrinum, assembly GCF_030684315.1. NCBI lineage: Eukaryota > Metazoa > Chordata > Chondrichthyes > Orectolobiformes > Stegostomatidae > Stegostoma > Stegostoma tigrinum. The sequence continues at coordinate 93,473,489 of NC_081359.1, forward strand.
CACTGAGAAAAAGTTTTGCATGATACAGGCAGAACTAGAAACCACACCTAACTTGATGTGCCCTACATGAATTTAAAATGATACTGTTAGTTTGAAACAGTTTAGTTTACTTCATAATAGATTATTGAGTATGGATTGAAAATACAAATGCTGAAAATACTCTAAGTCAGGCAGCATCTGTGAAGAGGGAAAGTCAACAGCAGATATTTTTCATTTTTGATGAAAGACTACCATCATTATAATTTTAATAAGTTTTTAGCAAGCTAAATGGGAAGGGTTGAAAAAGAATAAAGGGAAATATCTGTGATGGGTTGGGAGATGAGAGAAATTAAATCACCTGACAGTGATGCAGAACTTCTAGATAAGCGTGATTGTTACTTTCTTGCACTAAATTTTGTGAAATTCCATATTCTAATAGTAGGGAGTCAAAATTGGTGGCCACTAATTCAGTTTCTGTAATACTCAGTTTCCTTAAACCCAGGTATTGAATCTAATTGGTCTTTTATTGTTTAACAGGTGAATGGAGTGAAGCACTTTATCCTCTGTTGACCACACTCACTGACTGTGTAGCTATGATGAGTGACAAAGCAAAGAAAGCTATGGTCTTTCTACTAATGCAGGATAATGCTCCAACTATCGCAATGGACTTAACTATCCAGTACCGCCGTGATGTAGTCTTCTGTCAGACTGTAAGTTTGAATGCAGATGCAGCTTTTCTTTTCTGTGGCCAATGTCATCTTTTTTCTTTGCTCTTTTCTCTTTTCTGAAGTCTGTCCTCCTCTGTCATGAACATTGTTTAATTAAATCCAACAGGTCTCCAGCAATGCTGTGTATAACCATTATGCTAAAAGCTGCAAAAATTGTCTGTGCGATGGTTTCAGCTTGCCAACTCACCGACTTGTTACAACATGGACCAAAACATCTATTGCAGACAATTCGTACCCAAAGGGTAACGAAGTTTGACCCTGGTGTCATAAAATCTATTTTCAGGAAAAACCTCGACTTACTTACAGTTTCTGATACTACAATATTGTGTTTTCAAATAAACCTGTTGGACTATAACCTGGTGTTGTGATTTCTACCTTGTCCACCCCAGCCGAACACCAGCAACTCCACATCATACAATATTTTTGACAATGCAAGAAATATCTCGATGCATAAAAATATATCTTGATCGGGGAATTCGCATCCAGTAGCATTTTTCACCATTAGACCTCTGTATAAGTTAACTGCTAGGATTCATTACAAAATAAAACCTGTTGCTTTCTTTATACAGTTTGGGTGGGATGTTTTTGTCTTGTTGCTTGAAACAAAAACCTTTCTACTTATTGCAGGATAATTTGGTTGGTGGTATTGACTTTTCTGCTTAAGAGCATTTCAAATGAACTGCACTGCGAAAAGAAATAAGATTCTACATGCTTCCTGATAACTTCTGGTCATGTTTTCAATTGAATATTTTTATGCTTTTATCTTCAATGTAGCTGACAGCCCTGATCTGTGGTTTTATTATTAAACTAAGAAACTGCCTTCGTGATGATGGATTTTTGCGCCAACTTTACACCATTGGCTTGTTGGCACAATTTGAAGGTCTTTTAAGTACATATGGTAAGATATTCATCTTATTTGCATTTCTGGATTTTTGTTGGAAGACTTTGACTGGCTATTTTTGAAAATTGTACATATCCTAAGGTGTTCAGGATTTTGGGTTATGGGGAAAAGTCTTTTTTTTCTATCGTGGTATTATCTTCATTCCTTTACAGTATATAAAGCATGAGATTCCAATAACCGGGTGAAAATTATCTGCCTTTTAATGTGAGAACTTTAGCCCATGAGACATTTTATCACTGCATAAAACCAGTGATCCGTCATCTTTCAGCATCTTATATGATCCAACCTTTGTAATAACCCTTAGTTCTATTTTCCTTGAGTTTTAGTTTTTTATTAGTTCTTATTCAATACACAGGTACTTTAAAAGAGTGAACACAAGTGAAAAACAGTTCTGAAACCATTTCAGAAAATATTGCTTAAAAGTAAATACTGAGTTGCTTGGCACTATCCAGTGTATTGTCTCCCTGTATACTACCTTGTCAATAGCTTGGTGTGCTCTCTGTGACCTCATTATGGGCACTGGCTCTATTTTCATGGAGTCCATCTTTTTCTAGAAACAGGTTAAGAACTAACTTCGCACTACAAGGTGTTCTCTCAAGATTTCTACTATGATCAAGTAAATTTTGCTTTAATATTTAAGAAAGCTAGAAATGTCTAGTGAATAGTGTTGTATAAAAATCTTTGCCTCTTGGATATGCTTTCCATGGTTGGTAAGAAAAGCTAACAAAAAGTGATTTCAACTCCCCACCACAATATTTATAATGTACTTTATGTAGGGGAGGAACTTGCTATGCTTGAAGATATGAGCACAGGAATTATGGATTTACGAAACGTGACTTTTAAAGTAATCCAAGCTGTGTCTACTTCATCAGTTGATATGCTGCCAGTCATTACTGGAAACCGGTAAGTAATGCTGGATTCCTGAAATAACAAGGTGTACAGCTGGATGAACACGGAAGGCCAAGCAGTATCATCGGAGTAGGAAAGCTGACGTTTCGGGCCTAGACCCTTCAGAAGAAGGGTCTAGGCCCGAAACGTCAGCTTTCCTTCTCCGATGATGCTGCTTGCCTGCTGTGTTCATTCAGCTCTACACTTTGTTATCTCAGATTCTCCAGCATCTGCAGTTCCTACTAATGCTGGATTCCTTTCTGGAATAGCTTGTGATAGATATATTTACCAGTGGTAAGTGAAAAATTAAAACACCTATGTATGACCTTTTATGCCTCATCAATTTACAAGAAAAATAACTTTCATGCTAGCCATTAGAGTTAACATTTCCTTGAAAAATATGCAGTGGCATTGGTAAATAGATCTTGTTTTGCTCCAGAGTTATTAGAAATTGAGTTTTCTCTCAATAGTATGATAATATTTGATCAGTTGCCAAAATAGTTATTGTAACTGCTCGCTGCAGGTGATTTGCCTTATCTATTGCTGCTCGATTCAGACCACCGTTAAGCAGCTACTTGGGCTGTTTTAATGATCAGCACTTCCATATTGCTGCTTTTTTGTTTTGCCTTCACTCAGTCACTTGCTGGCTGCTTTAATGGAGTGGTTCCGGTGTTTACGATGCCCATTGGTGCAGAACTGCTGCTAATAGGTATAAGTACTGCTCAACGACATCAATGCAAGTTGAAAAGCAATGTAAGATGGTGTTGGTTAGGTGTGGCAACTTATCCTGGCTAGAACCAATGAAAAACATGTAATTAAAGCAATATGTCCACTAATTACCATCTTGAGGAACCTTTACAGTTGTATTGGCAGGTGGCGATTATAACTGAAGTGTATATGGTGGTGAATTTTGGTGAAATTGTATTATTCATCCTTGGATGTGAGCATTGCTGGCTAGCCAGCATTTATTGCCCATCCCAAATTGCCCTTGAGAAGGTGGTCGTGATGAACTACCTTCTTGAAATGCTGCAGTCCATGTAACATAGATTGACCTAGATTGCCTTTAAGGAGGGCATTCCAGGATTTTGAACCAGTGACAGGGAAGGCACAGTCATATATTCCCAAGTCAGGATGATGAGTGGCTTGGAGGGGAAGTTGCAGGCGGTGGTGTTTTTCCATGTACATGCTGCCCTTATCCTCCTAGAGGGGAGTGGTAGTAGGTTTGGAAGTTACTGTTTAAGGATCTTTTAGTGAATTTCTGCAGCACATCTTGTAGATAGTATATATTAATGCCACAAAACATCAGTTGTGGAGGGACTGGGTGCTTGTGAATGTGGTGCAAATCAAGTGGGCTACTTGACCTGGATGGTGTTCAGGCTATTTGAGTGGTGTTGATACGGCATCCATTCAGGCAAATGGGGAGTATTCCATCACACACCTGACTTATGCTTTGTAGATGATGGACGGACTTTGGGGAGTTAGGAGCTAAGTTACCCGCCACAGTATTCCTAGCCCCTGACCTGTTCTTGCAGCCACTGTGTTTATGTGGTGAATTCAGTTGAATTTCTGGTCAATGATAATGCTCCCAGGATGTTGATAATGGGGCTTCAGCAATAGTAATGCCATAGAATGTTCGGGGACTGCGGGAGCTATTAGACAGTGGCCAAGGACGGGATAGTGAAATTGTTGACTAGGAAATAAACTTCATAGAGGGAGCAGGAATCTCTGCATTTGATGCTCTTGCGTTTAAAACTTAAAATATGATGGTCACTACTCCCAAAGTGCTTGTGCACATTTAGGAGGAGATGGTGCTCTAATAGTAATATCAGTGGACTATTAATCTAGAGTTCCAGGCTAATATTCTGAGCACATGGCCTTGAATCCCATTGTAACAGATTGTGAAATTTGTATTCCAATTAAAAATCTGAAATAAAATGCTAGCCCAGTGGTTACATTGTTGTCAATGTTGATTGTCACAAGAATTCATCCATTAATATCCTTTTGAGAAGGTAATCTGCCATCCTTGCCTGGCCTGGCCTGGATAATGTGTTAGTCCAGAACCAAGGCAATGTGATTGACTTTTAATTGCTGTCTGGACAATGATAGATGGACCGTAAACACTAACACAGGTAGTGACCCCCACTTTCCGTGAAAAAAAATTTGAAAAAGCACTGTTTTCTAGCTATAATATTTGCTGAGGTATGGTTGATTAAAAAGATGCACAAAATGTTATTGTTAAATTTAATGCTCGTATCACATTCCTCTATTGACTATTTTAGCACTGACATTTTGTAATTTATTTAAGTATTTATCTATTTTGTATAATTACTGTTATACTGTTTATGGCCTGAAGGAATGTCAAAGATATTTAGTTTCAAAAGATTTATTTTGCTTGCAAAATCCCTAAGCTTTATTGCTTTTTACAGAGATGGATTTAATGTGCGAATACCACTACCGGGTGCTATGTTTGATGCTTTACCCCGGGAAATACAGAGTGGAATGTTACTTCGAGTGCAGCCAGTGCTTTTTAATGTGGGTATCAATGAGCAGCAAACACTCGCAGAAAAGTAAGTACTGCTATCAAACAAGCTAAACCACTTTACAAAACAGCGATCAGCTCTTAAGATTAAAGGTAATATAGGGCAAAAACTATTTGAGTAACGGAAATCTAAAATGCCTAATATGTTTGCGACATCAATACACTCAGTATTTCAGTATGTACACTTTTAATCAATTAGGTTCCAGCAAAGGGTAAAAGCATTAGTCTGCCATGGGATTTTCAGATGTTGATAGACCTCCTGAGCATTTCCAGTGCTTTCTCAATCATTTTTAAGCCTTATGAGATGGTGAATCCCCTCTGTGTACCATTGCTGTATCTGTAATTCCTGTAGCACAAACAGTTCCAGACTTATTCTGTAGTGGGTAAAGGCAGAGCCAGTCACATGGATACTGTGTGCATACAAAGGGTTCACAGTATCCTAAGTGTGGTCTGACCTATGCCTTGTATAGATTTAGAATGATTTCCTGAAATTTTTATTCAATTTCCTTTGAAATAATGGCAAATTAGTCCATTTGCCCTCTTTATTACCTGCTGAACCTCGGCACTTGCTTTTAGAGATTTATGCATGAGGACTTCAAAATTGCTCACAAAATTCTGCTCTATGTTATTACCTGTATAAGGTAGATATGTTGTTGAATGTACTGGAAAACTATTGTGACTGATGATTCTTATTGGGATCAGTGGTGGAGCCATAATTATTTACAGTACATTATAATGACTTGGATGGCACAAATCACTCTCCCTGCACCACCTCAGTGTTGCAACAGTGTATTTTGCACTCTGTTCTGCTACCTGATGCCCTTTGTCCCATACAATCTGCCTGCAAAACAGCACTGTTCACTGTATCTCTGTACATGTGACACCAATAAGTCAAATCAAATGGATATACTATAGCAAAGTTTGCCATCAACAAAGTTGGTGGGAACGTAAATGGTGAAGTGACAGAGTTGAGAGGTGTATACATAGTTTAACCAATTAGGCAAAAGTTTGGCAGATGGAATGTAAAGTAGGAAGACGAGGTTACGCACTTTAACAGGAAGAGTAGAAGAGCTGAATGATAATTAAATGGAGAAAGACTGCAGAAAGTTGCAATAATTAGATTTGGCAAAGTCATACAAGGCATTAGTCAGACCATACTTGGGATACTATGAGCGTTTTTGGTCTGCTTATTTAAGGAAAGAGATATTGGCATTAGGGTCAGTCTAGAGAAGCTTCCCTAGGTTGATGTTGTGTACAGATGGACCGTCTTATAAGGAGTGGTTGAGTAAATTCGGCTTGCACACTTTTAAGATTAAAAGAAATGAAAAGCATTATTGAGATAGGCAAGATTATTGGGGGAGATGCAGTGAGGTTAATTCCCCTTGTGGAGAGGCTGGGACCAGACAGCACAGTCTCAGAGTAAGGGATCACCCTTTTAAGCTAGATGATAAGGAATTTCTTCTGAGGGGAGTGAATTTGTGCAATCTATACTGCAAAGAGCTGTGGAGGCTGGGCCAATGAGTATATTCAAGGCTGAGATAGACAGATATTTAATCCAAAGAATCAAGAGTTATGGGGAAAAGGCAGGAAGCTAGAGTTGAGGATTGTCAGATGAGCCATGATCTCATCGTTTAGAGGAGCAGACTCTGTAGGCTAAATAGTCTCCTTCTCACCAAGGTCTCATGTCTTTCATAATTCTGACAATGTTATTCTTAAGCTAAAGAAAAAGCTGCACCTCCAAATATAATCTTATTGAAAACTTCCAAACACAATTTGGGGGAAATTGGTGATCCAACTCTTGCTCCTGAGTTCTCCGTTCTGGCTTATTACTAAGAAGAAGTAGCAAGTATACCAACTGGAAAGGAGGGAACATGATTAGGATCTTTTCCTGAGTAATACATAATTTTCAAGCACTAGCAGAGTGTTGTATTAGAGATTTGCTTTAAAATGAATCTGCTGTATAATTTGTATTTATTAAATGGCTTAGATGGTGCAAAAAAAAAATCCTTGCACTGAAATAACGAGTTTTATTTTTTAAAAATCCCATTTTGTTCACACTTTTTGATATTTACGTATCTGGTTTAGGTTTGGAGACACATCTTTACAAGAAGTAATTAATGCAGAGAGCTTGGGTCGCCTGAATTCCTACTATGAACAGTTTAAGGAGGTTTTGCCTGATGATTGTAAGTATTTGTAGATGTGAACTATAATGCTTTTTTCTGTATTGTCATTTGCTCTGATTAAGAGAGAGAAGCATATTGAGCTACACCACGGTTAGGAATTATTTTCTGATATTACCTTTTGAAAATAATTTGCTCTAATTGTCAAAGTTGAAAGCTTGGTTCAATTTGTACATTTGTTTATGAATTTTAAAAACTCTTATTTTTCTGTCTCAATTCTCTAAAGAAGATTGCAGACTGCAACAAATAAAGTTTATGCAGTATCGAGTCCTGTGTTTGAAATTAAATAAACTGCATGAATTTGCCTTGTTACAATTCCGAAATTAATATTTAGAGGTTTGAGACAGAAAATCTGTTGCTTTCACATTCGCACATACATGAACTGACCCAGGCTTATCTCAAGATTCAGCAGCCTTTGACAATCATCTGTGACTTCAAGGTTTCCTGTCCTACAGTTAGCTGACAGGCTACACTCGGCAGCCTCACTTGCTGTCCACTTTTTGTAGCCTCATAACACTGCACCCCTCTTGCCCTAGTGCAGCCAATGGTGTCTCTCCATCACCCTAACTTTGCAGCCACTTTGATCTCTCATCTCCCATTTCTTGCTACTCACTTTTTGCAAATTACCCATTCTTCTGCACATCTCCTCCCCCACTACTTTCACCATTACCACCCACATCAGTCAGGCCATGCAGCAGGGAAGGAACCAGCCTATGATTGGAGGAACAGCTTCGTGTATGGCCAGATATTGATGTGCTCAGTATATGTAAGTGAATTTCAAGAAACTGTACATTGGTTTAAAAAATTGCAATTGATTTAAGTTTATATCTCATCGCATACAATAAGACATTCTCCTATGACTTCATTTTAGTGTGTTTAAAATGCATCCTGTGGATTTATAAAACTTGCAATACTGAAAACTTGTAGATTATTCTAAAGCTGATTTCCACTTTTGAAAATACGGTGCACCACAGTAGTTCCATCGCTCATTCTTTGTCTAAAGGTCGCTAATTCAAGGTAGCTAGTACATTTTTAACAAGCTGGAATTAAAGCTTATTTGTTAGGTATGCTGCAAACAGAAGTATCATAATCAGGAAAAGACTGATGTAAGTTGAGTAATGCATTGTTTGTGCTACTCATTGCTGAGGTCAGAAGCATGTCTGGTGCTAGTTTGATGAATGTAAATATACAGTATGAGCAACCTGTGGGTGCTGTAAAACACATTCCACAAATGACGCTTTCAGTGCTTCCCTGCTTTTATTTTGTTATATCTATAAAAATATAACTTTTGTAGGTTTACCTCGATCCCGGAGTCAGACATGTCTGCCTGAACTTCTGAGATTTCTTGGCCAAAATGTTCATGCAAGAAAAAATAAGAATGTAGACATCCTTTGGCAAGCCGCTGAGGTAAACAGTTTTATTTGCAAATTAAATACAAGAATTGTTACAGTTCAATGGATTGGTTACAATAGATAAGTTGAATAACTGATCAACATTTGAAAGAAGTTGTAATGCCAAAAATTTTAGATATAAACCTGCATTGCACCTGGATTTCCATTGGTTATGGATTTATTATTTCATCACACTTCATTGTCGTTGAGACCAATTAGTTGTTTGATTGAATGTGTTTGTGACTGTATCCATGTTGAACAACCTATAGGTTAGGTAACTCATTGCAAAGTAGCTTTGGGGAAAGCTGTGAAATGATTTAAAATTTGAGATTCTGTAATGAGCCATGTTTGAAAGTAATCTTTATAATGCTGCTGTCTAATTGGTTTTCCTAGATACATGTATGTGCATTACCTTTGTACACGCACCTTGAACAACGCCTACAACTAAAGCCCATTTACTTTTAAAGGAAATTTTTGATTGATAAACCTGTTGAATGAATTGGAATTAAGGAAATTTTTTTTTTTCAACACAGCAAAAGAAAACACTATTTACTGGTCCATCTCTAATACCTCTCTCTCCTTCCTGGACCTCTCTGTCTCCATCTCCGGCAACCACCTAGAAACCGATATCCATTTCAAGGCCACCGACTCCCACAGCTACCTAGAACACATCTCCTCCCACCCACCTTCCTGCAAAAATGCCATGCCCCATTCCTAATTCCTTCGCCTTCGCCGCATCTACTCCCAGGATGAGGCATTCCACTCCGGTACATCTCAGATGTCGTTTTTCAAGGACTGCCAACTCCGCCACCCCTCCCACCAGTGTTCGAGAACGCCCTCAACCGTGTCTCCCGCACTTCGTGCAACTCATCCCTCACACCCCCTCCCTGCAATAAAAACCAAAACAGAATCCCAATTGTCCTCACGTACCACCCCACCAACCTCCGAATCCAATACATCATCCTCCGACACTTCCGCTATCTGTAATCCGACCCCACCACCAAAGACATTTTTCCTTCCCCACCCTTATCTGCGTTCCGGAGGGACCACTCTCTCCGTGACTCCCTTGTCCACTCCACACTTCCCTCCAACCCCACCACACCCGGCACATTTTTCCCTGCAGCTGCAGGAAGTGCTACACTTGCCCCTACACCTCACCCCTCACCCCCCACCCCTGTCCCAGGCCCCAAGAAGACTTTCCACATCAAGCAGATGTTCACCTGCTCATCTAATGTGGTATACTGCATCCGCAGTTCCTGTTGTGGCCTCCTCTACATCTGGGAAACCAAGCGGAGGCTTGGGGACCGCTTTGCAGAACACCTACATTCGGTTCGCACTAAACAACTGCACCTCCCAGTCGCGAACCGTTTCTACTCTCCCTCCCAGTTTGCAGACGACTTTTCCATGCTGGGCCTCCTGCAGTGCCACACCGATGCTACCCAAAGGTTACAGGAACAGCAACTCATATTCCGCTTTGGAACCTTGCAGTCCAATGGTATCAATGTGGACTTCACAAGCTTCAAAATCTCCCCTCCCCCTACAGCTTCCCAAAGCCAGCCCAGCTCGTCCCCGCCTCCCTAACCTGTCCTTCCTCCCACTTAACCCCTCCTCCCACCTCAAGCACCATCCCCGTCCCCTACCTACTAACCTCATCCCGTCCCCTTGACCTGCCTGTCCTTCCTGCACTGACCTATCTCCTCCCTACCTCCCCACCTATGCCCTCGCCTTTACTGGCTCCATCCCTGCCTCTTTGACCAGTCTATCTCCTCTCCACCTATTTTGTCCTTAATCCATCTTCTATCTGTCTCCCCCCTCTCCCTATTTATTTCAGAACTCCCTTCTCCTCCCCCATTTCTGAAGAAGGGTCTAGGCCCGAAATATCAGCCTTCCTGCTCCTCTGATGCTGCTTGGCCTGCTGTGTTCATCCAGCTTTACACCTTGTTATCTCAGTTTCTCCAGCATCTGCAGTTCCTACTATGTCTGAATGTATTTAATGGTTACAAGTTCTTGAAAGGCTTGACATGTAATTGAGTGGTTTCTTTTTTCATGGGGGTTGCTGATTTGGGATTAATCTAGTACATATTAGATGTAGTTTTTTGGGGCTAAAAGGTTCAAAGGGTATGAATAGAATGTGGGAACAGGATGCTGAGTGGGATGATCAGCCGTGATTGTATTGAATGGTAGAGCGAGTTCAAAGGACTGAATGACCTGTTCTTATTTTTCTGTGTTAACTTATTTCCATTCCTGTGTTCCCTTTATTGATTGTTATAGCTTGCTAAAATAGCTAAAGAGGTCAATGAAGATAATATTTAATTCAGGAAATAAATGATAAATGATAAATGACTTTGGTGGTTTTGTTCAGTGCTGAAGTCCATTTTTGCTAAGCAGAAGGAAATTAAATAGCAGTTTTGACTATGTTTACTTGAAAATTATGCATTGTTATGACTCTAGTATGCACTGATAAACTTTAAAAAGAGATTTGGGTTCCCAGCAAGTAACTCTCAAGATCAAAGACAGGATTTGATGTATTAAGACATGCTACACAAAACGAAAATCATTTTGGCATATTAGTTGCTGATTAAGAAAATTACAGAAAATGTATCCTACTTTGCTTTCTAATATGATTGTGAAAGCACTGAGTTTTCATCATATCCGACTCTTCTCAGAATCCTAGTCTTTTCAGGAACCAGTTCCAAGTTTTCCAGCTTCCAACGTGCTTATTTCTCCCTATTTTGCTGAATCATAATGTCCAGCGTCTATTGTAAGTTATTTCTCTCAGACTTTTGAGAATCCCAAAATAAAGTTTTAGTGGCAAGTCCCTCTCTGGCACTGACTTTTAGCCATGCCATGACTTGTATTGGAGTGCCCTTAAGTCCCTGCAGCTCTGATCTATTTAACCAGAAAACAAGTTCCTACCTGCATTCTACCTGGTGCCTTAAAACAAGTGTTTGCCCCTGCTATTTTTCTTTTTCTCTTCCCTGTTTCTCTTCCCCCTCTCGCATTTCTCTTTTCCCTGACTGCTCCATGAAGGGTCTCTTGCCTACTGCTCAAGGTTATGCAGGCATTAAAGATCAACTGACACTAATCACAGAGTGAATGCAATCTCTTGCTATCCTGATGCATGTTTCTGCCTCAATTAATCCAACCAGTTGCTCATTTCCATTTATGAGAAATATCCTCTACTTGCAATGACAACTGTATTTATCTACATAAATCACTGTACTTTGTGTCTGAAAGGTTGAACAGATACATATACTGTGTAGTTGAATTGATTAGCATGCTTTCCCTTTTTAAGTTCTTGTTTGCTTTTCATATCTTTTTACATAGTGCAATTAACATTCCTGTCGGTCCACAGCACCTCCTGCAACATGCTGTGCTTTCCAATTGTGGCACGCGGAAACTTGGTCCTTTGGACCCATGCTAAGCCTTCGGAGGAACCTGTAGGAGGTTTGGGCTTCAGGCAGTGTGCTAGTCTATTGCCAGGAGGACACTGCCTGGCGCATGTCAACCAAAGTCTCAACCTAGGGCAAATAGTTCCATTGCCGTGTGCATATCTCAGAGTACACAAGAAATTCAGCGTGGACCCCAAAGGTGGACTAAATATGTCACCTTTCAAACAGCTCCCACAACTGAACATAGTTCTTTGTATTCCTTTTGGTTGACCTTGATAGTTGGGTAGCCCAGATACTCCATAATTTTTGCCCCTAAATCTTGAGATGCTACTCTAGTTTTACTACAATACAGGCTGCGCCCAACAGTATGAAGGACCGTGGTGTCCTACATAAGCCACTATCAGCCCTTATCCGCCTCCAGTCAGGCAGTCCCCAAATAGTAAGATCCTGACCTGACCTGGTCATCTGCTATGATAAGTGCAAAGAGCTTAAGTGATGAATAAATGGTCAGAATCCACCAGGTCACGTAAATTTAAGACTATACTGTATAGGTTCTCCATCCATTTACGAATAAAAATTGTTCTCCCTATTAACTATTTTCAGACTGTTTATGATTCTGAAATCTTCTATCAAGCTACTGTTAATAGGATGGATCTGTTAATGGATAGGATCCCCACAGAATGTGTTCTCTATTTATTTTCATTTTATTCATCGGATTAGGGCATTGCTGGCTAGGCCAGCATTTGGTGACTATCCCATAGATCAGTTAAAAGTCAGCTGTATTTTTGGAGTTACATGCAGTTCAGTCTAGGTAAGGATGGCAGTTTCCTTACTTAAAGAACATTAGTGAATCAGATGGATTTGTCTGACAATCAACGAAGATTTCATGACCATCATTGGATTCTTAGTTCCAGATATTTGTTCACTTAAATTGAAATTGCAGCATCTGCCATGGCAGGATTCAAACCCAGATCTATTTAGCTACCTCATATCTTGGGCGGGGCCATTTAACCTCGAATACCTATCCTCCAAAGCTGTGCTCCATTCACTAGAGTGATTCAAGACCAATTCTCTCAGAAGTTGGACCCTGCTTTCAGAAGAATCTGAAGTCAGAACATGTTTACCTCCTAGTGGATTTCAATGCAAAAACGGTCATGGGCTTCCTGCCCTAATGCTCTTGGGTGAAGTAAATGAGAAGAGGCAGAGACTTTGAGAAATTGGAACTGAAATTTCTGGCAAATGTATCAGTTCTGGCAGAATCTATGGAGCATGAACAGAATTAATATTTTAAAACCAATTCAACTTTTCTTGCAGATATTTTGGCAGAGACTGAGCTGTGCATAAACTTTGTGTAACTAGCACCTTTCAGAACAAATTATCCTTCAATATGTCCTGGACACTCCCAAAATCAAGGGATTAGGATAAGATGGACCTGATTATCACCAGACGTGACTCTGAACACCATTCTCCTTGAGAATGCTGACTTATTCGAGGCTAATACCACTGTTTTGGAATTCTCGTTGAAGCCAAACAGTCTGCTCTCATTAACTATGAGAGAGATCCAAGCAAGAATTCATTGAATATACTAGCTTCTGCTCGAAGTAAAAGTTCACTGACTGCTAGGGTGACTTCACCAATGACTACAGGCTAGGAATCTGTCAAAGAACATTCAATGTTCTGGCCCATGGATTATCGGCAATGTATGTTGATCAAAATGACAACAAGTCAATCAGCAACAGAACTGCTCCGTTGAAAGCCATGGTAGGGATGGTCGTCATGAACTGCAATAAACAATTAGAGATGGTGGAATATTACCTTGAATTCTAGGCCAGACAGAGAGCTTGCTGAGGAGGCTGTAAGAACCACAGGCTCCCTGGCATGGCAGAGCTGATATCAAACTCAGTGAAGGAATTTAGTAAAACTATTGACTTGTTTGCTGTGCACAAAGTACCATGGGATGCTGCTACAATACCATCTGAATTTAAGCATGAGAAACTGGCACTTTGCAGCATGTGTACAAACCTCTGTCTCATTCTGGGCTGCAGCCTCCAGCGAAGTGTGATGTAGATATTGTGAGCCTATACTATAATAAGGGCAACAATCAAAGCATCTCATTGCTGAACATTGCTCTTGTCAGACCGCAGAGCTTTGCTGAATGTTTCTACCCCAAGTTCCCCATGGCTTCCGAACCGGAAGATCTGAAATTGACGTGAAATTCTCAAGTCTGGCAGCTGCAAGAAAAGTGCTGTGAACAATGGAGAACCTATATATTGCTATGATTAGTCTCAATTACCACTCAACACTGGTCTGTTTAAGCTCCTGGAGAAAACTGTCTTCTGCCGTTGCTCATAGTGATCTTCTCTTTCCTTGATAACTTGATGGATAAGGTCAGAATCTGAGCTTTTTGAGATGTGCATAGGGCTCAAGTAGGGTTGTGCTCTGGCACTGACATTCTTCAGTATATTTTTGCTGCTGTCATAGGCCTTGAGGACATCTGCAGAGAGGAACCGCTTGCATATCAAAATGATAAACTGTTCATTGTTCAACTGTTCACCTATGATCCAAGACAAAAGTATACCAATTCCTCATCTTGGACTTTCTGACAATACTGTACTAACATTTAATATAGAGAAATGTCTGCAGAGACATTCATACCTGATTTAACCAGCAGCATCAGGAAGATAGACATATTGTCCAGGAAGTTGCTATTCTACCGTTTGTCAGCATTGGAATGTTACTACATATTCCTAGACTCGACAGTCTCTAGCTTGGTTATCACTTAAAGTCAAAGCATGCATCACAAAATCTGCAGCTGTTAAGTTTAAGCTAAGTATGAGAGCGGACTCACAGTGACCTGATTTGAGAACACTGACCTGCAAGTTATCAAGCCTGATCCCTCAGTGCACTCTGAAATGGTGAGTGAGACCTGGATAACAACGTGCTAGATAGGTGAAGAGTCTAGGCCATTTCCATGCTGCTGTCTCAGACATGCCTCAGCATTTCTTGGTACATCTAGGTAACGAACTGTAAAGTCCTGAAGCTACTAATTCCATCAGCATGACACCAGTTCCTACGACATTGGTTTAGTAACAGATGAATGACTGCTGCATACTCATGGCGAATTGACTACTGGATCATGATAACAAAGTGTGGAGCTGGATGACCACAGCAAGCCAAGCAGCATCTCAGGAGCACAAAAGCTGACGTTTCGGGCCTAGACCCTTCATCAGAGAGCCTGCTGGATCATGCCTTCTTAAAGCATCGATACCTCCACTACAAGGACACCTGTAAGCAAGATATAGAAATGACTAATATTGACTCTGACAACTGGAAAATGGTTACTAACGGAGTCATTTGCCAATGCTGACAAATGGTAGAATGGCAACTTCCTGGGCAATCTTCCTGTCTTCCTATCTTCCTGACGCTGCTGGTTAAATCAGGTATGAATGTCCCTGCAAACATTTCTCAAAATAGAATGTGAGTACAGTGTTGTCAGAAAGTAAGTCCAAGATGAGCAAATGGCATATTTTTGTCTTGAGTCTTGGGTGAGCAAGGATGAACATGTTCTCATCATTCCTTCTGACCTGTGGGAGGCTGACTGTTTGGAAGTCCGTTGGAAGAGATAAGCGGAAGCCAAAAGCTTGGCTGTCTGAGAAGAGGATTGGAGAAAACTGAATTTTCACCTTCTCATCCCACTGTCCTTCTCCGCAGCAAATGCAGCATGTCACATGGGGCCCCTGAGGGACGATATGATGCTTAACGCAGGAATGCTGCTTCATAATATAATGAATATGAATACTTGGAGTTATTTCTGGAACATCCTTTTTCTATACTGTAAATGAACCTCTTTTGACATTTAACTATTTGACCCCTCAATTGAATATTAACCTTTAGATATGTTCATTTGTAAGTTTCTGTAATCTTGTTGCATTCCTCTTTAGCTTTGGAAATTAGTTATTCTTAAGAATGAGCTACTCTTCATATACAATTTTGTTTTCATTTTCTGTTGTTAGATTTGTCGTAGATTAAATGGAGTTCGATTTACAAGCTGTAAGAGTGCCAAAGACCGAACAGCAATGTCGATCACTTTGGAACAGTGCCTAATCTTGCAGCATGAGCATGGAATGGCTCCACAAGTTTTCACACAGGCCTTGGATTGCATGAGGAGGTGAGCTTTCATTTATTATTTATTCATTTATTGGTTTCATTTGTTAACAAGCCAATCAAAAGTGCTTGCAGAACTGATTGCAGAAAGGTACAAACTGCAGAAAAGTACATCTCCAGTAATACAAGGAATTGTAAATTAGAATGTAGTGAATAGCATTGGGAAATGGGACAGAGTGAAATTGTCATCTATATTTATCACAATATGATGTATTAATCCAACTGCTTCAGCAGCAAAAACATATCACTGAAAAATATTTATATAATTGACTATACAAATTAGAAAGGTGCTGGAATGATTTTAAAGCTGAAGGTGCTGGAGTGACTCCAGAACTTCTGGAGCTTTGGCTACATTTGCAGTTCATCTGTCCAAACTGTCAATGGAGGCCTAGTGGTATTATTGCTAGACTCTTAATCTACAGGCCCCAGTAATGATCTGACCCAGGTTCCAATCCTGCTCTGGCAGATGGTGGAATTTGGATTGAGTTAAAAATCTGGAATTAAGATTATAATGACTGATGACCAATGTCAGAAAAACCCATCTGGCTCACTAATGTGTTCGAGGGAGGGAAACCGCCATCTGGTATGCATGAGTTCCAGACCCATGGCAATGTGGTTGACTCTTAGCTGCCCTCTGGCCAATCAACAATGAGCAATAAGTGCTGGTCTACCCAGCGATGCACATCCCATGAATGAATTTTTAAAAGGTTATCTGTTGTTCTCTATTGCTTTTCCAATATTATAATAATGCCCACGGGGTGCATGAATTTCTAAGAGGCTTTCTACATATTCTCTGTCCCACCCATTCTCTGTCTGCCTGCCAGCCCCAGTTCATCCCCAAATAAACCTGCCTGTAAATGCTACTTGCTGCAGGACTTGTTGGGATGTGAGCATTTCTTGTTCATTTTCCCAACCTCTTCCTGCCGCATTGGATGGATTTTTGAAAGGTCTGAAGTGTGCTAACAACAGGACCACAGAGCAGCTTTGATGGAACTTCTAATTGATGAGACTGCATTTTTGCCAAAGATAACTTTTAAATGAATTTAGTCTCACTGCTTTGGTTAAGTGCTACTATCAGGATGCACTTCATACAAATGATAGTAAAAGCCTGGAACTCAATTCCTCCCCCCCCCCCCCCCCCCCCCCCCCCCAGAGAGCTATTGAGTTTCAGTCAGATGAATTGAGCAACTTTTGTAGAGTCAAATTCAGTGCTTGCAGAGCTTTGAAGGGCTGAATGAGCATTCGTGTTACTACAATAATGAAGAGCCTTCAGGTCTTAAATTTCTGGAAACTGCAGTAACACAGTTGATGTGGCTAAATTATCTGTCTTGGAATAGGTGCAGTCATCTCAAATATCACAGCAGCCCAGGAGCTGTAACACGCAAGAAACATACTTCAAACAACACTAAAGAATGTCTATCTGAAATTGCTACGTTTATTTAGTTTCAGCTGATCTTAGCAAGAAAACAATGTTTTAAGGCTGTGAAAATAGTAATCTTAACCTAATTAAAACAGAGTTAATGTTATTGTTTGGAAAAGAGCTGTTGACAATGACAGTTGAGAGCATTCTTTGTTTCTGTGCCCAAAAGCCTGTTGTTGTTTAAACTGACTAGCTTGCAGACCAGGCCAAATCTTGTGCAAAACACTGTGGATGTTGGAAATCCAAAAGAAAATACACAATGCTGAAGGACTCTGGTCTGCCAACTCCCGTGGATGGAGAAACAGCATTAACATTTCAAGTCCAAAAACTCTTCTTCAGAACTGACTATATAACTGTTGTATACAATCAGCTAACTGAGATCAAAATTTGTTGAGGAGCCAAAGCAGCTTCTCAGCACGTACATTGATCCATCGAGTACCCTTTGTAGATGTGAAGGTAGGATCGTGCTGGGTCAGTCGTATTTGGAGCTTAAAGACTTGATCGAACAGATGCAGAGGCAAACAGTAAAGTTTATATAAATGTGAGAATTCATATTTATTTCTTTGTCCCCATTGCTACAAAAGTACCCTCAATAGGTTTGATTCTTTTTCTACCAACCACTGGGGCTGAGCAGGTAAGTGATCTCTGGCAGTCCCTGAATCGCAGCAGCCAGGCGTGCTTCTTTCTCGGCCAATTGTGCAGCTATCAGAGTAAACTGCTGACCAGATTGTGCTCCCAAATTTTCTAAGACTAACCTTCTAATGAGGTGTCAATATCTGAATTAATGGGGATGCAGGAGGCAGCATTCCAGATGTTTCCTTTGAGGCCTCAGAAGCCGAGGAGGTGGCTTGTGCTGGAGCCGGCTTTTCTCCAGAGCTCTTTGGTATTTTAGCAACACTTGCAAGACATGAGAGAGAGAACCTCACGGTCAGTGGTTAGAAATGATGTCCAATGAATGAGACTGACTGTGGGGTTACAGTGAGAGTTGCAATGGAATGAAAAATGGTACCTACTCTGTTGACAGGACGTGAATGTGTCAGTTGTCCCACAGTGGTAATCCCAGTCTTTTGAAATAGATATGATCCTCTCCTGAGGAATCTCATGCTGTGCTCCCCTCCACCCATCTTGGCACTTTCTTCCCTAGTTTTTAAAAATTAATTCACAGAATGTGGGCATCGCTGGCAGGGCTAGTATTCATTGTCCATCTTTAGTTGACCGTGATAGGATGGTTGTGGCCTGCCTTCTGGAATTGCTGTATTCTACTTGATGTAGGTAGACCCACAATGCCATTAGGGAAGGAATTCTGCAATTTTTGTTAATTGTCATCTTCCAGAATGAAAGAAAGGACAGACTCTAGTACAGTGAATGTGGGTGGCATGGCTGTCTGTACTAGTGTAGATGGCTGAGGTATCCTGGGTGAGTAGGGGACTGCACAGAAGCCGTGCAGGATTAGTGCTGTATGAGGTTAGGGATGTGAGAGTGAGTGAGGGAAGATGTCACATGCAGTGGTGATACTGCTGGCAGAGCATGAATCTTGGAGGTTGGGTGTTCAGAGCAGAGTGTGACATTGACCCTGGCAGACCAAGCTTTTGAGATGGTACTGCCCCAGATGGCAACCTTCGACCAGGCAGTTCAAGTCTGGCCTCCTTTGCTGACAGAAAAGGAAGAGAACGCGACTGCTTGCACCAATCCCTTGACCAGGACCTCCAACTTCCTGTCAAATTCCGTCTTTGATTGAATAGGGCAGCTTCGTAATACGAGCACTCATCCAGGTACACGAGCCTTTTAAATATGATGCGAGTGCCAGAGATGCTGGTGTTTCCAGTCATTGGCAACTTGTTCCAGAAGTGGCAGGTTGTTAAGTGGGAATAGATTCCAATGTGAGGAACAGCTTGTGGGCAAGTGGTAGTAAACGGAGATTTTTTGGTAAGAAACAAGATGAAATTTCACTGGTTTCATGGTGAGAATTCCTCCAAAGCAAAAACTTGACGTAGTGTCAAAAACTTAATTTCAGCCCAGTAACTTCCCATCGAGTTTATCAAGTCCTTTATCCTATTTCCTCAGCCTTCATCTCTCCAAAGAGAGCAGTCTTGACTTCGCCAGTCTATCCTCTTAGTTGAAGTTTCTCATTCTTGGAATCATTCTTGATCTCTTCTTCACGGTCTTTAACACCTTCCTATACTTCCCATAGTATGACAAGCAGAACAGTACATAAGGGTCCAGCTGAGTTCTCACACAGCTTCAGTATCATCTGCTTGCTCTTGTACCTTGCTATATTAATCAAACCCAGGATACCGCATGCTTTATTCAGTGCTGAATCCACCTTGTCCTACCACTTAAACAATCTGTATATGTACCCATCCAGGATCCAGGTCCCTATGCCTCTGCACTCCCATTAATTGTATCCATTATATTTTATTAATTGTCTATGTTATTCCTACCAAAATGCATCACCACCTACCCCTCTCCACTGAACTTCATCTGCCACCTGTCTACCCACCACCAACTTGCATGCATCTATTGGAAATTTTCAGGACAGTTTACCAGATTTGTGTCATCCATACACTTTGAAATTGTTTACTATGTGCTAAGATCTTGATCATTAATGTATACCAGGAAAAGGAAGGGTACCAGCACAAACCCCTGGGGAAGTCCACTACCAACCTTCCTCCAACTGAAAAATATCTATTGACCTTTACTCACTGTTCCTTATCACTGTCAAATTTATATCCATGTTGTTACTGTCCCTTTTATTCCACGAGCTGTTGTAACTTTTCTCAAGGCTTTTGTGTTGCGTTGTACCTCAAGATTTCTGAAAGTCTATGTACAGCAGATGCACAACAATGCCCTCATAAATCCTTTGTTACATTTTCAAAGTTAAGTAAAACAATGATTTGCATTAAGATTATTCAAAGAGGTTTAATTTCAAGGGGTAAGTAATGGCAGGAGAACTCAAAGCTGTTGTGTGCTCCTCCTAGTGTATGTAGGAAATGAGGCACATTTCCAGTGCCTGGGACCAGCATATATGCAGCTGTAGCTGCAGCTCCTGGAAGCCCAGGTTTCAGAGCTCGAACAGTGAGTGCGGATTCAGTGGAGCGTTCATAAAACTGAGAGAATGGTGGATAGCGCATATAGAAAGGTGGTTATCCCACAGGTTAAGACTCCACAGGAAGGGAATGAGTGACTATCAGGCAGAGTAAGAGGACTAGACAGGCAGTGCAGCAATCCTCTGCGACCATTCCCTGAAAAACAGATCTATCACTTTGCATACTATTGAGAGGAATAGTTTGTTAGGGGAAAACAGCAACAGCCAAATTCGTGGTGCCACAGTTGACTCTGTTGAAGAAGGGAAGAGCAAGCAGCATGGAAATGCAATAGTTATAGGTATTCGATTGAAAAGGGAGTAGATGGGTGTTTCTGTGGCTGCGGACAAGATTCCAGGATGTCCTTTTGTCTCCCCAGTGCTCAGCCAAGGATGTTTCACAGCAGCTACAGGGCATTCTGGAGGGCAGTAGTGAACAGCCAGCAGTTGGGATGCATGTTGGAGACAGTGGATAAATTACTCATTGAATTAGGTGTAAATGGGTATAACATAGTTGGGATTACAGGGACGTGGCTGCAGAATGACCAGAGATGGGAACTGAACAACCAGGAGTATTCAGTATTTTGGAAGGACAGAGAAAAAGGAAAAGGTGACAGATCATGACTGGGGATTTAAATACCCATAGAGGAAAGGCAGTATGTCAGACAATACAGAGTCTGTGAGTAGAATTGCAAAATACCAGGCAGCAAAAACATTATTGGAGGGTGGTATATAGCCCACCAAATTGTAAAGGTAACGTTAGGAATGCCATTAAACCAGGAATCAGATGCATTTGATAGAGGAGCATCTGTAATTATGGGTGACTTTGGCTTCAGTATAAATTGGATAAATCACATTAACCACAAAAGCATAGAGAAGGAATTCCTGAGTGTACATGGGATGATTTTCTTGACCAATCTGTTGAGAGACAAACTAGAGAATAGGCTATCGTAGACAGGGTATTTTGCAATTGTTTCTTTCTCATTGCTAGTATAATTGTGACAGACCATAATATGATAGAATTTTCCATCAAATGTTGAGTGGCATAGTTGATCTGAGACTAGGATTCTGAATCTTAATCAGGGAAACTACAATGATATGAGGCATGAGACCATAAGACATAGGAGTGGAAGTAAGGCCATTTGGCCCATCGAGTCCACTCCGCCATTTAAATCATGGCTGATGGGCATTTCAACTCCACTTCCCTGCACTCTCCCTATAGCCCTTGATTCCTTGTGAGTTGCATGAGTTGCCTTTCATGGATTGAGAAATGTTACTGAAAAGAGTGACAGTGGATTGGCAATGGCAAACAATTCAGAGTGAATGAGTGACCTACAAATTGTTTTATTCCTGTCTGGCAAAACAGTGCAAAGAGAGCAGTGGCCAAGCCATGGTTTATGAGGAACTTAGAGAAAGTATTAGATTAAAAAAAAAACAACTTGGTAGAAAAAAAACAATATTCCTGAGGATTTGGAGCTATTTAGAAGTCAGCAAAGGTGGACCAAGGAATTGACTAAGAATTGGGGAGAATAAAGGTGTGAGAGTAAGCTTGCTGGGAGCATAGAAACTGACTGTAGAAGTTCTACAGGTATATGAAGAGAAACATGGAGGCCCCTTACAGTCAGAAATAGGGTAAATTATAACGGAGGGACAAAGAACTAGCTGACAATCTAAATTTTTAATAAGGCTCCTAAAAGTCCCTCTTAATCATGGCCCCAGTTCTGAAAACCAACAAAATAGAACCGGGGTCCTATTCCATTATTCCTTGCTGGAGTATTCAGGTGACTGGCCTGCTTTGAACACTCTAACTTGTTCAAAGTAAACGCATCAAACCCCCAGGACACTCGGCCAAGAGCATCCAAAGAGCGCCAAGAGACAGAGACTGGGACAGGCGGTAGCTCACCTCGCGGTGGACTGCCAGCTCAATCCCAAGATCCAACTATGAGCTTTTTAACTGCAGCAGCTTTAATATACGCTGTTGGAATTACCACGGCTGCTGGCACCAGACTTGCCCTCCAGTAGATCACTGTTAAAGGATTTAAAGTGTACTCATTCCAATTACAGGGCCTCGAAAGAGTCCTGTATTGTTATTTTTTGTCACTACCTCCTCGAGTTGGGAGAGGGTAATTTGTGCGCCTGCTGCCTTCCTTGGATGTGGTAGCCATTTCTCAGGCTCCCAATCTGGAATCGAACCCTGATTCCCCATTACCCGTGGTCACCATGGTAGGCACAGAAAGTACCATCGAAAGTCGATAGGGCAGACATTCGAATGAGTCGTCACCGTCACGAGGACTTGCGATATGCCCGAGGTTATCTAGAGTCACCAAAGCTGCCAGGCGAGCCTGGATTGGTTTTGGCCTGATAAATGCACGCACTCCCGCATGGGTCAGCGCTCGTTTGCATGTATTAGCTCTAGAATTACCACAGTTATCCAAGTAACGTTTGGAACGATCAAAGGAACCATAACTGATTTAATGAGCCATTTGCAGTTTGACTGTACCAGCTGTGTGTACTTAGACATGCATGGCTTAATCTTTGACACAGGCGTATACTGCAGGCAGGATCAACCAGGTAGAAGAATTGACGCAGAGGCGAGCGGGCGACGGGATGCCAGCCCGGCGGAGGGGTTGGTGGGGGGGGGTCGCGGTCGTGGTTGGTGGGGCTGCCAACGACTAAGCGGCCATGCCTTGGGAGGCTAGGGGGCGCAGGGAGCACCCACTCCCGACCGTCCCAAACATACCGCTGCACGCACGACCTGCTGACCGGGATCTCTTTCGAGCCAAACGCGCAGGGAGACCGGAAGGCCTGTGAGACCCTGTCCCTTCTGACGGGATACGACAGGGGCTGCTGCGCACCGTTTGCGTGTGGAGTGGCTGATAAGGATAAAGCAGCCATCACCACCAAACTCGGAACTGGGTAGTGGCGAGGCACCCACCCACATCCAGAGCTGTGGAGGTGTGCGTCATGTGCGGCCTGTGCGCAAACCAGCCGTCTTTCTGGGCAAGCCCAGGTGAAGGGTCAGCCCGCTACCTTCCATGCAACGCCCAAGGGACTTGGGCTCTCGAGCCTGCCGTTCTGCATGTAGCCAAGAAGCCTTGGAGGGATGGCGGATTAAAATGTGTCCAGAGACCTCTGCACCGATCTCTGACCGAATTTTAGATCAGGCCTGAAGATTTTGGGAAGTCGACCAGGAAATCACCAAAGTATCGAGAAATCCGCTAAACTGTCTCTTGGCCTGATGTGTTCATCCAGCTCCACACTTTGTTGTCTCGGATTCTCCAGCATCTGCAGTTCCCATTATCTCGAATCTAAATTCTTACTTTGCCTTTGCCTTCACAAAGGAGCACACAATTGACTTAGCAGAAATGATGGGAACCATAGGGTTTATTGGGACGGAGAACTGAAGCCGTTCTGCATTAGTAGAGAAATGGTGTTAGAAAAATTGATGGGATTGGAGGCCAATAAATCCCCAGGACCTGATAATCAACATCCAGAATACTTAAGGAAGTGGCCTGAGAAATAGTGGATGCATTGGTGGTCATCTTCCAAAATTCTTTAGACTATGAAAAAGTTTCTTCAAATTGGAGGGTAACTAATGTAATCATGCTATTTAAAAAGGGTGATAGAGAGAAAACAAGGAATTATAGACCAGTGAGTCTGACATGGTAATGGGGAAGACTATAGTCCATTATCAAGAGTTTTACAGCAGAGCATGTAGAAAACAGTTCTAGAAACTATCAGCATGGAAGTGAAACCATACCTGACAAATTTACTGAAATTCCTTGAGGATGTAACTAGTAGAGTTGATTGGAGTGACCAGTGAATGTGTCGGACTTTCAGAAGGCTTTTGACAAAGCCCCATATAAAGGATTAATGTGTAAAATTAAAGTGCATTGGGACAGGTAGAAAATTGGTTAATGGGCAGTAATAAATTTGTCATTTTCTCAATGACATGCAATAACTAGTGAGACTCCACAGTTATCAATATTAGGACCCCAGCTGTTTACAACATAGGATAATGATTTAGTTGAGGGAGCTAAGTTTAATATCTCAAAATTTGTAGATTACACAAAGCTAGATGGAAGGGTGAGCTATGTGGAGGATACGGAGATATTGCTGTGTGATTTTGGACAGGCCGAGAGGGTGGGCAAATGCAGTAACAATGTGAACAGATGAAGTTACCACTTTATTAGCTAAAGCAGAAAGGCAAATTATTTGAATGGCTGTAAATTGACAGAGGGGACTGTTCCATGAGACCTGTGTATTCAGTGTGTACCAGTCACTGTAGTTTTTGAGTGCAGCTGCAGCAAGCAGTAAAGAAGGTCGCCTTAATGAGGTTTTGAATACAGGAACAAGGATGCCTTGCTACAATTATACACAACATTATCAAGGTCACACCTAGAATGTTGTGTGCAGGTTTGGTTTCCACATCTGAGGAAGGATGTTCTCGCCATAGAGGGAATGCAACAAAAGTTTATCAAATTGAATCCTGTAGTAGCAGGGTTGATGAATGAGGTAAGGTTGAGTTGGTTCGGATTGTATTCACTGGAATTTAGAAAAATTAGGGATATCTCCTAGAGACCTGTAAAATCCTGACAGAACAAAGCAGATTAAATGCAAGGAGGATATTCCCTATGGTGGGGGAGTCCAGAACCAGGGGTCATAATTTAAGGATAAGGGGTAAATCTTTTAGGGCTGAGAAGAGGAGAAATTTCTTCACCCAGGAAGCACTGAGTTTATTGCATTCACTGCCACAGAAGATGGTTGAGGCCAGAATATTATCTGGTTTCAAGAAGGAAGTGGATATAGCTCTTGTGCTAAAGGGGATCAAGGAATATGGGGGGAGAATGGGACTAAGGTATTGAGGTCAATGAGCAACCATGATCTCAGAAGGCCAGAACAGGGTTGAGGGAACGATTGGCCTACTCTGTCATGCTGCCATGTTTCAGACTGTGCCTTCACCTTGTCTGCTGTAGAACTTGCATGGAAGTAGCTACCCTGGAGCACTGCCGAACTTTTATCTTCTAGCACAAAAACAGAAATTTCTTTAGAAACTCAGCAGGTTTGTTGCCACCCATTGAGAGAGAAAACAGAGCCTACGTTTCTAGTCCATAGTCCTTTCTTCAGAACTAGGAGCTAAGTAGTAAAGCTGAAGAAGGGTCATCAGACTCAAAACGCAGGCTCTACTTTCTCTCCACAAATGCTGTTCCATCAATTTTTTTCTTTTGTTTCAGATCATTAGCATGCATTGTTGTTTGTTTTAATTTATTTTCTAACCGTTGTTTCCTTGCATTTTCACTTATTCTCTGCCTTCCACTTCAGTTTTGTTTTAGTCCCAATTAAATCTACCCTCTGGTCTACTTCCATCTGTCAAACTAATTTAAACCCTCCTCAGCCGTACTAGCAAAATATCCCACAAGGGACTCAGTCCTGCCTCTGTCGGGCACATCCTGTCCAGACTGCATAGGTCCCGTCTCTCACAACCAGTCTCATTGTCCTAGTGGTCTAAAGCCAAACCTGAGCATCAACCTTTCAGTTGTGCATGTATCTTTCTTGCCCTCCTCTTCAAATAATCACTTTAATGTTACTGGATGTATTCCAGAGATTACTATTTTGAGGTCCTGCTTTGTAATTTTCTACTTGGCTCCTGATTTCTGACTGTAGGCCCTTTCTATGTTGGTTCCAGTGTGGACCATAACAGTTGGCTATTCAGTATACTACCCAACTAGTAGTATACTGCAGCTGCTCAGGAGCCTCCTTATGCTGGCACCTCATGAGCAACACAGCATCCAGAGAATAATGCTTGTGATTGCAGAAATGTCTGTCTGTTATGTTGAATATGGCGTCAGCTATAACTTTTTGGCCCATTAGATTTTCCTTGTACTCCCCTGTGCAGATGAGTCACCTGTGATGTCATTGGACCTAGCTTTAGCAGCACTCCCCAGATGAGCCATCACTGTAATCACTGTGCAGAACTGAACATTGGGTGGAGAATGGGATGCATCTGGAGAACTCCTGAACTACTAGCCTGGTCCTTTTTGACTATCTGGTGGCCACCCATTCCATCTCTCCCATGCATATTTTTAAATTGCAGTGATCGCATGTATAAGTGAGCTGCCCATCTTTTGGTACAGCCTTTGATTGGGGTAGAGTGTGGTTTTAAAGCCACCTCTCTATGCAATGTTTGACAATCTTGGGCAGCTGGGATATGTGTTAGTGTTGCCGGTCAGAAATCCAATTTAAACTGGCTGTTGCCTTGGCAGATGCTTATTAATACAGCGATGGGGGAATAAAAAGTACAGGATGAGTGTGGTACAGCACCATTTTATATCAGAAGCACAGCTGCATAGTGCCAGATGAGAGCAGTGTATCAATTTCTAGTCGTCTTAATTTGGTGCTTCTAACAAGTTAACAGCTGCTTTGCCATCGCTCTGTTGATTCTGTAGAAACATGAACTTGAGGCCATTTAACCCCCCCCCCCCCCCACCAAAAGAATGGTGGAATATTTGTCCTTGCCTGAAGGTTTACCAATGACTCATTAACTTTGCAAAGGTTTAACTTCATATTGTCCATTCTACAGCTGCATGTTTGTGGAAAGTTAGTGCAGAAAGAAAAATAAATGAAATAGAGGATTCTGTCTTTTTCCCCCAAAATCAGATGACATTAAATTACTGTTGAAAGCAAAAAATGTAATATTTAATTCCAATTTTCCATCAGTATTTTTAATTTAAATTGAATTGGAAGCTTCAGAAATTTGAAAACAGGGAAATATCTTGATAAACTGGAAGGCCAAGCCTAGGTGTAATTTTAGTTAATCTGATTTAGTTTATATGAAAAAAAAACTCTTCTGCAGTTTGCTCTTATTCCATTTGCTCAGTTCACAACAGCAGTGAAGTTGCTTGTTACTTGTTTATAAAAGCTATATGAATGTGACTAAAATTAAGGAATTGTGTGTGAGCTTTTTGGTTTTTTTGGTCATTTATGCAGCATTCATCAGTTTTGTTTTATATATTTTACAAATGTCATTAACATGAAATCCTTTAAATAGCACTCAGATACTGAAAACGTTTCAGCACTAATTAGCAATATGTTCTAAATTTGCTGTATGTTTCAAAGAAAGGATAAGAACACAGTAAATGGCCCAACACTAACTGTGGTTGAACCCTGGTTGCAGTCACTGATGTTTTAAAGTTAGTTTTATTGTGTGCCTTGTGTCAAAGCCTTGTCTCAAAGTTTCTTGTTTTCTTATCCTTTCTCTGTTTACCTGTTATTTAATCCTGTCTCACCTAAATATTTCAGAGATGCTTTTAGTTGGTGTTCTAAATTTCTCCAAATAAATGATTGCCCTTTATTTGAAGAAACAGTCTAATCATAATAATCTAACAGTTATATAGAGTTAAGACTCACGCTTAAATTCCAGTCTGTTCAAATTTCCTATATTTGTGATATTGGTATCATAAATATGGAATATTTCCAAATTCACTAAGAAAGTTTAACACCACTCTATGAATAGCTTACTGTTATGCAAGAATATTGCCTTCTCTTATTGTACAAATATGTTATTGGGACTACAGGGAAATTTCCAGATGGACTATAAAGCAACTTCAATTCTGTGCCAACTTTGTATAAAATTTTCCCTTTGAAGGTGAGAAAGGGCTAAATACAAGGATGGTTATTCACGTTCAGTTTGCTTGTACAGTTTAAGCATGACCAGGCATGATGGTGCAGCATGTATTTGATGCATACAGACTGAACATGAGAAACCATTGTCATTCTTCCTGAATTTTCAACTTTTCTCTTTTTTTTTCTCCTTTTTCACTCTTTCCCTTTCTAATGTGTTACTTTGGTCACTCTTCTTTTCATTTGCTGGTTTTGGTGCTTTCTTTCTGAATTATCGTGCACTTTGTATTTCTCTACTTGAAAAAAAAACTTGCCCCTTCTCTCCTGTCCCTCTCCCTTTCTGTTTGAAATATTCTCATCTATTCTTTTTCTGCTGTGTTTGCTGCATGTTTGTTTTGCTTTCTTCCACCTTCCCAACCCTCTTGCCCCTCTGCCATTTCCTACATTTTCCCTTTTCACAGCATTGGAACCCGGGAGGTAGTCACACAGAAGAACTTGAGTGGCTTGGTGCCTATCCGTGATTGCAGGCTTGACCCCAGCCTCCTCTATTCGATCCCTTTACTCGCTCTTAGCCCCAGTTTAATGATTGTATGCGTCTTTCTGAGCCTGGCTTATCTGCTGGCCAGATTTCGATGCCAATGAAGAGAAGCCATTTTTATAAAAAGTTTTTTTTTAAAAAAAGACAGGACAAGCTTAGTTACTTGTTTCTGAAAAGCCACTGAATGGAAGGATGTGCAATAGAATCGTCCACCGTAAAATATGCCTTACCAATGTTGAACTTTACACTGTACTTTGTATATATTTTATCAAGGCTTACAATATAAAATGTATGAAAAATTCTATCAACTGTATACATTAAAACTCTTGTAATAGAACCATGATCAGTACCTCAGTTTCTTGAAATATATCTAAAGTGAAAGGACAGTGTATATGCTGTATTTTCAACTTTATTTAAGCCTTTTTTATACATTCTAGTGCAGTCATAATTTTTGTTAGTTGTTGTGTGACTCTTCTGTTGTAATTTTTTTGTGTTGGGTTCTGAAACTACGGCACTTTCTTGGATGAAACCGCATAAGTGGTAAAACCTTTTCAAAACGGCTTATCTGTATTTAACAGAATAAAATTGTATTTAAAATTATTTTGAAATATATTAACCTTTTAAAATGTATGTTGGCCAGTTTTGGGATAACTTGCTTCGTGAATTGCATAACTTGCTTACACAAATGCTTTGTCATTTTAAAAAAGTCTGTTCACACATTTGAGCAGACGTTAACTAATTTGCTTGCGTAAAAGCGAAAGATCTGTTGTACTGCATTCTGCTTCTGCCTTATAGCACACCCATTTAGCCTATATTAGTAGATAACTCAATAACACTTTAAGCTTGGCTTGAATTTTGTGTAGTGTTACAGAGAAAGCGCAGGGAAATGGGACTAAATAGATAGCTTTCCAAAGATCCAGCTTTTGAGCCTGTTGACTGCCTTATGCTGTATGATACATGAGTAAATGCCCTATGCAGTGATTTGCACTTTAGTTTTCATTTCAAGAAATGTGATGTTCTTCCCATTAATCTTCTGAACATTGTTTCATGGATGCATAAATGCCTTCTGTGCTCTGGTTTCTGCTTATTTTGGCACATAGCAAAAATCATCCCTATAACCTCCCTGGTCTATTGTTCATATCCACACTCGTCAGAGCAATTACCCATTCAACATAAAATGCACATGCAGTGAATGCATGGAGCAGTTGATTTGGAAGATAGCTCCTCTTTTCTGGTAGCTCTGTCCTATTGAGTTGAGTTGAATTGAGCTGCCAGTATTTCAAGTAAGGTTCACAAATCAGCAAATTTGTAGTGTTTATAATCACCTATAATATTTCAACTGCAATTTGTAACTTGGAGTGTGAGCATAAGTGCTTGATACCAAGTTACAACAATGGTTAAGTCTGAAGAGGAGTCTCAGTAAAATTATTCTGGGTGTGTTATAATCAGATTCAAATTTAACTTAAAATTTGTCTCTTTTTTAAAAACAACTCGTGCATACAAATCTGGCAATTTAATAATAGTCTGTGAATCTCATATTACATAATCACCGCATACCATTCTGTTGCCTCTTTTATTAACAAAATACACATCTTACCATTGTCTTAAGTCTTTTTTTGTATCATTTTTTTTTCTTTGCTTCTATCATTCTCTGTACTTGTTTCTTCCCCAGCGAGGGATGTCGCCGAGAAAACACGATGAAGAATGTTGGATGTCGCAAGTACGCATTTAATATTCTACAATTGAAGGCTTTTCCAAAACATTACAGACCACCAGAAGGAACGTTTGGAAAAGTCGACACTTAAAAATAGGAAAAAGACCTTAACCAAATGTGACTCTGACTGCTCATTTCTAGTCATAGTTGTGGGGCTTTTACAATGAAACATACATAGTAAAGATAGCTGTCAACCAAAAAAGAGTACTTTGTTGAACAGTTAAATGTTTCTTGAAGACGTAAATGTTCCACAATCGCCCAATTTGGTCTTTTTCCTCTGCATATGTAGCGCATGCTCTTTGGCTAGTTTGTCAATATGTAATATAGTACATGATAGTGTAGATTGTGGAACTGCCATTTAATATCAATTTTTGTTTAAATAACAATTGAAGCACACAGGAAGGAAATGTCCTTTAGTGAAAGCAGGACACAATGGTTAGACATTAACTATTATTGTAGAGCTGAGAGTAATCGGTTCCAATTCTGTGCACGTTTGAGGTGGCTTACTAGGTAAGAGTTTTAGTTTTGTGTTTTACAAAAAACGTGTCAGACAGGACTTGAAGGTGCGTTTTTCAGTGCTTTTGGAAATGATTGAAAACTATTTGCTTGAGCTTTCCAATTCACAGTGACCAATACAGATGAACCAAAACATTGTGCATTGTGTTTGCAGTTCTGGAAGGAGAAAAGGAGTTTTTTTTCTCTTGCTGAAAATTCATGCTGAAGTTTCCAAATTTCAAAAGCCTTTGAACGTGAAAGAAATAAGAAAAGGACATGCAATTCATTGACGCTTGTCACTGTGCATACCCCAGCTTCTCTCACATTAGTAACATTCAAATTTGCTTTAAATGTTTTGCAACCACTTTTGTTTCTGCAACCAGCTCCCCCTATACTCACTGCTCAGTAATTATTTGTTAGCCATAACCATAAGTCTGTCCTTGTGGTTTAATAATAAATCCCTGACCCCTTGCCATATTTTGTTTATCTTCTATAGAGACTTTTTTTCTGGCTTCATGATAATATTGTAATTTTTTTGACTGTGAGCTCAGCTATAATTTTACCTTGACTATAAAGGAAGGAATGTATATTAAAATAATTTGTTTAAACGTAGCATTTTGATCAGATCATTTGTATTTTCATGCAACTTGATTAATTTTAAGACAAATGGTTGTCGCAGAGCATTTTTTTGTTTCCTTAAGGTGCCCTAAAATACATCTGGAAATTTGGAATTGTCTAAGTACAGCTCACCAGGGCTTATTGAAGAGCTATATAATTTAAGTATGGTTTGAGTTACACTCTGGTCTGTGGCATCTAGAATGCCGTGCATATCTGCCAGACTCTGAACAATGGTACACATTCCAAATGTTTCTGTGTAGGTATATGCAATTAGATAAATATGGAAGTTAATATTGTATGAATTTCTACATTTCAAGGCACATGCCTGCACTAACATCCGTTCTCCAAAGTAGCCTTTGGTCCTTGTATATAACACCCTAATAGATTGTGTAAAATGCTTTTTCATTGCACTGTTGATTTTTAAGGGAGTGGCACAATTTATTTATAAGGTTTACAGAATTTTTAACCTTTTTTTATGTTGAACATGTTTTTTGCTGTTTTACATGATGCACAAGAAGTTGACACAAAATTTTACTAAGCAAATTGCGCAGAAGGGTATTGTAATTATTTTTTTCTTTTACCATTGCTCGTAAAGTATTGCATTTCATGTAAAGATTCTCTCCATTTACGACATGGAACATAGGATTAAAAAACTACACTAACATCACTAGAAGACCAATCAGTTATAATGAATTTCTAAACTGCTCTGCAGGTCAAGTTTGCTCACTTTAGTTTTGTTTAGTTTCTCATTAGGGCGATTTGTGTAACATTGGAACCTTTTGTTTCAATTCAAAAGCATCAAGCAAAAGTTTCTATTCTTAAGTAGAAAATGGTCTGTTTGGAAAGCTATTAAGGTCTTAGTTGAGAATATTATAATAAAAGAAAACTAAGTTGTACTTGTACACAGTTTATTATGTTGTAAAGTTTGCCAGTTCTGTAAATTGATGTGTAATGCATATCACAGCCATGTTGACTTGGGGATGCAGTTATGATTTAAGTCAACTTTTTAATGTATATAATGTATATGGACAACCATTCCGTCCAAAACTGTTCATGTTCCATGTAATCTTTTTGCAAATTTTATTTATTTATGTTTGCAGTATTCATACTGTTTACAGCATTTTACCAATGGAATTGTTTTTTTTCCGGTGATCACTTAGATTCATGTAAGCTGTATAATGTGCTTCTGCAAGTGGTATGAAATATTAAAAGGAAACTGACAAATTGCTTGTGTTCAGTTGTGTGTAAGACATTGTTATATCACACAATTAGTTGCAAGTATTTCCAGATAAAATGTTCTCATCTGATCTTGTATTTGCATATGTTTGAGTATTGAGGTCGGGTACTATTGGGTTGGCCAATGATGCCTTGCACTGGCAAGACTGAACTTGACCAGAATGATACTGTAGGTAATGTCAACATTAAATCACTTCAAACAAGTATTAACTTATTATCTCTGTCTACAAATGACTTAATTTGACTGAAATTAACATTTTTATTGTCATCCACCATAACATTCACTACAAGGGATGCATTGTTCATTTTTGACATTTTCTAACACTCAAGGTTTAATTTCTTATTCTGAAGTTGACTGAGAAAAATAGTCATTTTCTAATGTGAGCCATAATGTTGAGTATTGCTTAATACCTGAGCAGGAAAGAAAGGAATGTTACTGCCTGGTTGAACCCTGTCCTCACTAACATACACCAATCCATACATTGCAGCTATAGTATGTGATCAGTTAACTTAAGGTTGTTACTAAGCCCAAAATAAATCCTTAGACTTTAAAGTCATGGTACAGGAATGCATAAAACAACTAATCTAGTCATCTAAAATACTTCTCTGATTTTTAGACAATTAATTTAAGAGGTGATAAGTTCTCTAAAAGTTGCATTAAGCAAATAACCCACTATACCTGGGGCAGTACGATAGCTCAGTGGTTAGCACTGGTGCCTCTCAGCACCAGGGACTTGGGTTCGATTCCGGCCTCAGGCGACTGTCTGTGTGGAGTTTGCACATTCTCCCTGTGTCTGCATGGGTTTCCTCCAGGTGCTCCGGTTCCCTCCCACAGTCCAGAGATGTGCCGGTTAAGTGGATTGACCATGCTAAATTGCCCATGGTATCCAGGGATGTAGAGGTAAATTGGATTAGCCATGGTAAGAAAACGCAAGGTTACACAAGATAGGATAGGGGGTGAGCCTGAGTAGGATGCTCTTCAGAGAGTAGGTGTGGACTTGTTGGGCCGAATGGCCTGTTCCAACGTTGTAGGAATTCTTTGACTTTACAATTTACAAGCTGTCTGTTTTGTTTTGTGTAACCTAATTCTTAGATTGAGTAAAGTCAGAAGTCACATGACACCAGGTTGTAGCCCAACAGTTTTCTTTGAAATCACAAGCTTTTGGAGTGTAGCCCTTCATCAGGTGAAGTGAGAGAGAGAAGCACAAGACACAGAATTTATGGGTGTGGAGATCTAGGGCAGAGTGATCAAAGAACAGTGTGTCAAATAATAAGTCTTTGCACATGAGCAGAAGTGTCAGATGTCATACGTAAGCTGTCAACAGCTGAATAACAAGTGAAGGAATGACCCTGTAATCCAATTAAATGAGGCAGAGAGATAATAACAAATGATTAAAAATAAGGTGGCGCTAAAGACAAATCAAATGACTGGAATAGCATGATGTATATAAGAGCTGTATGCAGAGAGTCTAACCAAAGTAATAAGTAATCCAAAACTGTACAAACTAATTAAAGTAACAGCACAGCGAAAAACCACAACAATCTCAGAAGTCAGATGCAGGATACGACCGTTAAAGTACTCTTAATTGTCTAGTGCCACCCCAGAGTGGAGAGACAACGTCATGTTCTTTGCAGCCTTCAATGCGTCATTGATGACAATGAACATCTTGCCAAGATCATCCATATGTCTCCACTTCTTGCCTTCAAATAACTGCCAAACTTTAGACAGATCATTGCAGCAAACTACCCAGTCATCAACTTTGACCACAACACCACACAATCCTGCCATGGCAACCTCTGCAAGACATGTCAGATCATTGACATGGATACTACCATCACACGTGGGAACACCACCTACTATGTGCATGGCAGCTGTGATGATGTCTGTCTCATATGCTGTAGGCAAGGATGCCCTGAGGCATGGTATATTGGCAAGGCCATGCAGACGCTATGACAACAGATGAATGGACACCATGCAACAATTGCCAGACAAAAATTTTCCCTCCCAGTTGGGGAACACTTCAGCAGGCAAGGGCATTCAGCCTTCAATCTTCGGGTAAGCGTTCTCCAAGGTGGTCTTCAAGATAAATGATGACGCAGAATGACCAAGCAGAAACTGATAGGCAAGTTCCCTACCCGTGAAGGCGGCCTCAACTGTGATCTTGAGTTCATGTTTCGCTATGTGACCCTACTACACTTATGTATCTGTAAAATCTGCCTCACTGTCCTGTTTTGACACCATCATCTTGATAAATTATGATATCTCCATGTTAATTAGTTTGTACAGTTTTGGATTACTTATTACTTTGGTTAGACCCTTGGCATGCGATTCTCATATGTACCATGTTATTCCAGTCATTTGGTTTGTCTCCAGCACCAACTTGTTTTAAAAAAATATTTGCAATTATCTCTTTGCCTCAATTAATCAGATTATAGGTCATCTCTTTACTTGTTATTCAGCTGTTGACACTTTATCTATGCTGTCTGACACTTTTGATC
The DNA here is from genome assembly GCF_030684315.1 of Stegostoma tigrinum. Lineage (NCBI taxonomy): Eukaryota > Metazoa > Chordata > Chondrichthyes > Orectolobiformes > Stegostomatidae > Stegostoma > Stegostoma tigrinum. Next base: position 93,508,873 of record NC_081359.1, read on the forward strand.
ACTTGCAGAGACTTATTATTTGACACTCCATTTATACCAGTTGTATGATCTTTTGATTTCTCTGCCTATAAATTCTGTGTATGTGTGGTTCTCTCTTACTCACCTGAGGAAGAGACTGCGCTCTGAAAACTTGATTTCAAATAAACCTATTTGACTATAACCTGGTGTAGTGTGACTTCTGACTTTGTTCGCTCTAGACCACCACCAACACTTTCACATCTCAGATTGAGCATTAAGGGATAAGGAGTCAACGTGAATGGATGGTGCTCAGATATGGATGAGACATAATTTTGTTGAATGGTCAAACTGGCTTGAGGGACTTTGGTTAGCAAGATCTAACCCAGATATGTTTTTTTTTCCATATAGAAACTGTATCTTCCTTTTCTGTCTTTTTATCCAATACCTCTGTCACCACTAAACTCCTCACCAAAGGACACTGACAATTTTTATAAGGAGGAATGGCCATGGTTTATTGTTAAAACTTAACAGAATTTCATGAGCCCAACAAATATAGTGGCAAGTACAAAGAACAGATTGATTTCTGTAAACAAAATAAGCTCATGATAAGAATTAACAGAATAAATTTGAAGAATGGGACAGGTGACACAAGCTAGAACGTGCCAGGAATGAAAATAACCAAGGGATCATTTACATGTATAAATTATGTTTAAAAGCTCGTGAAGTAGAGCAAAGATAATCTTGGTAAGCAATACAAGTTTCTGGAGTGATTTGAGTGTTCAATTTTAAAGTGAATTCCATTTCACAAAATTGATAGAAATGGATGATGAAGGTACTTTAAAACACATTCTCCTTCGGAAACATCAGTTATGTCATTGACCATTATAACTCCTAATGATGCTTGAAATTTTGTGCATCTGTACTAAAGCAGTATTCGCCAACAGGCAGCAAGACCTAGGCAGTATTTAGTCTCAGGGTGATGAGTGACAAGTGACATTCATCATACAAGTGCTAGGCATTGGTCAAATCCAACATGCGCAAATGCAGCAATCCATTTAGATCCTTTTGATAGCAACATCCAAGCCCGTACATCCAGCACTTTGCTGAACAAGAAGCCACTCACAATTGCCTTGCCAAAGGCCATTTTAAAAAATGCTGCCCTTAACAACAATGCTTACCTTACAAGAAGATATTGGATATTTTTTAGCAAAAACTGCGATCATGTCTTGTGAATGACTGAAAGACTTCACCAGTGATATGTTTCCTTACTGTTATGTAGGCTAAATGCCTTTTCATATGTAAGTAATGATTAAGTAGCATATTGCTATTGAGTGTGTGCGCTCTAAATACTCATTTGGAGACATTCAAATATTTGAAACCTTTCTGTGAGGTGTTAAAATAGCTGGAGGAAAAGTAAATGTTATTGTGTTCATTTTTTAAAAAATTTAATTATTGTTTATAAGTAGTCTCTTAAAAATGTATAACACATTGCCAAAAATGGTGGCTTTCACAGCATTATAAATGCTAACAACATTGTGTGGAAAGGGGAGCTGTCAGCCAGATTAACTCAACCAATAACAAAGTTAGCGGATAAGTCCAAACGAGCATTTCACAGCACAGGAAAAGTAGTGCCCACCCAAAATCAGGATGAAGCACATTGGCAGGTCTGCAAGTGAGCATTTCAACATCCCGTTGTCACTCAGATGAAACCAATGCTGTTTGTAATCATCTTTGTACACGCTGTTCCGAAGGATCCTTACATATGTCTCCATCCTGTGCCAATCTTTTCATTGGCCAATACATTCCTTGTATTTTCAGGTCTCTTAGAGATTCTCTTTTCTTCTTTCCCTACGTTTTCATGAAATTTTGCCTCTGTAATAACCCTTAAAAGTCAGAATCCTCTCTGTTCTACTCAATTTCTCTACCTTTTCCTAATCCATTCGACAAATTTCTTTGTTAATTCATTATTCATAATACTTTGTTTACTTTCCTGTCCAGGAGATAATTTACATTCTCCAAGTGCTCATTTCAAAGCTATTTAGCAAATGTCCTGCATCTATAAAAAGTTAACACCCTGATTCAAAATCTTTATAAGGTGGCTTTCAGGTTAGTAATTGCCTCTTTTTACCAAATGTGGTTTTCCCCACTGCTGTCATTGGTTTTTTTTGGTGTTGCATCTTCCGTCTGCAGATATTACACTTCCTAAGTGTAATGTAATAGCAAACCACCACTGATTGCAGCTAAGAAAACAGCTCAAGATAGCAAGAGCACGAATAAATGCCAATATTGTAAATGGAATACCTGTCAAAGGATGGATAACATCACAGTCAGAAAGTTGCGGGGGGGGGAGAAACGGCTGGGGAGTGAAACCTCAAGGTCCATCCAGTGAAATTGGCATAAATGCAAGCTTGTTAATCAAAGGAAAGGATTAAGCCATATATCGACAATACACAGGAAAGCGAAGGTAGAGAATCCAATTCATAAAAATGGAAAAGGAGAGTTGAAGGAGCTTAGGATATAGAATATACAGAGGACGGGAATAAGCAACTTTGAAGAAGTGAAAATAATTTACTTCGGGGGCGAAGGCATGAACGGGGGAATAGCAGTAATGTTTGAAAAGTGTTGGAGTTTAAATGTGATTCAGATTGATGCTAGTGAAGCTGAAAGGACAACCAACAGACATTACTGTCATCCAAGTATACCTACCTGCAGTGAATTCTGTTTGTAACTGGTGAAGAGAATTCTGAAGCTGCATTATGATGTGTTTTGACTGATAAATGTATGCAATTCTGAAGTTTGGCAGAAGAAACAGACTGCATATTTCACATTGAGTGCTAAACACTAAGTAAAGTACTGTATGTATTTGCTTGTGTTAGATGTGCCTTATTTCAGCATTAGATTTGTAGGGTGAACAAATGGCTTGGGCCTTGATAAAACAAATCTTACTGTGTGCGTGGATTTGCTGGAATCACAACATTTGTACAGACCAGTGAAGGTATGGTGCACCAAGGCTATCCTACGTCATGATGGCTACCCTGATCAGCTGAGGGGGTTTGTTAGTAAGTCAGTAAAGGGCAGAAAAGTGGGTCAGAGGGTATGGGCCAAGTGCCCAGGAGGGGCTCAGTTCTCCATGGGAAGCATTGGTCTCAGAGTCCATAGCAAGGAGGGGATAATCAGAGTTATTAATGGATCCATTTTATAGTTAATCAGGAGTTAGAAACTGTTTTAATCCTATAGTTCTTCCTGGATAATTATTACAGTAAGTTAGAGCTCTAGAACGTCTTCACCTTTAACTTCAAATTGGGTACATTTTTGGAGGGTTCTGGATGTCAGGTAATTGGCCGTTGGAAGTTGAAACATTGATGGTGCAGTGTGTGAGGACTTCCTTGGGATTTCAATGTGTGCCTTTCAAGGTCAGTCCAGTCTCTGATGATCCGGAAGACCAAAAAGGCCGTGGTTTTTAAACTCTTTCATTAACAACCTTTCTCGCCAGTTTCTCTCAAGCATCATAGATCTATGTTATCTATCAATGCCATTATTTTCTCCATTAAACTTCTGTGGAATTTTCTAATATCTCTTCCTCACATTTCTAAAATGTTGTCTGTAAGTTTCTAGAATTGACTTGCATGCATTAAGTACAGAATTCTTAACCACATCATCACCATCTCATCCGAAAGGCTCGCGAAAACCTCCAACACTTGCCTTCTCACACCACTAATGAAATCATCTACATTTCTCTTAGTCATTGTAACTTTGTGGCAGTTTTTTCACAGACTCCCAAACAGACGAATAGCTGCAAATTGAGGGGAGGCAATAGCCTAGTCGTATTATTGCTGGACTGTTAATCCAGAGACCCAGATAACATTCTGGGGACCTGGGTTCAAATCCTGCCACAACAGATGGTGGAATTTGAATTCAATAAATATCTGGAATTAAGAGTCTAATGATGACCATGAATCCATTGTCATTTGTCAGGAAAAACCCATCTGGTTCACTAATATCCTTAAGGGAAAGAAACTGCCATCCTTACCTGGTCTGGCCCACATGTGACTCCAGATATGCAACATGGATTGATGTGGTTGACTTCTAACTGCCCTCTAGGCAATTAGAAATGGGCAATAAATGCTGCAAAACTAGTGATGCCCTTATCCTGTGAATGAATAAAGAGAGAAAAAGAACAAAATTTGAATTCCCAGTAATCAGCAAATGAATTGCACAATAGTGTTTATTATAGTGAGCAATCTGAAGCCAACATTGACCAAACACTAGCTCAGCGAACCACCATGATAGAAAGTGTAGTGGACAGTGAAGAAGCTTATCTCAGAGTGCAATGGGACCTTGATCAGACAGGCCAATTGGGCCCAAGAGTGGCAGATGGTGTTTAATAAATGTGAGCTGTTGCGTTTTGGTAAGGAAATCATGGCATGATTTGTACAGTTAATGGTAGGGCACTAGGGAATGTGGCCAAACAAAGACACTGAGAGTTGCAGGTGCATAGTTCCTTGAAATTGGAGTCACATATAGATGGAGTGGTGAAGAAGGCATTTGGCACATTTGACTTCATTGGTCAGTGCACTGAGTGTATGAGTTGAGTAATGTTGAGGCTGTACAGCACATTGGTTAGGTCGCTTTTAGAATACTGCGGTCAATTCTAGTCTCCCTGCTATAGGAAAGATGTTAAACCTGAAAGGGTTCAGAAAAGACTTACAAGTATGTTACCAGGTTGGAGACTGCAGGGAGAGGCTGTATCAGCTGGGGCTATTCTCCCTGGAGTGTTGGAGGCTGAAGAATAACGTTTGTAGAGGTTTATAAAATCAAGAGAGACATGTCTAGGGTGAATAGTCAAATGTCTTTTTACCAGGGTAGGGGCACTGAAAACTAGAGGGCATAGGTTTAAGGTGAGAGGAAAAAGATTTAAAAGGGACCTAAGGGGCAACGTTTTCACACAGAGGACGGTGCATAAATGGAATGAGCTGGTGGAGGTTGGTAGAATTGCAGCATTGAAAAGGCATCTATTTGGGAATATGAATAGGACAGGTTTAGATGGATATGAGCCAAATACTGGCAAATGTGTCCAGTTCAGTTTAGGATATCTGGTTGGCACGGACAAGTTGAACGAAAGTGTCTGTTTCTGCAGCATATAACTCTCTTATTCTGCAGTTGATTACACAATGTCTTGTTTATACTTTCCATGAAATTACAGAACTTATAGGAAATAGTCCACAGTTTCTGCCAGCTTCCAATGCATTGACACGTCACCAAGTAGCAGCTTAGAGTGACAGTTTAAAGGCTGTTGCCTGAGTCAAGTTTCCAAATTGGCCAGCAGCTGTCAGCCCTGCTCAACTGATTTTCTCTACAGCAATGCTGGGATGAATCTCCCAAATTTTTGATGGACCTCTTTGACCAAAGACGCTCATCCATCCCACATCCTGCTTTTGTATAGAAAGCTCATGGCTCCTTGCTGCTGATCCCCATAACTTTGTATTTGTAATATTCTGGTTGTCATCTCTTGTATGGCTCTCCTGCACTATGACTTTGATGTTCCTCTTGAACATCCAAATTGTGTGAACTTGCTGGCAACCCACTATTACTTCACTCAAAGCCCTCTCTACAGCTCTGGTTGTAAAATTTACCATGGTATTGGTTCCAGCATGGTTCAGGACTCGTGGTACACTCATCAGTAGATTACTGAAATAAACATGATGATGTGACAATACCAGAGACCTGGCATGAGGAACCACAAAACTGGCTGTTAAATGTTCCAGATAGGAGGTATTCAGGGAACAACAAAAAGGAGGAGGTGGAGGTGCTTTGGTTGTAGTGTGGCACTTTTCATTAATGAGGATGTTGTAGAGCAGGGGACCAAAGTTGTCCTAGTAGGTCAAAGGACAGAATTAATTTGGCAGTAGCTAAGGAACAAAAAAGGTGCAATTATTTTGTAAGTCTATCAACTACCAAGTAGTGGGAAGGATAGTGGAGGAACAAATCCACGAGGAAATTATTGCAATGGCAACATTGTAGGGTAGTTATAATGGGGATCCTTGACTATCCAAGTATAGACTGGAATATTGGTTTTGTAAGAAGCAGCAAAAGATAAGCAATTCCTAGATTGTGTTCAGGAGAATTTGACATAGCAGACATGTCGAGTCCAACAGAAAATAATGCACTTTTGTAATGGCTCTTGAACTACTTTGTCCACCTAATTTTCAAGTGTCAATGGAGAATATTTGTAAAGGAAACAGCAATCATTATATTTTCAGATTTAAGATGATGCTGGCAAGTGGCATTGGATAATCTAGAATGAAAAAAACAATTGGAGAGTGATTTCAATGGAGCAAGTTGGGAACTGGCCAGAACGATTGGAACAATAGGTTAGCAAGAAAATCAGGAAGGACTTGGTTCAGGTACAATTTGGGTATATTACCTCAAAGGGAAAGATAGAACAAATAAATCCAGAGCTCCCAGGATGACAAAGAAGATGGAAATTATGACAAGGAAAAAATTTGCTTGTGGCAGGTAGAAAATACAATTGAAGACCAAGAGAAGTACAGAAGGTCTAAGCCAGTTACGACAAAGGATATTAGCTAGGAAAGAGGCATGATGAGAAAAGGCAGGCAGCCAATATAAAGTGGAATCCAAAGATGTCAACAGGTATACATAGTAAAACGGTGATAAGAGACCTACATGCGAAACACACACAGCGACCAACTGTATGAGATACAAGTCCTGGACAAAGGCAATCTTGACCATGTCATTGGTAATTACTGATTGCTCGTAGTCACCTCTGTGAAGCAAAATAATCAAGGTGACCCTAATAAAGTCACCTGCAAGTCACTACTGAGAAAGACAATCTCATTGGTTGCACAAGAGCATGGAGCTGATTTCCTCTCACCTTCAAATGTAAATATTTGTCAACATGCTGTTACCTGCAATACTGCTTTTCTTGGGAGATCAAGGTTTCTGTAATCCTACTGCATTCACAATGTCCTATAGTATTTGCATAGCATGCCTTGTGTACATACATAGGAATAAGCTCTAGCATGTCAAAAGTCCATGTGGAGGTATTCCATGGCCTTCCTCCTGGGAGTTATCCATATCCCATTGTGTTGGGGAAGATACTAATTTGAGACATTTGTGCAAATGCTGACTGTTTCTGATATTCCCCACATATGTTCACAGCCAAGGTTGCTGTGTGGCCTTGGTGAAATGAAGGTATAGAGAAGTTGAGGATGAATAAATGTGTCAGCAAGCCTAGAAATAGCTGGATCCTCCAGCCACTGCTAAACAACCTCCACATGAAGCTCCAAGTGCTGAAGTGCCCCACAGTGCAAAGGAGGTACAGGAGACCCAGAATTGATTGTCCTCAATCATCATTCCTCCAAATGACTGAGGGGCATAGAACAAAGAACTGTACAGCACAGTACAAGCCCTTCAGCCATGATGTTGTGCCGAACTTTTACCCTAAACCTAGGGTCTATCTAATTTCCACCCCTACCTTATACCATCATTAATACGCCTATCTCATAGCCGCTTAAATGCCCCTAATGAGGCTAACTCCACTGCGATCTCCAGCAGTGCATTCCAGACCCCAACCACTCATGAGTAAAGAACCCATCTCCGATGTCTCCCCTATATCTACCTCCACTCACTTTAAAACTATGCCCCCTCATAATAGCTACCTCCACCGTAGGGAAAAGCATTTGGCCATCCACTCTATCTATATTCATTGCAACTACAGGCTAAGGAAATCACAAAATACTGTCATTGAACCATGCCAACAGCTGGAATGGGTCCTGTGGCCTCCTATCTTGGTGTCCGTTAATGTCTTAGCTACAATAAATTTTATGGAACTGGCCATTTCAAAGGATCCACTGGGGACCTGTGTGAGAACTGAGAAGTTTATCCACATTATACTGCATCTGCCATGCATTTGCCATTCACTCAGCTTGTCCAAATCACACTGAAGTATCTCTGCATCCTCATCACAGTTCACCTACCTATCTTTGTATTGTCTGCAAATTTGAACACATTATATTTAGTGATAATGGGAACTGCAGATGCTGGAGAATCCAAGGTAACAAAGTGTGGAGCTGGATGAACACAGCAGGCCAAGCAGCATCTCAGGAGCACAAAAGCTGACGTTTCGGGCCTAGACCCTTCATCAGAGAGATGCTGCTTGGCCTGCTGTGTTCATCCAGCTCCACACTTTTTTACATTATATTTAGTTCCTTTATGCAAATCATTAATTTATATTGTGACTAGCTGGGGAAAGAGCACTGATTCTTACAATACCCTGTTAGCCACTGCCTGCCATTTGGAAAAAGACCTGTTCATCCCACCTACCGAAAGTTTTCAATCCATCTAAGTACACTACCCCAATCTCATTTAATCTTACACTCTAATATCTTATGTATAACTTTGACAAAAGCCTTCTTCTAAATAAACCACATCCACCGGCTCCTCCCCATTAACTCTACTCATTACATCCTTGAAGAAGTCCTGTAGATTTGTCAAGCAGGATTTCCCTTTTGGAAATTCATTTTGACTCTGTCCAACCCCGCCACAGTTTTCTAAGTTCTGAAGAAGGGTCACCAGATTCAAAACATTAACTGTGCTTTCTCCACCACAGATGTTGCCAGATCTGCTGAGCTTTTCCAGCAACTTTGTTTTTGTTACAGTTTTCTAAGTGCTCTGCTATTAAATCTTTTATAATGGACACCAGCATTTTCTCCACTACTGACTTCAGGCTGATTGGTCTATAATTCAGTATTCTCTCTGCCTCGTTTCTTAAAATAAAACAGTGACATTATCTACCTTCCAATTCGTAAGAATTGTTCCAGAGTCTATTGAATCTTGGAAGATGACCACCAATGCATCCATTATTTCAAGGGCCACTTCGCTAAGACCTCTGGGATGTTGAAATGTAGGGAAATGGAGCTGGGAATTTACCTGTCTACAATCCCATCAATTTCCCCAGCTCCATTTCCCTACTAATACTGATTTCCTTCAGTAACTCCCCCTCACTAAACCCTGTGTTCCCCAACATTTCTAGTAAGGTATTTGTGTCCTCCTTTGTCAACACAAAACCAAAGTATGTATTTAGTTGGTCAGCCATTTCATTGTTCTAGACAATAAGTTCCCCTGTTGCTCACTGTAAGGGACATGCACTTTTCTTCACCAATCTTTATCTCTTCACGTTCCTACAGAAACTTCTACAATCAGTTTTAATGTTTCCAGCAAGCTTACTGTCATAGTCTATTTTCCCTTTCTTAAACAATCTTTGTCCTCCTTTGCTGATTTCTAAACTGCTCCTATTCCTCAGGTCGGTTTTTTTTTATTCTTATCTATTCGTATGCCTCTTTCTTGGATCTGATCATTTTCCTCACAATCCATGGTTTTGTGACTCTTCCTGTTTTAGTTTTGTGCGAGACAGGAATGAACAATTGTTATAGGTCACCCATGTACTCTTTGAAAGTTTTCCATTGCCCTTCCATCATCATTCCTTTAAGTAATATCCCTCAATCTCATAACTAGCTCACACCTCATACAATCAGAGCCTCCTCTATTTAGATTCAGGACCCTAGTCTGAGAATCAGTCATGTCACTCTCCATCTTCCAAGGTGGTGGTGGCAGGTCAGCAGTGTTCGGGTCCTGAGCGCAGGGTCCGGCTGCTTATGGCTCATGCAATGGGTTCTCCTGTGTCCAAACGGCTTCACCATTGTCTTTCCAGATTGGTCTTTTTTTTGTTTCGGTTGCCCTGGGGCCTCCGCCTGATGTCTTCCTGTGGAAGGCTGGGCCTCCATGTATCTCCACCACCTCACCACTCCATCTTGGGTGGCAGGGTCGGAAAATGAGCCAGGGCCCTATCAGTCAATGTCCAGTGTCAGAGGAGGTACGGGACCCACGCAATGTGACCATCGCCAGCTCGAAGGCAACAGATGCAGAAACGACAGTGCTGAGGGCAGTAAAAAAGGAGCACATTGTCAGGACCTGGGGAACGATGCTCGATGGCAGCAACTGGAAGGTGAAGTTTATGGAGAAAGAAAGATGAACTTTTGAAGCTGTTTCAGTTTCATTAATATCAATTTAATATTAATTTAATCAGTAATTTATCGCTGGAATGTGGTGAAATTATTGACTTTTCTATATACCTATATACAAGAGACAATCTATTAAACAAATAAATACATCTAGTGAATTCTATCATATTATGGTCACTTATCCCCAAAGGACCTTGCACATCTGGATTGCCAATTATTCCTTTCTCATTAACTCATACACAATCTAGGGTGGATTGTTCTACAGTTGGTTCCTCAATGTACTGGCTCAGAAAACTATGCTTTATACACTCCAGGAATTCTTTCTCCACAGCATAGGTGCTAACTTGTTGTGTCTAATCAATATGCAGATTTAAAGCACCCATAATTACAGACGCTCCTTTATTGCATGCAATGCTAATCTCCTGTTAAATGCCATTCACAACAACACCTGGAGAGTTTCAGTGTCTATATACAGCTACACTAAAGTTTTTTTGGCCCCAGACATTTCTCAGCTCTATCCATACAGATTCCACATCATCGGAAGTAAGTCCCTTCATCACTATTGCATTAAATTCCTCTTTAGCCAGCAATGCAACTCCACCACCTGTTCCTTTTTGTCTGGTCTTTCTAAATGGTGAATACTCCTGGAAATTAAGGTCCCACCCCTGGTGACCCTGAAGCCATGACTCCATTCTCCCAGTTATATAATACCTGTTCTCATCTATTTACACAAATAATTCACCCATTTTATTTCGAATGCACACACAGTAGGGGCATTTAAACAGTCCTTGGATAAGCATATGGATAATGATGGGATAGTGTAGGGGGAGCAGCTTAGATTAGTTCACAGGTCAGCGCAACATCAAGGGCCAAAGGGCCTGTTCTGCGCTGTATTGTTCTATGCTCTAGACTGAAGGCTTGTCTTTTCAATATTACTCATCCCATTCCCATTGTTTTACAACATGGTGCTGTTTGATCTTGCCCTTGATTTCCTTGCAATTTAGTTTACTTATTCCCCTTTCTGTATTTCATTCTTGCCATTGATTCCCCTTCCTCCGATTCCTTGTGTAGGTTCCTGTCTCCCTGCCATTTTTGTTTACAGCTCTCCCAATCGCTGTACCAAATGGTCTCGTGAGGATATCATTTCTAGTCCTGCCCAGATGTAACCTGTTCACTTTGTGTGGTCCCACCTCCCCTAAAGTCAGTCCCCAACATCCAAGGAATTGGATACCCTCCCCCACGCACAATCTCTTCAGGAATATATTCAGCTGCATGTGCAACATTACCATCCAACAGGGATCATACCAAGTACAGCCAGCAATTAGGAAGGGAAATTAAATATTGTCTGTTGCTAGCAAGCAGATATGAATACAAAAGCAGGAACATTCACTGCAGCTTTAGACAACATTGGTGAGACCACCCCTGGAGGTCTGTGTACAGTATCCGTCTCCCTAGTTCAGAGAAGGTTCACATGGCTCAATTCCTGGGGTGCAATGCTTCTGTAATGAAGAAAGGTTAAACAGACTATGCTTTTACCCATTGGACGTTAGTAGAATGAGAGATGATTTTATTGAAATGGGTAAGATCCTGAAGGGCCTGAACAGGATGTATTGCAGGAGCAATTTTCCTTTTGTGCGGGAGACTAAAAGTAAGGACCATAGTTTAGGATAATATTTCCCCCCCTCAGACTGTCATTAAAGCATTCAATTCTCTTTCCCAGAACGTAGGGGAGCCCCCATAGTCCGAGGGAAATGGAGGAACAAATATGTAGAGAGACTTCAGATATATGTTTAGTTTAGGATTATTGTCAGCATGGACTGAGAAGGCTGAAGGCTTTGTTTCCATGCTACATGATTCTCTGACTATGGGTGGTGGAGGCTGGGGGAGTGTAGACAGGAAAGCGGAATCAAAACCTCAACCAGATTAGCCGTGATGTTATTGAATGGTGAAGTAGGCTCAAGGTAACAAATGGCCCATGTCTCTTCCTAAATTTTACACTCCAAAATTCTATGTATGATCTGTAACATCAACTACTCGATGCTTTTCATTGCCGACCAGGCAATTTTTCACCGCACTGAACAAGATGAATCATGCTGATTCAGCTCAAATACTTTTCCACAAAATTTTCACACACTCCATGACTGTTTGAGTGAAGTTATTGACTGAATTACTGGTTATGATCCCAGCTAATGAAACTACTGGACAAGTCAGATCCCAGAGTGAAATCTATGGTTTGGGACAGGCAATAAGTTAATTTTGTAATTTGTTTCCTGTTGTGGTCAGTCACTGAACAATCACAAGAGGCTGCTTATGTAATTAATGTTATCAATTGAAGGTAATTTCCATTAGGTGCAGCTTTGGGATTTAGACCCATTTCCTGAGCTTCAACCTTGGCTTCTGTTACTTGATCGGGGACATTACGGCTACGTTACTGTATCCCCACAGCAGTACAATTATATTTCTAGGGGCCCTTTCTTTCTTGACGTTATAATGCAAGGTAAGGGAATGTTTTTGTTTTAAAGTCAAAACACAGTCCTGGGGTTAGTCCCCTCAGTTTAAGTTGCAGATCTGCCATTTAACAATTCCATGGAATCTAATGTCAGAAAACAAGTTGCTGTTCTTGTCTTTTTCATTTTTTTTAAAAACGTGGAATTAATCTGAAGGCAACTGCTGTTCATCAGTGAGAAAGGGTGAAAAATTAGCCTTGCACATTGCCTGAGTGACAGGACAAGAAAGGCTTGGCTGTGTTTTATTTGTTCTATTTGATTTGTCTTGATTTACCACAGTTACCACAGCTAAAGGTAAAAGTACTGAAAATGTTGCTAAATGTTGAAGCTTTTCATCTTGCACTCATCAGAACTACAATGCAGGGAACTGAAGTGACAAAAGGAAACATCATTTTACATAGCAATGGGGGGAGGGAGCTGATTGGTCAGGCCATCATTGGCAAGGAGATACAAAAAGGACAGTTAACTGTCAATCATAGTTCTCAGGCCAGGCAGGTAGATTCTGACTTGTCAAGGCATTGCCACTGGGATAAAATCTGTATAAAATGGTGTCCTGTTTTACCAAGACTGTTTCTTGAGTTCTGGTTCTGATCAGTGCAAGATGAACAGCTTCAGCTTCTGGTCTCCTTTTAATAAAGTTTAAGTTCTGTACTACTGAGTAATGGAAAAGTGATCCAGGGTATTTTGGAGGTGAACAGTCCCTCTGGAAAGTAGGGTTGGGGAAAAAGGGTATATTTGATGTGGCATCATATTGTAATCTGAAATTTGCAGATGATAATTAAAGACTATGAAAAGGAAGATGAGGATAAGACCATTGTGATTATAACAGGAGGAATGTGCAGATGCATGAAATATGGAATGAACCCATCAAAAGTCCTGTTAATCCATGTACAGGGGAATATTTGGACAAATGAGCACATTTCCAAAGCTTGGCTGTAAAAGGTAGAGGAGATAGAGAAACTCAAAAGAAGAAATGGTGACCCAATAAGTTAAAGATCTTGAACTTGGATTTGGTATTACAAGGCAGTGGAGAAACGAACTTGGCTAATTCTGTTTTGAGTTGGAATAATTTCAACCCAATTAGTAAAGCTGGAACAAAAACAGAAGTCGCTGGAAAGGGTCAGCTGGTCTGGCAGCATCTGTGAAGAAAAATCAGAGTCAATATTTCAGATCCAGGGACACTTCCTCAGAACTCTTCCAGTTTTAATAAATAAAACTCTTGGTCTTTCCTTGCAGTCTAAGGGAGCTTTGACAGCAAGAGAGCATTGGAACTTATTCATCTTCATAGCCTGCACTTAATGCACATATTCTATTTTGCAATTCTTGGGGTGTGCAATTGTCAAATACCATCAAGTTAACTTGATTTGGAAAAAATCTGATACATATGTTTGTCTAAAGTGTCCAGGAGAAAGAGTTTATTTCTTCTTAGCTGTGAGAAACCTCAAGCAGGCAAGAGTGTGGGAGCCGTCAGCCACTCCCTTATAAGCAAAATTATTAAAGAGCAAAATGAACTTAACACAGAACATAACATAGAACATTACAGCACAGCACAGGCCCTTCGGCCCTCGATGTTGTGCCGACCTGTCATACCGATCTCAAGCCCATCTAACCTACACTATTCCATGTACATCCATATGCTTATCCAATGACGACTTAAATGTACCTAAAGTTGGCGAATCTACTACCGTTGCAGGCAAAGCGTTCCATTGCCTTACTACTCTGTGAGTAAAGAAACTACCTCTGACGTCTGTCCTATATCTTTCACCCCTCAATTTAAAGCTATGCCCCCTCGTGCCCCCTATCCACCCTATCTAACCCTCTGATTATTTTATATGTTTCAATTAAGTCACCTGTCAACCTTCTTCTCTCTTATGAAAACAGCCTCAAGTCCCTCAGCCTTTTCTCGTAAGACCTTCCCTCCATACCAGGCAACATCCTAGTAAATCTCCTCTGCACCCTTTCCAAAGCTTCCACATCCTTTTTATAATGCGGTGACCAGAACTATACACAATACTCCAAGTGCAGCCGCACCAGAGTTTTGTACAGCTTCACCATAACCTCTTGGTTCCGGAACTCGATTCCTCTATTAATAAAAGCTAAAACACTGTATGCCTTCTTAACAGCCCTGTCAACCAGGGTGGCAACTTTCAAGGATCTGTGTACATGGACACCGAGATCTCTCTGCTCATCTACACTACTACGAATCTTACCATTAGCCCTGTACTTTGCATTCTGGTTACTCCTACCAAAGTGCATCACCTCACACTTGTCTGCATTAAACTCCATTTGCCACCTCTCAGCCCAGCTCTGCAGCTTATCTATGTCTCTCTGCAACCTACAGCATCCTTCGTCACTGTCTACAACTCCACCGACCTTAGTGTCGTCTGCAAATTTACTAACCCATCCTTCTACGCCCTCATCCAGGTCATTTATAAAAATGACAAATAGCAGTGGACCCAACACTGACCCTTGCGGTACACCACTAGCAACTGGTCTCCAGGATGAACATTTCCCATCAACTACCACCCTCTATCTTCTTTCAGCAAGCCAATTTTCGATCCAAACTGCTATATCTCCCACAATCCCATTCCTCTGCATTTTTTACAACAGCCTATTGTGGGTAACCTTATCGAATGCCTTGCTGAAATCCATATACACCACATCAACCGGTTTACTCTCATCTACCTGTTTGGTCACCTTCTCAAAGAACTCAATAAGGTTTGTGAGACACGACCTTCCCTTCACAAAACCGTGCTGTCTATCCCTAATCAATTTATTCTTTTCGAGATGATTATAAATCCTATCCTTTATAAACTTTTCCAACACTTTACCAACAACTGAGGTAAGGCTCACTGGTCTATAATTACCAGGGTTGTCTCTACTCCCCTTCTTGAACTGGGGAACCACATTTGCTATCCTCCAGTCGTCTGGCACTATTCCTGTAGACAATGACGAGTTAAAGATCAATGCCAAAGGCTCGGCAATCTCCTCCCTGGCTTCCCAGAGGACCTGAGGATAAATCCCATCTGGCCCAGGGGACTTATCTATCTTCACCGTCTGAAGGACTTCTAATACCTCTTCCTTGTGAACCTCAATCCCACCTAGTCTAGTAGCTTGTATCTCAGTATTCACCTCTGAAAACATTATCGTTTTCTAGAGTGAATACTGTCGAAAAATATTCATTGAGCACTTCCCCTATCTCATCTGACTCCATACACAACTCACCACTACTATCCTTGATTGGGCCTAATCTTACTTTAATCATTCTTTTATTCCTTAAATACCTATAGAAAGCCTTAGGGTTTACCCTGATCCTATCCACCAACAACTTCTCATGTCTCCTCCTGGCTCTTCTGAGTTCTCTCTTTAGGTCTTTCCTGGCTACCTTGTAGCCCTCAAGTGCCCTAATTGAGCCTTCACATCCCATACTAACATAAGCCTTCTTCTTCCTCTTGAAGAGAGATTCCACCTCCTTCGTAAACCACAGCTCCCACACTTTACAGCTTCGTCCCTGCCTGCCAGGTACATACTTATCTAGGACACAAAGGAGCTTTTCCTTGAATAAGCTCCACATTTCTAATGTGCCCATCCCCTGCAGTTTCTTTCCCCATCCTATGCTCCCTAAATCTTGCCTAATCTCATCGTAATTGCCTTTCCCCCAGCTATAACTCTTGCCCAGTGGTATACACCTATCCCTTCCCATAACTAAAGTAAACATAACAGAATTGTGATAACTATCACCAAAGTGCTCACCTACTTCCAAATCTAACACCTGGCCAGACTCATTACCCAGTACTAAATCTAATGTGGCTTCGCCCCTTGTTGGTCTGTCTACATACTGTGTCAGGAAGCCCTCCTGCACACACTGGACACATCTATCGTACTCGAACTATAGTCTTCCCAGTCAATATTTGGAAAGTTGAAGTCCCCCATGACAACTACCCTGTCTCTCTCACTCCTATCGGGAATCATCTTTGCTATCTTTTCCTCTACATCTCTGGAACTATTCGGAGGCCTATAGAAAACTCACAACAGGGTGATCTCTCCTTTCCTGTTTCTAACCTCAGCCCATACTACTCAGTTGACGAGTCCCCAAACATCCTTTCTGCAACTGTAATACTGTCCTTGACCAACAATGCCACACCTCCGCCCCTTTTACCATCTTCTCTGTTTTCACTGAAACATCTAAATCCCGGAACCTGCAACAACCATTCCTGTCCCTGCTCTATCCATGTCTCCGAAATGACCACAATATCGAAGTCCCAGGTACTAACCCATGCTGCAAGTTCACCCACCTTATTCCGGACACTCCTGGAATTGAAGTAGACACACTTCAAACCAACTTCTTGCTTGCCAGTGCCATCTTGCTTCCCTGAAAACTTTATTACGGACCACCCTACTCTCAACCTTTTCTGTAGTCAAACTACAATTTTGGTGCCCATCCCCCTGCTGAATTAATTTAAACCCACCCGAACAGCCTTAGCAAATTGCACCCCCCCCAGGATATCGGTACCCCATCTGGTTCTGGTGAAGACCATCTTGCTTGTAGAGGTCCCAACTCCCCCCGAAAGAGTCCCAATTACCCAAGAATCCAAAACCTTCCCTCCTGCACCATCCCTGTAGCCACGTGTTCAACTCCTCTCTCTCCCTATTCCTTGCCTCACTAGCACGTGGCATGAGCAACAAACCAGAGACGACATCTCTGTTCGTCCTAGCTCTCAGCTTCCATCCTAGCTCCCTGAATTTCTGCCTTAAATCCCCATCTCTCTTCCTACCTATGTCGTTGGTGAAAAAATTATAAATTACTTTCTAACAAGACATCAACCATTAAAAATAACGTTGTAATTCTCCAAATCTTCCTTCGATTTTTGTTTTAACTTTTTGATTTATAATGGCACAGCATATCCTGAGGATCCATACAAGTTGCTTCAAGAAATTCAATTTAACATATTGTGAGAAATAAGGATGATTAAGCTGCAGTAAAAAGAATTACTCAGCTTTGAACAAAAAGACATCTAGTACTGAGCCAAGTGATAAGAAAAGGAGGTGAAGACCAAGTGGTTAGAAACCAGAATGAACTGGTCCAAAACTGCTAGCAGATACCCAGAGGGTGAAAAGGTTCCTAATGAGAGAATGCATATTAACTTTTACGCCCATGCTTACGAAGCTGCTTAATTAACATAACATGCGATGTATGAAGAGGGTGGGACAAGGGAAGTAATGGGAAGATTGTGCACCTTGAAGCTCAGATTGGATGGAGCTAAAAAGGGAGGATCTGGCCGGATAAATGATGTATAAAAAGGGGAGGCTTCCTGACCTGTGTGTGCCTCAGGCGACGGAGGGGGCACCCGATTCTGCAGACTCGTAATAAAGCTTAAGTTACTTGTTTTCAAGACTTTTTCCCCACTGACTCTGTGATTGTGAGCACGTGAATCTATATCTCACAATATAATAATGGACAGAAGGGCCCTCTAGGGCTCCCACTTCTCAGCAAGAAGACCTGGGTTCATGTACCAACTGCTCCAGAGGTATCATGCCTGAATACGTTTATCAGAAATATTAAGCAGAGGTCAAAAATATTGGATGTAATACAAGCTCAAGGATATGATTGATGTGTAACAAGTCAAAACTAAATTCAGCAGAATAAACATAAATACTGCTGGTGTTGCAGATCTGAAATAAGAAGTGCTAGCTGAGCTCAACAGGTCTGGCAGCATCTGTGGGGAGAAAAAGAAAAGATTTAATGTCTTGAGTCTGAGATGACTCTTCAAAAGTCACCTCCTGACACTCCAAAGCCTGTCCACCATTGTAAAGGTACAAGTCAGGAATGCAATGGAATACTCCCCACTTGCCTGGCACAGAGCAGCTTCAAAATCATCCAAGAATATCATAGAATCCCTACAGTGTGGAAACAGGCCCTTCGGCCCAACAAGTCCATACTGACCCTCAGAGCATCCCACCCAGGCCCATCTACCCATAGCCCACCTCATCCACACATCCCTGAACACTATGGATAATTTAGTATGACCAATCCACTCAGCCTGCAAAGAAACTTGACACTATCCAGGACGTACTATCTACAAGATGCACTGCAGATGTTCATCAAAGATCCTTAGACAGCACCTTCCAAATTCATTACCACATGCATCTAGAAGCACAATGGCAGCAGTGACATGGCAACACTGCCACCTGCAAGTTCCCCTTCTAGACACTCACCATTCTGACTTGAAAATATATTGCTGTTCCTTCACTGTCTCTGGGTCAAAATCTTAGAATTGCCCCCCTTGTGAGCCAACTTATAGCCCATGGACTGCAGTGGTTCAAGAAAGCAGCTCACCACCACCTATTCCTACTTCTAATTCTTATGTTCTAAAACATGAGTTTGAATAACACAAGCTGTAGGATGATGGCAAGGAAACTAATGAACTACGTCACAGAGTAGAGCTCGAATCAGTGATCTGATGGAAACTCCCACCGTCGATCAACTGTGACAAGAACAAGATGGAAAAAGCTGTAGAAAAAGTGACCCTTTGTCAGAACTGAAAAAATCTGGGAAAGGGTGGTATTCATGCTGATGATAAGGTGGAAGGAGTGAATGAAGTACATGGAAACTGGGTCCAGAGAGGGGCTAAAAGGGGATAGGTAAGCAAAGAGATTGCTGATAAGCCACAGAGATAAATGCCAGGTACAGTGCTAATGAGAAGTGAAAATGCTTGAAAAGTGGGTTGGCTATGCTGGGAGCAACTTACCGTTATCTGCAGTCTGCTAAAGCATATTGGTCTTTACAGGGAAACAAGGACATATGCAAGCAGGGCAGCAACAAAGTGACTTGTATTTTCCTTAGAGAAAAATGGAAGGGTTCCTGTCTTGTGAAGCACTGGACTGGGTGGCATGGCTGATTAAGGAGAGATGCAGATGATCTACCCTGCACAGCTTTGAACCGTAGGAGGAAGCCCAGGCAGACATAGGCAGAATGTGCAAACTCCACACAGTCATCCGAGGCTGGAATCAAACCCAGGTCACTAGCACTGTGAGGCTGCAGAGCTAACCACTGAGAACAGTGCTACCCTTTTGTAACTACAAGACAAAAGTCTCTCTTGGCCATGATACAGGAATATAATAAATGGGAGCCTGCGCTCAGAATGGCAACATGGTGATGATTTGAAATAAAACATGATGAATCATCTCACTTTTACTAGAGGGAAGTGTTACCAGAAAATAACCTTACTATGACAGATAACATAATCTTCATAAACATAATCTGGTGACAATTATCCTCTTCTTAATTTTAAACACATGCTATTATACATATATTCTGAAACAATAAAACAAGATCCCTGAAAACAAGGATTAGGGGTTAAATTTTACAAACTGGGAAAGCAAAGGAATTAAATACTTGTGAGCTAAGCACCATTTCAGATTCATTCTCATAAAAAGGAAATTGCTATTTAAGGGTCAATACAAAATCTATAACAGCTGGTGGAATTTAAATTCAGTTAATACATCGGGAATTGAAAGCTGCTTTCAGTAAAAATGAACAGCGTTTTCTTTAGTCAGGTTCCCTACAGTGTGGAAGCAGGCCCTTCGGCCCAACAAGTTCACACCGCCCCTTGGAGCATCCCACCCAGACCCATCCCCCAATAGCTTACGCCCCTGAACACTATGGGCAATTTAACATGGCCGATCCACCTAGCCTGCACATCTTTGGACTGTAGGAGGAAACTGGAGCACCCGGAGGAAACCCACGCAGACACGGGGAGAATGTGCAAACTCCACACAGACAGTCACCTGAGGTTGGAATCAAACCTGGATCCCTGGTGCTGTGAGGCTGCAGTGTCGCTTTCATTAATGGTCTGAAGACAGTAATTTCGAGTTGTGCTCCCGAGTTAGACTGCTGGCAGCAACTAAACGATTAGGAGGAGTTACGATTACTTTTTATACTCGAAAGCAATGCTGTTCACATTTGTAAACATTAATGTAACTTCTGGGGCATTGGGTGTCTCTGGAAATTCAGTACAATCAAAATTACATCCTTCATAAACATAATCTGGTGACAATTATCCTCCTCTTAATTTTAAACACATGCTATTATACATATATTCTGAAACAATAAAACAAGGTCCCTGAAAACAAGGATAACCGACAATGGGAACTGCAGATGCTGGAGAATCCGAGATAACAAAGTGTGGGGCTGGATGAACACAGCAGGCCAGGCAGCATCTTAGGAGCACAAAAGCTGACGAAGGGTCTAGGCCCGAAACGTCAGCATTTGTGCTCCTAAGATGCTGCTTCGCCTGCTGTGTTCATCCAGCTCTACACTTTGCCAACCCGGAAAACACAGTTGTTTTGGCTGCACTGCACATCTGGCTGTCACAATCCCTTCAAGTTCCCGCAGGAGCAGGAAGTAGAGCTCATCAGCTCCGAATACGTTTTTAGAGGATAGCTTTGCGTAATTTATAAACAAAAGATAGAGACACAAGTTGGACAAGAACAACACACCTAGTGAGCAAATTAACGTTTTATTGGGCTGACCCGTGAATAGTTATTTTACGAAGAATTATATCAGAATCGAAAACTTTATTTCTCCACGGATGCCTGATCTGCTGAGTTTCCAACACATTCTGCTTTTATGACTGAAACTAATTTAACTGAATAGTCTTCAGGGAATGAATAATGCTGAGAAATAATTGTTGCTGAGCTATGCACAGAAGTACATGTGGTATCTCCACTAACGTGAAAAAGATACACTTTTACCAAACTTGGCCAACATCGTCAATGAGGGAACTCACCTGCCATGCAGCTCCCTCATATTTTGCTGCCAACATTTGGGGTTTGGTTGACATTTCTGTTTGGGGACTTCAGGGTTATTTTAATAATTGGCTGCAAACAAGTCTGGTGCCGCTTTAAATTCCTCAGAACGCTCGGATTTTTTTTACATAGGTGTAACAAAATCTATTGGAAAACCTGCAAAAACACCAGTCAGCAGTTCAGGGGAAAAAATGTGTTTAAATTCTGGATTTAAAAAAAATTAAGAACTGAAATTGAAACGGAACTGTGTGGCATTTCGACACCTCTTGTGGGTTTAAGCAATGCATTTCTTCAACTTGAAATATTTACGCATCATTTTATTGCATTGATCTCACAAAAAGGAGTTTCATGTTTTTTTAACTGCCTCTAAGCCGTTGCGGCCTATTGTCCCACGTTGCATTCAACACTGTTCAAAAGTTACAAAATTATTTTTAAGGGATGATGTCTTGTTAGAAAGCAATTTTTAAAATTTCTGCAAAAGTCTAACGACTTACTTTTCAATTCTTGTGAAGCGTAAACTTTCTCTTTACAAGCATTGTTCATTTTTTAATTACAGCTCTTGGTTTCTTACTTCAAATGGGTCACCTTTTTAATAGTTGGTGACAAATGTATTTTCACTCTCTTAAGTGTTGAAAAGGTTAAGAAGCACTCACTCTCAAAAACGAGAACCAACCCAATAATAATTGTTCCAGACCACAGTAAATTATGAATGTTTAAATCTATCGCACTGCAACAACACTTAAACATCGCCATGGCAATTTTAAGGGGGCTTTAGTTCTCCCAACTGCATGGAACAGTGCTGCTGATCACCTGAACTTCTGTTCGGCACTGTATCAATGGATCTAATTTAGTGTTGAGTGGATTTGCATTTTGTTGGTTAAAGTTGAATAATTTTTCAACACAATGTGGCAGATGGTGTGACGTGGAAAACACATTGTTCCCATTTCTGTCACTGAAAGCCAGGTCAGAAAAGTGGGGAATCTGGATCGTCTGGATTTCTGTTCATCATACCTTAAGGTTGTAGAGCAACTGTGAAGTTAAAATCAACCCCCAAAAAGTCACCATGTTCATGCTCCATTCTCACCAAGGGTTCACTCCACCTCCAAGGCTGGCCAAGATGCCTGCTTGACCAAAATTAAACTCTTATTAATATGTACAATTTGGCATCCTGGATTCAATCATGATCTGACCACAAAAACAATTTTTAAAAATACCCTTGTGGGGTGTTAGTGCCATTGGATAGTTGACCATCCCTAGTTGCCATCGAGAATGTGGCGGTGAGCTGGCTTCTTGAGATAATGTAGTCCATGTTCTATTGGTACTCCCACAATGCATTGTGGAGAGAATTCCATTATTCTGACCGAGAGACACTTGCTATGGACCAGACCAATCCCGCTCCAAACTTATTGAGAAGATAGCCTGGACCCCAACTTTTACCTATTTTTAAAGGCAAGTGCAAGGCGTTGTGTTCCGGATACAATTCAATTGGCCGGACTACAAGGCTTGAAGCAAAACACACTTTATTCGAACATTATAAGTTAAAATAAAAACAAAAGAAAGAAGAATTGGAATAACAACTCCAATGGAAAACTTAACAGAATAATGGATTATTGACCTACTAAACAGCAACTGTTCCAAAATAGTAACATCGCGCACACACTTTTGACCTCAGCACTTGTTATTTGTTTAATTTTTCCCTTTTATTGTGTTAATAATTCAGCTGCAAACAAGTCTGGTGCTGATTCAAATTCCTCCAAACACTTGGATTTTAAGTTTTTATTTACAAAAATAGTAAAACACATTCTATTGGAAAACCTGCATATAAACGCCAGTCGGTATTTAGAGAAAAAAAATAGGAATGGGTTTAAATTTGGATTTGAAAAATTAAGAACTGAAATTGAAACAGAGCTGACTGGCATTTTTGACAGTTCCAGTGGGTTTATGCCAGGCATTTTTTCCAGCCTGAACTATTTTCGCACCCTTTTATTGTAATGATCTCTCAAAAAACATTTTTAATTTAATTTTTATTTTTGAATAAGCAACCTCTATGCCTTCACAACCTGTTGTCCTACATTGAATTCAGTGCTGATTTAAAAAGTTTAATGTCTTTTCAGTTCTTGTGAAGAGTTAACTTAATTTCTCTTTACAAAGTCAGAAGTCATACGGCAGCAGGTTATAGTCCAACAGTTTAATTTGAAATCACAAGCTTTCGAAGCACAGCTCCTTTGTCAGGCATTGTGTGCCAGATGCAGTTTGATTGGTCAAACTACAAGGCTTGAAGCAAAACACACTTTATTCTTACACTATAGTTAAAATACAAACAAAAGAAGAAGAATTAGAACAACTCCAGTGGAAAGCTTAACAGAATAATAGATTGTTTAGCTACTAAAAAGCAAAACATGCCATTGGCAAAGGCAAATTCAGTAAAATAGTTTGTCTTACATACAATTCTCTATTCAAGAAGGAAAGAATGTGGAAATAAAATACTCTGTGAGAGAGAGAGAGAAAAAAAAAGAGAACTCAAGTGTTTTGCTGCAGCAGGAAGAAATGAAAAGCAGCCTCCAAACCCCAACAGCTATTGAAAGTTAAACTAAAATCCTGGTTCTGTGGGAGCTTGACTCCATGCCTTCATGCTTTTTCTACTGTTTCAACTTTAAAAAAAACTCCAAGGCCTCCCAAACCATTTGCTTTATTGGGTAGAAACAGACTGCTTGTCGCCTCTGTCTCAACATTTTGTCATATAGGGAGAAAAAAGGATAAAATACACCCCTTAATCTATAGTATCATCCAAGTTTGGATGTTGAACAGCTTGTAGGGGAGATTGCAAGTTTCTGTTTATCTGCTGTCCTTGTCCTTCTAGAGGTACTGGTTATGGGTTTGGAAGGTGCAGCCTGAGGATTTTTGGTGAATTTCTGCAGTGCACCTTGATGATAAATACTGCTGCTACTGAGCACCAGGGAGTGCATGTTTGCGCATGTGGTGCCAATCAAGCAGACCGCTTCGTCTTGGATGATATTAAACTTCTTGGATATTGATAGAGTTGCATTCATCCAGGCATGTGGGGAATATTCGATCATCCTACTCACTTGAGCCTTGTAGATGGTGGACTGGCAACTAGCGTGGGGGTTGCACAATGTTCAAGAATGAGTTACTAATTACAGCATTCCTAGCCTCTAACCTGCTCTTTTAGCCATTGTATTTATGTGGTAAATCCAGTTCATTTTATGGTCAATGTTGACCCTCAGGAAGTTGATAGGATAGTTCAGTGATGGTAATGCCATTGAATGTCAAGAGCCAATGATTAGATTTTCTTTTAGTGCAGATGGTACTTGCCTGTGTTTGAGGTGTGAATGTTACTTGCTACATTGAGCCCAATCCTGGATATTGTCCAGGTCTTGCCGCATTGGGACATGGATACTTCAGTAGTGAATAACACACCTATAGGAGTTAGAAAAAGTGCTGAATGTTGCGCAGTTGTCAGCGAACACCTCTGACCTTTATGATGGAGGGAAGTTCATTGACGAAGCAGCCAAAGATGATTGGGTTTCAGATACTACCCTGAAGAATTCCTCCAAGGCGATTGACCTCCAATGGCCACAACTATTTTCCTATATTTAAGGTATGCCATCAACCAACAGAAAGCTTTTCTCCTGATTCCCATTGACTCCATTTGCACAGGGGCTCCATGGTACTACACCCCGTCAAATGTGATCTTGATGTCAAGGGCAGTCACACTCGCTTCTCCTCTGAAATTCAGATCTTTTTTCTGTGTTTGATCCAGCTAGCGAGTTTTGAGAAGATTTGTAGCTCAGGTTGAGGTTCTGGATGTGAGTTTGCTCGCTGAGCTGGAAAGTTAGTTTTCAGACGTTTTGTCACCATTCTAGGTAACATCATCAGTGAGCATCCGACGAAGCGCTGGTGTTATGTCCCGCTTCCTATTTATATGTTTAGGTTTCCTTGGGTTGGTGATGTCATTTCCTCATCACCAACGCAGGAAATGACATCACCAACCCAAGGAAACCTAAACATACAAATAGAAAGCGGGACATAACACCAGCGCTTCGTCGGAGGCTCACTGATGATGTTACCTAGAATTGATCCAGCTCTGTAATAAGGCCAGGAGCTGAGCTGCCCTGATGGTTTCTAAACTGTGTGCTCAATGAGCAGGTTATTGCTGGAGCAGCACAGTGTGAGGACTCCATATACGCTTTTCTCTTTCACTGCATTTTCCTGTCTTACTTAACTTCTGATAAAAGCTCGTTGGCCTCAAGATGGCCAGTGCATCTGATGCAAGGTTACTTCCTGGCGGCATTGAAAGACGGAGGTGAAAGTGTGTTCCTGGTGGTGTTGGGGGATGGAGGTGAGAGTGTGCTCCTGGTCGTGTTGGGGGAGGGAGGTGAGAGTGTGTACCTGGTGTTGGGGGAGGGAGGTGAGAGTGGGTTCCTGGTGTTGGGGGAGGGAAGTGAGAGTGTGTTCCTGGTCATGGGAGAGGGAGGTGAGAGTGTGTTCCTGGTGGTGGGGGAGGAGGGGAGAGTGTGCTCCTGGTGGAGTTGGGGGAGGGAGGTGAGAATATGTTCCCAGTGGTGTTGGGGGTGGGAGGAGAGAGCGCGTTCCCGGTGGTGTTGGGGGTGGGAGGTGAAAGTGTGTTCCCGGTGGTGTTGGGGGAGGAGGTGAGAGTGTGTTCCCGGTGGTGTTGGGGGTGGGAGGTGAGAGTGTGTTCCTGGGTGTTGGGGGTGGGAGGTGGGAGTGCGTTCCTGGTGGCTTTGGGGGTGGGAGGTGGGAGCGTGTTCCCGGTCATGTTGGGGGAGGGAGGTGGGAGTGCGTTCCTGGTCGCGTTGGGGGAGGGAGGTGGGAGTGCATTCCCGGTGGTGTTGGGGGTGGGAGGTGGGAGCGTGTTCCCGGTCATGTTGGGGGAGGGAGGTGGGAGTGCGTTCCCGGTCGTGTTGGGGGAGGGAGGTGGGAGTGCGTTCCTGGTCGCGTTGGGGGCGGGAGGTGGGAGTGCATTCCCGGTGGTGTTGGGGGTGGGAGGTGAGAGTGTGTTCCCGGTGGTGTTGGGGGAGGGAGGTGAGAGTGTGCTCCCGGTCGTGTTGGGGGAGGGAGGTGAGAGTGTGTTCCCAGTGTTGGGGGTGGAGGGAGGTGAGAGTGGGTTCCCGGTTGTGTTGGGGGAGGGAGGTGAGAGTGGGTTCCCAGTGTTGGAGGTGGAGGGAGGTGAGAGTGAGTTCCAGTGTTGGTGGTGGAGGGAGGTGAGAGTGGGTTCCCAGTGTTGGTGGTGAAGGGAGGTGAGAGTGTGTTCCCTGTGTTGGTGGTGGAGGGTGGTGAGAGTGTGTTCCCAGTGTTGGTGGTGGAGGGAGGTGAGAGTGTGTTCCCAGTGTTGGTGGTGGAGGGAGGTGAGAGTGGGTTCCCAGTGTTGGTGGTGGAGGGAGGTGAGAGTGTGTTCCCAGTGTTGGTGGTGGAGGGAGGTGAGAGTGTGTTCTTGGCAGTTGTGGCACAGAGAGGCAAGTTTGTGCCCAGTGCCCGGTGCGGCTGCTGCATTGCCAAGATTGTCCCAGCGCTGTCTCATGGTGGTCACTACATTGGTGGAGGCAAATGGCGATGGGTGGTGTGGCATGGGGATTCGAGGCTGGCCAAATGTTTTCTGCTGGTGTTGGTCTCTGCTTCAGGGTGGAAGAGTCCGATCCAGGCCAATGGATCCTCAGAAGTACTGTAATGTCGAACTTTTAACTTATTTCTTTATTTCCGACTTCATACCTAAGGATTTGTATCTAGATACTTTTGTATCTCAGATAGTGCTGGAACAGTGACTTTGTACACTTTCCACTGTACTCCTGTGTCCCTGCACTTGACATCAAAACCTAATTCCAGTTCTAATTCTGAGTAGGTGCTGCTTGATAGCACTGTTTATGATACCTCCCATTACTTTTCCATTGATCAAGAGTAGACTGATAGGGTGAAATTGGTGGAGGTGAATTTGTCCTTGTTGTCTACAGGGCAAAAACAGAAATTGCTGGAAAATCTCAGCAGGTCTGACAGAATCTGTGGAGAGAAATCAGAGTTAACATTTCAGTCACTGGACTCAAAACGTTAACTCTGATTCCTCTCCACAAATGCTACCAGATCTGCTGAATTTTTCCAGCAATTTCTGTTTTTGTTTCTGATTTCCGACATCTTCAGTTCTTTCAAGTTTTAGTGTCTACGGGAGCAATTTTCCACATTGTTGTGTGGATGCCAGTGCTTTAATTGTACTGGAGCAGCTCGTCTAGGGGTGTGTTCTGGAGTAGCAGTCTTATGATTTGTTGGTAGAATGTTGTCAGGGCCCATTGCCTTTGCAGGATCCAGTGTCTCCACCCTCCGAATTCACAGGCACACTCCGTACAGCCATCCACCAGTAAAATCTGCTGAGGAAAAAAGCAAAGTTCCTTCAAGTGTCTTTTATTTTTAAATCTGTTAAAACTTGTTTCCTTTTCAGCCAAATCTTCATCACATTCAATTCAGAGAGTGAGCTAGTTTCAGGTTTCTGCTATTCAGCAGCGATTCATGGAAAACACAGAAAAATTTCTCAGGTTATCCTCTTCCTTTAACAGGAGACAGAGTGGAAATCGAGAACTTGTTACTTTGCGAAAAACACCCGGGCGCAAAATGGAGCAAGTTGCAACACAGATGGGTAAGTATTAAGGTTAAAGAAGAGGAAATAACATTTTACAGCTAACATTTTTTACAGGTATAGACTACTAATGGCGGAAACATCCCTGAGGAAGAAAAATTCAAAACAGAACATATTTCTGATCCAAGATTTCTGATTCTAACAATATATCCAAAATGCCTTGCTTTAAATTTCATCTCTGCTTGGAAGCACAACACTTCTAAAATACAAAATCCTAAATGAAAAATCAAATATTCATGTTATTGATCACCAGACACCATTAGGAATTAAATTTAATAAGTTGTGGGAAATTAAAACAAAATTATGAACATACGTGTCAGATCACTTTGCCTCTGAATGTGTGTTTCAGGCTGAGATCCTGATAATAGAGGACCAAATATGTCAGAGCATTGTCTGTCCTATGTCCTGACTGAAAAACTCTTTAAATTAATAGCTAAGAAGTTCAGGGCTTCCGAAAAATGATCCCCAAAGCTCAGAGTTTATCACTTTTGTCAGTTCAAACTAAGGCTGCATTATTTCTGGTCCTCTTTAGACCTGAGTTTACCTCAAGCACCATTCTTCTCCCCTATCATAGTTACTAAATCCATCTTCAATCTTTCCTCACTCCCAAGACCACTGAAAATGGAAAGCATGTTTGGTTGCAGATAGGAAGCAGGAGGAATAGGCAAGTCTTTACTAAGTGGTAGGCAGTGACTAGTGGGGTAGCAGTGGGATCAGTGCCTGGACCAAGCGATTCATAATGTACAGTCATGATTTAGATAAGGAGACTATGTATCATACCTCCACGCTTTCAGATGACCCAAAGCTGGGTGGGATGGTGTGGTGTGAGAAGGATACAGAGAAGCTTCAGTTGGACAGGTTATGTGAGTGGGAAAATATGTGACAGATGCAGTACAATATGGATAAATGTGAGGTTATCCATGTTGGTAGTAAAAGCAGAAAAGCCGATTATTATCTCATTGGCAACAAATTGTGCAAAGGAAGGATCAATGAGGCCCTCATAACAAGATGGTTTGAGTGCCGGAGCAGGGAGGTCTTGCTGCAACTGTGCATGGCATTGGTAAGACCACACCTGGAATATTGTGTGCAGTTTTGGTCTCTTTATCTGAGGAAGGATGTTCTGGTTATTGAGGGAGTACAGAGAAGGTTTACTGGACTGATCCTTGGAATGGCAGGACTGTAAGCTGGCAGGAGACTGGATCAATTTAGGACTGTACAACCTGGAGTTTCGAAGAATAAGGGGAGATCTCATAGACAACTATAAAATTCCAGCAGGATTAAAGTGGGTGGATGTGAGAAGGATGTTCTCAATGATCAGGGTGTCCAGAACAAGGGATTACAGTCTAAGGATATGGGGAACATTTTTTAAGACAGAGGTGAAGAAGACTTTCTTCACCAGGAGACCCTGAGGAATTCTGAGGCCAAAACATGAAAATATCAAGAAAGATATTGGTGAGGTTGTCAATAGTAAAGGATTCAAAGGATGTAGGGAGAAAGCAGGAGCACGCTACTGAGTTGGATAGACAGCCATGAAAATTTTGAATAGCACAGCACTCTCAAAAGGTGAGTTGTGCTGCTCTGCTCTAATATTTTATGTTTCGATGTGCAGCAGGAAATAATAGAACATTGGGCTGGGCAGGGGACTACTGTTTGTTAATGTTGGCTTAAATGTACATTTACAACTCTTAAGTCATCAAGCACTGTTCAGCTCTACATTGTTAAGGAATGCCTTTTCAAATAAAATCTCTGCATTTCAGGTTGTACAATGGGAAAGAAGCTGTTGCTGTTAGATGTTGACTGTGGGGTGGATGATGCCCAAGCAATGATGATGGCTCTTCCAGCTCTGAGCGTGCACATCCTGGGTATAATGTGTTGTCATGGAAACACAGCAATTAAAAACATCTACAAAAATGTGCTGCGAGTGTTACTACTTTGCAAGAGGATGGAGGTAGGTGTTGAAGACAATAGGATTTAAATATCTGTAAGTGGGACTTTGTGCTTTTCGTTCAGTGACAAGAAGTAAGGAATACAAAACTCACTTAAGGCTCGGAGGCATCCTACTTTTGTCAAAATGCTTCATGTTATTTCTGTTTAGAACATGAATATAAATAAGAGGAGCAGCAGACCATGAGGACCCTGAAACCTGCTCTGACATTCAGTAATGGATTTGGAAACGAAGCTCAGACTTAACCAACTGCCTTCCTTGACCTCTTCCTAGCTGACCAGCCAAGGCCCCACGTTACCTTAGAGCACCAATACAATCCTGTCCAGGTGGATCTGAAAGGCAGTGGCAGCCTCCAAGAAGCGGTGGTACTGCCTGTTTAAAAAGACACTATTAGGCAGGAGCTAACATGTGGCTAGGTACATGCATTCACTCCATGGCTGCCTGGACCGTGATGAACAAACGTTTCCTGGTGCACACCTTGGGAGGTGGTGTGGGACTTGACATGGCTCAAGTTGGGGAGCAGGAGAGTTTGTGTCAAAACACAGCCAACTGGTCAAGTGCAGTAAGGTATGTGTTATGACATGGACAGCAAACCAAACCAAATCAGCCTCATGATCACTGTATTCGTAATACCGTGAACTTAAACCAATCAACCACCCTGAAAATTGCTCAATTGTTTCTGAACAGATTAACAAATGATAGAGCTTGGACACCAATTTAGTTGAAACAAAACTTATTAATTTATTGTTGAGAATATGACTTTAGCAAGCACAGATGAATAATACAGAAATCAATTAATTTCAACAATTTAACCCCAATTTTTTATTATCACAAGCCCTGACTCTCTCTCAAGCACAGAATTACAGGATTTTTTGTAAAATTAGAAGAATCGTAAGTTGCTAGTTTCAATGATGAATACCAAGCATTAATGAAATCCTTGGGTGATTGGAAATAAGACTTTGTGTATCTTGCTTGAATTCCAAAATCACCAGTCAATGTCAGTCAAAGTCAGCAGTCAATGTCAGTCAAAGTCAGCAGTCAATTCAAACAGCTTCTATAGACATTTGGAGACTTTTACTTATTTCTTACAGCTGGGAATATCGTTTCCCAACTTTCAATAAATTGATAACTGGAGAATAACAACTAGAGAGAGCAAAAACAAAATCCTAGCCTAGTTCAGCAGCTGCAAAACCAAAACTATTTCCTGCACAAAACCCAGTCAGAGACAGTTCACTTTTCCTCTTTCTTCTCCACCATTCTGTGGTTGGCTGACCAGCATCAGTCCTCCCTTGATTGACCACCTCAAAACCCAATCAGCTGCCAGTCACTGAGCAGAACAACATCTTGGTGCTGGTGATAATAAAATGTGAGGCTGGATGAACACAGCAGGCCCAGCAGCATCTCAGGAGCACAAAAGCTGACGTTTCGGGCCGAGACCCCCGAAACGTCAGCTTTTGTGCACCTGAGATGCTGCTGGGCTTGCTGTGTTCATCCAGCCTCACATTTTAACATCTTGGTGCTGGTTCAGATAAGCTGGGGCTTTTTTCACTGGACCACAGGAGGTTGACAGGGGACCTTTTGAAGCTTACTAAATAATGATGGGTATAGGTAGAATTAATGGATGTGGTTCTTTTTCCCTTGGAATAGGGGATTTCAAGACGGGGGGGCACGTTATTCAGGTGAGAACAGAGAGATTTGAAAAGCATGAGGGGCAAATTCTTCACAGAGGGAGGTTTGTGTGCGGAATGAACTTCCTGAGGGAGTGCTGAATGTAGGTACAATTACAATGTTTAAAGGACATTTAGATTCTACATGAATAGGAAAGATTTAAAGGGATCTAGGCCAGGTGCAGGCGGGTGGGTCTAGTTTAGTTTGGGACTATGTTCGGCATGGACTGGTTGGACCAAAGGGTCTGTTTCTGGACTGCATGACTCTATAGTGTTCTTAGAGCATTAATTAGCCTGCATTATTGTTCCTCTTTTGTCCTCTGCTGCATTTTTTTAAAAACAAGCTGCTCTTCAAAGTTCAATTCTCAACTTCAACTCACAGTTCCAAATCAGAAATGAGGGAAGAAAAGAAAAATAATGATGTTCTCAACAGATGTTTGACAGATTTCAGGCTCCATAACTTAAAGAAAGGGGAACTTTTAAAAACTAAAACACTTAAGCCTTAAAGCAAAATAATACTGAAAGGGGCAACATTACATGAGAACTTCAATAATCAAGTATTTGGAACATGTTTGATTTCTTCATTTCCTAATTTGAAGAGTTGGAATCAGTTGTACAATCCCTATTTGAGGTCTAGTAGATGCCAATCATTTTTAAAAGAACTGGCCATCTGTCCAATTAACAATTTCACAATTCAGGCAAGGTGTTCAATAAAATTACTGTTGATCTTTTTTGTATCTAATCTGTTTCACAGAAGAACTGATGTGATGTATGCTTAGTATTTCTGAAAAGTATTTTCCCGTTTGTACAGATTCCCGCTTACCGGGGTGCAGTTACCTCTCTCCTTGGAGACAGACTCCATGATCCTGCTTACCATGGAAAGGATGGTCTGGGTGATGTTCCAGACCCAAATGCTCCAGGGCTGGAACAAATACAAGCTGAGCATGCAGTGAATGCCATGACAAGGATAGTCAATCAGCATGTTGGCCAGGTGAGATGTTGCCTTCTTCTTCATACACCATGTCTTGGGATTAAGGATGACCTGCATCCTTTTGTTTTCAGTTTGGAGATGGCTGGTAATTCTAATGTACATTCTGCAGAATCTGCTACATGCAGGGCAGGTGATACTTGAAGGGTCAGGTAGATAGGCTACTAGGGGGATCGTGGAATGCCTTTCTTGCCATTAGATTTAAAGTTTCTGCGAGAGCACCACTGATGTACCCACTGTAGTTGGAATATACAATGTAGTTGGAAAAGCAGACCTTAGTGATCAAAGTCTATCGATACTTACTTTGAAGGCATGTGGCAGGCTTAAACACAGGAGACTGGAGTGAAGTTGTTTTTTTGAATTGGGGCAGGCCTATGTCAATAAAAAGAGGATTTTAATGGGGTTATCGCAACAGAGGCACAAAATAAACAAGGAAATTTGGAAGTTGTGATATTTCTGTGTAAAACCATCACTATTCAGTTCCATGCTAAACGTCTCAAGAATAAAATGTCGTATGCCATAGCTAAAGTAGTTTAATCATGAACAGGTCAAGATTCACATCACAAGGAAGAACATTTGACTATACCAATGGAAGTTAGTGCCAGCAATTCATTGTGTTTTTGTAAATAAGGAAGGTAATCTATTCACAAGGGATTTGTGCTGTCTTCAATAACAAAACAATTTTATTCACAGGACGTGATGAGCAGGGACCCACAGTTTCTGTGCAGGGACCTCTGTTTTTGTGCAATTTATATCAATGACTTGCATGGAGGTGCTGAGGGATTAGTAGCTACATTTTCAGCTGAGACAATGGGTAGGAAAGTAAGTTGTGAAGTAGATTTTTTTGGAGATGGAGATACATAGGCTGTAAGTGCACAAAAATTTGGCCGAGTATGATATTGGACGTGTGAAGTGGTTCACTTTGGAAGAGAGGATGAAAAAAAAGAGTTCTACTTTAAATAGAAACTGACTGCAAAGTTCTGAGGTGGAGAGTGATCTAGTTATTCCACTGCTTGAGTTATAAAATGTTCATATGCAAATTCAGCAAATAATGAGGAAAGGTAATGGTATGCTATTCTTTATTAGAAGAGGAATTGGACATGAAGGTAAGGAAGTTCAGCTTCCATTACAGAGGGCATTAATGAGACCACAGCTGAATATTTTGTGCAGTTTTGGTCTCCCTATTTAAGGAAGGAGCTGAATATCTTTGAAGAAGGAGCTGAACATTTTTGAGGTTGTTCAAAGGCACTTTAAATTGATACCTGCATTGAGCAGTTTATTGGATAGGATAGGTTGGACAGACTGGGATTGTTTCCACTGTGAGGGTAATTTGATTGAAATATGTAAGATCCTAAATAGTGCTGGAAATTTGGATGGGGAAAAGATATTCCTTGTTGTCACAATTCTAGGATTATAGGGCACTGTTTAAGAATTAATACTTGCCCTTTAATGAAAGGGATGAGAATTTTCTAAGTTGTCTGACTTTGGACTTCTCTACACCAGATGGTTAGTGGAGGCAGGGTCATTAAATATATATTTAACAGAAAGTCTGGTGCATTCTTGTTGTGTGAGAAAATCAAACGTTATTAGGGCTAATGGGAATATGCAATTTGAAATGCAAACAGATTTGTCATGATCTTATTAGATGGTGGAACATGGTCAAATGGCCTGCATGAGGTCCTCATTTTATGTTTAAGTACTTGTAGATATTAAACAGGTTGAACAGAGTTGCATTCTCCCTGAAACATTGTACATCTGAATTGTAATGTAGTATCCTGACAACATTTATGAACTTTGCAGTAGTTTTTATTTTGAATGTAACATTAGCATTTTACTGTCATAACGGACAAAGGAATGAATTTTTCACTGTTACTATCCTAAGATTTCACAATCTCCCCACCCCATCTCGTCACCAACTCTCTAACGAGTCCATCCTTTATCCCACCTATCTACTCCTCCCACTTCAACCCCCACCCCCATTTCCTACCTACCAACCTCATCCTCACCTCATTGACCTGTCCATCTTCCCTTAACTGACCAAACCCCACCCTAACTCCCCACCTACACAACACCTTTACTGGCTCCATCCCCGCCTCCTTGACCTGTCCGTCTCCTCTCCACCTATCTGCTCCTTTATCCACCTTTTCATCTTTCCATTTCTGTTTCCAGCAGCAGGAAGGGCAGGAGCTTGGACCAGTGGCCTGTTGGAAAAGGGCGAGTCACTGATTTAAATCTTTAAGCAGCAGCAGTACCTCGGAGAGCAGAGGTTTCTGGGAAAGGAGGGACGTTTTGCCCCTCAGCTACATAAGTGAGTGTTTTCTATACCCGAGACCCTACCCTTGTAGGGCCTCCCACCCGTTCACCTCCTCTAACCTTATACACCAGGGACAAATCAGGTAAGCTTGTTTTTTTATTTACTTTCTGATAAGGTGACTAGAAGGGATGGCAGTGCAGGGAGAGGGATGTTCCTCCTGCATAATGTATGAGGTGAGGGACGCCATTAGTGTCCCATCCAAGTACGTCTGCAGGAAGTGCACCCAACTCTTGCTCCTCCAAGACCGCGTTAGGGAACTGGAGCGGGAGCTGGATGAACTTCAGATCATTCGGGAGGTAGAGTCTGTGATAGATAAGAGTTACAGGGAAGTAGTTACTCCTAGGCACAAAGAAAGCTGGGTAACTGTTAGAAGGTGGAAAAAGCAGTCAGTGCAGGGATCCCCTGTGGTCATTCCCCTGAAAAACAGGTATACTGTTTTGGATACTGTTTTGGATACTGTTGGGGGGAACGACTTACCAGGGGCATGCACTGGGATGCAGGTCTCTGGCACAGAGCCTGTCCCTCTTGCACAGAAGGGAAGTGGGGGGGGATAGGGGGAGAGCATTAGTCATTGGGGACTCAATAGTTAGCGGGACAGATAGGAGATTTGTTGGGAACAAATGAGACTCATGGTTGGTGTGTTGCCTCCCAGGTGCCAGGGTCCGTGATGTCTCGGATCGTGTCTTTGGGGTCCTGAAGGGAGAGGGTGACCAGCCCCAAGTCATGGTCCACATAGGCATCAACGACATAGGCAGAAAGAGGGATAGGGATGTAAGGCAGGATTTCTGGGAGCTAGGGTGGAAGCTGAGAGCTCGAACAGTGTGGTTATCTTTGGTTTGTTACCCGTGCCACGTGATAGCGAGGGAAAGAACAGGGAGAGATATCAGCTGAACACGTGGCTGCAGGGATGGTGCAGGAGGGAGGGCTTCAGGTACATGGATAATTGGGGCTCGTTCTGGGGAAGGTGGGACCTCTACAAACAAGACGGTCTTCACTTGAACCAGAGGGGTACTAATATCCTGGGTGGCAAATTTCCGAGTGCTATTCGGGTGGATTTAAACTAGCTCAGCAGGGGGATGGGAACCTGTGGTATAGTTCCAGTTCTCAGGAGGATGAGAGTATGGAGGACATGGACAGGATTTCACTGTCACAGGAGTGTGCTGGCAGACAGCAAGCTGGTTTGAAGTGTGTCTACTTCAACGCCAGGAGTATCCGGAATAAGGTAGGTGAGCTTGCAGCATGGATAGGTATGTGGGACTTCGATGTTGTGGCCATTTGGGAGACATGGATAGAGCAGGGTCAGGAATGGATGTTGCAGGTTCCAGGGTTTAGATCTTTCATTAAGATCAGGGGAGGTAGTCAAAGAGAGAGAGGTGTGGCTTTGTTAGTCAAGGACAGTATAACAGTGGCTGAAAGAACTTTTGACGCGGACTCATCGACTGAGGTGGTATGGGCTGAGGTCAGAAACGGGAGAGGAGAGGTCATACTACTGGGTGTTTTTTTATAGGCCTCTGCAAATTTCCAGGAATGTGGAGGGGAGGATTGGCAAAAAGATTCTGGGCAGGAGTGAAAGGAACAGGGTGGTCATTATGGGAGACTTTAACTTCCCTAACGTTGACTGGAAATGCTATAACTCTAGCACGTCAGATGGAACAGTTTTTGTCCAATCTGTGCAGGAGGTTTCCTGGCTCAGTATGTTGAAGGGCTGACAGGAAGGGAGGCCACACTGGATCTGGTACTTGATAACGAACCAGGCCAGGTGAGCACTTTAGAGAGAGTGACCATAATTCGGTTACGTTTAGTTTAGCGATGGAAAGGGATAGGAACATGCCACAGGGCAAGAGTTATAAATGGGGGAAGGGCAATTATAATGCAATTAGGCAAGACTTAGGAAGCTTAAAAAGGGGTAGCAAAATGCAGGGGATGGGGACAATCGAAATGTGGAGCTGGTTTAAGGAACAGATATTGCTTGATAGGTATGTCCCTGTCGGGCAGGGAGGAAGTGATAAGGCAAGGGAACCGTGATTTACTAAAGAAATTGTATCTCTTGTTAAGCGGAAGAGGGAGGCTTATGTGACTTTGAGACGAGATGGTTCAGACGAGGTGATGGAGAGTTACAGATCAGCTAGGAAGGATTTAAAGGGAGAGTTAAGAAGAGCAAAGAGGGGACATGAGCAGACATTAGCAGGTAGAATAAAGGAGAATCCTAAAGTTTTCTATAGGTATGTGAGGAACAAAAGGATGACTCAGGTAGGAATAGGGTCAGTCAAAGACAGAAGTGGGAAGTTCTGTGTTGAACCTGTGGAGAACGGAGGGGTGCTAAATGAATATTTCTCATCTGTTTTCACTCAGGAAAAGGAGAATATTGTAGGGAAGAAGACTGAGTTACGGGCTATTAGACTTGAAAGGATTGAGGTTAGTAAGGAGGAGGTGTTATCAATTCTGCAAGGTGTGAAGGTAGATAAATCCCCTGGGCCGGATGGGATTTTTCCGAGGATTCTCTGGGAAGCTAGGGAGGAGATGGCGGAGCCTTTGGCCTTGATCTTTGAGTCCTCATTGTCTACAGGTTTAGTACCAGAGGACTGGAGGATTGCAAATGTTGTGCCCTTGTTCAAGAAGGGCAGTAGAGATGACCCAGGTAATTATAGACCAGTGATCCTTACGTCTGTTGTAGGAAAATTTTTGGAAAGGATTATTAGAGATAGAATTTATAATCATCTAGCAAGCAACAATTTGATTGGAGATAGTCAACATGGATTCATCAAGGGCAGGTCATGTCTCACAAACCTCATTGAGTTTTTTGAGAAGGTGACCAAGTATGTGGATGAGGGTAGGGCAGTTGATGTGGTGTACATGGACTTCAGTAAAGCTTTTGATAAGGTTCCACATGGTAGGCTATTGGAGAAAATGCAGTGGCATGGGATTGAGGGAGATTTAGCAGTTTGGATTAGAAACTGGCTTTCTGTAAGAAGGCAACGAGTGGTGGTTGATGGAAAATATTCAGCCTGGAGTCTGGTTAGAGTGGTGTGCCTCAAGGATCTGTTTTAGGACCACTGCTGTTTGTCATTTCATAAATGATTTGGACGCAGGCGTAGGTGTATGGGTTAGTAAGTTTGCAGATGACACTAAAGTCGGTGGAATGGTGGACAGTGTGGAAGAATGTTGCAGGTTGCAGGCAGACTTGGGTAAACTGCAGAATTGGGCTGAAAGGTGACAAATGGAGATCAATGTGATAAATGTGAGGTGATTCATTTTGGGAAGAATAATAGGAAAGCAGAATACTGGGTCAATGGAAAGATTTTTGGTAGTGTAGATGTGCAGAGGGATCTTGATATCCATATACATAGAACCCTGAAATTTGCCACCCAGGTTGACAGTGCTGTTAAGAAGGCTTACGGTGTGTTAGGTTTTATTGGCAGCGGGATTGAGTTCAGGGGCCATGGTGTCATGCTGCAACTGTACAAAACGCTAGTGCGACCTCACTTGGAATATTGCATACATTTCTGGTCGCCCCATTACAGGAAGGACGTGAAAGCATTGGAAAAGGTGCAGAGGAGATTTACCAGGATGTTGCCTGTTCTGGAGCGAAGGTCTTATGAGGAAAGGCTTTGAGGGACTACGGTCTGTTCTCATTGGAGGGAAGAAGGCTAAGAGGGGATTTAGTAGAGACATACAAGATGCTCGGAGGATTAGATAGGTTGGACAGTGAGAGTCTTTTTCCTAGGATGACGATGTCAGCTTGTACGAGGGGGAATAGCTGCAAATTGAGGGGTGATAGATTTAAGACAGATGTCAGAGTCAGGTTCTTTATTCTGAGAGTGGTATGGGCGTGGAATGCTCTGCCTGCCAATGTAGTCAACTCAGCCGCATTAGGGGCATTTAAACTGTCCTTGGATAAGCATATGGATGATGATGGGATAGTGTAAAGGGATGGGCTTAGATTAGTTCACTGGTCAGCGCAACATTGAGGGCCGAAGGCCTGCTCCGCGCTGTATTGTTTTATGTTATGTTCTTTCACATGCCTCCTCATCTTCAGAATCCCCATTCCGTTCCCCATTTCTGAAGAAGAGTCCAGACCTGAAACGTCAGCTTTACACCTCCTTTGATGCTGCTTGGCCTGCTGTGTTCATCCAGCTCTACACCTTGTTATGTCCACATCATCTTGTGGGTCTGTTTTGTTGCTGTTGGACCCCTGACCAATGTGACTCTGGCAGCAAAAATGGATCCCACTTTCCCTTCAAAACTGAA
Organism: Stegostoma tigrinum; assembly: GCF_030684315.1. Classification (NCBI taxonomy): domain Eukaryota; kingdom Metazoa; phylum Chordata; class Chondrichthyes; order Orectolobiformes; family Stegostomatidae; genus Stegostoma; species Stegostoma tigrinum. Next base: position 93,548,009 of record NC_081359.1, read on the forward strand.
ATAGTTGTATATCATGGGAGGAAACATGGAAGGTATGTCTCCTTTACTGAAGCAAATTACCGTGGAAGCTCGAAATCTGACTTGTACAGTAAATGACAGAAATACAGAGCAGGTCTGGCAGGACTGGGGGACAGAGGAAGAGAGTTAGTGGATGGAATGTCATCTTTTGATCAGTGGGGGTGGGGGTACTGAAAAGTAGTGAGAATTTTATGTTGATCATTTTCAGGAGGCTCAATGGAATGTCGCAATGGTTCAGCACTTTGTGGGGCAGTGATGTGTTCCCATTGGAGTGAGCCTTTAGCAGGGTAGACATCCCACCTGAAGAGCTGCTGATAAATCGGTGGCTGTAAGCTCTCTGGTATTGTCAGTGTCGCTGGGAGAGAAGGCCACAGCTGGTGCAGTGCTGAGATCTTCACAGAACCCTAGAAAGAGGTGAGTGCGGGGTCATTGGAGGTAACAAAGCGGGACACTGGCAAACGGGGTGAATGGGTCAATTTAAAGGGCAGGAGGATAGCTTCACACAAACATCTCCCTGTGATCAGTTGCACAGTGTTTGGGATGAGAGATGCCCCTGCCTTCACCCCATCAGTAGGCCATAGGCAAACTTTACTGGATTTGATCCACACGGCAAGATCATCCCCACCAGCTGTCGGTGAAATTCCACCAATGGTAAGGTGTGGTTCAAAAGTGACCCTTTAAGGGTTTCCTAAAGGCTTCAGGCAGAACGGCCACCCTCCACCCTTTTCATCCAAAGCTTGGTAAGGGTCTTACCCAAAAGATGGCCGAATAGCTCTGCATTATGTCAATTATTGTGTTCTCACCATTTACTGTTTATACTTTATTTTCAGCCAGAGGGAATGCGAGAGTCTGCAGTGAGTTTAACTTGGTTAATGATCCAGCAGCAGCTTCCATCGTTCTCAGCCAATTTACATGCCCCACTTACATTGCCACCTTGGAATATAACCTCCACCATCAATTACCATGGGTAAGGTGTTCAAAATATACGGCAACAATCCCAAAACAAGGGGCACAATTTGTCAGCTGTCCCTCAGCCTTTTAATACTCAGTCTGTCACTTGGGACGAGGCACTGCCTGAGGGAGCCGCTGGCCTCTTTGTTTGGCTGGTAACATTGTAGTCCGAGCATCACCACTTTGTGTGGTGGTCACTTGTTGGGACTATGTCCAGTCCCAGTGAAGAAAAGTCAGGATTCAGATGTGAGTTAAGTACTGGGCGCTCACATGAACACTCTGTGTCATGTTGCTGGTTCATGCAACATAGGAATCGGTATCGGCAAAAGTGTTTAGCTTCCTTTCCAATAGGATACATGGTAGGCATAAATCTAGCTGTTTCATACACTCATTAAAGCAGTCCCAGTCACATATATCACTGTGCATAGATTTTAAATTGGTTTAGTTCTCTCTTCTAATTAGATTTGAAGATATAAAATGGCTAATTATTAAACGGTTAAATTTTTGGGAACGATGCATCAGGATGGATGGTTTTCTTAAAAAGACTGGATAAAAGGGCATATCTTGGAAGTGCTTTAATTGTGGAAGGTTGGAATAAATTGGATTCAAGTGCACTTTTCTGCTGTGCACTGAATACAACGACACCTGATTCAGGCAGTTTACATTGAGAATGTACAATACTCTGTGGACTTTAGATTATCATTCAATAAACTGGAATACATGCAATGAAATGCAAACAGCTTTATTCAAACCAAAGTCTGTGCCCAGTACAAGCTGTAACATGATAAGTTAGGATAAAGTTATAGTCTTAGTGGACCATAGGCTGCTCACTCGTTAGAGAGACTGAGAGAGAGAGAGAGAGATAGAGAGATAACTCGTGGTCGTTTAAACTGAGAGTTCCTGCTCCTGAGGTGAGGGGCGAGGTTGAGATGGTAGGATCTTCATGATTACCTCTGCCAGCACTGGAAATGAACCTGTGCTGTTAGCACTCTGCATTGCAAATTAGCTAATTGAGCTGTGTGTACTCGTATCCATGTCAATACAGCTCACAGGCTAGGAATCCTTCCATGTGTAACTTATCTCCTGACTTCCCAAAACCTGTTCACCTTTTACAAGGTACATATCAGGAGTGTGATGGAACACTTTCCGTTATCTTGGATCTGTGCAGCCCCAGCAACACTCGGAGCTTGACTCCGCCCAGGACACAACATGCTGTTTAATTGGCATTGCATTCACAAACATCCATTTCCTCAACCACCGATACTCAGTTGAAGTTTTGTAAATAATCTCCAAGATGCGCTGTAGAAATTCACTGAATCTTCTTGGACAGTACCTTCCCAACCCACAACCCCACCATCTAGAACAATAAGGGTAGTAAATAGTTTCAGAGATAGTAGGAACTGCAGATGCTGAAGAATCTGAGTCAACAAGTTGGAGGGCTGGATGAACACAGCAGGCCAAGCAGCAATACAGGAGCAGGAAGGCTGACATTTCTGTTTTCTGAAGAAGGGTCTAGGCCCAAAACCTCAGCCTTCCTGCTCCTATGATGCTGCTTGACCTGTTGTATTCATCCAGCTCTACACCTAGTTATCTTAGGGCAGTAAATACATGGGAACACCTCCTGCAAGTTCACCTGCATAGGGCAAAGGTCTTAAAGTGGAATTGAGGGTTATCAGATCAGCCATTATTTCTTTGAATGGCAGATTACTTCTGCTCCTGTCTTATGGTCCTACCATGCTCATCATCCTGATTTGGAAATATATCTCAACTCCTTCAGTGTGATTGGATAAAAATCTTAGAGTACTGAGTTGGATTCCCTCCCATCAGCATTTTGGGTTTACCTATAGCACATTGACTGCAACTATTGAGGAAGTCGCTCATCACCACCTTCTCATGGGCAACTAGTGACAGGCAATAATACCCACATGCCCCATGTGAATGTAATCCCCAAGTTGAGGGGGATTAGCAGAGCATAAGTGCACAAGAGGTACCATCAAGGTACTACAAATGGATCATTGTCTTCTGTTTCTTGGGGGTTGGCTTCAAAAAGACATCCAGTTTTTGCTGCTTTATCCTGTTCAGAGGGTGCCCACAAACTGGTACCCTGCTGTGTTCTGCATTGTAATCATTGTCCTCTAAGAGCTACAACTGCTTCTCAATTTCCCTCAGGATAGAAGACAAAATAGAAATGGAAAGCTCTTGTGATACTGCATCCTGTACTTCATCTTCTTCATCTCCAACTTCCACTAAACCCTCAGCAACAAGTTGTTGTAGATCAGCTGTAGTGAGGTCTTCACAGTGGGTCTCAAGCTGCTCTTCAACATCCACACCCTCTACTTCTTCAAATTCAACTTGCTTTACAAGACCAACACAATGTTCTTTGATTCTTGGGAGCTCCACTGATGGATCAAAGCCTTTAAAATCTAAAAAAGAATCTGGGAGAAGCTTCCACCAAACTGCATGCAAGCAATCCTTAGCTGACATCACCCCATTCTTGATGTTACAGCTCTTCCAAAATTGAAGAACACTGTCCTTATCCCCCTCAGTGGCTGCAATCAGCCTCTTAAATGTGCGCATTTAAATAGCTTTAAAAGCTGCTATTGCACTCTGGTCCATGGGTTGAAGGAGAGAGGTTGTGTTTGGGGATAGAAATAGCACTTTGATGTTTTCAGAAAACTCACCAATGGTGGGAGGATGGCTTGGCACATTATCCAGGATGAGGTGAATCTTGAAATCCTAATTCTTTTCCTGCAACATTTTCTAAAAACATCTTCCAAAACATCAACAATGAGGTGAGCAAAAAATTGCCCTGTCATCCAACCTCTTTTGCTTGACCTGCAGTAGACTCATAGACTAGACTTAAGGTAACCTTTCAAGGCTCACAGGTTGGCAGAGTGGAGCACCATCACAGGCTTAAGCTTTTAAGTCTCCCCTGGCAGAGCGGCGCGAACATTGCATGTATTCAGGACAAAGCCCACGAAACGATCATGTGATGTCGACACATACCCTCTGCACACCGATGGAATTGTGTTACAGCCAACACAAGTTCGCATTTTAGAAATAGCGTTTCGCCCTATTTGTCAGTTGCGCTATAGCTAATTTGCGTTGCTGGAACACACGTTATAGCAGAACCAATTGTACTGTTTCTAGGAGAACTTGCAGTACTGCAGCTCTCAACTTTCTACGCAAACAAATAACTGGTATCACTTTTGGCTAATGTTAGTGGCTGTTTTAAATAAATATGGTGAATTATAGTTACAAATTGGGAACTACAAAAGCAAATTGGTATTGCACAAAGAACCTTTTTTTATTGAAATCATGCAACTTCGTGCAACAGGCAATTAACACAGACATGGAACGTATAGCTCTCATGGGCTTCCAAACTGAGCAGACAGTTTATTTTTTAACCTACCTGTTCAGATATTTTATGCCAACATATAGAGCAGAAGACTGCCACTGTGCCAGAGCACCCCTATCCCTTGTCAGTGGTTGGGAATGTGGGGTTGTTTGAAATATTATGGGTATCTGGGCTGGAGGATCTTCCAGTGGCTGAAATATTATCAGTTTTTCTTTTGATTTGCAGGACTTAAGTGGTTAAATCAAAATACTGAAAAAGCTTGATTCATGAAGAATATAACTACACTTACTGCTCAGTATACGGAAGATGATCAAGGCTGTAAAGAGTTGTATCTTGGACATGGGTTTGTGTCCTGTGATTCATACGCAACGGCTGCTGCAATTGATGATTCTGTTGTCACTGAACACACAGGGTATGGGGTAGGTGTGGAACTGCATAGATCATTGACCAGAGGGATGATGGTTGTAGATACCCTTAACCTCCTGAAACCAAAGCATAAAGCTGTTGTTTTTCTGAAATCTAACATGGAAAAATTTAAGCAGTTGTTGGTTAATGCTCTGAAATAGGATGCAGCAAGTTTGTAATGGAAGAAAAGAACATGGACGTATATTTCATGTTCTTTCATTTAGGAAGTAAGCAGGAAATACACTATAAACTTTAATCAAATTTAATCAATTTGCTGACACATTGTTAATACCTTTATCACAGTTACATTTCTGGGTCTGCATGGTCTCAACTCATCTGCCTTCATTCATATTTTTATTATCTTTTGAACTTGATTATTCTAATGTTCTTCTGCTGACATTCTATCTCTCTCCCTCTGTACAACTAAGGTCATGCAAAACTTGCTGCCTGTACCCAAACCCTATTGAATCTGATTAATATATACCTGACCTGATGCTGCTCACCTACACTAGCTTCTCATCCTTGTCTTCAAGTCTGTCTATGCAATCCTCTGAGATTCTGTGGTCCTTTGATTCTAGCCACTTGCACACTGATTTCCATCACTCCCTTATCAGCTGTCTCTTCCCTAGGGTCTGGAATTCCATCCCTGCACCTCTCTGCTTTTCTTTGTCCTCTAAGATGCTATATAAATCCTACATATGTGACCAAGTGTTTGGTTAAGTTTCCTAATATCTCCTTATGTCACTTGGTATCTGAAATGACTGCACAGAGGTCAGTGTCCCATCACCAAGTGACTATTTATTTACATGTGCACAGTACTCTAGCTGTGGCCAGTCAGCTCAGAGACAGTCCCTGAACTGAGGTGCCCTGATTGGATGAGATTAACAATCCCAATCAAGGATCTCATGGTCAATGAGTTCCACCTGATTCCAATCACTATATTGTCAAATCTACTTAATGGTATTCTATTAAATGCCTTGGGATGCTTTACTACATTAAAGGCACTAGTTGTTTTCATCCAATGTTACAACGTCAGCCAGATGCTTATGCTTTGGCCTTTGATAATTGATATTCACGCAAGTGAATTTATTTCTTTGATTTACTAGCAATCTGAATTTAATGCAAACATCAATATAGTTATGGAAGCTGAAATTAAAAAAAAACAGTGCTGGAGAATGTCAGCAGGTCTGGCAGGATCAGAGGACAGTTCTTTGAGACTGAAGACACAGTCATGCTGGACCCAACGTTAACTCTGTGTGTCCCTGCTTATATGTTGCTAGATCTGCTCAGTTTCTCTAGCCCTTTCTTTTTTTTCCATGTCTGGCATCTGTAATATTTTGCTTTTAGTTATGGAAATTGTCTGCATTTAATCCACAGAGAAATGTGTTATACTTTAATAAAACTGGGCTTTAGTTTTATTTAATCTGATGTACTGGCATTGGATTGCAATGGATAAACACACTGTATGTTGTGAGTCCATAAAAAAAGAGTAGGATGCATCTAATTGTTTTCAATTGTATTTATTTCCATCTGGACCCTGATTCAGTTCTTTAAGTTTATTGAGAAATGTCTTCCTTTGTTCAAATATCTAAGTGTATGAAGACTCACCAGATATTACAGCAATATTTAAAGAAATTTTGAAAGCAATGCTGAGAGAACTTGCATTGCCATAATTTCTTCCAGATCCTGGTAAAAAGGAGAGTCTATGCTTATCTCCCGGCCGGTGGTACTTGATTCACTATAAACGGGTATTGAAAACGGTTGAAGTTCTAATTTTCAAGTACAGTAAGCATTTGAGATTCTATATTTTGCAGACTTTGAAGCTACTGTTCCATAAATATTAGTTCCAATATTTACTCAAGGCTGTGTATAGAGCAAGAGGTGAGTTTATGAACTGTTTTCTGGGATGTTTCGCAGCAGGAAGACATTTCCATTTTTTCAGTATTTTTCCTGCTCAAAAGCAGCTGGGAAGCAGTAAGTAACTTAAATAACAATCATGGTTTGGAAGGCTGGGGCTTGAAAATCAGGGTTAGGAGCTAGATATTTCACATCAATGGGTTCAAAGAATGTAGGGTATGAGTGTCAAGAGATTGGAAATCAGACCTGATGGCCGAAAGGCCGATTCTGCACATACATCTTGTGGTCTTCTGCGGAAACCCAATGTCAGGGTTAGAGATTGTGGAGGGAGTCAGAATGCCCAGTTGGTTTTGGGATGGGTGAAGTAGATGGTGAAGACTAGAGATTGTAAGAGGTGGGCACTGGAGATTCCATGCCCCGGCAGTTTGTGGGTGACACAAGTTTGAGATTGCAGACTTGAGCACATCCAAAACTTTAGTACTACACTGCTTTATCAGAAAACTGTCTTTTGCATGAAATGTTAAACCTGGGACAGAATCTACTCACTTGGATGGAGTTTAAAAAAAGAATTCATGCCAAGGCATTCTCCTGGTGTCTTAGCAAACATTACACCCCAAAGTAACACTATGTCCGTCTGCCTGTTTGTACGTATGCCATACATTTGTACTTGTGAGAACTTGATGTACAAAGTTAGTTTTGTGTGTTACCCATATACTAAATAGTTGCATTTGGGAGGTAATTTGGTCATCTGAAAGTCTTTGAGTTGTCCCAAAAACTGTCACTGTATAGCCCCCACTACTGCTTATTCAGGGCAATTGCCTATATCGGTAGATAGTGTTAATTCTGGCTACTACTGTTGAAGTAAATTACAGAAGCATTGTTGGGGGCACATTTAAACAGGCTGTCTGTTCCAGCAATTCATACCTGGGCTCAAATCCCTTTCCGTATCAATTTCTGTCAACAGGCAGGATGTTCTTGACCTAGAGCAATGAAATACTTGGGAAAATATAGTGAATGGAAAAAAACAAATTCTCAACATAGAGAATTTCTCTTTTCCAGTTATCCTCACTACAGTCTGAGTGACAAATTTTGAATTCCTCTAATGAGCAGTAGCTACCTTATTTTCACATATTTTGATCTCACTAATAACTAAATTTGCCTCATTTCAAAGCAACTTTCTATTTGCGACCTCCTTCCATGAGAAATGAGATGGTCCCACTTCCTGAAATGAACAGTGGAGCTGTTTGTCCAGGCATTCATCCATCTCCAATAGCAGCACAATTTCCCGAATACACCATGGACACTGCCCTCTTCCACCCTATGTCCGTGGAGTGGAGCGTCACCAAACCACCAGTCTCAACACATCATCATGGCTGTTTTTCAAACAACTGTCACACTACTAAGAACTTCACTTTGGTGTTCATAAGTATGGCTTGCACATTTCTGTTAGCTCATATTTTCATCACTTTTGCCTGAGTCTGCCTGACCTCCGATCATCTGCTCTGCAAACACTCAATCATGTCTTTCTCACCTTCAGACTTGTTTATTCCAAAGTTCTTCTGCTGGCATTCCATCTCCCACCCTCCATAGGGTAGAGGTAATCCAAAACTCCACTGCCTGTAACTAACTTCCACCTATTCGGATTCATCTCTTACCCCTTGAGCTTGTTGACCAACATTGGCTTCTCAGCAGCAACACTTCAAAGTTAAAATTCTAATTCTTGTTTTAAAATCCTTGCCTATCTTTGTAACTGCCTGAGATTTGTGTACCCCCTAATTGTAGATCCTTAACTTTAATTGCTTCATTATTAGCAGTTGTGCTGTCTCTTCCCTAAGCTCTGGAATTCCATCCCTACACCTATCTGCCTTTCTTTCCCTCCCCTTAAGATGCAATATTAATCTTACCCATGTGACCAAGATTTTGGTCATCTCCTGTTAAGATCTCTTTATGTCACTTGGTGTCATGTTCGATTGATGCCATTCTATTAAATGCTGTCAGATGTTTTACCACTTCTAATGGCACTGACTGTAATTATTCATTTATAAATGTCAACAAGCTCTGTGCTTTTGCCTGAGGGAGAGACATTTCAAGGAACCCAATTTCCTTTCCTTAACTTTCAAGTTACTGAATTCAATGTGGAGATCAATATATAGTTATGGAAATACATAAACAAATGCTGGAGAAATTCAGGTGCTAGGGCTACTGGTTTTATCATTGCCTGAAATTTACCATTTGCCTGATATACATGGTATGTCTGGCAAAATTCAACCACATCCTTCTGTAGCTCAGACCAATAAAAATGTTTTTGTGTTTTGGCTTGCGTTTTCCTTACTCCCGCATGACCTCCTACAGGCAGTTCATGTTTTGTCCGCAACACCTCCTTTCTGTAACCCACCAGTAATACAACTTGATGAACTTCTGCCCACTTGTCATCCATCTTAGTGTGTGATGGTCTCCATTTTCTCATCAAGACATCATTGTTAAGATAGTAACATCTGGGATACACTCAGATTATTCTTTTGTGAATGATTTGTGATTCAACTGCTTTAATTTTTCGTTTTTCTGTTGTAATTCAGCTAATTCCTGTGAACTAAAATATCCACTTTTCCCCCCACCTGTTCTTGCTTGTTTCTCAACTATTTGATCAAACATAGTCTGTAATAATTGAACTTCAACTTCCTCACCTTTATCCTTTGATTTCTCCTTCTGTTTCAACCTGTGGCTTTGTGGCCTTCTTACTGAACAGTCGGAAAAATTCCAGATATACTTCCTTTAACATCTCAGTTGCTTGATTTATACTGGCTTTACAACGACAGTAGGCATCACTTCCATCTGCGATCCAGTTATATCATTTCTGAGGATTAGCTGTATTTCCAGAACTGACATTTTCTCTACTTCTCCTATGATCACTTCACCACTTCCCACCAGATTCTCCAACCTTTATATAATAGAACACTGCACTTCTCAGCATGAATTCCACATATTACCACTTTTTCTGGTAATACTCAATGTGAATTACATATCTCTTCATCTCTTACCGTCAAAGGTGACTTGCTCCCGTACCTCTTAAAATTTTAATTTCTTGACCTGATCCTCCTGGTTGTATGAGTGAACCTTGCCCATGCAAGTAAATTTTTAAAAGAAATCTGGCATTTTCTTCTCACAAACTCTTGATCAAGTTGCACATTCTTTTACAGCTTTCCTCTACCACTTCAGACAAAATCATCGGCTTATCCTGTTTTTCCACATTCGTCTTCCCAATGCCTTTTCTAAACCACCAACACTGTGACTTCATGTGGCCTACTTTATTACAGTGGAAACCGGTGAGCTTTTTTACTTCCCTTTCCCCTTCATGGGTTTCCTTTTTACTCTGTGGTAAACTATCTTTACTATCATCAATGAAATTTCCTTTTCCCTTACCACCTGAGGATTTCTCATTTCCCCAATTTCTATCCCTCACAGATTGAAGCTAAAGAACTTCATGGCTAAAGAAGCCAAACTTTGATTTATGAACCAACTTGTAATCATCCACCATTTCTACCGCTAATCTTGCGTCCTTAACTCTCTGTCCTTACACATGAGCTCTCACTACTTCAGGAAGTGAATTTTTGAATTCCTCCAAAATAAACTAAGAGTGTCATATGTTTGATCTATTGTCAATGGTCTTATTCACCTATCAAAATTACCTTGTTCAATCCCTTCAAACTTACATTAAGCTTGACTGGGATCCCTCCTTAAATTCCTGAAATGTTGGCTGTAGGCTTCTGGTACAAGCACATATGCACTTAAGACGGGAGAGAGATAATGGGAACTGCAGATGCTGGAGAATCCAAGATAACAAGGTGTGAAGCTGGATGAACACAGCAGGCCAAGCAGCATCTCAGGAGCACAAAAGCTGATGTTTTGGGCCTAGACCTTTCCTAGGGTCTAGGCCCGAAACATCAGCTTTTGTGCTCCTTAGATGCTGCTTGGCCTGCTGTGTTCATCTAGCCCCACACTTTGTTATCTTGCACTTAAGATGGCATTTTTTACCTCATTATACTACCCCCCACCCCCCTGATAACCCCTTTGGTAGTGATGCAAATACCTCACTTGCTATACCTACCAACTTTGTTTGGATCAACAATACCCACATGGTGACTGGCCATTTCAATTTGTTTAGCCACCTTCTCAAATAAAATGAAAAAGTCTTCTACATCCTTCTGGTCGAATTTAGGCAACACTTGGACATATTTAAACAGATCGCCACCAGGCCTTTGGCTATGCTGGGATTGCTCTTCATCACTGTCCTCATCACTATTAATACTTATCACCTCTACCAATGCCAATTCAAGTAGACTTTGAGTAAACAGTAGTTTGGTTAGCAAGGTTCGGTCCCATGGAATCCAGGGAGAGCTAGCTATTTGGATACAAAATTGGCTTGAGGTAGGAGACGTAGGATGTTAGTGGAGCGATTTTTATTTTTGTTAGACTGGAAATCTGTGACCAGCGATGTAGTGCAAGCATCAGGTCTGGGTCCACTGCTTTTTGTCATTTATATAAATGACATGGATGTGAATATAGGAGGCATGGTTAGTAAGTTTACAGATGGCACCAAAATAGTGGCAGAGTGGAATGTGAAGAAGGTTATCTCCGAGTACAATGGGACCTTGATTAGATGGGCCGAGGAGTGGTAGATGGAGTTTAATTTACATAAATGTGAGGTGTTGCATTTTGATGGGGCAAACCAGGACAGGACTTCTACACTTCATGGTAACATCCTGGGGAGTATTGCTGAGTCAAGAGACCTTAGCGTACAGGTTCATACTTTCTTGAAGATGGAGTCACAGGTAGACAGATAGTCTCACATGCAATTCTAGTGCAAACTTCAGCTTTTAGCTGTAACAGACAGAGGAATAAGAGCTTCCACATCCAGCTTCAAAATCCCAGCAACTACTACTGAAGGCTAAAACCAACGAAAATCTTCGATCTGTTAGCAACAGAAACAGAAGTTTCTGGAAAATGTTCAGCAGGTCTGGCAGCATCTCTCAAGAAAAAAATCAGGTTTAACATTTTGGGTCCGGTTCTGAGGAAGGGTCACCAGACTCGAAACGTTAAATCTGATTTTTTCTTCACAGATGTCGAACTTTTCCAGCAACTTCTGTCTTTGTTTCTGATTTACAGCATCTACTGCTCTTTCTGTTTTTATTTGGTTCCGTGAGAGCTTGACCCCACCCATTCAGGCTGCCTCCATCGTTCCGACTTTAAAAACAATCCAAGGCCTCACAAGCTGTTTACATTATTGACTTTGGAGCAGACTGCTCAACACCTCTGTCTCAAACTTTCTTCATAAAAAAAAGACAAAACACATCTCTCAAAGCCATAGTGTTGTAACAACACCAACGTCTTATTGGACATTCCCATGTCTTAATCTATCGCCATTTAGATAATAACCTGTCTTACAGTTATCCCATCAGCCATGATTTAAATGGCAGAGTGGACTCAATGAGCCGAATGGCCTTACTTCCACTCCTATGTCTTATGGTCTTATTTGCTACCAGAATTGATAACTTCATATCTATCTGCCCATGCATCTGCCTATTCACTCAACTTGTCCAAATTACATTGAACTATCTCTGCCACCACCTCACAGTTCACCCTTCCACCCAGTCCAACATGGCTCTTCTTCTTCAGTCTCAAATAACTCTCTGCAGAAGCTGCCTCACCTGCTGGGCTTTTCCAAGACTTTCGGCCTTAATTTCTGATTTCCAGCATTCGCAGTATTCTACTTTCAGTTCCAGAAATTTTCTGCATTTATTCTCATCAAGCAATGTACCTTCACAAAAGTGGAATTTAATTTTACTAATGGTGTTGTATTAGAATTGGATTGCAATGGATAAACATATTTCAGTATGTTGTGAAGGAAACATTCCTCATCCTCTGCTTTACCACTAATCTTATTATATATTTTCTTTCAATTTGATAAAATCCTTAACTTGCTTCATTAACTATAATCAGTTTTCCCTTTCTCGAATCCTTCTTCCTTACAGGCTTTATTGTTGCTATGTATCATGATCTTATTTATTAAATGTACCTCATTGTTTCTTAACTGTATTTTCTGCCGAACCCCTTTCCCAATCTACTCGTCAACATTTTCCCCATCCCTATGTAATTACTCTGTTAAAGTTGTTAGCTTGTTTAAGTAGTTATTTCTAACCCAAGTTTCTGACTGTCAAACTGAGTGCTAAATTCCACCATTTTATGGTCCCTCTTTCCCTTTTTCTGCAAGATCACTTATGAAACTTATGAAAAACCAGATCCAAAATAGCCCGATCCCTGTTTGGATTATTGTCATAGCTACCATTCAAGAAATTTTGAAAGTGGTGCTCAGAAAACTGTATGGTCGTTCTTTTTGCTTGATTCCTAGTAAAAATATGAGTCCTACTTATAAGTTCCTTGTAGTGACACTTCCATCCAACACACTCAGGTATTAGAGATAATGGAAACTGCAGATGCTGGAGAATTCCAAGATAATAAAATGTGACGCTGGATGAACACAGAGATGAAGGGTCTAGGCCCGAAACGTCAGCTTTTGTGCTTCTGAGATGCTGCTTGGCCTGCTGTGTTCATCCAGCCTCACATTTTATTATCTTGGAACACTCAGGTATTAAACCACTTAAAGATCTCATTTTCAACCACAGGAAATATTTTTGAGGTTAAAAATGAAAGCTGGAGAAAGTGAGCATGTAATCTGAGCGCCCCGATGTGTTCTAAAGATGTCATATCTGACTCAAAACATTATCTTTGTTTCTTTCTCCACCATGGAAATAGGCCTGTTGAGTTCATCCAGAAGTTTCTGCTTTTTATTTCCACTATCATGACATATTTGATGTTATATTCCTGAGATTTTGAAACTACTATTTGTACATTGGTTATAGGGGAGGTGATGGCCTAGTGGTATTATCACTAGACTGTTAATCCAGAGACCCAGATAATGTTCTGGAGACCTGGATTAAAATCACGCCCCAGAAGATGGAAATTGAATTCAATAAATACCTGAAATTACAAATCTAATGATGACCATGAATCCATTGTTGATTGTTGGAAAAACCCATCTGGTTCACTAATGTCCTTTGGGGAAGGAAATATATCATCTTATCTGGTCTGGCCTACATGTGACTCCAGACCCATAGCAATGTGGTTGATTCTTAACTGCCCTCTGGGCAATTAGGAATGGGCAATAAATGCTGTCTAGCCAGTGATGCCCTCAGCATGTGAATGAATAAAGAAAAAAAATGTACTCCAGGCTGTGAATAGAGCAAGGGTGGGTTTTAGAAAGTTTTCTCAGGACATTTTAGCAGCAGGATGACTTTAAATTTTTAAATTATGTTTCGTGCTTGAAGGAGACTGCTAGGTAAATCAGAGACTATAAAATCAGACTTCAGACGGTCCTGTGGGGTCAAAGATCCTAGGCCATGAGATTCAGACATCAGAATTGTGTTTGGTGAGGGCAATTTAGGGATCAAGGAGCAAATCAGAGTTTCCACAGTTGGCTTTGAGGGTTATGATTGGAGGTTTCAGCTTGGAGTTCATTGCTGGAGCAGTTGAGAGGCTGAAGGATGCTGATGAGCTAATTTTAGTTTGCAAAAACAAAACTGTAAATACGTTTTATGAATCTGAACCTTCGTGGCCTATTTTTACCTGCTGTGATTCCAGACTCTGGTGGAACCTGTCAACACTTCTTAATGAAAGAACCAGAAAAGTGCAGCTTCCTTTTAAAAAATTTGACTCCTGAACTCTAGAGGGCGCCCTGCTTCATACCACTTCCAGTACCACTTTCGTTACAACTGGAAGTGGATGTATAGGCTGGGGCTGGAGCTGGATATGAAAGTTTAACATTTTTTGCTCCCATCAATCAAAGTTCACCCATTTTGGGGAGTCAAAATTTAACCCTAAGAAATTTCTATACATCTTCCCTGTGTTTTCTGAATCAGAACATAGCGGAAATGTTTACATAATAAAATTTGCAGCAGTATCATTGTTTCAACAAAACAGGAACTGACCATACAAACTGCTTCCAATAGTTTTGCAAAAGAGAATGATCCTTAAACATTACAATGAAATAACTCCACAGAGGCCAATATCTCGTCACCAAGTTTACACGCGCATAACACTTCTCACCGGTCTGGCTTCCTCAGAGAAGAAGGGTCTAGGCCTGAAACATCAGCTTTCCTGCTCCTCTGATGGTACTTGGACTGCTGTGTTTGTCCAGCTCTGCACCTCGTTATCTCAGAACTTCTGGTAACTCCTTGGGGTGGCACAGTGGTTAGCACTGCAGCCTCACAGCACCAGGGACCCGGATTCAATTCCAGCCTTGGGCGACTGTCTGTATGGAGTTTGCACATTCTCCCCGTCTCTGCGTGCATTTCCTCCAGGTGCTCTGGTTTCCTCCCACAGTCCAAAGATGTGCAGGCTAGGTGGATTGGCCAGGCTAATTGCCCATAGTGTTCAGGGGTGTGTAGATTAAGTGGGTTATGGGGGGTGGGTCTGCGTGGGATTCTCTAAGATTTGGTGTGGACTGGTTGGGCTGAAGGCCTGTTTCCACACTGTAGGGATTCTATCATTGTGCTTATTTCTGTCAGCCAAGGCTCCCTGATTGGACAAGATGAACAGCCTCAATCAAAGCCAAAAGCAAATTTGCTGGAAAAGCTCAGCAGGTCTGGCAGCATCTGTGAAGGAAAAAACAGAGTTAACATTTTGGGTCTGGTGACCCTTCCTCAGAACTCATATCCTGTGAGGTTCACCCGGCTGACCTCGTTACAATCACTACACAATATTTATAGACCACTATAGTTGATGGGTCAAGAACAAGGGAGTGGATTTTTAAGGTGGAGGTAGGAGGTTAATTGGGGATTTGAGAAAATGCTTTTTTTATAAACCCAGAATGTGGTGAGAAATCTGGAAAGCACTGTCTAGAAGCAAAGTTAAGGTGGGGAGCCTCACAACTTTAGAAAGTACTTGGATGAGTGCTTGAAATGTCATAACATTCAAGGCTCTAGGTTAAGTGCTGGAAAGTAGTGTAGATTTAGCTTAGTTTTGGCAGTACAGGCTTGATGGGCTTTAGGGCCATTTCTGTACTGTATGATTCTACGAATTCTTAAAACTTATGTAGGATGTTCAATGACATTTACGTGCAAACTATACCAAACTGCTGTTGCTAACTGTCTTTAATTGAGTTACTATTTCCATAATGGTGAGGATGCATTTTAAAACCATCTCAATCATTGTATTTCATTCTTTCACTGGTATCAGATGAACAAGATGATGATAATGCAGCCACATTGGTGACATGTAGCCAAACATGTAACCAGGCTCTGACAATTGCTACAGGAAACTGATTCCAAACAGGGGGAAAATATGACTCCTAATGCAGGGACCTCTTATACCAGCTTACGTAAAGGCTTGTGGTTTCAGCCACGGATACCCACTCACAACTTTATTGGTTCCATCTCCTTCCATTCATCAGCTAGACCCATCAGCTTTGAGACTGTCTATCAATCATCGTGGTGGCTTAGTTGTTACAGTCTAAGGGATTGCGATGGCCAAATGGTCCTATCGCTAAACTATTAATCCTGAAATTCAGGTAATGTTCTGGTGACACAGTTTAATCCCTCTGGGGCAGACATTGAATTTGAATTCAATAAATATCCGGAATTAAGAGTCTACTGATGACCATGGAACTATTGTTGATTGTCAGAAAAACCCATCCAGTACATTCATGTCCTATCCTTACCCAGTCTGGCATACATGTGACTCCAGACCCACTGCAATGTGGTGACTCTCAACTTGCCTCTGAGATGGCTGAGGAAACAACTCAGTTTTAAAAATTGTTATGAAGTCTCAAAAAGAAAAGAAACTGGTCAGACCACAAGGCATCAACCTGGCACCAGAAAGGAAACAATAATAACGTTCTGTCAACCTGCAAAGTGCTCCTTACAAACATCTGAGAAGCACTGCTAAATTTGGGAGAGCTGGCTGATAGACTAGACAAGCAACAGCCTGACATATAGTCATACTCACAGAGTCACTTCTTACAGATGATATTGTCCCAAACACAACCATCACCATCCTTGGATATATCCTGTCCCATTAGTAGAATAGGCTGAGCAGAGGCAGCAGCACATTGGTATTGGATTTGATTCGATTGCGATTTGATTTGATTTCTTATTGTCACATGAACTGAGATACAGTGAGAAGTATTGTTATGTGTGCAATCCAGACAAATCACACCCTACGTAAATGTTAGGGTAATAGAACTGGATGTGGAATAAATGTTACAGCTACAGAGAAGGCATAGAGAAGGATCAACTCCAAAACATAAGAGATCCTTTCATAAGTCAGATAACAGTAGGGAAGAAGCTGCCCTTAAATCTGTTGGTGGGAGGGGTCTTTGATTACGTCGGCTGCCTTCTAGAGGTAGTGGGAAGCATAGATGGAGTCACTGGAAGGAAGGCTGGTTTTTGCGATAGATTAGGCTGTGTTCACAGCTCTGTGTGATTTCTTGTGGTCTTTGGCAGAACAGTTATTCCGTGATGCATCTGGATAAGATGCTTTCTATGGTCATCCCTAAAAATTGGTAAATATCATTGTGACGATACTGAATTTCCATAGCTTCCTGAGGAATAGAGGCATTGATGTGCTTTCTTAGCTGTAGAGTTGATGTGGATGGACTGGGATAGATTGTTGGTGACAATTACTCCCAGGAACTTGAAGATCTTGACTAACTCCACCTCGGCATCGTTAATACCAACAGGGGCATGTCCTTCGCTCCACTTCTTGAAGTCATTGACTATCTCCTTCATTTTACTGACATTCTTGGAGAGATTGTAAGAACTGCAGATGCTGGAGAATCTGAGATAACAAGGTGTAGAGCTGATGTGATAATGGGAACTGCAGATGCTGGAGAATCTAAGATAATAAAATGTGAGGCTGGATGAACACAGCAGGCCAAGCAGCATCAGAGGAGCAGGAAGGCTGACATTTCAGGCTTAGACCCTTCTTCAGAAGTGTGCTGAAGAATTTCTGAAGAAGGGTCTAGGCCTGAAACGTCAGCCTTCCTGCTCCCTTGATGCTGCTTGGCCAACTGTGCTCATCCAGCTCTACACCTTGTTATTTCAGGGAGAGACTGTTGCCTTTACATCATGCCACTAAGTTCCCTGTATCTTTCCTATACTCTGTCTCGTCGTTGTTTGAGATCTGACCCACTTTGCTGGTGTCATCAGTAAATTTGTAAATGGAGTTTGAGCTGAATTTGGCCACACATTTGTGAATGTATGAGGAGTACAGTAGGGGTCTGAATATGCAGCTTTGCAGGGCACGAGCATTGAGGATCATCATGGAGGAGATATTATTGCCTGTCCTTACTGATTGAACTCTGTGGGTAAGGAAGTTTACATCCAAGTTCCAAAAGGGGGAGCAGGGTTCTTGGACTCAGAGTTTGGAGATGATTTTTTTTGGAATTGTGGTGTTCAAGGTGGAGCTAAAGACAATAATTAAGAGTCTGATATAGATGTCGTTGCTATCCAGATGTTGCAGGGATGAGTGTGAGGCAAGGGAGACGGCATCTGACATGGACCTATTGCGATGGTAAGCACACTGCAGTGGATCAAGGCAATCTGGGAGGCTACAGTTGGTCTGCGCCGTTACTAATCTCTCGAAGCAGTTCATAATGATGGATGTCAGAGCCATCAGGTGATAGCCATTAGGTTGCCTGATTTTTCTTTAGCAGTGGGATGATAGCAGTCTTCTTGAAGCAGCTGGCAACCTCACATTGTGATAAGGATGGGTTAAAGATGTCTGCCTGCCAGCTGGTTGAAGCCGGATATGAGGGCACGGCTGGGGACTCCATCCAGACCAGCCACTTTCTCCATGGGTTCACTCTCAAGAATGGCGATCTGTTGTCTCTGGCGGAGACTGTGGGTACAGGGATGCCTGACACTACTGGGGCAGTTGACATTATTTCGAGCGGCACGGTGGCTCAGTGGTTAGCACTGCAGCCTCACAGCGCCAGGGACCTGAGTTCAATTCCAGCCTCAAGTAACTGTCTGTGCAGAGTTTGGACATTCTCCCTGAGTCTGCGTGGGTTTCCTCCGCGTGCTCCAGTTTTCTCCCACAGTCCAAAGATGTGCAGCCTAGGAGGTTGGCCATGCTAAATTGCCTGTAGTGTTCAGAGGTGTGTAGCTTAGGTGAGTTATAAGGGAATGGGTCTAGGTGGGATGTTCCAAGGGTCGGTGTGGACTTATTGAGCTGAAGGGCCTGTTTCCACACTGTAGGGATTCTGTGTGAATATTTCACTGACCTTCTGTTGAAAATGAGCATAGAATGCACTGAATTTATTGGGGAGGGGCATTATTTGTTGGGGATTCTACTTAAGTTCTCTTTGTTGCCCGGTATATCGTGTAAGCCCTGCTGTGGTTAGTCTGGGGCTCTAGTCTGCTATTGTCTCTTTGGGTCCTTTATGGATTTGTGAAGATCTCACCTTGATTTACTGTCTTTGTCAGGGTCACCAACTTGAACGCCTCAGATCTGGAATTCAATAGGGAGTGGATCTTCCGATTCATCCCTAGTTTCTGGTTAGGGAACACTTGGATTAACTTCTTTGGCACAGAGTCCTCTGTGCACTTTCTGATGACATCTGTAACAGTAGGGAAATACTCATTTTGCTTGGCTGCTGAGTTCTTGAATATGGACCAGTTCATTAGCTCCAAGAAGTCAAGTAGGAATTTGTCCATTACCTCAGACCAGCACAGTATGACTTTCTGTACCGAATCCTCACATTTCAATTTCTGCTTGGAAGCCAGGAGAAAGAACACAGCCTAACAATTCACTGGGGGAACACAGCCCAGCATATCAGTGCAAAAGGCTGATGCTTTCCTAACAAATTTCAGCCAGAAGTGCTGAGTAGATGATACTTCTTGGCCACCTCCAAAGATCCCCAGCATCACAGATGCCAGTCTTCAACAAATTCGAGTCTCTCTATGTGATATCAAGACATGGTAGGAAACACTGTACACTGAAAAGGCCCTGACAACATTCTGACAATAGTACTGAAGACTTGTGATCCAGAACTTGCCACTCTCCTTGCTAAGCTGTTCCAATGCAGATACAACATTTGCATCTACCCGACAATGTGGTAATATCCCATTGACAAAAAGCAGGACAAAACATCTTTGCCAGTTTTCACCCCATTAGTCTACTCTCAATCATTAGTGACGTGATGGAAGGTGTCATCAGCTAGCCCCTGCTCGGCGGTAACCTGATCAGTGACACTCGGTTTGGGTTCTGCTAGGGGCACTCAGCTCTGACCTCATTTCACCCTTCATTAAACATGGACAAAAGAGCTGAATTCTGGAGGTGAAGTGAGAATGACAGATCTCGACATCAAGGCTGTGTGTGACTCAGTGTGGCAGTGTTCTTGCATCGACAGTAATCGAATGGAAGTTCTTTCTTAATCCAGTTGCAAGCTTAGCTCACTACTTCACATTTGCCAGATGCCTGCAACCCCAGTGTGATCCTGCTGCCCACTGACACCTCACTACTGCATTTCACAAACTGGCAATGGTGACTACTCCTTTTCTGTCATCATTACTTGTTCTTCCTTCCCTACAGCCTGTGGTCTACCTGATTACACTTCCTCAATCTCATTAGACGCGGTAAGATGTGCACAGCAATGCTGGTGCTTGCAAACATTGACTCAAAGTGATAGCGAATGTGTTGAAACATTGCATTGGCCTCGGGTACTGGCAGTCTTTCAGGACACTGTTCCGGTCCAGCATGACAGAAAATTGATAAAGATTACAATGTTACCTTAAAATGGCATTAAATTTGATGAGTGGGTTACTTCAATGAATAAATTGAAAGCACTCTCCTGACCACATCTGCACTGTGATTTACGACTATGTGACATGTAGCTCACTCCTCCAGGTTGATTCAGAGCTCTCAAGCGTGGCCTTACCTTTCATATTGGATGCTGAAATAACTCCCTGAGTTAGGAAATCCAGCGTCTCCAACAAAACAAGCAGAGAAAAGTGTTTGCAGACAATTGTTTACACAGGATATACAGCCAGGGCTCTTAACGGTGTCCCTACAGTGCAAAATTAGACGTCAAATATATCTGCCTGTCTCAATACTCCGAAAATCAGACACAGTGGAAAACTTGACATTAATTTTAATTTGGGTGACACGCACCTTCTGGAAGAACATGTATAATGATGTATTTGTGGAAAGTATGTGTGTCAGTTCAATCTGTGGTTCTTCCTATTACAAAACAGTGAAGAAAATTTAACAAATCCAGTCCAATCTCTGTGAATTATCCTCCATGTTCCCAGATCTTGTGAGCATTGAATTGCTTCTCCAAACTCCACTGTGAAACGTTTAAGTGGCATACTTCAGTTTTAAAGTATGCTTGCATTTGTAATTATTGTGTAATTATGATTTTATTCTACCGTTTGTAATTGCTCTCTCACTCTAAAATGTTGTGTCAGGGGGTGGGCAATTTTTTTTTAAGTCTGCATTTAATGATTCAATTGTTTTACGTTTTAATGTGTTAATCTTTTACTGAACACGTCTGTTTGACACTTCATTTACGTACGATAGAGGAAATAACTTAGCCCCACGCCTACCCTGTGGAAAAAATGCAAATATTTGCACAGGGTCAACGGTTTGACTAAAGTTTGAAAATCTCTCCGCCAATATAAAAGAAAATGAAACACTTTCGATTAATATTTTACAATCTGTAAAATAATCAGTCCTGTTCGACCAAAGTCAGTTTTGTGCCTTACTGTTGAACATTTCCGAATTTGTCACGATTACCCAGTTGGGGACTTTAAACTGTAATTTGTAATAAATGACACAAGGATAGCGGAAGTAAATGGGTGAGGAAGGAAGAGGCGGTGAGTTTTGATTTGATTTGGAGCCAGAAAGCAATCTTGTCAAACGACAAGCTGGCCCCTTGTAGAGGGTAAAACTGGAGGCTGGAGTGGGATCACTTGCTCGGCTGGAAAAGCAGACATACGGTTCGAACTAGCCTTCGCTCACCCTCTCACTGCGCAGGTATGTTGTTGTAGGTGCTAACCAAATGTACATTGTTGCGAGTGGGTGAGCGCCCAGGCACTGTTAAGGGTCTTTTCAAAGTTATCGGTCTGCACACTGCAGCTTGGCCTGTTGTGTTCCTCCAGCTCCACACTTTGTTATCTTGGATTCTCCGGCATCTGCAGTTCCAATTATCACTGCATTTATTAGTGTTTGTAACATCGACAAGAGCTGCTGTTTAAGGTGAGAACCTTCTTTTACTGCATATATCCAGTCATTAAAAGGAAGGGAAAGTTTTTGTCCTCTGAGTAAGTGTGGTCTTATTAATGAACTAGATGCCTTGGACAAAGATTGGTCATCTCAGTTTTTTAATCAGCTATAGGACTGGGTGTCACTGGCTGTCAGGCACCTGTGGCCTTCTGTCTCCAACATATTTGTTCCAAAGATATCAACTACAAGAAAAGGGCTTCCAAAACGTCCATCTTTTTCTTCAACCAAGGGGTCTATTCTGTCGTGATTGTAATGAGGTCAGCCGGGAGGACCAGTTCCCTGATTGGGGCTGTTAGCCTGGTCCACTCAGGGACCACTGGCTGACAGATATGTACAGAAGTGTAAGAGGTTCTGTTCACTCCGAGAGCTGCCTCTGAGGAAGCTGGACCACCGTTAAGAACTTTCCGTGTGTAACTAAAGGGTGACTGGTCATAGGATAGTAGCTTCTGTGGAGTTATTTCACTGTGCACTTTGGTGACAGAGCCCTCTGCCACGTCCAACCCATTTCCCCCCACCTTCGGCTCTCACCTCATCCTTTCCTTCCCACCGTACTGATTAAGCCCGCTTCGTCCTCGCTTACCATCCCACCGGCATCCATACCCAAAGTCTCATTAGCTGCCATTTCCAACACCTCCAGCAGATGCCACCACCAGACACTTACTGCTCTCCTCTCCCTTGTGAGCCTTCCAACATTCCCCTTCCAACAGTACCGTCCCATGTAATCATACAGTGTGCCCATTTACCTACCCCATTGTCATTACCTAAGGCCCCAGACACACCCACCAGGTGAAGCAATGCTTTCCCTGTACTTCTCGCCATTTAATCTAAATGCAGTCGCTGCTCACAATGTGGTCTCCTCTACATTGGTGTAGCAAAGCGTAGACTGGGTAACTGCTTCATTTGGTAATTATGTTCTGTCTGCAAAAATGAGCCTGGCTTCCAGTTGCCTGTCATTTCAACACACCATTGTGTTCCCTGGCCAATGTCTCTGTCTCAGGCTTGCCAGATTGCTCCAGCAAAGCTCACCGCAAGCCGGAAGTACAACATTCTGCTTGGAAACCCTGCAACCTTCTGGATTCAATATCTAGTATATTGAGAACTATCTTAGGGCCTGATCATGTCCGTAACCTAAAGCCCACAGATCAGGCTTTGTCATAACAAACAACCCATTGTCAGCTACTAATAGTGCTCAATGGCAGCTATTCAATCTTTCCAGGCTGATCTTTACCCATTACTTTGTCTGCCCAACTGTTTTTCTCTCTTTCTGGGCCCCATCTCCACCTGTTGTTCACTCCTTCCCCTTAGCCCAGCCCCTTCCTGAACACATACACCAACCTTTCCCTAGCTACAGTCAGTTATGGAGATGGGTCACTGGACCCAAAACATTAACTGTGCTATCCCTCCACAGATGCTGAGATTTTCCAGCAATTTCTGCTTGGCTTTCTTTATTTAACTCTTTAGGTACCAAGATTCATATAAAACATACATTCATTGCAACATTTATTTCTTTCATCAACTAACTTAAATTCAACGTTAACTCATTTCATTTAACCACTTTAACTTAATTCACATTTAACCTCAACTCTAATGTTTACTCCAAAAATTTGACTTGAAACAAATACAATACCAATTCAAGTGATGTGGGTCACTTTGTTCTCATGGTTCTTTGTCTCCTCTGAAGATGACTTCAGGGTATGTGCTTCTCATATGTTGATACTGAAGGCTTTTCCTGAGGAATACTTTGTTCTGCTAAATTTAATCACACAATGTGCTTGTTTCCAGAAACGCCTCTGACATTCGGCCAATGAATTGATCAAAACCTGATCACAGTGTTTGAGCCCAGCCCATGGAGTTTACTGATAAACAACTGCCAAATGTTTACACCAAATCATAGACAGCACCAGTCTGTCTCACAGACCAGTGTGACATGTCCCCTATTTGGTCAATGCAGGAAACTGCAGGTCATAGTTTAAAGAACAGTTCACAGCATGTCCTGGCTGCAGCTTTAACCTCAGTCTGAGTTTAATCCAGTTTGACCGAAATTCCCAGAATGCTTGATTGTAGCTCTTAATCAGACTTGTCGCAAATTCTGTTGTTGGCCACCTGACCATAATAGCGACCAGGACTGTGTGATGATCACCTGACTGATACTGTCATGGTGAGGATGAGTGAACATATTTTTCCCCCTTCTTGGCTCCATCACCTTCTGCTGCTGCCCCTGTCTAGCAGCAACACCCTTTAGGACTCAACCAACTGCTACTGATACTCTAATGGTGGACATTGAAATCCTCCACCCACAGTACACTCTGCGTTTTTCACCCTCCGAGTACTTCCTTCAAGTGTTACTCAACATGGACGAGCACTGATACATCAGCCGAGAGTGGATGTGGTAATTAATGGGCGATTTCCCTGTCCAGTTTTGACAAGATTCCATGAGACCCCAGATGCCATGAGACCTAAAGGTGTCCAGAGTCAATATTGAGAACTTCCAGGGCAACTCCAACAGGTAGTAAGGGGGACTTCGAAGGGTTGTTAGGGCTGTTTTTCTGTTGCCATTTCAGGTGCCTAGGTCGATGCCAGGTTGTCCATACCTTTTCATTCTTTGATTCTTTAAAACTGTCAAGAGCTTAGGGTTAATTGTTGGTCAATTAAGTGAGAGCAATGGGCTGAGTATTAGAAAAATACAAGGACACTTTTTTAGCAAGGCTTATACAACTGAATGGTTTGTCAAGCCATTTCAGAGGGAAGTTAAGATTTGACCACATTGTTGTGCATTTCAGGTAAATTTCCTTCCTAAAGGGCATCAGTGATGCAGATAAGTTTTTCTGACAGTCAGCAATAAGTTCATGCTCATCATGAGACTCTGACTTGCAGATTTTTTAATTGAATTCAAATTCTACCATCTACTACAGCAGGACATAGATGCTGGTACCCAGAACATGTCCTGGAGCAGCCTCTGGATTAATATTCTATGATAGTATCACTTGGCTGTCATCCCACAAATACTAGGTTATTGTTTCAAACCTGATTTAGCTGTTGGTTTATTTTACATGTTCAATCAAATTTGTGCTTTTATTAACTTTTTAACTAGTTACTGATGGAAGTGATCTACTTTCCACTTTCAGGCAACTTGATTTTGCAATTGGAATTATTTGAAAATCATTTGTTTACTCAATAACTTGCACACCTTAACCTTAAATAAAACTGCATCATAAATAAATCTCCACAGTATTTTTCATGCAAGAAACAATTAAAAGACACATGCTTGCAAACAAAAAATGGTAACTCAGAAGCAGAAAACAAACTGCATTTAATACTTAAAAGCACCTCTCACTTCAAACCTCCGGCCACAAATAAACGCAGCCCTTCAAGCTCAGCTGAGGCAGTTTATGGAGAAATTTCCAGGATATTGCAGCTTATGTCGTTGGGCTGAAAAAAAAGTCAAAAGTATACTTTCCTAATTTTTGTACAGACATTGTCAGAGTATACTGGGCTTCCAAACAATCAGGAGCTTAAGGTTCATTGTACTTCAGTTCAGCAGGAGCAGTTGGCTGAGTATTAGGAAACTAAATGTTAACTTTTCATCGATGTTACAGTTTTCAGTCAGCAGTGCTGTGTAAGGGCATTAAGATCCTGGTGCAACCATATAATGATATTACAGACCTGTACATCCACTGGGTATAAATACCAAAGTGTGGGCAAAATTAGAACAGACTAGAATGATGACGAGAATGTGAGACTGTTTGGAAGATATTCAGAGAGAACATGGACTTGAATGCATGATGAAGAAAAATTAGTCATTACCTAATGTAACTATAAAGCAGGGCCTGGTATATGATAACCGTATATAATAGTATTTGGAAAGAAAGATAATAGTGTTACTTTGGAGTCGAATCCTGACAATATTTACATGTATTTGGGAAGGCAGGGAATGTTTAGGGATAATCAGCATGGCTTTGTGTGTGGGAGGTTACTAACTTGATTGAGGTTTTGAAGAGGTGACAAGGAAGATTGAAGGTTCAGCGGTAAACATTGTCTATATGGACTTCAGTAAAGCATTTGACAAGGTTCTGCATGGTAGAATGGTTAGTAAGGTTAGATCATATGGGGTACAGGGAGAGCTTGCCAATTGTATACAAAATTGACCTGGAGGTAGGAGACAGAGGGTGGTGGTGGAGAAAAGTTTTTCTATGACCTGTGGTGTGGCACAAGGATCGGTGCTGGTTCCATTGCTTTTCATCATTTGTACAAATTATATGAGGTGAATATATGAGGTATGCTCAGTACATTTGCAGATGGCACCAAACTAGATGATGTGGTGGACAGTGAAGAAGATTAGCTCTGAGTACAGCAAGACCTTGCTTAGATGGGCCAATGTGTCAAGGAGTGGCAGATGGAGTTTAATTTAATTACCAGTGGTAGTCGTGGAAGCGGAGTCATTAGTGACATTTAAGTGACTGCTGGACATGCACATGGACAGCAGTGAATTGAGGGGAATGTAAGTTAGGGTATTTTAGTTTTGTATTAGGATTATTCCACGGCACAACATTGTGGCCGAAGGGCCTGTGCTGTGCTGTACTTTTCTATGTTCTATGTTCGAGATAAATGTGAGGTGTTGCATTTGAGTAAGGCAAACTAGCGTAGGACTTATATAGTAAATCATAGGGCCCTGGAGAGTGTTGCTGAACAAGGTGACCTAGGGGTGCAGGTGCATAGTTCCTTGAAAGTGGATTCACAGGATAGACAGGATGGTGAAGAAGGTGTTTGATGTGCTTGGTCATGACACTGAGTATAGGAGTTGGAATATCATGTTACAGCTACAGAAGACATTGGTTAGGCCACTTCTGGAATACTGCTGTACCACATGGGAAGAATATCAGATTGTGAACCATGCAAACAACAGATGAGAAGTAGTTTTGTTTGACCCCAGCAGCTTTTGATCAATATTTTACATCAAGAACAAACAGAACACCGGCCAGATAAAGAAATCTGGCCACCCTTCTATAGGAAGGATGTTGTTAAACTTGAGAGGATGCAGAAGAGAATTGCAAGAATGTTGCTGAGATTGGCGGTTTTATGCTGTAGGGAGAGGCTGAATAGGCTGGGGCCTTTTCCCCTGGAGCGTTGGAGGCTGAGGAGCGACCTTATAGAGGTTTATAAAATCAGGAGGGGCTTGAATGGAGTGAATAGCCAAGGTCTTTTTTGCAGAGTAGGGTAGAGGACGTAAGTTTAAGGTGACAAGGGAAAGATTTGAACGGGACCTGAGGGCTAGCGTTTTCGTGCAAAGGGTGGAGCATATCTGGAATGAGCTGCCGGGGAAGTAGTAGAGGCAGGTTCGTATACAACATATAAAAGGCACTTGGTTGGTATATGAATAGGAAGAGTTTAGAGGGATATGAGCTAAATGCTGACAAACGGGACTAGGTTAGACTGGGATTTTTG
Source organism: Stegostoma tigrinum (assembly GCF_030684315.1). Classification (NCBI taxonomy): domain Eukaryota; kingdom Metazoa; phylum Chordata; class Chondrichthyes; order Orectolobiformes; family Stegostomatidae; genus Stegostoma; species Stegostoma tigrinum. Next base: position 93,575,379 of record NC_081359.1, read on the forward strand.
GTTGGTGCAGAAGGGTTGAACTGGAGGGCCTGTTTCTGTACTGTATGACTCTATAACTCTACAACAGTCCTTGACTTTGCCTTCTCCTTGGCTGGTGTTTAAGGAACCCAAACACACAATATGAAATCAAAACACCTGGTAAATGATAGGCAAGTAAGGAATGAGGTTGATCAAAACTTCTTAAATATCACTAGTGGTACCTGGTTGTTGCTGGCAGGGCTGGCATTTATTGCCCTTCCCCTACTGCCCTTGAGAAAGCAGTAGTGAGATGCCTTCATGCACTGCCGCAGTCCATTTGGTGTAAGTGGACCGATAATACCATGAGTGAGGGAGCTCCATGGTTTTGATCCGGTGATACTGAAGGAATGGCACTCAATTTCCCTGCCAGGACAATGAGTGGCTTAGAGGGGAATTTTCAGGTGATGGATTTCTCACCCAAATCATTGCGATTTCAACATTTTGAGTAAGAAAGGCAAGTTTTATTCACTAACTTAGAAGTCTTTTTTGGCATGCATTTTGATATAGTCAAAAGACCAGCAGTCATCTTTAACATAGCCAAGAAAACATTGAATCTTATGCTGTGTCTCCTGACATTATGAAAAGGTTCAGATTACACAAGCAGAAACTTTTTGCACATACATACTTTGTGAACTGACCTCCCAGTGAAAAACACACTAACTCCCAAATAAGGACATTAAATATGAGCAAATAGGATGGAATGATGCCACTGGAAATGCTAGGAGGTGTACTGCACAGGTGTGCTGAGAGTATATTCGGGATGTCAGCAGACATTCCCTGAATCTTATTAACTGACTCCCTATTTTGGGAAAATTTCTATCCACAGACCATTCAGCCATATTGGGGAACAAAACTTTCATTCATCTCTGACAGTGCCATATTGAAAAGTAAACTTTACATTAAAAACAGCATTTAGAGCAGCAGAAACAGTAATATGTTCCAGGTTTAGTGCTAGAAAAAACAATCTTTACAACAACAAAGATTCAATAAGAATTTTAATCAACAAAGAATATGACAGGGCTACAAAATGTGCATAATACAAGGAGATCAAAACCCTAATAATGATCATCCAATCAATAACATAACAATATCAAGGGCTTACCATCAATAAGAAGTAATTTGTGACAAAATTTCCCTTGGCCTCTTATTTAGATCAGTTGCTGAACTTCTTCAATCAAAAGAGGATCCAATTCTAGAAAGAGCTGCCTTAATAACAGATCTTGAAAACTGCCAAAGAGGTATTACATAGCAAATGTAAATTTAATTCAGAACATTCTACAAGAGTGTGGATGATGTAAAACACTGATATCCAATCTGAACAATATGCTGCACATGACAGCATCAATATGAAACTCTAAGCAATTGAATATGACAGTATCTTGTCACCGATGTGTTTCCAAACTCTGACATCAGTGAGGATGAAACTGTCTAACCTTCCAAAATTAATATTGTAGAGAAAAAGGTCACTTCTCAAAGTTGTGAGTCAGTCTGAACAATAAAGCAAGCACTAAATTAAATGAGAGATAATGGGAAGTGCAGATGCTGAAGAATCCGAGATAACAAAGTGTGGAGCTGGATGAACACAGCAGGCCAAGCAGCATCTCAGGAGCACAAAAGCTGACGTTTCGGGCCTAGACCCTTCATCAGGGGAGAGGGTTCTGAAATAAATAGGGAGAGATGGGGAGGCGGACTGAAGATGGATAGAGGAGAAGATAGGTGGAGAGGATAGTATAGGTGGGGAGGTAGGGAGGGGATAGGTCAGTCTGGGGAGGACAGACTGAAGGGGGCAGGATGAGGTTAGTAGGTGGGAAATGGAGGTGTGGCTTGAGGTGGGAGGAGGGAATAGGTGAGAGGAAGAACAGGTTAGAGAGGCGGGGACGAGCTGGGCTGGTTTTGGGATGCAGTGGGGGGAGGGGAGATTTTGAAGCTTGTGAAATCCACATTGATACCATTGGGCTGCAGGGTTCCCAAGCGGAATATGAGTTGCTGTTCCTGTAGCCTTCGGGTGGCATCATTGTGGCACTGCCGGAGGCCCATGATGGACATGTCGTCTAAGGAATGGGAGGGGGACTTGAAATGGTTTGCGACTGGGAGGTGCATTTGTTTATTGCGAACCGAGTGGAGGTGTTCTGCAAAGCGGTCCCCAAGCCTCCGCTTGGTTTCCCCAATGTAGAGGAAGCCACACCGGGTACAGTGGATATAGTATACTACATTGGCAGATGTGCAGGTGAACAGGGCCTGGGATGGGGGTGAGGGAGGAGGTGTGGGAGCAAGTGTAGCACTTCCTGCGGTTGCAGGGGAAGGTGCCGGGTGTGGTGGGGTTGGAGGGCAGTGTGGAGCGAACACCCTCAACAACTTCTCTTTCGATTCCTCCCACTTCCTACAGACAAAGGGGGCGGCCATGGGCACCCGCATGGGCCCCAGCTATGCCTGCCTATTTGTAGGTTACATGGAATAGTCCCTCTTCCGCACCTACACAGGCCCCAAACCCCACCTCTTCCTCCGTTACGTTGTTGACTGTATCGGCGCCGCCTCTTGCTCCCCAGAGAAGCTCGAACAGTTCATCCACTTCACCAACACCTTCCACCCCAACCTCAAGTTCACCTGGGCCATCTCCAGCACATCCCTCACCTTCCTGGACCTCTCAGTCTCCATGCCAGGCAACCAGCTTGTAACTGATGTCCATTTCAAGCCCACCGACTCCCACAGCTACCTAGAATACACCTCCCACCCAACCCCCTGCAAAAATTCCATCCCCTATTCCCAATTCCTCCGCCTCCGCCGCATCTGCTCCCAGGATGAGGCATTCCACTCCCGCACAACGCAGATGTCCAAGTTCTTCAAGGACCGCAACTTTCCCCCCACAGTGATCGAGAACGCCCTTGACCGCGTCTCCCGCATTTCCCACAACACATCCCTCACACCCCGCCCCCGCCACAACCGCCCAAAGAGGATCCCCCTCATTCTCACACACCACCCCACCAACCTCCGGATACAACGCATCATCCTCCGACAGTTCCGCCATCTACAATCCGACCCCACCACCCAAGACATTTTTCCATCCCCACCCCTGTCTGCTTTCCGGAGAGACCACTCTCCCCGTGACTCCCTTGTTCGCTCCACACTGCCCTCCAACCCCACCACACCCGGCACCTTCCCCTGCAACCGCAGGAAATGCTACACTTGCCCTCACACCTCCTCCCTCACCCCTATCCCAAGGCCCCAAGATGACTTTCCATATTAAGCAGAGGTTCACCTACACGTCTGGCAATGTGGTATACTGTATCCATTGTACCCTTTGTGGCATCCTCTACATTGGGGAAACCAAGCGGAGGCTTGGGGACCGCTTTGCAGAACACCTCCGCTCGGTTCGCAATAAACAACTGCACCTCCCAGTCGCGAACCATTTCAACACCCCCTCCCATTCTTTAGATGACATGTCCATCATGGGCCTCCTGCAGTGCCACAATGGTGCCACCCGAAGGTTGCAGGAACAGCAACTCATATTCTGCTTGGGAACCCTGCAGCCCAATGGTATCAATGTGGACTTCACAAGCTTCAAAATCTCCCCTTCCCCCACCACATCCCAAAACCAGTGATAATGGGAACTCATCCCAAAACCAGCCCAGTTCGTCCCCTCCCCCCACTGCATCACACAACCAGCCCAGCTCATCCCCTCCCCCCACCACATCCCAAAACCAGCCCAACCTGTCTCTGCCTCCCTGACCTGTTCTTCCTCTCACCCATCCCTTCCTCCCACCCCAAGCCGCACCTCCATCTCCTATCTACTAACCTCATCCCACCTCCTTGACCTGTCCGTCTTCCCTGGACTGACCTATCCCCTCCCTACCTCCCCACCTATACTCTCCTCTCCACCTATCTTCTTTTCTCTCCATCTTCGGTCCGCCTCCCCCTCCCTCCCTATTTAATCCAAAACCCTCACCCCATCTCCCTGTCTGATGAAGGGTCTAGGCCCGAAACGTCAGCTTTTGTGCTCCTAAGATGCTGCTTGGCCTGCTGTCTTCATCCAGCTTCACACTTTATTATCTTGGATTCTCCAGCATCTGCAGTTCCCAAAGCCAATAACTTCTGTTTTCAAGTTCGACATTAATAGATTGTGATTGCACAAGACATCAAAGTATATGGGTACAGAGCAGGAATATGGAGTTATGGTCGATGATCAGCCCTGATCTAGGTTAGCACAGCAGGCCTAGTAGCTGAATGGTTCTAGGTCAACAAAGTACCCCTGCTCTTTAATCCTGTGTTTTAAATTCAATCTTACCATTTTTTAGGCCACAAGTTTCAAGATGTCAAAGAAGCTGTTGCTCTTAGACGTTGACTGTGGGGTGGATGATGCGCAAGCAATTATGATGGCTCTTGCAGCTCCTAACGTGCAGATCCTGGGTATAACATGCACTCATGGAAATACAAGCATTGAAAATGTGTGTAAGAATGTACTTCGAGTGCTAAAGGTTTGCCAGAGGACAGAGGTATGTGATGGCAATTGTGCGCAAGGGTACTGTGTGCTATATATTACATTTGGCTCTTTGAGGGTGCTCTGTCATTCAATGTGGTGATGACTGACTTTTTTATTCACTTGTGGGACGTGTGGGTTGTGGCAGGATCAGTATTCAGTGCCTATCTCTAGTTGATCTTGAGTAGGTTGAGATGAACTGCCCTCTCGAACTGTTACAGTCTTTCTGCTGTGGGTAGAACCACAATGCTGCCAGTGAAAAAATCCAACTCAGTACCTTGTTCCCGCATTCTCCCCAAACCATTTGAGACCCCTCGTTCTAAGAACTATATCTAAACCCTTCCTGAAAATATTCAATGCTTTGGTCTTAACTTCTTTATGTGGCAGAGAATTCCACAGGTTTACTGGTCCCTGGATGAAAACATTTCTCCTCTTCTCAGTCCTAAATGGCCTACCTACCCCATATCCTTAGATTGTAACCCCTGGTTCTGAACTACCTGGCCATGGAGACCATCCTTCCTGAATTTACTGTGCCTAATCCTGTTAGAATTTTATAGGGTCAACTCTGGTGAGTATCATCCTAACCAATCCAGTCTCTCGTCTTATGCCAACCCTATCATCCCAAGAATTATTGCACTCCTTTCATTGCCAGAAGATCCTTCCTCAGAAAAAGAGACCAAAACTACACACAATACTCCAAGTGTGCCCTCACCAAGGCCTTGTACAATTGCAGCAGGACATCCCTGCTCCAATACTTGAATCATTTTGCTATGAAGACCAACGTTTCATTTGCTCCTTTACTACTTTCTGCACCTGCATGCTTACTTGAAATTACTGGGGTATAAGGACACCCAGGTTTTGTTGCACCTTCCCCATTCAGATAAGAAACTGCCTTCCTGTTTTAGTACTGAAGTGGACAACCCCACTTTTATCTGCATTATACTGCATCTGCCATGCATTTGCACGCTCGTTGAATTTTTAGTAATCACACCAGAGCATCTCTGCATCTTCTTCACAACTAACCCAACACCGTGGGTCACCACCAGAAACATCAGCTTTCCTGCCCCTTTGATGCTGCCTGGCCTGCTGTACTCCTCCAACTCCACACTGTATTATCTCGAAACCCAACCACTCTGCTTTGTTCACCTGTAAACTCTGTGATATTACATTGAGCTCCTTCATCTAAATCATTAATATGTATTGCAAAGAGCTGGGGTCAATGTACTGATCCCTACGATACTTTACTAATCAATGCCTCTCAGAAAAAGACTGATGTCTTCCTACTCTTTGTTTCTGGCTGCTGACCAGTTCCATATCCATGTGAGTACATGACCACCAATTCCATGCACTTTAATTTTACATGCTAATCATTTGAGTGGGACCTGATTGAGAGCCTTCTGAAAGTCCACTGGCTCCCTGTATCAACTTTATTAGTTACATCTTTGAAAAATTCGAATACATATGTCAAACATGATTTCCCTGTTGTAAATCAATGCTGACTCTGTCTAAACCTGTCACCGTTTACCAACTGCTCTGTTATCAAGTTTTCTCTAATGCTGGAGTATTTTTCCTATACAAATATCAGGCTAATCAGTCAAAAATTTCATTTTTTCTTTCTATCTCCCATTTCAAATAATGTATTAATTTGGCAATCCTCCAAACTTTAGAAACTCTTCCAGAGCTGATAGAATCTTGAAAGATGACCACCAATGCATCCACAATTCCTAGTGCCACTTTCTTATGTAGTCTGGGGTCAGGCCTTCTGGATTTATTGGCCTTTAATCCTATCAATTCCCCCTATACCGCTTCCTTACTGACACTGATTTCCTTCACATCCTCCCCTTCACTAGATCCTGTGCTCCCCAACATATTTGGGAATTGTTTGTGTCCTCCTTTGTGAAAAGAAATTACATATTAAGTTGGTCTGCCATCAGTTTTTTTCCCGATATAATGTTGTCTGTCTCTGTTTGTTTCTCATTAATAACCTTAGTTAGCAAAAAAAACCAATCAATCTATTCTACCAACAGAATTAATGTTTATAGTTGATGTAGCATCATTTGCCATTTGCAGAAGAGTGGTCCAAATGTGTGTTTAGAAACATTTCATGATTTCATTCCTGAAAGTTCTGACTCTAAATTTTAGACAATGTCCGAATTCCTAGGTTCCCTAGCCAGAGCCAATTGCATTTTTCCATCTACCTCTTATGTACTCGTTAATAATTTGCCCCTAACCCTTTAAATGATACCAAAAAGTGTATGATCTCACATTTACCTACATTGAAATCCACTTGCCATGATTTTGTGGTAACCTATCAGGACCTCTTTGAAATTGCATCTTTTAATTTACGCTGATTAATGTGCTGTATATCTTTTGCATATTGGAAGTGTGTTTTTTTTTAATTTCAGAATGTAATTTAATAACAAATCTTGTGAATATTTGAGACCCAATATAAAACTTTTGGACACCATTAATAATCTGCCCATTAAAATGATTGACAGGATTGTTGTTCTTCCATGTGTGAACAGTAGGTATTGGGAATGCAATCTCAGAAGTCTAAGGTCAAATAACATCATCTGCTGCACTTTCTTCAATGGCTGGTCAAACCATGAGACCAGAAGATGTAAGAGCAGAAGTAGGCTATTCAGCCCATCAAGTCTGCTTCAAAATTCAATGAAATGTAGCTGATCTGGTCATTCTCTACTCCACTTTCTTGACTTTTCCCTTTTAACCCTGACTCCCTTACTGATTACAAATGTCTCTTTTCTCCTTGAATTTACTTAATGATCCAACCTCAACAGCTGTTTGTGGCAAAGAATTCCAGAGTCACTGTCCCCTGACAATAATTATTTCTCATTTTGTTTTAAATGTGTGGCCCCTTTCTGGAGATTACCGTATATAGAGGACCCTACATGGGAGGGTGCAAACCCAAAATAGGGCAGGACTGGTGACTGAGGTGGCAGTGCAGAAGCACTTTGGGACCAGGGACCACAGTTGTATTAATTTTAAAATAGTTATGGAGAAGGACAAAACTGGTCTACAGGTTCAAGTTCTAAACTGGGGTAAGACAAATTTTGATGGAATTAGATTAGATTAGATTAGATTCCCTTCAGTGTGGAAACAGGCCCTTTGGCCCAACAAGTCCACACCGCCCTTTGAAGCATCCCACCCAGACCCATCCCCCTATAACCCACACACTCCTGAACACTACGGGCGATTTAGCATAGCTGACCCACCTAGCCTGCACATCTTTGGACTGTGGGAGGAAACCGGAGCTCCCAGAGGAAACCCATGCAGACACAGGGAGATTGTGCAAACTCTGCACAGACAGTCGCCTGAAGCTGGAATCGAACCCTGGTCCCTGGTGCTGTGAGGCTGCAGTGCTAACACTGACCCACTGTGCCGCCCTAAGACAGGGGCTTACAGGGGTTGACTGGAGTCATTTCTTTGCAGGCAAAGGGACCTCTGGCAAGTGGGAGGCCTTTAAAGTGTGATAGTTAGAGTTCAAGATCTATATAGTCTTGTGTGGGTGAAGGGCATGTTTGGCAGTATGGAACCCTGGATGACAAGAGATTTTGAGGCTTTGACCAAAAAAAAGGAGGCATGGCTCAGGAATAAGCAGCTGGAATCAACAGAATCCCTGGAGCTATTTAGGGGATACAGGAGTTTATTGAAGAAGGAAATCAGGAGGGCGGAAATGGGGCATGAGATAGCTTTTGCTGAGCAGATTAGGGTGAATCCAAACAGATTCTTTAAGTATATTAAAGGAAAAAGAATAACTTGGGAGAGAATAGGATCCCTCAAGGACCAAAGTGGACATGTATGTGTGGAACTGCAGGAGATGGGTGAGGTTCCCAATGAATATTTCTCCTCTGTGTTTATCGTGGAGGAAGTCATGAAGACTTGGGAACTTGGGGAAATGAGGGGCGATATCTTAGGAACAGCCCATATCACAGTAGAGGAGGTGTTGGAAGTTTTAGTATGTATGAAGGTGGATAAATCTCCTGGTCCTGATCAGATATATCCAAGAACCCTGCAAGAGGCTAGAGAAGAAATTGCAGGGGGCCCTGGCTGATATATTTGCATCATCATTGGCCACAGATGACATCCTGGAAGACTGGATGGTAGCGAATGTGGTGTCCTTATTCAAGGGGGGTTGCAAAGAAAAACTGGGAATTATAGACGAGTATGCTTAACATCTGTGGTAGGTAAGTTACTTGAGAAGATTCTGAGGGATAAGGTATACATGCATTTAGGAATTCAGGGTTTGACTAGGAGTAGTCAGCATGGCTTCGTGTATGGGAGATCATGCTTGACAAATTTGTTAGAGTTCTCTGATGAAGTGACCAGGAAGGCTGATGAGGGCAGGGCGGTAGATGCAGTCTATCTGGATTTCAGTCAGGCCTTTGATAAGATCCCACATGGTAGGCTTCTCTGGAAGGTTAGATCACATGTAACCCAGGGACTGCTGGCAAACTGGATACACAATTGGCTTGATCGTGGGAAGCAGAGCATAATAATGGAAGGATGTTTGTCGGACCGGAGGCCTGTGACTACTGGTGTGCCTCAGGGTTTGTTGCTGAGCCTATTGCTATTTGTCATCTATATCAATGATTTGGATGAGAATGTACAAGGCATGATTAATAAGTTTGCGGATGACACTAATATAGGTGGCATTATGGAAAGCAAGGAAGGTTATCAGAAATTGCAGCAGGAACTTAACCAGCTGGGGGAGTTGACTGAGAAATGGCAAATGGAGTTTAATATAGATAAGTGGCAAGTTAGAAAGTCAAATCCAGGTAGGAGTTTCATGGTGAATGGTATGGTCTTGAGGAGTGTAGTGAAACAGAGGAATCTTGGAATGCAGGTGCACAGTTCTCTGAGAATGGAATTACATGTAGACAGGGCAGCGAAGAAGGTGTTTGGCACACTGGCTTTCAGTCAGGGCACTGAGTACAGAAGTTGAGAAGTTATGTTGCAGTTATGCAGGATGTTGTTGAGGCCACACTTGAGAGTTTTGTGTTCGGATTTGGTCACCTTGCTATAGGAAGGATGTTATTAAACTGAAAAGAGTGCAGAAGAAATTTACAAGGACATTGTCAGGACTCAAGGGACTGAGTTATAGGGAGAGGTTGGACAAGCTAGGACCTTTTTCTTTTAGAGTGTAGGAGATTGAGGGGGGATCTTATAGAAGTGTATAAGATCGTAAAAGGCATGGATAGGGTGAATGCACCCAATCTTTTTCCCAGGGTTGGGAAATTGAGGATTAGAGGGCATCAGTTTAAGGTAAGAGGGGTAAGAATACATGGGAACCGGAGGGAGTGTTTTCTACACAGAGGGTGGTACGGATGGCTCAGGTGGGTACATTAACGACATTTAAAAGGCATTTGGATGAATACATGGATGGTAAAGAATTAGAAGGATATGGGTCAAGTGCAGGGATATGTGGATGGACATTTTGTTCGGCATGGGCCCACTTGGGCTGAATGGCCTGTCTTCATGTTGTAGGACTCTATGATTCAATGATCCCAGGCTCTCCCACAAGAGAAACCAACCTTTCTGCATCTACCATGTGAAATCTCTTAAGAATCTTGAATGTTTCAATAAGGTTGCTTCTCATTCTTCTAAATTCCAATGAGCACAGACCCAACCTACTCAACTTATCCTTATAAGGCAGTTGCTCCATACCTAGAACTAGCCTAGTGAACATTCTCTGGACTGTCACCAATGCTAGTACATCTTTGCACAGATAAGGGGACCAAAACAGTTTGCTGTATTCCAGTTGTGGTCTGACTAGTGCCTTGTATAGTTTTTACAAAGCCTCCTTATTTTCTCTGCAATCCCTTTGAAACGAAAGCCAACATTCCACTTGCTCTCCCTATTACCCATTGAACTTGGATGTTAGCCTTTTGTGACTCATGGATGAAAACTCCTAAATCCCTCTGTTTGGTAGATTTTTGCCCAATCTGGAAAAGTAAAAGTGATTGCTGCACATAGTTTGTGGAGGCAAAGTCCCATGTTGTTGTGAGAATGACCCCCATATTGTTGTGCACCACGATCACTGTGCTAAATGAGATAGACTTTGAACAGCCTGAGCAACTCAAACCTCGGCATCCATAAGCTGCTGCAGTCCATTCACAGCAGCAACAGCAGAACTGTACTCAAACACAATTCACAACCTCATGGCCCACTGCCCCAGAATTCTTGAACCTACGAAGACAGAAGCAAAGTGGATTGAATATGGTGCTGGGAAATTGAATTAGGAGGGGTATCTTAATTTGAATTCAAATTTCTGACAGATGAGATGAATGCAGAAGCAGTGAACTGATGTTTGTGATTAAAAATCGCAACTGGTCAAATTGTCCTATGGCCAATATGAGAAATGCCTGCCTCATACAGAGACCAGTATCAATTATAAGCTTACAACTGCCAACCAATCACAGACTGATTGGTTTCCAAAAAGCAGCAGAAAGTTTTTTTTAAAATCATTTCCCTCCTCCCAAAGTAAAAAGAATCAAGCCCCTGGGATGGGTGGAGCACAAGCAGTGTGAAAGCTTATATGGTCACCCACCTCCTCTCTATAACTGACCTTTTGTTACAGTTAAGGATAGGCCAGTTTGTGGCCAGAAATCCTGCCTTAGTAAGACAGGGCTTTGAAGTCCAGAACCATATATTTATGTGGTATCATTCTATGTAACAACCATTACATTTCATTCCCATGAATTTTGTTAAAGATGTTTTTTATCCTTATGATTGCAGATTCCTGTATATCGTGGTGCAGATGCATCTATTCTAGAAGATCAGCTAAATGGTGGCCAGTACCATGGAAAGGATGGTCTAGGTGATGTTCCAGATTGTAATGCTCCAGGTTTGGAACACATACAAGCTGAACATGCAGTAAATGCCATCATAAGAACAGTCACTGAACATCCTGGTCAGGTAAGATGTATATATATCATGAAATACAATTCGGTAGTCAGTGCGACAGAGAATAGGATATATTTCAGTTCTTGGAACCTGTTCCATCATTCAATTAGATCATGACTGATACATAACAACACACCTTGACACTGTATTACTGAATGTTACTGAACAAAAATATGTAAATCTTAGTTTTTTAAATTTTCAATTTACTTATTCTCCAATACTTGTAAGGCGCTAAATTGCCAACTTAGCCAAGACTTTATACAGTATGGTACTCTCTGAGATCACCACTGAACAGCCTAGCCCTAATTCTAAAGTAATGCCATCCTTGTTTTGAACTTAATCTTAAAAGAGATAAAAACATGTACAGTTTCCTATTGCACAAGTCCATTGTGAAAGGCTACTGTTATGGGTAAATCAACACAAACTACCTTTAGTCCAGCTACATATTACAAAATCTCACAATCAAAAGCTGAAACAATGATGGAATCTTTAATGTATGTAGCAACTAAATTAGGACACCTCACATAAGCAAGTTTAGCCTTACAATTCAATTTGGCTAGTACCTGATTCATGGTGGAATTTAGCTGTGAATCCAACCAACAGTGTTGCCTCTGATGTCCAGGGTTTGATTCTTGTGCAGTGTTGATCTTCAAAGTTCTGCTGCTGAGGAGTTCAAGTATTGGATTCTCATAGTTTTTTCAATCTACATATCTGTGCGGTGACATTATTGGTGATCATTTGGATTCTTCCATCCAAAACATTGATTACTGTTCTGGCGTTTTTGAGTCTGCAGCTTACTTCCTTATCAGAAGTAACTCCTCTGTTCCTTGTTACATTTGGCCTTAACTGTCTATTGAAAACCCAGCATGTCTTACAATTAACACCTTAAATTCTTTAGCAATCATTCATTTGTCCTTTTGGCATAAGGCAGCCTGTTATCAATCAGGTGTCAAAACAGTTTTGTTCAAATTGCCTTGACTCCTTATATGCCCAGACATGGCTAATTGCTTTCAATCCCCTATGTAACTGCTTCTCTTTGTCCCTTTACAGCTTATTCCAGACAGAGATATTGCTTTCCTTGTGCTTATTTGTGTGGATTCTGTCAATCCATGAACAGTTATTAAACTTCTGAAGTTTACAATATACTAATGTGACTTCTGTATCTCTCAGTCACTTTGATCAGTATTTATGTGTTACTCAACAGGTCTCACTTGTGGCTACTGGCCCCCTGACCAATGTTGCTCTGGCATTTAAAATGGACCGCACATTTCCATCGAAGTTAAAGCATTTATACATCATGGGAGGAAACATGGAAAGTATGCTAAAGAGCTAATTGCATCATTCTGTTAAATGTGGGTGGCATCACACCTGAGCCTGATTACATCCTCACCTGATATTGAATATATATACTAGCAGTAATCCACGCTTGGGAATTTTTTTTATTCCTATGTCCTAATTACAGTGCAATGTTGGTTGATGTAAGGCAATGACCAGAGCAAACAGACATCCAAGCTAATCATTTCCTGATCATTACAACACAACAGCCCCTTATATGTACTCATTCAATGAAACATTGGGGAAACTCAGAAAATAATATTTTCTCGATTAGAGTACAGAACATTGATGTTGTTGTATGCAATTGATTCTGTATTCCTATTGTATGTAATTTCCCTAATGCCTGGACTACTTTATAGTAATCCATTTTCATATTTACTCCCTTATCTTTGTCTGAACAAAACACTTGCACAGTGGCTCAGTGGTTAGCCCTGCTGCCTCATTGTGCCATAGACCTGCATTCGATTCAACCCTCAGGCAACAGTGTGGAGTTTGCCTCATTCTCCTGTGTGTGTGTGGGTTTCCTCTGGGTGCTCCGGTTTCCTCCCATAGTCCAAAGATGTGAAGATTAGGTGGATTGGCCTTGCTAAATTGTTCAGGGATGTGCAGCTTAGGTGGGTTATGGGGAATGGTCTGGGTGGTATGCTCTGATGGCCGATGTGGACTTGTTGGGCTGAAGGGCATGTTTACACACTTTAGGGGTTCTATGATTCTATGAAAACTGATTGTCTTTTATCTCTAAAATGTCTGTGAACCATATTATCACGCTGAACAGATAACAATTTCCTGTGTTAATAAACTATATCCAGAATACAGTATTACTGCAGATAGTAGCTTTGACAAATTTGTTCTACCATAAATACCAGGTAGATTATGTGGCGTCAAGCATTCTTATGAACATTCTGAGTACTTTCATGAGTTGATTCTCTTTGTCTGATAACAGCTTCTAAAACAGCATGATCTAAATATTGCAGAAGTACCTGTTTGCATTGTTTTCAAGAATGTGGTCTGATAGCACTCTCGGGAGAAGAAGCTTAACATAACTCAACTATTTCTTGTCAAATGTTTCCATTCAATACAACTGCATTTGTGTACACAAAATAATGACTATATTACAATTCTGTCCCTTTCAGTGTGTAGCCATACCTTCCATTCTTAGCCTGATCAAGTTTAAAATCTTCAAATTCAGCTTAGGAGTAGTATTTTGTAACCGACACTGCATCAAACTCTCTCCATGGAAACAGTGTCAGAATTTCTGAAATGTGGCAGTGGTCTGTTGTGCACTTGATTTCCTAAAGTATGTGCTTTTGATATTTTGGCTATTGACAATTCCACCCAATGTTGTATTTATCAATCAATGCCAAGCATTTATTTTCCCCAAATGCGCCTGGATTAAGAAGCTGTTAACGTTGTAAGGAATTAATTTCATTTCATGTCTTTATCTTTGACAGGCAGGGGGAATGTTGCGATCTGTTCTGAATTTAACTTCGCAGCAGATCCAGAAGCAGCTTATATTGTCTTGAATCATTTTGCGTGCCCCATGCACATAGCGACTTGGGAGTACTGTCTTCGTTGGGCACTGCCTTGGGTAAGCTGTTGAAAAAATAATCTTAAGATAAGATCATTGGACACATAATGTTATGGAAACTCTTATTTATATATACTTCTGGTTTAATTTATCATAAATTTGGTTTTTGGTTTTTTGTTTTTTGTTTGTAGCGAGTGGATTTTCACTGTGTTTGAAGTTAATAACTAACTGTAGCCGAGGTGATTTCTTTGGAAACATACTCAAGACCTAACTTAAGAACTAATAGGTTTTTGTGCATTTTAGTAGGATTTATGACCTAACAAGAATATTAAGCTCCATTTTAGAAGGTGAGTTTTTTTTTTCAAGCTTAAGGAAAACAGCCATAGTTTAGAAAAAGTTTTTTATCTTTACTTTGAATCTTGAATACTTCTTTGAGGTTCTCAGATGAAGTTTGTTGTATAAACCAATACTCTTGAGATGGGAACATGGTACTAGATTATTTTGAATAAGACCAGAAGTGTTGGGATAAAGTCTTGAAGGGGTTACTTAAAGTTAAGTACATTTAAGCACAGATGTACAGTCGCTTCAGGAAGAAGCTACTTGCAGTTCCAGTCTATGAATTAAACCAATCAAGACATGAGAGGTGGGGACACTGGTGTGAGTAATGTGTGATTTTGAGTCTCAGACAGAAGCTATGTCTTTTCTTTTTCAGTTTATACAAGAGAGCTTTGGCGATTAATGGGATTATACTTTGTGTGTTTAAAATTTTTTTGAATTTGTGTTAAAAATAGACAGCTTGATTTATTCCGTTTTATCTTCATTTCTTTTGTTAGTAAACTTCTTGTTTATTATTAGCGCAAAATCTGCAGCTTTGTGTACTTGCAGTGAGATGCCACTTTGTTAAAATCAAAACAAACCAAAATGTTATCTATCAAGACAAGTTTCAATCTGGGATCTGACTTAATTGGTAATAACATCAGCTGGGATCATAACAATGCACACGTCTTTTGATTTGGAAAGTAAAGAAATTGCTGATGGACATGAGATGCATCCCATGTGAAAGCAGTGTGCTCTGCTGTGGAGTTTGATAATTAGAAACATTTCCCCTGCTGTTTTTTAATTAACCTAAAGAGAGGAGAAGCAAAGTTATACTGCCACAGGGTAATTACAATAAGTAACAGCAGTTTGCTGATGCTGGGATCTTAGGACTGAATTGCTAGGCTTCAATATAGTGTACAAGATTTCAAACAACTGGTAACATCTGCAACTGGAGGAAATTCAGATGTTTCAATGCACCACATTTTTATCGCTAATCTAAGAGTGACTTCGAAAAAATCAGAGCCTGTGATCTTTATATGTAAACCATCCAGGGATCATAGTAGAACAGTGTATGGTGTATTTCTCCAAAGAACCTTCAGAGAGAGCTCCTTTTAAAGCAGTGGACAATCGCTGTTTGATTTTTGGCCCTTGTCTTGTGATGAGTTTGGTTGGGCTCATCAGTCCTGCCACATTTTGCATCTGTAGGTTTACTAAATTTTTAATGTTAAGGCTTTAAGGTCGTGTTTTTAATGATCCTTCATTTATTCAATGCAACACACCTCGGGTCAGGAGAGGCATTCCTGCTTCTAACCAGAATATGTTTCTTGCATCTCTACAATGCCTCTGATACAAAATCCCACTGTCCTATTACAGAATCTGAGCAGATGACTTTTTCACTTGGACTCATGAGTGCCATTGTCCTGCCATCTCCTCTGCTTTCACCAACCCATCCAGCTCCCTGTTCTCCTATAATCCTCTTGAACACCTCTCGACCCATCTCAATATTTCCTTCTTTAGCTTAGCATTCATTCTTCCCACGCACATCTACAAACTATCCTAAGATGTTTCTATCTGTATTAGAAACACTATATAAATGCAAGTTATTCTTGCAAATCTGCTGAGTCTTGTTTCGATATTTCATGGAAGTAGGCCAATTGGCCCTTCATACCCTTGCCAGCTTATTGACAATGCTGTTGATAGTTGAAGCTGCTACTCCTGCCTCCAGGTGCTCTTTTCCAAAGCTTTTGCTGACAGCGAGAGTTCAGGACAAGAAGGCATTGAAAACAGTGGCATTTCAGCACCTTCAGGGTCCACAAAATTACACTATCAGAGCTGCAGCTTCAGACCACACATGGACCTGGACTGTGAACACCAAATCAAGCGCAGGAGAGGAACGAGCAGGACAGTCAGGAAGTGGGCACTCAGTCAGCGGGTGAGCTTGGGAGTGGCAAGAGCCATAAGCCCAAGGATTAGCAGCAAATGTTAGGCAACATAAAGTCCGCAAGCATTGACTGCCAGCAAGTGAATAGGTTTGGGAGCAGGACAGGCTGTAGCAGAATGGTTGGCAAAAATGGGGTGTTAGGCAGCAGGAGATGTCCGCAATAGCACCGATTGAGTCGCATGTCATGATGTCAGCCAGGTATGAAACAAATTTAAAATGGATCCTGCCATGTTAAACAAGGATGGACACTTCATTTAACAATCCAACATTAGACCAAACAATGTTAAATGAGGGCCATGTTAAATTGGGAGTTACTGTAGTTTCACTAAACTACCCTCAAGATTCTCTGCTAGTACATCAACTAACTCAAGTTAGTCAAATACAATTTGTCTTTAGCAAATCTGCTGATATTTGAAGATTAGCCCACACTTTTCCAAACACCAATTAATTTTGTTCCGGTTCATTGACTTTAAAATCACCCAGACTAAGCTGCTGTTGCTAGTTTTCACCCTATCCTCTTTTTTAAACTTTTGCAGTCCTTCAGACCGTTATCACCTCGCCATTCCAACCCCATATCTGAGGCTGATTGAAAGATTGTGGTTATAGCCTGTCATTTTTTACCTCTCCTGTGTTGGATGACCGAGGACCGCCAGCATTTAAGTCCATCGTCTTTATCTGTTTTTGTCCTGTACAATCTTATTCCGATTGTCTCTTTCTTTACCATAACATAGGCAACATCCTTGACTCATTTAGTAAATCAGGCATTCCCTCTGCGAATTCATCGATCAGCTCATTTTGACCTATACTTTCATTGGGCAGACTATTGCTATAAAGACACTAAAGGTATAGTTATTAAATTTGCTGATGACCAAAGGGAAAGTACATTGTGGAAAGAACAGAAGGAAATTACAAAGGAATATAATTAGGTTAAGTGAATGGGGAATAACCCAGCAAATGGAATATAATATAGGAAAATATGGAATTAATAATTTCAGGTAGAAGAATAAAAAATCATAATTTCTAAATAGTGTGTCCTAGTTGACAAATCCCAACAAGTTAATATGCAAGTACAGCACTTAATTAAGAAATCTAATAGAATGTTATTGTTTATTGCAAAGGGAATTGACTACTAAATCAAGGAGGCTATGCTTCAGGGGTACAGGGCATTGGTGAGACTCCATCTGGGTTACTGTATACAGCATTAGTTTTTTTATTTAAGGAGGGATGGAACCACATTGGAAGCAGTTCAGAGGCTTACTAGACTAATGCCTGGAATGGATGGGTTGCCTTGTGTATAAAGGTTAGACATGCTCTTCTTGTATCTGTGGGGTTGAGAAGTTTAAGAGGTGAATTGAATGACTGAAACATTTAATATCCTGAGGGATCTCGGCAAGATGGATGTGGGACCTTGCTGTTCAAAAGAAGGTGGAAGCAGCGTCTTTGGATATTCTTAAAGTAGAAATAGTATTGAAAGACCACCAGTACTGTTTGTTATGGGTTGAACTAAGTACTTCCTAATATTCAATCTGAATGCCCATTATTCTGCCATGACAAACTTGTCCAATTTGTTTTTATAATTTCAGAGGTGCCTCCCCTCAATCCATTAGTTCTCCTGATGTGCCACCACCTGCAAACTAGTTCAATTTGTATTTACTGATATTGATGTCAATGTGGCCCATTTTACACTTACAAGGGTCTGTTCTCACTGCTTATTCTTCAATTCTGAATTGCGTAGCTGCCTGCTTCCTTTCTTAGTATTATGGAACAGTAGGCCAAAGAAGGATGTAATTTAACCCATTGTGCCTCTAACTGCTCTTTCATGGGCTATGCAATTACACCATTCCTTTCTTCATTTGCTTTGGCCCTGTAATTTTATCCCTTCAAATATGTATTTAAGCTACAATTGAATACATTCACAAAGATAGAGTTATTCATGACTGATAGTAAATTAATATGAGGCTGTTAATGGGAAAAATAATCTAAAAATTACCAGTATAGCACTGTAGGTCTGCATTTCCCCACAAAAACAGTAGTTTTGCTCTTTCCTCTGAGGCTGTAAATGTTAAACCTGTGGATTTTCAATTTACCTAGTAAGCATGAAAAATATTTTCAACATATTAAGATATTCACTCTTGTAATGAGAGGTACCTTCTATTGTAAAGAATTTTAACCTTTGATTGACTGTTCTTTCATTTTCCAGATAATTACCTTGGAAGATGTACAAAATTGATTGCTTTTCTCTGTATCCATTATAGGAGTTTTTTGAGGAGTGGGTAAACCAAGACACTGAGAAAGCTTGCTTCATGAAGAAGATAACTGCTCACAGTAAAAAATTTGCCAAAGGCAAGCAAAGCAAAGGAGAGATGTATTTTGAACCTGGCTTTGTGTCCTGTGATTCTTTTGCAATGGCAGCTGCAATTGATGAGAGTGTTGTCACAGAACACATACGATATGGAGTAAGCGTGGAGTTACAAGGTTCAGTGACCAGAGGGATGATGATTGTGGATACACTTAACCTACTGCAAAAAGAAAATCAAGCTTTTATTATGACAAAATGTGATGTTGAGAAGTTAAAGCAGCTCATGATGTCTGCTCTGAAGTAGCAGGCTTAATAACATCAGCAAAAAGAAAATTGATCACAACTAACGATAGACTTTCTAGAGAGCTCGTTGTGTATTTGCCTCTGTTGACAAGTTATTTTTCCTGTTTCCTATAGAATTGAGAGAATGTTTCTTTCACTGCTTCCTATTTGTGCCACTTCCCTTAATATTTTCTTCTAAAAGCATAGGGTGGGACTCACTGGATTGTAGGGGCTCTCTTCTAAATCATCCAACCTGTTCATTTTCATTTTTTACTGCAGGTTTTGAATATTGGCAGACCAGTGCTAATGTTCACAGCTAAATCAGATTTACCCGATGAAATAACTCCAAGTCACCCTTTATTTGCACATGGAAACTCCTTTACTCTGGCACAGACTCATCAGAGACAGCACACAGAGTGAGTGGAATTTCTGACACACCTGTTCTTTTCTGTAAACCAGGGATCCCTATTTGGACCAGATTAATATCTCCAGTCAAGGAATGCAATTTCTATGAGGTCTAGTTTGGTGATGTTGATTCAATCACTATACTCAATTTCTACATGAGCACTCTAGGCCTGGTCACTGGATAGTCACAACAGCAGAAAGCTTTGTTGAGGTTATTTGGTTTCCAAGGGACAGTTATAATGCTTCTAATGCAAGATAAACTGTTTCAATTCAGAGTAGAAATCGGATGTACTACCTTAACTGACTGACTTAGTGTGTAAAGACAGATGGTAGCAAAGTAATAATGATACACTTCTTAATGCATATAGTGTCTTTAATGGAATAAGAGTTCCCATAATATTCGCAGAAGGTTAAAGGATTTAAAAAAAACATGCTGAGATATGAAAGTATACATAACCAAAAACTTGACAAAAGTGATCAACTTTGAAGACTGTCTTAAAAGAGAAGGGAGCGATGGAGAGATTTAGAGAGTGAATTCCTTGGACGAGCTATTATCATAGACCAGACCAAACCGCATAAAAATATATTAAGAAGGTAGCCTAGACCATAACTTTGTCTTATTTTAAGGGGTAGTGCCAGGCATTGCATTCTGGATGAAATTCAATTTGTCAAACTCCTCATCTTGAAGAAAAACACACTTTATTGTTACACTATAGTTAAAATACAACAAATAAAAGAAGAAATTGTAATAACTTACCTCCCCTGGCAAACTTAACAGAATAATAGGTTATTTAACAACTAAATAGTAACACCCCATAAACACACCCCTGGCAAAGGCAAAATAACAGTGTGGGGCTGGATGAACACAGCAGGCCAAGCAGCATCTTAGAAGCACAAAAGCTGATGTTTTGGGCCTAGACCCTTAAGCTAAAACTAAAAATCCTTCTTTTGTGGGAGTTTGATACCACCCATTCAGGTTGCTTCTATTATTCCAACTTTTAACACAAAACCCACGGCCTCACAAACTGTTAACTTTATTGACTGTGAGTAGACCAATTGGTGGCTCTGTCTCAACCTTGCTTCATTTAAAAAAAGGACAATATATACCTCCCCCATTAAAAGCAATGACATCCACACGCAAAGACGGCTTCATTTAAAAAAAAACCTTTTAGTATTATGCTTGCAGTAGCCTGCAATTGCTCAAGTAAAAAAAGACATTAAAAAGGGAGGCCAGAAATACAGGCACAGCAACTGAAATGAACAGGTCATAAAAACAGCAAAAAAAGCAAAGTTTGCTGGGAATACCTGAGCCAAGACAGACACACAAGAGACAATTCTGCCCAGGGCCAGTCCCTTGCAAGATCTGAGCCCAGACAACTGAAAACCAGAGAGGTATCAGAATATATTAGGAAGAGTGAAAGGGCAATTCAAGCCTTCCTGACAAACAAACAACACTAGATGCATGGGGCAGACATGTCTCAGTAAAATAAAAGACCAGGTGTTTATTTTGGGTTGAAACTGGACTCCCAGGCCCAAGAGCAGGCACATCAACAGACTCACAGTTAAGCAAGCCATCAAGAGCCATTAGCAGCATTTCAAGGTAATAAAACCAATTAAATTGATACCTTTGATTGGTCAAGTCTTCAGAATGTTCCAGAAGGTAAACAGGATGGTTGGCAGGACTTAAGGGGACCCCACTCTTCAGCTGACCTAGGTGTAGGTTGGGATAAGGACATGACCAGAGCAGCTTGCTTTCCAACCAGAGAGTGAATCAATCCATGAAGAGTTGATTAGACTGAAGAATTTGACAGATCAGCAAAAGTTTCAAGTATCTGGGAAGTATTTCAAGTTTTGAACAAATTGGATGGTCAAAAATAGAGTTGTTAAAATTGCACAGATTACTCCTTAGCTTTGTAGTCATCAAATAAAATTGCGACCTGGTTCACTGACTGCAGGCTTGTGCTGTTTTGTCCTTTCCCAGTACATGCTAATATGCTGGGTAAATTATTGTGTACACTGGCCAAGCACTCTGCAGGGTCTTAGAGACACCCTGTCCTGGACAAAATACGTTTGCACATTTCAATACATATACCTTGCATGCAAACATTTGCTACTACAATCCATTTCAGTCCATTTTTACCTGCTGCCAACACCTCCGTCTTCCTTTATCAAAGTCATAATAACGCATTGGCAATATTTTCTCTTGTCTTGCCATGTGTATAATTTTCATATTGATTGGATGCAAATATAAGTTCCGTCTAAACAGTTTGGAATTTTTATCCTTAAATTTTTCCAAATTATTGAAGTGTTTATGATCAGCATATACAATTATTTCAGACACATTACTGTTGAAATGCTGAAACACCAAAACAAAGCTCAAAGTCTCCTTAAAGTAGAATATTTCTGTTGATGATTGTTCAGTTTTCTGGAAAAAGTGCTTAATAGCCCTTTCTTTCTTCTGATTGTCTCCTTGTAAGCCTACAGCACTGATGCTCAAATCACTCACATCGATAGCCATGTTGAATGTCTTCCATGTATTCAGGAGTGGCCAACACTGGGCACTGGGTGCTGAGGACAGACAAATGGGCACATAAGCAGGATGTTGTATTAAAATGACCAACTGTAGGAATGTTGGGGTCCTGCTTGCGCACAGACCGGAGGTATTCTCCAAAACGGTCATCCAGTCTGTGTTTAGTTTCTCTAATGTAGCGTAGGCCATGTTGGGTGCAGCAAATACTATACACAAGATTGGAGGAGGTACAGGTGAAATGCTGCTTCACCTGGAAAGACTGTGGACAGTGAGCAGGGAGGAGGTGAAGGGGCAGGTGTTGCACCTTCTGCGCTTACATTGGAAGGTGCCATGGGAAAGGGGGCTTGATATTGATGGTTGTGGAATGTACTTGGGTGTGCTGGAGGGAGTGGTCCCTGTGAAATACAGATGGGAGAGTGGGGGAAAGATGTGTTTGGTGGCATTTTGCTGGAGTTGTCTGAAATGGCGGAGAATGATCTTTTGAAAGTGGAGACTGCTGAAATGAAAGGTGAGGTCAAGGGGGACACAATCATATTGTTGTGAATGATGGGAAGGGGTAAGGATGGAAGCACGGGTGATAGGTCAGATGTGGCTGAAGGCCCTGTCAACCACAGTGGGCAGGAAATGACCATGATGGAAGAAGCCATTTGCAGCACCATTTTGGGAGGTGGCATCATCTGAACAGATATGACATAGGCGAAGGAAGTGTGAAAATGGGATTGAGTTTTTGCAGGACATGGGGTATGGCAAGCTGTAGTGAAGGTAGCAATGGGAACCAGTGGCTTTGTAATGGATAGCAATGGACAGTTAATTCCCTGAAATGGAGACAGAGGGGTCAAGGAAAAGACTGGAAGTGCTGGAAATGGACAATGGAAATTGGAGGCAAAATGAATAAATTTTTCAAGGAAGAAACAGAAGCATGAAGCAGCACCAAGGCAATTGGCAATGTACTGAGGAAAAAGTGTGGGAGGGGGCCAGTATAAGATTGGAACAAGGATTGTTCCATATTACCCAAAAAGAGGCAGGTATTACTGCGACTTGTGCGGGTGCCCATAGCCATTCCTTTGATAATTATATTTGAGCATGCTTTCAGTCTCTTTTGGAACCTGTGGCAACTTTAAAGGATTAAGTTTATAAGGATGCTGCTTAATTGGAATGGCATTTCCTATCTCTACATCATGCAAAACTACATTAGAACTTCCCAGCCTACTGTCACATATCTCCCTGGGTTTGTAATAACTCTTTCAGGATCATTTCTATTTTTCTCTGGAAGGTAACTCAGTAATTTATCACAATTTTTGAGAACTTCATCATTGTCCAATTTAATTTGAGGAATGTCCAATTCAGAATTGTCTGAACTTGGTTCTTCATTCTATGTTGTAAACGGTACTACGTTGTCATTATGCATTCCTTCCCTATCAAAATACCTTTTGAGAATATTCACATGACACACTCTGTGAGATTTCTTTCCGTTTAGCATTCTTATTAAATAGTTCACCTCACACAATTTCCTTTCGACTTGATAAAGTTCACTAAACCTTGACTTTGAAGGATCACCTACCACTGGAAGTAACACTTAACACTTTACTTTCTCTAGCAAAATTTATCTGCTTCCTGCTTCATGACATTGTGTTCTACTTTCAAATGCTGTCTACACAACTCATCTGTTCTATTTATTAAACATTCCCTAAAATTTGACACCTAATCCAAATGTGTGGTCTCTGAACCCTGATTCAGCAAATTCTCATTAATTAATTTCAGTGGTCCTCTCGCCTCATGCCTCTAAACTAATTCACATCGACTGAGTTTAGTTAATTCATTTGGTGCATCCCTCATGGCAAAATAAAATACAATTGGAATTCCTTTATCCAGTCTTCTAGATCGTCTTGGCTATAAGCCCTCAACATGGTCTTTACTGTTTGATGCCACAATCCCTAAACTCCCTATGATTCTGGATGGTGTGTAGTGGATTTGAATTGTTTTATTACTTAATTATCCATAACTTCCTTGAATAAATTTGACCCTTGAACCAATTATATTTCCAGGGGTACTCCATACCTAGTAAAAAAAAACCAACAACCCTAAACACAACCTAGAATTTGAGAGTTGCTCCTGATAAAGGTCCCCAATTAATTATGGACCAGACCAAGCACCCTCAAAATATATTAAGAAATCGGCTAAACTCTCATTTTTTTTTCTTATTTTGAAGGAAAGTGCCAAGCATTGCTTCTGGATGAAATTAGATTGGCCAAACTACCAGTCTTGAACCAAAACATACTTTATTTGTGTACTGTAGTTAAAATACCAACAAAACAAAGAAGAATTGGAATAACTTAATCCCTTTGGAAAACATGACAGAATAATAGACTCTTAATTACTAAGTAGTAACTGTTCCAATGTAATAACATCCCATAAATATACCTTTGTCAAAGGCAAATTGAGTAAAATAGATGGTCTCACAGGCAATTTTCCAGTTGAGGAGGAAAAACATAAAAAAAAACGCTGAGAGAGAGATCAGCAGAGAGAGTGAATTGCAGCTTCCAAACCCAGCTTCAAGACCCCAGAAGCAAAGGCTACTGAAAAACTAAAACTAAAAATCCTCATGCTGTAAATCAGGAACAAAAACAGAAGTTGCTGGAAAAGCTTAGCAAATCTGGCAGCATCTATGAAAAATCTAATTCTGAGGAAGGGTCACCAGACCCAAAACATGAACTCTGATTTTTCTTCACAGATGCTGTCAGACCAACTGAGCTTTTCCAGCAACTTATGTTTTTGTTCCTAGGTCTGTGAAAGCCTGAACCCACCCATTCAGGCTCCTTCTATTGTTCCAACATTAAAACAAAACCCAAGACCTCACAAACTGTTTATTTGTTCTGAGTAGACTGAATTGCCACCTCTGTCACAACCTTTCTTCATTAAAGAAACCAGAACAAAATACACTTCTTAAATTCATAGTATCGTTGTACTATCAGTGCAATTTTAAGGTTTAATCTGAACTGTAAGCTTCCCAATTTCTTATCTTTCAGGAAAAATAGTTGAATTCCCAAATGTGAATGGTGTTTTAAGAGTAGAAGGCAGCACAGACTGTACATTTATGCTGCTTCATTTGCAGTAATTAATGGGAATCAACAAGGTAACCCTTTGAGTCATAGAGTTACAGCACAGCATAGAGTATTCAGCATAGAAACACACCCTTTGATACAACTCATCTGTGGCAACCAGTTATCTTAATCTGACCTAGTCCCATTTGCCAGCATTTGATCCATATCGCCCTCAACCCTTCCTATTCATGTATCCATCCAGATGTCTTTTAAATGCTGTAATTGTACCAGTCTCCACCATCTCCTCTGGCAGCTCAATCTATAATTCACCAACCTGTGCGTGAAAAGGTTATCCCTCAGGTTCCTGTCAAATCTGTCCCCTCTCACTTTAAATCTATGCCCTCTAGTTTCAGATTTCCCTATCCTGAGAAAAAGACCCTGACTATTTACCATATCCATGCCCTTCATTATTTTATAAACTTCTATAAAATTACCCCCTCAGCCTCTGATGCTCAAGGGAAAATACCCCAGCCTATTGAGCCTTTCCCTATAGCTCAAACCCTCCAATTTCTGCACCATTCTTGTAAGTAATTTCTGAATCCTTTCAAGGTGCACAGCACCCTTCTTATAGCAGGAGACCACAATTGAATGCAGTGTTCCAAAAGTGGCCTAACCAATATCCTGGGCTTCCACAAGGATGTCAATTACGAAATAATTTACTAAATCAGTGCCAGTCATGCACAATCTCTGGCATTCCCTGGTGCAGGGCTGAGTTAAAATGTGTTTAAATTGTATGGGTAATCTAGCACATTCAATTGTGTTGAATAAGCACAGGATAATAGTAAACCATATGCATAGTTTGAGTTCCTTTCCTTTTAGAAAGAACCAATTCATCAGAGGAAATAAAGTATTTGTTGGAGATTTTTTGTTTATGATATGGTTTCATAACAATCTGCAGCCAGAAGTGCTGAGTGGATGATCTGCCTCGGCCTCGGCCTCTGCCACTGCTTCCCAGCATCACAGATTCCAATCTTCAGCCAATTTGATTCACTCCATGCGGTATCAAGAAATGGTCGGAAGCACTGGATACTGAAATGGGTATGGGCCCTGTCAACACTCTGGCAAAAGTACTGAAGACTTGAGTTCCAGAACTACCCAAACGCCCAGCCAAGCTATTTCAGTACAGCTGCAATGCTGACATCTACTCGGCAATGTGGAAAACATCCTGTAAAAGCAGCTCCAACAACACTCAAGAAACTAGACACTATCCAAGACAAAGCAGCTGCTTGATAGGTACCACATCCAAGTATCATCCTATCATCTACTCTCAACCATCAGTAAAGTGATAGAAGGTGTCATCAACAGTGCTATCAAACAGCACCTGCTTAGCAATAACGCGCTCACCGATGCATAAGTTGGGTTACACGGGGGCCACTCATCACCAGACCCCATGAGAGCCTTAGCCCAAATACAGACAAAGGAACTGAATTCCACAGGCGAGGGTAACAGTTCTTGACATCAAAGTTGCACTCTGCTGAACATAGCATCAAGGGATCCTAATGAAACTGGAATCACTGTGAATCATAGAGCCAACATTCTGTTGGCTGGAGTCGTACCGGGAACATAAGAAGATGGTTGTAGTTGTTGAAAGTCAGTTGTGTCAGCTCCAGGACATCTCTGCAGGAGTTCCTCAGGGTAGTATTCCAGACCTATGTGCCTTCAGATGCTTCATCAATGACCTTCCTCTATCACAAGGTCAGAAGTTGGGATTTACAGCACCATTAAAGAATCCTCAGACACAGAGGCAGTCTGTGTTCAATTGCTGTGTTCAATTGCAACACGACCTGGATAGTATTCAGGCTGGTACATGGCAACACAATTATAGTTAAAATGGAGTCAAGATCATGGTCTGAAATTATTGAACTCAACCTGGAATCCAGGAGACTGTAAAGTGGCTAGTCAAAAGATGAGGTGCTATGCTTTTGTTGTCCGAGCCCTTTAAGGCCCATTTGACACTTCGATCAATAGGCTTTAAATGAATTTAATCAGCTATCCCACAATACCAGAACAGTCAATCACTGCAGACACAAGTTGGTGCTGATGCAAACTGTCACAAATTTATCAGGGAACAAGTAACAGTAAGGCTTTAGTATTAACAATACTATTCCGAATCCTGCCTGATCCCCTTCATCATTACAATACTTCCCAGAGTGTCTTCTAAAAGTTAATGAAATCATTGTTCTCTTTCTCTCTCACTCCAGACAATCAATAGGTATTTTCATTTGTCATTCCATTCACTTCTTCTTTGCCTCCAGAAGGTCCAAGATATCGATCTGCAGGTAAAGCTCTGTTTATATCTTATTGGATGGTTTTCTGGAATTTTGTACAGTTTTTAACCTTGTTGGTACAAATCAAATGGGGAGCCAGTTCCTCTCTCCTTATCTTGGAGTTTAACAGTTTGAGCATCCTGTCCAGATCCATAATAAATTGAGGATCCTCATCCAAGTTCTGTTCATATCATATCTGACTAGTTTAATCCTAAATAAAAACCAAAAGAACTGCGGATGCTGTAAATCAGGAACAAAAACCAAATTGCTGGAAAAGCTCAGCAGGCCTGGCAGCATCTGTGAAGGAGAAAACAGAGTTAACGCTTCGGGTCCAGTTACCCTTCCTCAGAACAGACCCTGAGGAAGGGTCACCAGACCCGAAACATTAACTCTGTTTTCTCCTTCACAGATGCTGCCAGATCTGCTGAGCTTTTCCAGCAACGTGGTTTTTGACCAGTTTAATCATTTGGAGTGGTGAAAGCCTGATAGTGACCACTATCTAAGATGAAAGAAACTCACATGAGGTTTCATCAGGCAAAATGGAAGAAAGACTGTGGATCTAACTCAAGCCAGAATGGTTGGAATGAGGTAACTTTTTGATGATGATATCATGCAGTTGTTTTTTATTTATTTATTCACTGGATGAGCATGTCGCTAGCTGAGCCTGCATTTACTGCTATAACTGAATGCCCTTGAGAACCTAATGGTGAGCTGCCTTCATGCACCACTGCTGTCCATGTGCTACAGATGGATTCACAATGCCATGAGGATGGGAATTCCAGGATTTTGACCCAGTCATACTAAAGGAATGATGACACGTTTCAAGCTAGGATGGTGTGACTTAGAGGAGAACTTGCTGGTAGTGGTGTTCTCATGTCTCTGTTGCCCTCAGCTTCCAGATGATAGTGGTTGTGGGTTTGGAAAGTGTTATCTAAGGGCTATTGGTGAATTTCTGCAGTACATCTTGTAAATGGTACACACTGCTGCTACTGACCGCAGTGATGGAGGGAGTCAATGTTTGTGGGTGTGGTCCCAATCAAGCAGGATGCTTTGTCCTGGATGATATCAAGTTTCGTGAGTGATTTTGAAGTAGTACACATTGAGCCAAGTGGGGAGTATTCCATCATACTACTGATATGTGCCTTGTAGATATGGACAGGATTTGAGGTGTCAGGAGATCAGCCCCTGGTTTGCTCTTATAGACACCGCATTTATATAGCTCGTGAAGTTCAGTTTCTGTTCAATCTGGAAGTAAACAGGACACGGAAGAGGGCTCTGTATTCGCTCTGATCAACCACATGATTGGATGTAGGATGAAGAACTAATAGGAGCTTGTCAAACGTTACGACAGTGATGAAGGAGGACTTTAATCTGCATAAAGACTGAAAAAAATTAGGTAGGTAAAGGCAGCCTTGATGAGGAATATATATAATATTTCCAGGACAGTTTCTTAGAACAGAACATTTTGGTGCCAATCAGAGAACAGGTTACACTAGTCCTAGCAATGGGATTGGATGAATTAATGACTTTGTAGTCAATACAAAATTACCCTAGATAGCAGCAGCCATAACATAATTGAATTTTACATTCAGTTTGAGGGAGAGAAAAGTGGCCTGAACAATTTTAAACTTAGCTAAGGGCAATTATGAGGGACTGAAAGAGCTAATGAAAGAGAACTGGCAAATTCCATTCAGGAGCAGGTCAATAGAAATGTAATGGCAAATATTTACGGGGATGTTTCAGAATACACAGAATAGATACATTTCAACAAGATAGAAAAATTACAGGGGAGGGTGCAGAATTCATGGTTAACGAAAAAAAAATTAAAGATAGTACAACACTTAAGAAGCATGTAATTGCACAAATTTGGCGGCAGATAAGAAGATTGGACAGAATATAAGAAAAAGCAAAGAATTAAAAATAAATGGGTGAATATTCAAGTAGGAAAGAATGCTTGCTAGAAATATAAAAACAGATAATGAAAGTTTGTATCAATGTTTTAAAAACCAAAGAGTTAACCGAGTTTGCATTGGTCCTGGAGAAATTGCGTCTGTAGGATCACTAATGAAAAGTAAGGAGATGGCAGATGAATTGAGCAGGTATTTTGCATTGGTCTTCACTGCAGGGAATGAAAATGATATTTCAAAAATAGCTGTAAATCAGGAAATGGAAGACAGGGAGGAACTCAGGAAAATTATTATTGTCAAGGAAGCGATACTGAGAAAATTATTGGAGCTATATGCTGACAAGTCCCTCGTTCATGAAGGACTTCATTGTAATACATTAAAGAAAGCTAGCAAGATAGTGCTAGTGAGTTGTTGATTTTAATTGTCCTTTTCAGGGAAGGTTCTATTACATTGGCAAACAGCATGTCTAACCCATTTATTAAAACAAAACCTCATTTACAGAAACTACGGACCATTCAGCTCATTACCTATTTGTATTTTGTTCCTTTATGCATTCATAGGATGAGGGTGTTGCTGGCCAGGCAGCATTATTGCCCATCCCAAATTGCCCTAAGGGCATTTCAGAGTCAACCACATTGCTGTGGGTCTGGAGTCACATGTAGGCCAGACCAGGTAAGGATGGCTGTTTCCTTTCCTAAAGGGCATTAGTGAACCAGATGGGTTTTTCCCCAACAATGGCTTCACGGTCATCATTAGACTCTTAAGGCCAGATATTTTATTGAATTCAAATTCCACCATCTGCCATGGCGGGATTTGAACCCAGCTTGCAGAACATTATCTGGGCCTCTGGATTCACAGTCCAGCGATACTACTATACATCATCACCTCCCGATTGTAGGGAAGATATCTAAAACTATTATTAAAAGTTTTACTGCAGAGTACTTAGGGGTAAGGTCAGAGTTCAAGGTGCTATCAGGCAGAGTCAATATGATTTCGTGAAAGGAAAATCACATTTCATCAATTTATTGGAGTTCTTTCAGAAAGTAACAGGTCTGTGGGTAAAAGCGAACTGGTGTATATATTGCATTTATATTTCCAGAAGGCATTTGATAAGGGGCCACATCAAATTTTAATACAGAAAATAAAAGCTTGTGGTGTGAGAGTAACCTATTGGCATGGCTATATGACAGGAAACAGACAGCAAGCATAAATCAATCATTTTCTGGTTGGTAAGTTGTAACGAGTGGTGCGTCAGAGGGATCAGTACCAGGACATCAACATTTTACAATTTATATAAATGACTAGGATTAAGGGACTAGAGTTACAGTTGCTAAATTTGCTGATTATACAAAAATAAGTAGGAAATTAAGTTATGAAGAGGACATAAGGAAGTTACAGAAGGATGTAGAAAGGTATGATGAGTGAACAAAGAGCTAGCAAATGAAATATAATGTAGGATAATCTGAAATTGTCCATTTGGTGGGAAAAATAAAAGAAGCACATTATCTAAATGGCAAGAGATTTAGAGATTTGAAATGCAAGGGGATCAGGATGCCCTCGTGCATGAATCACAGAAGCTTAATATGACAACACAGTACTGTAATTAGGAAAATTAGTAGAAAGTTGTCCACTGTGAGTGAAATTGAATACAAAATTAGTCTACAGAAGGCTCTCTGGTCTCAAAAAATTAACTCAGCGTTCCCATCACACATCTGGAGAGTTGTTGCTGAGTTTCTCCACCAATTTCTGTTTTTGTTACAGAAGTAAGGATGTTATACTTCAGCTGTACAGGACATTGGTGAGACCATATCCTGAGCTCTGTGTACATATTGGTCTCCTGATTTAAGGAAGGGTGCAAATTGGGAATTCATGGCCTAGTGGTATTATCGCTGGACTGTTAATGCCGAGCTCCACATAATGTTCTAGAGACTTGGGTTTGAATCCTGCCACGGCATATTGTAGAATTTAAGTTTAATAAAATTCTGGAATTAAAAGTCTAATAACGACCATGGATCAAATGCCAATTGCAAGGAAAAGCCAATCCGGTTCACTCCTGCCCTTTTAAAGATGCCCTCATTCCGTGAATGAAAAAATGTATTAGAAGCAGTTCAGACAAGTTTCAAGAGGCAATACGTGAAATAGGCAGTTATGTCAAATAGGGAAAAGTTGGATAGGCATCTGTTGGCATTTGAAATGTGCTGGAGATTGATTGAAAATTATAACTTATTTGAAATATATAAGATTCTGAAGGGCCTTGATAGGATGCATGTGGAAAGGATGGTTTTTGTGAGCGATTCTAGAATTAGAGGTAGTTGTTTGAAAGTAATTTACATAAACAAGTATGAGGGGCATAGATAAGGTGAATATCCACGGTCTTTTCCCCAGGGTAGGGGAGTCCAAAACTCAACGGCATAGGCTCAAGGTGTGGGGTAAAGATTTAAAAGGAACCTGAGACCCCACCTTTTCACATAGAGGTGGTGTATGTATGGAACAAGCAGCTGGAGGAAGTGGTAGAGGCAGGCACAATTTCAACATTTAAAGAAAATTTGGATGGGTACATGGATAGGAAAGGTTTAGAAGGATATGGGCCAAATGCAGGGAAATGGGACTAGCTCTATCTAGCAATCCTGGTCGGCATGGACAAGTTGGGCCAAAGGGTCTGTTACCATGCTACAGGCCTCCACAAGTCCATATGTAAAAACAAAGGGTGTACCAGAAGATATACAGATAAAGGACAAAGTTCCAGACCAACAAAATTGGTGAGTGTTAGTCATGAAAGAGTCAACATGGCAGAGGAAACCATCATTGGAAAAGATACTGGAGGCATTTCCAGAAGAAACTAGTCATTCAACTGCCTCAAGTTCGATAGAACTTCTTTATGCCAATGGACATCGCATTGATTTTAAGCTTGATACAGGAATGCGTGTCACTGTCTTGTCAGATCAAATATCAAAGCACTGGAGACATGAAGCTAAATGGTACAGGAGACATAAGTACTAATATTAATTATGTGCTTTGAGTAACACTACAACATAAAGGGTACCAGATAGAAAATACATACACAATTCATATTCCCAACCTGACTCTTTGGTATTAACTATAAAACAGTGGTACATGATTTTAGAAACAATGGAAGTCAGTCTGAGACGTTTATGCTCATATCTTTGAGCAGGAAACATTCTGTAGTTATCAGTTCCAACTTAAAAATAACTAGCAAAGCTTTAGTCTTAAACACGATCAAAGAGTAGTTTATTACACAACTACTGTGAAAAGTTACTAAGTACAAAGTTGTTAGTAAAAATCTCGATACAAAGACTGCAGGTAGGCATGGATAAAAGATATTCATAAAAATCAGAGTAAGATTATTGCAGAACTGGGTTGCTTGAAGATTTGTTTCCAAGTTGAAAACTTGAAGCCAGAATTCTGCAGCTACTGCAGTCGAACAGATGGAGGTTTCTTCCACACGTGGACTGAGAAGATTCTGAAAGACAGTGAAGGATCCATTGTTTTACTTTAACATCACTGTTTGCTTTGATCCCTCTCAACCTTGTTCAGCATAACAGTCCCATTGCTAGTACACCTCCTTCCATTTCCTTATTGAGAATACCTACCCTCTGATTGTAACTTTCAGATTTCTTCTTGGACTTCTGAAAAATGAGTGCCTCACAGCTTGTCTTACCAAAGCAAAATGACTGCTACGTGAACCATTGTTCATAAAACAAAGTAAGTTACCCTGGAATTTCCTATGGTGTCCTTTCAGTCTCTTGTTCTCTGAGAAGTTTTGAATTCTTATAGAATGGATCTATAGAAGGATCCATTGTGTATCAGATTTGAAGTGTCTCCCTATGTGATTGATGCAGAGATGACACATCAATCTGATTGTTTGTCTGGCTGCTGTGAATCAACAACAGCAGTCATCTGACATCAGCTATGGTCATATTAAATGGTGATGCAGGCTCAAAGGGCTGAATGGTCTATTCCTGCACTTGCGGTCTACGTTTTCTATCTTGGGGGCACCTTTTTACTTTTCTGTGCCCATTTAAAGTTACATTAGCCTTCTTTACAAAGTAGGAAGGGAGTCAATTCACTCAGTTGGCAAGTTTGCTATGCAGTGATACCAAAAGCCTGGGTTCAAATGCTGCACCAGCTGAGATTGCCATGAAGGACTCTCCTTCTCAACCTCGCCCCTCACCTCAGGTGTGGTGATCCTCAGGTTCAATCACCACCAGCTGCCTCTCTCCAATAAGAGAGCCGCCCTAAGCACTTAAAGAAAAACACTTGCGATATTATAATTACATGGTTGTGACAATAAACTGAGCATAAAGTTGGACTCACACTGATTCCCTGAGCTCTCACCTTGCTTGAATGTGAGCACCCACTTCTCCTACTGGCGATTAAATTTCTATCCATGCTGTTGTTGTCCTTTCTGCAACAAATGCCTGATTTTTCTAACAAGTATCTTAGAAGACACCATTTTTTTCTTCTGTTGTGGATATGAGTGTTGCTGGTGGCCAGCATTTTACACCCAACCTTAGTTGTTCTTGAAAAGGTAATGGTGGGCTGCCTTCTTGAATTACTGCAGTCCATGTGCTGTAAGTAGACCCCAATGCTGTTAGGGTCTTTGACTCAGCAAGTGAAGGAATGGCGATATATTTCCAAGTCGGGATGGTGAGTGACTTGAAGGGGATTTGCAGATGGTGGTGCTCTCATGTATCTACTGCATTGTCCTTCTAGACAGAAGTTATCATGGGTTTGGAAGATGCTGTCAAAAGATCTTGGATGTATTTTTGTAGTTATAGATTGTAAACACTGCTGCTATTGAGCATTGGTGGTGGAGGGAGTTGACGCATATGGATGTGGTGCCAATCAATCTTTGTGCAGGATGGTGTCAAGCTTCTTGACAGCTGTTGGAACTCCACACATCCAGGCAAGTGGGAAGTACTCCAACGCACTCCTGGACTTGTGCCTTGTAGATGGTGGACAGGCTGTGGGGAGTAAGGAGATGAGTTACTCACCACAGTATTCCCAGTGTCTGACCTGCTCTTATAGCCACTTTATATGGCAAGTTCCAGTTGAGTTTCTGATCAACCATAGCCTCAGGATGTTGATAATTGGAGATTCAGTGATGGTAATGCCATTGAATGTCAAGGGGCAGTGGTTAGATTGTTTCCTATTAGACATGGACATTGCTTGACATTTGTGTAGCATGCATGTTACTTGCTGTTTGTCAGTCCAAGCCTTGATAATGTCCAATTCTTGTTGCATTTAAACATGGAGTGCTTCCATATCTGAAGAGTTTTGCAGAACATTGTGCAATTATCAGTGAACATCCCCACTTGTGACCTTACGATGGAGGAAGGTCATGAATAAGGTAGCTGAAGGTATTTTGGCCTAGAATACTACCCTGAGGAGCTACTGCAGAGAAGTCCTGAAACTGAGATAACTGACCTCCAACAACCATAACTATCTTATGTGCTAGGTATGACTCCAACGAGCAGACATTTTGCTCCATGATTCACAATGATTCCAGTTTCATTAAGATTCCTTGATGTCACATTCAGTGGTATGTAGCCTTGATGTCAAGGATTGTCACCCTCACTGTACCTCTGGAATTCAACTCCTTAGTTGGTGTTTGAACCAAGGCTCCAATGAGGTCAGGAGCTGAGTGGCCCTGATGGAATCCAAATTAGGCTTCAGTGAGCAAGCTATTGCTCAGTAGGTGCTGTTTGATTGCGCTGTTGATGACACCTTCCATCATATTACTGATGATTGAGAGTAGACTAGTGGGGTGATAATTAGATGGGCTGCTTTGTCCAGGATGGTGTCTATCTTCTTGAGTGCTTTTGAGGTTGCTTTTACAGGATATACATGGGCAAATTTCTACATTGTCAAGTAGATGCCAGCTGTACTGGAATAGCTTGGCTAGGGATTAGGCAAGTTCTGGAGCGCAAGTCTTCAGTACTATTGCCAGAATGTTGTCAGGGCACATTATTACCCTTTTTGGTATCCAGTGCTTCCAACTGTTTCTTGATATCACATGGAATGAATCGAATTGGCTGAAGATTGGCATCTGCGATTCTGGGAACCAGTGGCAGAGGCCGAGGTAGCTTATCCACTTCTGGCTGAAGATTGTTTTGAAACCATATCAAAAACAAAAACACGTGCGACAAGTACTGTGTTCCCTCTGATGAATTGGTCTTTTCTACGAAAAAAGTAACTCAAACTTTTAAATAAGATTTACTATTAATGTGTGGCTTACTCAACACCATGCAGTGTTCTAGATAACCCATACGATTTAAACAGATTTTAACTTGAACAAAGTTAGCCTTGAACCAGAGGATGTCAGAGTTTGCGCATGACTGGTGTTA
This sequence comes from Stegostoma tigrinum, assembly GCF_030684315.1. Taxonomy (NCBI): domain Eukaryota; kingdom Metazoa; phylum Chordata; class Chondrichthyes; order Orectolobiformes; family Stegostomatidae; genus Stegostoma; species Stegostoma tigrinum. The sequence goes on from NC_081359.1 coordinate 93,611,077, forward strand.
GATTAGTTAGTTATTTCATAATTGATAAACTTCTTAAAACAATACATTATATTGCCAATCATGGTCCCATTAATTAATGAAATGAAGCAGAATAAAGTTACAGCCTGGGCCACCTCCACTCTTAAAATATCATTTTTATTTGGGAACTCTGCTATATTTTCTGAAACTCCAGGTAATTGTGATGGTACCAGTTCAGACTAAACCTTAAAACTGTACTGACAGCTTGTCCAAGGAATTTGCTCTCTAAATCTCTCCACATAATATCCAGAGATGTGCAGGTGGGCTTGCCATGGGAAAAGCAGGGTTACAGGGACAGGGTAAGGGGTTCGGCTGGGTGGGACAAGTGGCCTGCTTTCACACTGTAGGGATTCTACAATTCTATGATTTCATCTCATCTCCCCCTTCTCCTTTAAGACAGTCTTCAAAATTGACCACCTTTTTCAAGTTTTAGGTCATGTATACTTCCACTTCTCCGCATTTAAAAAAAATCTATTATACTGCCCTGATGTTCTGTGGGATCTTTATTCCATTAAAGGCGCAATATATATTACAAATTGTGTCATTATTGTTTTGCTACCATCTGTCTATACCCACTAAGTCAGTCAGCAAAGGTAGTATGTCACATTTCTACTCTGAGTTAAGATAGTTTATCCAGCATTAGAAGCATTTTAACCGTTTCCAGGAAGCAACACAAACTCAACAAAGATTTCTGAAGAAGGGTCCTGAGCCGAAACCTCAGCTTTCCTATTCCTCTGATGCTGCCTGGCCTGCTGTGTTCCTCCAGCTCCACACTTGTTATCTCTGACTCCGGCATTGGTAGTTCCTACTATCTCAAAGGCTCTGTTGCTGTGATTATCCAGTGATCAGGGCTAAAGCGGGCATGTAGAAATTTGGTGCTGTGATTGTAACAAGGTCAACCAGCTGGACCCCATAGAATATGACATCCCTGATCGAGGCTGTTAACCTGATCTGTTCAGGGAGCCCTGGCCGACAGGGAAGAACAGGAGTCTCAGACAGTCCACTCTGTGTGCTGACTCTGATGAGGCTATGCTAGGGTGAAGGAGTTTTCATGTGTAAGTAGAGAGTGACTTGGAGTTATTTCATCGGGTAAATCTGATTTAGCTGTGAACATTAGCACTGGTCTGCCAATATTCAAAACCTGCAGTAAAAAATGAAAATGAACAGGTTGGATGATTTAGAAGAGAGCCCCTACAATCCAGTGAGTCCCACCCTATGCTTTTAGAAAAAAATATTAAGGGAAGTGGCACAAATAGGAAGCAGTGAAAGAAACATTCTCGCAATTCTATAGGAAACAGGAAAAATAACTTGTCAACAGAGGCAAAGACACAACGAGCTCTCTAGAAAGTCTATCGTTAGTTGTGATCAATTTTCTTTTTGCTGATGTTATTAAGCCTGCTACTTCAGAGCAGACATCATGAGCTGCTTTAACTTCTCAACATCACATTTTGTCATAATAAAAGCTTGATTTTCTTTTTGTAGTAGGTTAAGTGTATCCACAATCATCATCCCTCTGGTCACTGAACCTTGTAACTCCACGCTTACTCCATATCGTATGTGTTCTGTGACAACACTCTCATCAATTGCAGCTGCCATTGCAAAAGAATCACAGGACACAAAGCCAGGTTCAAAATACATCTCTCCTTTGCTTTGCTTGCCTTTGGCAAATTTTTTACTGTGAGCAGTTATCTTCTTCATGAAGCAAGCTTTCTCAGTGTCTTGGTTTACCCACTCCTCAAAAAACTCCTATAATGGATACAGAGAAAAGCAATCAATTTCATACATCATCCAAGGTAATTATCTGGAAAATGAAAGAACAGTCAATCAAAGGCTAAAATTCTTTGCAATACATGGAACCTCTCAATATAACAATGAATATCTTAATAAGTTGAAAATCTTCCTTGTGGTTACTAGGCAAATTCAAAATCCATATGCTTTCCATTTATAGCCTCAAAAGAAAGGGCAAAACCACTGAATTGGTGAGTAACCATAGAAAGCATACCATCCAGTTGCATAACGGCCTGGTACAGCAACTGCTCTGCCCATGACTGTAAGAAACTACAGAAGGTGATGTGTACAGCCCAGACCATCACAGAAGCCGACCTCCCATCCATGAGCTCTATTTACATGGCTCACTGCCACGGAAAGCCTGCCAAAATCATCAAAGACCCCTCCCACCTCAGAAATGCTCCCCATATGCTCTTCCATCAGGCAGAAGATATAGAAGCCTGACCACACGCACCAACAGGTTCAAGAACAGCTTCTTCCCTTCCATTGTTGGACTAATGAATGGAGTCTCTAACTCAAGCAATGTTGATCTTGCTTTGTGCACCTCCTGTGCAATGTAACCTGTATACCTCAGTCTGTCTATGTACTCTATGATCTGTATGTCCTTGCTAACTATGATCTACCTGTACTGCTTGCAAACAAAGCTTTTCACTGTACTTAGGTGCACGTGACTACAATGAATCAAATGGAAATGCTGAGCTGTCTTGTTACAATGGTAAATTTTGGGTTATATTTTCAATTAGCAACCTCACATTAAATCACTATCATTTATAAACAACTGTTGCTCTACATTTGTGAATGGTTTTGAGATAAAATTAGGTATGTATTTGAAGGAGATAAAACTACAGGGCCAAGGAAAATGAAGAAAGGAATGGTGTAATTGGATTGGTCCACGAAAAATCAATTAAAGGCACAATGAGTTAAATTCGATCCTTCTTTCGCATATTATTCTATAATCCTAAGAAAGGAAGCAGACAGCTATGTAATTCAGAATTGAAAAATAAGCAGTGAGAGCAGACCGTTGTAAGTGTAAAATGGCCCACATTGACACCAAGATCAATGAATACAAATTGGACAAGTTTGTAGGTGGTGACAAACCAGGAGAACTAATGGATTGAGAGGAGGCACTTCTGAAATTGTAAAAATAATTGGACATGTATGTCATGGGAGAATAATGGGTGGTCAGATTTAATGTTAGGAAGTGCATAGTCCTACCCATGACAAGCATCAGCGGCCTTTCAATAGTACTTCGACCAAAGACTCTTCTTCCACTGCCTTTTGATGAAGAGAGTTCCAAAGACTCTCAAACCTTGAAGAGCAAAGATTTTTCATCAGCTCTGCCTTCAATGGGTGACCCTCAACTTTGAAACAATGACTCCTGGTTCCAGATTTTTCCACAAACAAAAATATCCACATTCCACATCTTGTCAAGACCCCTCAGGATCTTAAATGCTTCAGTCATTTAAGTCACCTCTGAGTCTTCTGAACCCCATGGATACACGCACAGCATGTCCAAACTTTATTCATAAGGGAACCCATCCATTCCAGGTATTAGTCTAATAGGCCTCTGAACTACTTCCAATGCATTTCCATCCTTCCTTAAATAAAAAGACCAATACTGTACACAGTGACCCACTTGGAGTGTCACCAAAGTCCTGTATAACTAAAGCATAGTCTCCTTGATTTTATGGTCAATTTCCCTTCCAATAACCAATAGTATTCTGTTAGATTTCTTAATTAATTGCTGTACTTGCATATTAACGCATTGAGATTTATCCACCAGGCACACAGATCATTTTGCATTTCAAAGATCTGCGATTTCTCATTGTTTAGATATTATGATTCCTAATTCTTCCACCTGAAATTTATAATTCCATATTTTTTGATATGACCCTAGCTTGGCCCACTCACTTAACCGAGCTATATTCCCTTGTAGCTTCCTTGTGTTCTTCTCACAATGCGCTTTCCCTTTGGTCATCAGCAAATATCATACCAATTCCATTAGTGCCTTCATCCACGTTTTATTATAAAAATTTGAGGCCCAGCACTAACACCTGTGGCACATGATTAGTTGCAACAATTACACAAAGACCCGTGTTATGCTCCTCTTGCTCAATGTGGTAGGTCAGAGACGTGGCTGATGTCCCTGACTCCTAAACGTGCAGGAGATGTGTCCAGCTGCAGCTCTTGTTAGGCCACATGACGGCTCTGGAGCTGCGGATGGACTCACTTTGGAGCATCGATGATGCTGAGGAAGTCATGGATAGCATGCTCAGTAAATTGGTCACACCGCAGATTAGGATTGCTGAGGGAGAAAGGGAATGGGGGGCCAATAGGCAGAGGAAAAAAGCAGGAAGGCAGTGCAGGTGTCCCCTGCAGTCATCTCCCTCCAAAACAGGTGTACTGTTTTAGATACTGCTGGGGGAGATAGCTCACCAGGGGAAGGCAGCAGTAGCCTGGACAGAAGGGCGGGAAAAAAGTAGAAGGGCTATAGTCATAAGGGACTCGATTGTAAGGGGACTAAATAGGCGGTTCTGTGGTCAACAACGAGACTCCCAAATGGCGTGTTGCGTCCCAGGTGCACAGGTCAGGGATGTCTCAGATCGACTGCAGGACATTCTGAACAGGGAGGGCGAACAGCCAGCTGTCGTGATGCATATAGGCACCAATGATAGGGGTAAAAAACAGATGAGGTCGTACGAGCAGAATTTAGACAGTTAGCTTTAAAAAGTAAGACCTCAGAGATAGTGATCTCAGGATTGCTACCAGTGCCACGTGCTAGTCACAGTAGAAATTAAAGAATAGGCAGGATAAATGAGTGGCTTGAGAGATGGTGCAGGAGGGAAGGGTTCAGATTTTTAGGACATTGGGACCGGTTCTGGGGGAGGTGGGATTATTACACATCAGACGGCCTACACCTGGGCAGGACTGGAACCAATGTCCTAAGGTAATAAAATGTGAGGCTGGATGAACACAGCAGGCCCAGCAGCACCTCAGGGGCACAAAAGCTGACGTTTCGGGCCTAGACTCTTCATCAGAGAGGGGGATGGGGTGAGGGTTCTGGAATAAATAGGGAGAGAGGGGGAGGCGGACCGAAGATGGAGAGTAAAGAAGATAGGTGGAGAGAGTGTAGGTGGGGAGGTAGGGAGGGGATAGGTCAGTCCAAGGAAGACGGACAGGTCAAGGAGGCGGGATGAGGTTAGTAGGTAGCTGGGGGTGTGGCTTGGGATGGGAGGAAGGGATGGGTAAGAGGAAGAACAGGTTAGGGAGGCAGAGACAGGTTGGACTGGTTTTGGGATGCAGTGGGTGGGGGGGAAGAGCTGGGCTGGTTGTGTGGTGCAGTGGGGGGAGGGGACGAACTGGGCTGGTTTAGGGTTGCAGTTGGGGAAGGGGAGATTTTGAAACTGGTGAAGTCCACATTGATACCATGAGGCTGCAGGGTTCCCAGGCGGAATATGAGTTGCTGTTCCTGCAACCTTCGGGTGGCATCATTGTGGCACTGCAGGAGGCCCATGATGGACATGTCATCTAAAGAGTGGGAGGGGGAGTGGAAATGGTTTGTGACTGGGAGGTGCAGTTGTTTGTTGCGAACTGAGCGGAGGTGTTCTGCAAAGCGGTCTCCAAGCCTCCGCTTGGTTTCCCCAATGTAGAGGAAGCCACACCGGGTACAGTGGATGCAGTATACCACATTGGCAGATGTGCAGGTGAACCTCTGCTTAATGTGGAATGTCATCTTGGGGCCTGGGATAGGGGTGAGGGAGGAGGTGTGGGGGCAAGTGTAGCATTTCCTGCGGTTGCAGGGGAAGGTGCCGGGTGTGGTGGGGTTGGAGGGCAGTGTAGAGCGAACAAGGGAGTCATGGAGAGAGTGGTCTCTCCGGAAAGCAGACAGGGGTGGCGATGGAAAAATGTCTTGGGTGGTGGGGTCGGATTGTAAATGGCGGAAGTGTTGGAGGATGATGCGTTGTATCCGGAGGTTGGTGGGGTGGTGTGTGAGAATGAGGGGGATCCTCTTGGGGCGGTTGTGGCGGGGGCGGGGTGTGAGGGATGTGTTGCGGGAAATACGGGAGACGCGGTCAAGGGCGTTCTCGATCACTGTGGGGGGAAAGTTGCGGTCCTTGAAGAACTTGGACATCTGGGATGTGCGGGAGTGGAATGTCTTATCGTGGGAGCAGATGCGACGGAGGCGGAGGAATTGGGAATAGGGGATGGAATTTTTGCAGGAGGGTGGGTGGGTGGAGGTGTATTCTAGGTAGCTGTGGGAGTCGGTGGGCTTGAAATGGACATCAGTTACAAGCTGGTTGATTGAGATGGAGACTGAGAGGTCAAGGAAGGTGAGGGATGTGCTGGAGATGGCCCAGGTGAACTGAAGGTTGGGGTGGAAGGTGTTGGTGAAGTGGATGAACTGTTCGAGCTCCTCTGGGGAGCAAGAGGCGGCGCCGATACAGTCATCAATGTACCGGAGGAAGAGGTGGGGTTTGGGGCCTGTGTAGGTGCGGAAGAGGGACTGTTCCACGTAACCTACAAAGAGGCAGGCATAGCTGGGGCCCATGCGGGTGCCCATGGCCATCCCCTTAGTCTGTAGGAAGTGGGAGGAGTCAAAAGAGAAGTTGTTGAGGGTGAGGACGAGTTTGGCTAGGCGGATGAGGGTGTCGGTGGAGGGGGACTGGTCGGGCCTGCGGGACAGGAAGAAGCGGAGGGCCTTGAGGCCATCTGCATGCGGATTGCAGGTGTATAGGGACTGGACGTCCATAGTGAAGATGAGGTGTTGGGGGCCAGGGAATTGGAAGTCCTGGAGGAGGTGGAGGGCGTGGGTGGTGTCACGGACGTAGGTGGGGAGTTCCTGGACCAAAGGGGAGAAAATGGAGTCCAGATAGGTGGAGATGAGTTCGGTGAGGCAGGAGCAGGCTGAGGCGATGGGTCGACCAGGGCAGGCAGGTTTGTGGATTTTGGGAAGGAGATAGAAACGGGCCGTGCGGGGTTGGGGAACAATGAGGTTGGAGGCTGTGGCTGGGAGGTCCCCTGAGGTGATGAGGTCATGAATGGTGTTGGAGATGATGGTTTGGTGCTCGGGTGTGGAGTCATGATCGAGGGGGCGGTAGGAGGTGGTGTCGGAGAGTTGGCGTCTGGCCTCGGCGATGTAGAGGTCAGTGCGCCATACTACCACTGCGCCACCCTTGTCTGCGGGTTTGATGGTGAGTTTGGGGTTGGAGTAGAGGGAGCGGAGGGCTGCCCGTTCTGCCGGGGAGAGGTTGGAGTGGGTGAGAGGGGTGGAGAGGTTGAGGCGGTTAATGTCTCGACGGCAGTTGGAGATGAAGAGGTCGAGGGAGGGTAGGAGGCCTGGGGGTGGTGTCCCGGAAGAGGACTTGTGTTGGAAGCGGGTGAAGGGGTCAGTGGAGGGAGGGTTAGGCTCCCAGTTGAGGAAGTAGGCATGGAGGCGAAGACGGTGGAAAAACTGCTCTACTCCCTACGAGTCCTGAAACAGACACTCGCGGCCATGCGCCGACACCTCCAGGCACTGCAATCCAGCCTGCCCCAGCTCAGAGCCTCCCTCTCCCAGACCTGCAGAGGACCCCTGCTGTTTTTTATCCTCCACAGGATCCACAGACTAAACACCCAGTTCCACTCAGCTTTACTGGACACCAAAAATCGTAAGTACAACCAACTCACTGGCCCCTGCCACCCACCAGAGGATTCCTGCGCCTCCCAAATCCCAAATCTGTCCTGCCCCTCCCCCACCATGCACCCGCCACCATTGACCATGAGGACACGGCCGGAGACCCCATCGATGACGTCACATCCGCCTCCGCCGGCCACAGAACTTCCGGAACCGCTGCTGCAGTCACCACCTCCACGTCCAGGTACTACAGCCCACAAACCACCCTCACCGCAGCCGCTGCCGCCCACCCCGATCCTCCAACCGCCGACGGAACCCCGCCCACAGCCGACGCCGACAGAACCCCGTCCACGGCCGACGCCGACAGAACCCCGTCCACGGCCGATGCCGACAGAACCCCGCCCACAACCTCCACAGCCAGCAACCCCAGAGAAGACAGCCACACTGAGCCCTGCCGCATCTTCACCATCCCCCCAGACCTCCCACTGACTGAGGACGAACGGTCAGTCCTGAGCAAGGGGCTCACCTTTGTCCCCCTACAACCACACATCAACGAATACCAGTCACGATTGGACATGGAGCAGTTTTTCCGCCGTCTTCGCCTGCATGCCTACTTCTTCAACTGGGAGCCTAACCCTCCCTCCACTGACCCCTTCACCCGCTTCCAACACAAGTCCTCCTCCTGGACACCACCCCCAGGCCTCCTACCCTCCCTCGACCTCTTCATCTCCAACTGCCGTTGAGACAATAACCGCCTCAACCTCTCCACCCCTCTCACCCACTCCAGCCTCTCTCCCGCAGAACAGGCAGCCCTCCGCTCCCTCTGCTCCAACCCCAACCTTACCATCAAACCCGCAGACAAGGGTGGCGCAGTGGTAGTATGGCGCACTGACCTCTACATCGCCGAGGCCAGAGGCCAACTCTCCAACACCACCTCCTACCGCCCCCTCGATCATGACCCCACACCCGAGCACCAAACCATCGTCTCCAACACCATTCATGACCTCATCACCTCAGGGAACCTCCCACCCACAGCCTCCAACCTCATTGTTCCCCAACCCCGCACGGCCCGTTTCTATCTCCTTCCCAAAATCCACAAACCTGCCTGCCCTGGTTGACCCATCGCCTCAGCCTGCTCCTGCCTCACCGAACTCATCTCCACCTATCTGGACTCCATTTTCACCCCTTTGGTCCAGGAACTCCCCACCTACGTCCGTGACACCACCCACGCCCTCCACCTCCTCCAGGACTTCCAATTCCCTGGCCCCCAACACCTCATCTTCACCATGGACGTCCAGTCCATATACACCTGCATTCCGCATGCAGATGGCCTCAAGGCCCTCCGCTTCTTCCTGTCCCGCAGGCCCGACCAGTCCCCCTCCACCGACACCCTCATCCACCTAGCCAAACTCGTCCTCACCCTCAACAACTTCTCTTTTGACTCCTCCCACTTCCTACAGACTAAGGGGGTGGCCATGGGCACCCGCATGGGCCCCAGCTATGCCTGCCTCTTTGTAGGTTACGTGGAACAGTCCCTCTTCCGCACCTACACAGGCCCCAAACCCCACCTCTTCCTCCGGTACATTGATGACTGTATCGGCGCCGTCTCTTGCTCCCCAGAGGAGCTCGAACAGTTCATCCACTTCACCAACATCTTCCACCCCAACCTTCAGTTCACCTGGGCCATCTCCAGCACATCCCTCACCTTCCTGGACCTCTCAGTCTCCATCTCAGGCAACCAGCTTGTAAGTGATGTCCATTTCAAGCCCACCGACTCCCACAGCTATCTAGAATACAACTCCTCCCACCCACCCTCCTGCAAAAATTCCATCCCCTATTCCCAATTCCTCCGCCTCCGCTGCATCTGCTCCCATGATAAGACATTCCACTCCCGCACATCCCAGATGTCCAAGTTCTTCAAGGACCGCAACTTTCCCCCCACAGTGATCGAGAACGCCCTTGACCGCGTCTCCCGTATTTCCCGCAACACATCCCTCACACCCCGCCCCCGCCACAACCGCCCAATGAGGATCCCCCTCATTCTCACACACCACCCCACCAACCTCCGGATACAACGCATCATCCTCCAACACTTCCGCCATCTACAATCTGACCCCACCACCCAAGACATTTTTCCATCGCCACCCCTGTGTGCTTTCCGGAGAGACCACTCTCTCCATGACTCCCTTGTTCACTCTACACTACCCTCCAACCCCACCACACCCAGCACCTTCCCCTGCAACCGCAGGAAATACTACACTTGCCCCCACACCTCCTCCCTCACCCCCATCCCAGGCCCCAAGATGACATTCCACATTAAGCAGAGGTTCACCTGCACATCTGCCAATGTGGTATACTGCATCCACTGTACCCGGTGTGGCTTCCTCTACATTGGGGAAACCCAGCGGAGGCTTGGAGACTGCTTTGCAGAACACCTCCGCTCAGTTCGCAACAAACAACTGCACCTCCCAGTCGCAAACCATTTCTACGCCCCCTCCCACTCTTTAGATGACATGTCCATCATGGGCCTCCTGCAGTGTAACAATGATGCCACCCGAAGGTTGCAGGAACAGCAACTCATATTCCGCCTGGAACCCTGCAGCCTAATGGTATCAATGTGGACTTCACCAGTTTCAAAATCTCCCGTTCCCCAGCTGCATCCCTAAACCAGCCCAGTTCGTCCCCTCCCCCCACTGCACCACACAACCAGCCCAGCTCTTCCCCTCCACCCACTGCATCCCAAAACCAGTCCAACCTGTCTCTGCCTCCCTAACCTGTTCTTCCTCTCACCCATCCCTTCCTCCCATCCCAAGCCGCACCCCCATCTACCTACTAACCTCATCCCACCTCCTTGACCTGTCCGTCTTCCCTGGACTGACCTATCCCCTCCCCACCTCCCCACCTATACTCTCTCCTCCTATCTTCTTTTCTCTCCATCTTCGGTCCGCCTCCCCCTCTCTCCCTTTTTATTCCAGAACCCTCACCCCATCCCCCTCTCTGATGAAGGGTCTAGGCCCGAAACGTCAGCTTTTGTGCTCCTGAGATGCTGCTTGGCCTGCTGTGTTCATCCAGCCTCACATTTCATTATCTTGGATTCTCCAGCATCTGCAGTTCCCATTATCTCCAATGTCCTAAGGGCTGCTTTTGCTCATGCTGTCGGGGAGGGTTTAAACTAATGTGGCAGAGGGATGGGAACCAAATGAGTAGGTTAGCAAACAGTAAGGAGGTAGTAACTAAAGCCTGTAAGGAAGTAGATAATGAAGTCAATGTGACTAAGGGGAAGAGTAGGCAGAGAATAGATGATGAACGCAGAGGGACAGGTGGTCTGAGGTGCATTTGTTTTAATGTGAGAAGTGTAGAAGTTAAGGCAGATGAATTTAGACCTTGGATGAGTACCTGGGAGTATGATGTCATTGCTATTACTGAGACTTGGTTGAGGGAAGGGCAAGACTGGCAACTAAATATCCCAGGATATGGATGCTTCAGGCGGGATAGAGATGGAGGTAAGAGGAGTGGAGGAGTGGCATTACGGGTCAAAGAGGGTATCACAGCTGTGCTGAAGGAGGGCACTATGGAGGACTTGAGCAGTGAGGCAATATGGGCAGAGCTCAGAAATAGGAAGGGTGTGGTAACAATGTTGGGGCTGTACTACAGGTCTCCCAACAGCGAGTGTGAGACAGAGGCACAAATATGTAGACAGATAACAGAAAGATGTAAGAGCAACAGGGTGGTGGTGATGGGAGATTCTAATTTTCCCAACAGTGACTGGGATTCGTTGAGTGCTAAGGATTTTGATGGAGCAGAATGTGTAAGGAGCATCCAGGAGGGTTTTCTAGAGCAGTATGTAAATAGTCCAACTCAGGAAGGGGCCATACTGGACCTGGTTTTGGGGAATGAGCCCGGCCAGGTGGTTGAAGTTTCAGTAGGGGATTACTTTGGGAAGAGTGATCACAATTCTTTAAGTTTTAGAATACTGATGGACAAAGATGAGAGTGCTCCTAAAGGAAGAGTGCTGAATTGGGGGAAGGCCAACTATAGCAAAATTTGGCAGGAGTTGGGGCATGTGGATTGGGAGCAGCTGTTTGAGGGTAAATCCATACTTGATATGTGGGAGGTTTTTAAAGAGAGGTTGATTAGAGTGCAGGACACACATGTCTCTGCGAAAATGAGGGATAGAAAGGGCAAGGTTAGGGACCCATGGGTGACAGGTGAAATTGTCAGGCTAGCAAAGTGGGAAAAGGAAGCATACATAAGGTCTAGGTGACTGAAGACAGATAAAGCTTTGGAAGAATATTGGGAAAGTAGGACCAATCTGAAACAAGGAATTAAGAAGGCTAAAAGGGGTCATGAAATATCCTTAGTCAACAGGGTTAAGGAAAATCTCAAAGCCTTTTATTCATACATAAGAAGCAAGAGGGCAACTAGAGAAAGGATTAGTCCACTCAAGGACAAAGCAGGGAAGTTATGTGAAGAGTCAGAGAAAATGAGTGAGATTCTTAATGAGTACTTTGCGTTGGTATTCACTGAGGAGAGGGATGTGAAGGATATTGAGATTAGGGATAGAAGTTTGATTACTCCAGGTCAAGTCAGCATAAGGAGGGGGGGAAGTGTTGAGTATTCTAAAAGGCATTAGGGAGGACAAGTCCCCAGGTCTGGATGGGATCTACCCCAGGTTACTGAGGGAAGCAAGAGAGGAAATAGCTGGGGCCTTAACAGTTATCTTTGCAGTGTCCTTGAACACGGGTGAAGTCCTAGAGGACTGGAAAATTGTTAATGTTGTCCCCTTGTTTAAGAAGGCTCCAAAGATATTCCAGGTAATTATCGACCGGTGAGCCTGACGTCAGTGGCAGGGAAGCTGCTGGGGAAGATACTGAGGGATAGGATCTATTTACATTTGGAAGAAAATGGGTTTATTAGTGAGAGGCAGCATGGTTTTGTGCAGGGAAGGTCATGTCTTACCAACTTGATAGAATTCTTTTGAGGAAGTGACAAAGTTGCTAGATGAGGGAAGTGCTGTGGATGTCATATACATAGGCTTCAGTAAGGCGTTTGATAAGTATCCTCATGGTAGGCTGATGGAGAAAGTGAAGTCACATGGGGTCCAGGGTGTACTAGCCAGATGGACAAGAGAACTGGCTGGGCAACAGGAGACAGAGAGTTGTAGTGGAAGGGAGTTTCTCGAAATGGAGATCTGTGGCCAGTGGTGTTCCACAGGGATCCGTGTTGGGACCACTGTTGTTTGTGATATACATAAATGATCTGGAGGAAGGCACAGATGGTCTGATTAGCAAGTTTGCTGATGACACTAAGATTGGTAGAGTAGCAGGTAGTGAAGGGGACTGTCGGAGAATGCAGCAGAATATAGATAGATTGGAGAGTTGGCAGAGAAATGGCAGATGGAGTTCAATCCAGGCAAATGCAAGGTGATGCATTTTGGAAGATCCAATTCAAGAACGAACTATACGGTAAATGGAAATGCCCTGGGGAAAATTGATGCACAGAGAGACTTGGGTGTTCAGGTCCATTGTACCCTGAAGGTGGCAACGCATGTGGATCAAGTGGTCAAAAAGGTGTATGGTATGCTTTCATTCATCGGACGGGATATTGAATATAAGAGTTGGCAGGTCATGTTATTGTTGTATAGGACTTTGGTTCAACCACATTTGGAATACTGTGTACAGTTCTGGCTGCCACACTAACAAAAAGGATGTGGATGCTTTGGAGACGGTGCAGAGGAGGTTCACCAGGATGTTGCCTGGTATGGAGGGTGCTAGCTATGAAGAGAGGTTGAGTAGTTTGAGATTATTTACATTAGAAAGATGGAGGTTGAGCGGGGGGACCTGATTGAGGTCTACAAAATCATGAGAGGTATAGACAGATTGGATAGCAAAAAGCTTTTTCCCGGAGTGGGGTCTCAAATACTATCACAACTTCAAGGTGAGAGGGGAAAAGTTTAAGGGAGATATGCGTGAAAAGTTCTTTACGCAGAGGGTGGTGGGTGCCTGGAACGCATTGCCAGCGGAGGTGTTAGAGACGGGCACGATAGGGTCATTTAAGATGTATCTAGACAGATACATGAATGGGCAGGGGGCACAGGGATATAGATCCTTGGAAAATAGGCAACAGGTTTAGATAGAGGATCTGGATCGGTGCAGGCTTGGAGGGCTGAAGGGCCTGTTCCTGTGCTGTAGTTTCCTTTGTTCTTTGTTCTTACACATTTCTGCCTACTTCCTGTTTTTAGTTAGCTAGCCATGTGGATAGGTTACCCATTACTCCATGAACTACTAGGACAATATCGCCTTTCTCACTCAAAATCCACCTAGTGGGTGCAGTGGGTTCTCAATTAACAGAGTTGGAGTTAGATCTGGTCCAAGTGTATTGTGATCTAATATTAATTGGCAAAACATTAACTCAACAACGAGATTCCTTCAATGAGAATATATTTCAAGTAGACAAATTCCCAAGATGGGCAAAGCAAGATTATTTAAAGCTCAACTGCCGAGATGAAAAAAGACATTGATGTTAAAATGACACAGAAAGGGAGGGTTAGGATAATTGTAAGGTACAGATGCAAGACGGCAGCAGGGTAAGTGGCTCCGTTTAGCGCATCATGCTGCATACCAGTTCCCTTTCCTTTTCTTTTTTCTCTTCTTCTTCTCTCCAGTTTAATCTGTCAAGATGCATTTTGAATTTGTTTCCTATCTGGCTGACATAATGACATACGACTCAGTCGGTGCTATTGTGGACATCTCCCACTCCCTAACACCCCACTTTTTGCCAACCATTCTGCTACAGCCTGTCCTGCTCCCAAACCTATTCTCTTGCTGGCAGTCAATGCTTGTGGCCTTTTTGCTACCTAACATATGCTTCCTGTTCTCGGGATTGTGACCCTTGCCACTCCCAAAGTCACCCATTGACTGAGTGCCCACTTCCTGGCTGTCCTGCTCATTCATCTCCTGCTCTTGATTTGGTGTTCATGGTCTACATTCATGTGCAATTTGAAGCTGAGCTCTAATAATGCAATATTGTCGGCCCTGAAGGTGCTGAAATGCCAATGTTTTCACTGCTTTCCTGTCCTGAACTCTCACTGTCAACAATAGCTTTGGAAATGAGCAATTAGAGGCAGGAGTACCAGCTTTAACCATCAATAGCACTGTCAATAAACTGGCAAAGGCATGAAGGGCCAAATGGCCTACTTGTATGAAATATCAAAATGAAACTCAGTTTTACAAAAATAACTTGCATTTATAAAGTGTTTTTAATACAGATAGCAATGTGTCAACATAGTTTGTAGATGAGTGTGGAAAGAATGAATGCTAAGCTAAAGAAGGAGATATTGGGATGGGTCAAAAGGTTTTCAAGAGGATTATAGGAGAACAGGGAGTTGGATGGCTTGGTGAAAGCAGAGGAGATGACAGGACAATAGCACTCATGAGTCCATGTGAAAAAGTGGATCTGAGTGGCAGACAAATCATGTCTGTGAAAGGGCAGCAGGATTTTGTATCACAAAGGCATTGTAGAGATGCAAGAAACATTTTCTGGTTAGAAACAGTAATGCTTCCTCTTATCAGAAGTGTTTTGTACTGAATAAACCAAGGAATAAATAAATAAATAAACAAATAAATAAATAATCAAAAACACTACCTTGAGGCCCTAATGTGATATTTAATAAACATACAGGTGCAAAACATCACAGATTCACTTCTAAAGATCCCAGATGTGATTTGTTCGAGATCTCTCTTAGATTAATAATAAAACATGTAGTGCATTGAAACATCTGCATTTCCCTCCAGATGCAAATTTTACTATTAGATTAAAATCTTGTACACCACAATGAAGCCAGCAATTCACTCCTAAGATCCCAGCATCAGCCAACTGCTGTTACTTGTTGTAATTACCCTGTGGCAGTAGAACTTTTCTCTTCCTCTCTTTAGGTTAATAAAAACCAGTAGGGGAAATGAGTCTAATTATCAAACTCCACAGCAAAGAGCACTACTTTCATCTGGGATGCATCTCATGTCTGTCAGCAATTTCTCTATTTTCCAAATCAAAAGACGTGTGCATGCATTGTTATGATCCTGGCTGATATTATTACCAGTTAAGTCAGGTCCCAGATTAAAACTTGGCTTGATAGATAACATTTTGATTTGTTTTGCTTCTATCAAAGTGGTCTCCTGCTGGAATACGAGTACAACAAGCTGCAGATTTTGCCTTAACAATAAAAAAAGTTATTAATAAAATAAATGACGATAAAACAGAATAAATCAAGCTGTCTATTTATAACGTAAATTCAAAACTTTTTAAACACACAAAGTATAATCCCCATTAACCCCCAAAGATCTCCTTTATAAACTGAAAAAGAAAAGGAATAGCTTCTGTATAGTATTCAAAATCATCCAGTACTCGTAACAGTGTCCCTACCTTTAATTTGTTGGTTGGTTTAATTCATAGATTAGAACGACAAGTAGCTTCTTCCTGGAGCTGTTGTATTTCTGAGTTTAAATGTGCTTTAAGTAACTTCTTCAGGATTTTATCTCAACAGCTCTTGTCTACGACTGTAACAAAATCCTTGCTCTAAAATAATCTAGTATCACCTTTCCATCTCAACCACATTGGTTTATACAGCAATCTTTATCTAAGAACTGCACAGGAGTATTCAAAATTCCAAGTAAAGCTAAAAAATAAGTTCAAAGCTATCCTTAAGCTTGAAAAAAAACTCTCCTTCTAAACTGAAGTTAGATATTCTTGTTAGGTCACTAATCCTACTAACATGCGCAAAAAATAATTCGTTCTAAAGCACGGCCTCAAATATGTTTCAAGAGAAATCACCTTGGCTACAGTTAGTTATTAACTTTAAACATACTGAAAATCCACATGTTAAAAACAGAAAACTAAAACCCAATTTTACAACAAATTATACTAAACATATATATAGAATTAAGAACTATGATGAACTGAATCATGATTTTACATTTACAACTATTGTTTTCAATAGCTTACCCAAGGCAGTACATGACGAATACAGTATTCCCAAGTTGCAATATACATGGGGCAAGCAAAATGATTCAAGACAATATAAGCTGCTTCAGGGTCTGATGCAAAGTTAAATTCAGAACAGATCGCAACATTCCCCCTGCCTGTCAAAGATAAAAACATGAAATGAAATTAGTTCATTACAATGTCAACTTCCTGATCCAGGCACATTTAACAGTCTGGTCAAAACATAAATGCTTGGCATTGATTGATAAATACAACATTGGGTGGAATTTTCAATAGCCTAAATATCAAATGCACACTCTTTAGGAAAACAAATATACAACAATACCATTGTCACATTTCAGAAATTCTGAAAATGTTTCCATGGACCAAGTTTGATGCAGCATTGGTTACAAAATACTACTCCTGAGCTGAATTTGACTTTGAAGATTTAAACTTGATCAGGATAAGCCCGGAAGGTACGGCAACACACTGATAAGGTAGAATTGTAACTTACACATTATTTTGCATTCATATATGCAGATGTATTGAATGGAAAAATTGATGATGAAATATTTCCTTTATATTAACCTTCTTCTCCCTGAGTGTGCTAGCAGACCACCTTCATGAAAACAATGCAAACAGGTGCATCTGCAATATTTTGATCGTGCTGTTCTAGATGCTGATAAAGGGCATAGTAAAAGTACTTAGAATGCTCATAAGAATGCTTGATGCCATAAAATCTAGAAGGTATGTATGGCAGAATAAACTTGTAAAAGCTATTATCTGCAGTAATACTGTTATTCCAGATGTAGTTCACTAACACAGGAAACTGCTGTCTGTTCAGCATGATAATATGGTCCAAAGACATACAAGATGATGAATTCTATTGAGACAAAGATGACTGAGAAAATATGAAAATGGATTACGATAAAATAGCCCAGTCATTAGGAAAATTGCATGCACTAACAATACAGAATCAATTGCGTATAACAAGATAAATGTCCTATACTCTAAACTAGAAAATATTATTTTCTGAGTTTCCCCAATGTGTCATTGAACAAGTGCACATGAAGGGCTGCTGTATTGTAATGATCAGGAAGCAATCAGCATGAATCTCTGCTTGCCGTGGTCATTGCCTTACATCAATCAACATTGCACTGTAATTAGGACATAGGAATAAAAAAATTTCCCAAGCGTGGATTACTGCTAGTATATATATTCAATATCAGGTGAGGGTGTAATCAGGCTCAGGTGTGATGCCACCCACATTTAACAGAATGATGCAATTAGCTCTTTAGCATACTTTCCATGTTTCCTCCCATGATGTATAAATGCTTTAACTTCGATGGAAATGTGCGGTCCATTTTAAATGCCAGAGCAACATTGGTCAGGGGGCCAGTAGCCACAAGTGAGACCTGTTGAGTAACACATAAATACTGATCAAAGTGACTGAGAGATACAGAAGTCACATTAGTATATTGTAAACTTCAGAAGTTTAATAACTGTTCATGGATTGACAGAATCCACACAAATAAGCACAAGGAAAGCAATATCTCTGTCTGGAATAAGCTGTAAAGGGACAAAGAGAAGCAGTTACATAGGGGATTGAAAGCAATTAGCCATGTCTGGGCATATAAGGAGTCAAGGCAATTTGAACAAAACTGTTTTGACACCTGATTGATAACAGGCTGCCTTATGCCAAAAGGACAAATGAATGATTGCTAAAGAATTTAAGGTGTTAATTGTAAGACATGCTGGGTTTTCAATAGACAGTTAAGGCCAAATGTAACAAGGAACAGAGGAGTTACTTCTGATAAGGAAGTAAGCTGCAGACTCAAAAACGCCAGAACAGTAATCAATGTTTTGGATGGAAGAATCCAAATGATCACCAATAATGTCACCGCACAGATATGTAGATTGAAAAAACTATGAGAATCCAATACTTGAACTCCTCAGCAGCAGAACTTTGAAGATCAACACTGCACAAGAATCAAACCCTGGACATCAGAGGCAACACTGTTGGTTGGATTCACAGCTAAATTCCACCATGAATCAGGTACTAGCCAAATTGAATTGTAAGGCTAAACTTGCTTATGTGAGGTGTCCTAATTTAGTTGCTACATACATTAAAGATTCCATCATTGTTTCAGCTTTTGATTGTGAGATTTTGTAATATGTAGCTGGACTAAAGGTAGTTTGTGTTGATTTACCCATAACAGTAGCCTTTCACAATGGACTTGTGCAATAGGAAACTGTACATGTTTTTATCTCTTTTAAGATTAAGTTCAAAACAAGGATGGCATTACTTTAGAATTAGGGCTAGGCTGTTCAGTGGTGATCTCAGAGAGTACCATACTGTATAAAGTCTTGGCTAAGTTGGCAATTTAGCGCCTTACAAGTATTGGAGAATAAGTAAATTGAAAATTTAAAAAACTAAGATTTACATATTTTTGTTCAGTAACATTCAGTAATACAGTGTCAAGGTGTGTTGTTATGTATCAGTCATGATCTAATTGAATGATGGAACAGGTTTCAAGAACTGAAATATATCCTATTCTCTGTCGCACTGACTACCGAATTGTATTTCATGATATATATACATCTTACCTGACCAGGATGTTCAGTGACTGTTCTTATGATGGCATTTACTGCATGTTCAGCTTGTATGTGTTCCAAACCTGGAGCATTACAATCTGGAACATCACCTAGACCATCCTTTCCATGGTACTGGCCACCATTTAGCTGATCTTCTAGAATAGATGCATCTGCACCACGATATACAGGAATCTGCAATCATAAGGATAAAAAACATCTTTAACAAAATTCATGGGAATGAAATGTAGTGGTTGTTACATAGAATGATACCACATAAATATATGGTTCTGGACTTCAAAGCCCTGTGTTACTAAAGTGTCATAAGGCAGGATTTCTGGTCACAAACTGGCCTATCCTTACTGCCAGATGGCTACCCATCCCAGGAGCTTGATTCTTTTTACTTTGGGAGGAGGGAAATGATTTTAAAAAGTACCCTTTCTGCTGCTTTTTGGAAACCAATCGGCCTGTGATTGGTTGGCAGCTGTAAGCTTATAACTGACACAGTCACTGTATGAGGCAGGTATTCCTTATATTGGCCACAGGAGATTTTGACCAGTTGAGGTTTTTAATCACAAGCATCAGTTCACTGCTTCTGCATTCATCTCATCTGTCAGAAATTTGAATTCAAATTAAGATACCCCTCCTAATTCAATTTCCCAGCACCATATTCAATCCACTTTGCTTCTGTCTTCGTAGGTTCAAGAATTCTGGGGCAGTGGGCCATGAGGTTGTGAATTGTGTTTGAGTACAGTTCTGCTGTTGCTGCTGTGAATGGACTGCAGCAGCTTATGGATGCCGAGGTTTGAGTTGCTCAGGCTGTTCAAAGTCTATCTCATTTAGCACAGTGATCGTGGTGCACAACAATATGGGGGTCATTCTCACAACAACATGGGACTTTGCCTCCACAAACTATGTGCAGCAATCACTCTTACTTTTCCAGAATGGGCAAAAATCTACCAAACAGAGGGATTTAGGAGTTTTCATCCATGAGTCACAAAAGGCTAACATCCAAGTTCAATGGGTAATAGGGAGAGCAAGTGGAATGTTGGCTTTCGTTTCAAAGGGATTGCAGAGAAAATAAGGAGGCTTTGTAAAAACTATACAAGGCACTAGTCAGACCACAACTGGAATACAGCAAACTGTTTTGGTCATCTTATCTAAGCGAAGATATACTGGCATTGGTGGCAGTCCAGAGAATGTGCCAGATATGGAGTGACTGTCTTATGTGGATGGATGGAGTATGTTGGGTTTGTGCTCATTGGCATGCAGGAGAATGAGAAGTGACCTTATTGAAACATCCAAGAATCTTAGGAGACTCCACAAGGTAAATGCAGTACTGTTGTTTCCTCTTGTGGGAGAGTCTCAGATCAGATGCACAGGTCACACATTTAAAACAGAAATGAGAAAGAATTTATTCTCTCAGAGGGCAGTAACTCTGTGGAATTTTTTGCCACAGAGAGCTGTTGAGGTTGGGTCATTAAGTAAATTTAAGGCTGAGAGAGACAGATTTTTAATCAGCAAGGCAATCAGGGTGAAAAGAGAAAAGGCAGGGAAGTGGAGTTGAGAATGGTCAGATCAGCTATGATTTCGTTGAACTGCGGAGCAGACTTGATGGGCTGAATAGCCTACTTCTGCTCTTACATCTTCTGGTCTCCTGGTTTGACCAGCCATTGAAGAAAGTGCAGCAGATGATGTTATTTGACCTTAGACTTCTGAGATTGCATTCCCAATACCTACTGTTCACACATGGAAGAACAACAATCCTGTCAATCATTTTAATGGGCAGATTATTATTAATGGTGTTCAAAAGTTTTATATTGGGTCTCAAATATTCACAAGATTTATGTACAAATTGGAATAAAAAGCCACATTTCCAAATATGCAAAAGACAAGTAGCACATTAATCATTGTAAATTAAAACATGCAGTTTCAAAGAGATATTAATAGGTTAGCACATTTCAGGGTAAATGTGAGATCATAAACTTTTGGGTATCTTTTAATCAGGCAAAGGCCTGAAACAGTGGAGTTCCAAAGAGATTGGGGTCTGGGTGTGGTCATCATTCAAATGTAATGAGCAGTGAATTTTACAAGACAATTGCATTTTAAAACGTCAGTTCAGAGAAATACCCCAATGATCCAGTTGCTGTTGGGAGTTAAATTCAAAAGGAAAGCTATTAAGATGTCAAGTGACTGTTTAGACATGTTTGAACAATATCTCACCAATAAAGGACAGCTGCAGGTGAGACAGAGAAACAGAGAAGGTACTGCTGCCATGCAGAGAGAGCTACTTTGTGTTACTAACCAGACAGGATGGTTTCAAGAGATAACAAGGTGTAGAGCTGGATGAACACAGCAGGCCAAGCAGCTTCAGAGGAGCAGGAAGGCTGATGTTTTGGGCCTAGACCTTTCTGGGGAAACAGAACAGGTGTGACTCTTGAAGATTTAAGGAATGGGGAGCCATTACAATCTGCCTTGATGTTGACAATTATACCCAGGAAAGCTTGGAGGGAGAGGAATGATTGTTGAAGGACACTGGAACTTTCCACTTGGATTGGCATGGAGAGCTGGTCCTCCACTGACAAGCTCACTTTGAGTGGCTTTGGTACTGTTCCTGTAATGTTAAGGATGTATTCCTTGGAAGTAGAAAGATTGGGGTGATTTTACAATTTTCAAATTATTAAGGAATCCATAGAAAATAGAAAGGAAAATGCTATTGGCACTGACTAGGGAAGGTGGGGAGTAGGGACATTGTCTGAAATTTAGAACATAGAACATAGAACATAGAACAGTACAGCACAGAACAGGCCCTTCAGCCCACAATGTTGTGCCGACCATTGATCCTCATGGATGCACCCTCAAATTTCTGTGACCATATGCATGTCCAGCAGTCTCTTAAATGACCCCAATGACCTTGCTTCCACAACTGCTGCTGGCAACGCATTCCATGCTCTCACAACTCTCTGCGTAAAGAACCTGCCTCTGACATCCCCTCTATACTTTCCACCAACCAGCTTAAAACTATGACCCCTCGTGCTAGCCATTTCTGCCCTGGGAAATAGTCTCTGGCTATCGACTCTATCTATGCCTCTCATTATCTTGTATACCTCAATTAGGTCCCCTCTCCTCCTCCTTTTCTCCAATGAAAAGAGACCGAGCTCAGTCAACCTCTCTTCATAAGATAAGCCCTCCAGTCCAGGCAGCATCCTGGTAAACCTCCTCTGAACCCTCTCCAAAGCATCCACATCTTTCCTATAATAGGGCGCCCAGAACTGGACGCAGTATTCCAAGTGCGGTCTAACCAAAGTTTTATAGAGCTGCAACAAGATCTCATGACTCTTAAACTCAATCCCCCTGTTAATGAAAGCCAAAACACCATATGCTTTCTTAACAACCCTGTCCACTTGGGTGGCCATTTTAAGGGATCTATGTATCTGCACACCAAGATCCCTCTGTTCCTCCACGCTGCCAAGAATCCTATCCTTAATCCTGTACTCAGTTTTCAAATTCGACCTTCCAAAATGCATCACCTCGCATTTATCCAGGTTGAACTCCATCTGCCACCTCTCAGCCCATCTCTGCATCCTGTCAATGTCCCGCTGCAGCCTACAACAGCCCTCTACACTGTCAACGACACCTCCGACCTTTGTGTCGTCTGCAAACTTGCTGACCCATCCTTCAATTCCCTCGTCCAAGTCATTAATAAAAATTACAAACAGTAGAGGCCCAAGGACAGAGCCCTGTGGAACCCCACTCACCACTGACTTCCAGGCAGAATATTTTCCTTCTACTACCACTCGCTGTCTTCTGTTGGCCAGCCAATTCTGTATCCAAGCAGCTAAGTTCCCCTGTATCCCATTCCTCCTGACCTTCTGAATGAGCCTTCCATGGGGAACCTTATCAAATGCCTTACTGAAGTCCATATACACCACATCCACAGCTTGACCCTCATCAACCTTACTAGTCACATCCTCAAAAAACTCGATAAGGTTTGTAAGGCATGACCTACCCCTCACAAAGCCGTGTTGACTGTATTTGATCAAGCCATGCTCTTCCAGATGGTCATAAATCTTATCCCTCAGAATCCTTTCTAACACCTTGCAGACGACAGACGTGAGACTTACCGGTCTATAATTGCCGGGGATTTCCTATTTCCTTTCTTGAAGAGAGGAATTACATTTGCCTCTCTCCAGTCCTCAGGTACGACTCCAGTGGAGAGCGAGGATGCAAAGATCTTCGCAAGTGGCGAAGTAATTGCATTTCTCGCTTCCCAAAGCAGCCGAGGACAAATCTGATCCGGGCCTGGCGACTTGTCAATCTTAATGTTTGACAAAATTTTCAGTACATCAGCTTCCTCTATCTCTATCCATTCCAGCATGCACACCTGCTCTTCAAAGGTTTCATTCACTACACAGGTCGTTTCTTTCGTAAAGACAGAAGCAAAAAACTCATTTAGGGCTTCCCCTACCTCCTCAGGCTCCACACACAAGTTCCCTATGCTATCCCTGATCGGCCCTACTCTTTCTTTGACCATTCTCTTATTCC
Organism: Stegostoma tigrinum; assembly: GCF_030684315.1. Lineage (NCBI taxonomy): Eukaryota > Metazoa > Chordata > Chondrichthyes > Orectolobiformes > Stegostomatidae > Stegostoma > Stegostoma tigrinum. The sequence goes on from NC_081359.1 coordinate 93,634,613, forward strand.
TCACGTAAGTGTAAAATGCCTTTGTGTTTTCCCGGATTCCTTCTGCCAAGCCTTTCTCGTGCCCCCTCCTGGCTCTCCTCAGACCATTTTTGAGCTCCTTCCTTGCCTGCATGTAATCCTCTCTAGCTGAACTTGACCCTAGCTTCCTCCACCTTATGTAAGCTACCTTCTTCCTTTTCACTAGAAGCTCCACCGCTCTCGTCATCCAAGGTTCCTTTATCTTACCCCGTCTTGCCTGTCTCAGAGGGACATATTTACTCATCACTCCCAACAACTGTTCCTTAAACCATCTCCACATGTCTATAGTTCCCTTACCATGGAACAACTGCTCCCAGTCCATGCTTCCTAACTCGTGTCTAATCGCATCATAGTTTCCTCTTCCCCAATTAAATATCCTCCCATTCTGCCTAATCCTCTCCTTCTCCATAGCTATGTAGAATGAGAGAGTGTTATGGTCACTATCACCAAAATGCTCTCCCACCACAAGATCTGATACCTGCCCCGGCTCGTTTCCGAGCACCAAGTCTAGAATGGCCTCTCCCCTCGTCGGCCTGTCAACGTACTGCGTTAGGAAACCCTCCTGAACACACCTTACAAAAACAGCTCCATTCAAATCTTCTGCTCGAAGGAGGTTCCAATCAATATTAGGAAAGTTAAAGTCACCCATTACAACAACCCTACTGCGTCCACACTTTTCCAAAATCTGTCGACCTATGCTTTCTACAATCTCCCTGCTGCTATTGGGGGGCCTGTAGTAAACCCCTAACGAGGTGACTACTCCCTTGCTGTTCCTAATTTCCACCCATACTGACTCAGTAGGCAGATCTTCCTCGACAATGGAAGCTTCTGTAGCTGTGATACCCTCTCTGATTTAGAGTCAGAACTTTCAGGAACGAAATCATGAAATGTTTCTACACATAAAGTACGGTAGAAATTTGGACCACTGTTCAGCAAATGGCAATTGATACGACATCAACTCTAAATATTAATTCTGTTGATAGATAGACTGGTAGTTTTTTTTAATAACCAAAGGCTATTAAAGAGAAACAAACAGAAATGGACAAAGTTATAACAGGGAAGAAAGTGATGGCAGACCAATTAAATATGTATGTTGTTTCTCTTTTTAGGACACAAAGGAGGACACAAATGACTTCCCTAAAACACTGGAGAACACAAGGCCTAGGGAGAGGAAGAAATTTAAGGAAATCAGTAGTTATAGGGAAATGGTGCAGGGGAAGTTGATAGGATTAAAGGACAATAAATCCCCAAGGCCTGATCCCAGATTATATAAGGAAGGGGCCCTAGAAATAGTGAATTGTGAATGAAATGTGGTCACCTTTCAAGATTCTGCAGACTCTGGAAGAGTTCCTAAAGGTTGGAAGATTACTACTGGGTGGCTCTGTGGTTAGCACTGCTGCCTCAGAGCGCAAGGGACCCAGGTTCAATTCCAGCCTCGGACAATTGTCTATGTGGAGTTTTCAAGTTCTCCCCATGTCTGTGGGGTTTCCTCCCACAATCCAAAGATGTGCAGGCTAGGTGGGTTGGACGTACTAAATTGCTTGTAGTGTTCAGGGATGTTTGGGTTAGACATGGGAAATGCAGGGGTAGGAGGAATGAGAAGCTCTTGGAAGGGCCGGTGTGGACTTGTTGGGCCAAAAGTCCTGTTTCCACACAGTCAGGGTTCTATGGTTCTAACGTAACCACACTATTTAAAAGAAGAGGTAGAAAAAGAATGAAACTTATAGACCAGCAGGTCTGATGTTGATGTAGGAAAAATAATCATGCATTAGAGAAGACTTGATAGCAGAGCACATGGTAAACAGTGACAGGTTTAGACAGAGTCAGCATTGATTTACAACAGGAAAATCATTCTTGATGAATGTATCAGAATTTTGCAAAGATGTAACTACTGGAGTTGATACAGGGAGCAATTGGCCGTGGTTTACTTGGAATTTCAGAAGGCTCTGGAAGGGTTCCTAAGGTTTGGACAATTGCCAAATTAATCACACTATTTAAAAAGTGATGTAGAGAGAAAAAACTGAAATTTTTGACTGATTAGCCAGATACTGGTATAGGAAAAATACTCTAGCATTGGAGAAGACTTGATAGCAGAGCACTTAGTAAACAGTATCAGAGATAATGGGAACTGCAGATGCTGGAGAATTCCAAGATAATAAAATGTGAGGCTGGATGAACACAGCAGGCCAAGCAGCATCTCAGGAGCACAAAAGCTGACGTTTCAGGCCTAGACCCTTCATCAAATACCAGTTCTTCCTCTCACCCATCCCTTCCTCCCACCCCAAGCCGCACCCCCAGCTACCTACTAACCTCATCCCACCTCCTTGACCTGTCCGTCTTCCCTGGACTGACCCATCCCCTCCCTACCTCCCCACCTACACTCTCTCCACCTATCTTCTTTACTCTCCATCTTCGGTCCGCCTCCCCCTCTCTCCCTATTTATTCCAGTTCCCTCTCCCCATCCCCCTCTCTGATGAAGGGTCTAGGCCCGAAATGTCAGCTTTTGTGCTCCTGAGATGCTGCTTGGCCTGCTGTGTTCATCCAGCCTCACATTTTATTAACTTAGTAAACAGTGACAGGTTTAGACAGAATCAAAATTGATTTATAACAGGGAAATCATGTTTGACAAATGTATTGGAATTTTTCAAAGATGTAACTAATAGAGATGATACAGGGAGCCAGTGGACTTTCAAAAGGCTCTCGATCAGGTCCCACACAACTGATTAGCATGTAAAATTAAAGTGCATGGACTAGTGCGTCGATCCCAGCTCTTCAAATATATGATTGATTAAGACGAAGAAGCTCAAAGAGATATCCCTGAGTTTACAGGTGAACAAAACTGGGTGGTGGGGTGAACGCAGTGTAGAGCTGGAGGAACACAGCATGCCAGGCAGCTGTAATTCTCCAGCTCCATACTGTATTGTCTCTGACTCCTGCATCTACAGTTCTTGCTACCTCTAGATGGTGGGGTTAGTTGTGAGTAAGGTTAGGTTATCTGCTTTAGTAGCAAAAACAGGAAGGCAGTTTTTTTTATCTGAATGGTGAAAGGAGGGGGTGCAACAAAAGCTAGATGTCCTTATATATCAGTCGCTTAAAGTAAGCATGCAGGTGAAGAAGGTGGTGAAGGAACAAATGATGTGTTGGCCTTCATAGCAAAAAGATTCAAGTCGTGAGGCAGGGATGTCCTGCTGCAATTGTGCAGGGCCTTGGTGAGAACACACTTGGAGTATTGTGTGCAGTTTTGGTCTCCTTATCTGAGGAAGGATCTTCTAGCAATGGGAGGAGTGCAATAATTCTTGGGATGGTAGGTTTGTCATGTGAAGAGAGACTGGATTGCACCTATAAATTTCTAACAGGACTAGACACAGTAAATACAAGCAGGATGGTCTCCATTACCTGGTAGTCCAGAACCATGGCTTACAGTCTAAGGATACGGGGTAGGTAGGCCATTTAGGACTGAGATAGGGAGAAATGTCTTCACCCAGAGAGTGGTAAGCCTGTGGAATTCTGTGCCATAAAGCAGTTAAGACAAAACCATTGAATATTTTCAAGAAGGGGTTAGATATAGTTCTTAGAACAAAGGGTCTCAAAGAGCTTTGGGAGAAAGTGGGAACCAGGTATTGAGTTGTATTCTCTCACTGGCAGTATTGTGGGTCTACCCACTGCACAAAGGCTGTAGCAGTTCAAGAAGGCAGTTCATCTCCATCTTCTCAAGGTCAACCAGGAATAGGTACTGCCCGCAACTCACATGTCCCATAGGTGAATACAACATCAGCCATGACCATATTGAATGGCACAGCAGCCTCAAACAGCGAAATAGTATATTCCTACAGGATCAGAGGGGCAGGAAGGCTGATGTTTCTGGCCGAGACCCTTTTTTTTCTGAAGAAGGGCCTCGACCCGAATTGTCAGCCTTCCTGCTCCTCTGATGCTGCTTGGCCTGCTGTGTTCATCCAGCTTCACACTGTGTTATCTCAGATTCTCCAGCATCGACAGTTCCTACTATCGCTATTAGTGTATTCCTACGCTGATTTTCTAATTTTCTACGAAAATGCACCAAAGGTCACAGATAAGCAATGATCTCACAGTATGGTTGAATAGGCTGAAGGGACTAAATGGCTTATTCTTATTCAGATGTTTCACAATAGCTAGCTTTTAATTGGTCTGCATTTTGAAAAGGCATGCTAATTCACTTATAAAACCCACTTATGAAAAGAAGATTCTGGTAATGATAAAAAGTTATCTTCCAAAGCACACAGTACCCTTGACCACAATTGCCATCACATACCTCTGTCCTCTGGCAAACCTTCAGCACTCGAAGTACATTCTTACACAAATGTTCAATGCTTGTATTTCCATGAGTGCATGTTATACCCAGGATCTGCACGTTAGGAGCTGCAAGAGCCATCATAATTGCTTGCGCATCATCCACCCCACAGTCAACGTCTAAGAGCAACAGCTTCTTTGACATCTTGAAACTTGTGGCCTAAAAAATGGTAAGATTGAATTTAAAACATCAGATTGTACAGCAGGAGTGGTACCATTCAGCTACTAGGCCTGTTGTGCTAACTTAGATCAGGTCTGATCATCAACCATAACTCCATATTCCCGTTCTGTACCCATATACCTTGATGTCTTGTGTAATTACAGATCTATTAATGTCTAACTTGAAACAGAAGTTATTGGCTTTATGATCTGGGATTAATACACTGGCTGCATTGAACACTGATGAGAGAACGGGAAGCAGTAAGATATTAGCATTGCAAGCATTGTTTATTTGCTGCTTCTTTTAGTATGACTTCAAACCAATCAATATGAGTTGGGTTTGAGGCAGGTTGGTCAAGGAGAAGTCACTGTCAATGTCTGTCTTCAGGCTTGGGCTTCAAAGTAACACTATTTATTACACTTTAATACATGGTAGACCTAATATCTGATTTAGAGTTACATTAGATAATAACTAATCTTTCTTCATTTTGTGCTCATATCCCTGTGCTATTTGTGATTCTTCCAGGCAGACTGCCCTCATCTGTTTAATTCCACTGTTTGCTGGGCAAAGAAGAGACTGATGGAATTCAACCCAGAAAAGTGTGAAGTGATTCATTTTAAAAGGTCGAATTTGAATGCAGAATACAGGGTTAATGGCAGGATTCTCGGCAGTGTGGAGGAACGTACGGATCTTGTGGTTCACATCCATAGATCCCTCAAAGTTGCTACCCAAGTTGATAGGGTTGTAAAGAAGGTGTATGGTGTGCTGGCTTTCATTGGCAGGGAAATTGTGTTTAAGAGCCATGAGGTTATGTTGCAGCTCTATAAAACTCTGCTTAGACCATACTTGGAATATTGTATTCAGTTCTGGTCACCTCATTTTAGGAAAGATATGGAAACTTTAGAGAGGGTGCAGAGGAGATTTACCAGGACGCTGCCTGGACAGGAGGGCAGGTCTTGTAAGGAAAGGTTGAGGGAGCTAAGGTTTTTTTCATTGGAGCAAAGAAGGATGAGAGGTGACTTGATAGAGGTTTACTAGATGATGAGAGGCATAGATAGAGTGGATATTCAGAGACTTTTTCCCAGGGCGGAAATGACTATTATGATTGGAGGAAGGTATAGGGGAGATGTCAGAGGTAGGCTCTTTACACAGAGAGTGGTGGGGATGTGGAATGTGCTGCCAACAGTGGTAGTGGAGTCAGATACTTTAGAGGCTTTTAAGCGACTCTTGAATAGCATGGAGGATAGTAAAATGTAGGGTATGCATAGCAGTAGATTGAGCTTAGCAGGATAATAGGTTGGCACAACATTGTGGTCCAAAGGGCCTGTACTGTGTTGTACTGTTCCATGTTCGATGTTCTTAACTACAGGTGACCCCACCACACTATATGCTCTCACACATGTATACAGACACACTCACTCAGACATACACACACACATGTGAATCTATGGGGTGCATTTGTATTTGCACATACATTTTATTTTCTGAAAAATGCTCACAATTTATAGACAGTCAGTCAATATGGTGTTTTATAAATTCCTACTTTAGAAATAAATCCAGTCTGATTCCAAACTAAAACACAAACAAGGCCTCACACCTAGTCTAAGTCAGTGATAACACAGTGTGGAGCTGGATGAGCACAGCAGGCCAGGCAGCATCAGAGGCGCAGGAAAGCTGACATTTCGGGTTGGGACCCTTCTTCAGACTCTACTTCTGAAGAAGGGTCCCAATCTGAAATGTCAGCCTTCCAGCTCCTCTGCTGCTGCCTGGCCTGCTGTGCTCATCCAGCTCCACACTGTGTTATCACTGACTTTAGTATTGGCAGTTCTTACTATCTCTCACACCTCACATGCATTGTGTGACATACAATGTCACCTCTTCTTTACATTGATTAAACATTTAGTACTCTCAGGACCACTGTGACTTGAAAAGAATTCAGGGATTCACATATACAAATTAATCAGTTAAAACCTTCTAATGGATTAAAGATTTAACAGCATCTTAGGTTGTTTAGTAAAGCCTCATCAATGGTGTGACCCATTGATCTTTTAGTTATAAATTCTGCACCTGATTCTATCTCTCTCACTAACACCTGAAGAAGGATTGAGGCTTTGAAAGCTTGTGTTTTCAAATAAACCTGTTGGACTATAACCTGACGTTGTGTAATTCCTGACCTTGTCCACCCCAGTCCAACACCTCCACATCACAACTCCAATTGCATTGTGGTATCTATACCCCATGCATTTCCATAACATCATCACAAAGTTACTCCAGATTCCAAATGCACTTACACAACACCCCATCCCAAATTTCATTACATTTGCCTTAACCACTGACACATGACACTATCAAGTTTAAATTTGGTTGGATGACAATTTATATTTTCAACTTCTGTCAAATCTACATCAGGTAACTGTTTGAATTCTCCCTGGGAATGGAAAGAAATATATTCCATTGCAGTACTGACCTGTTCTTTAAGGACCTCTTCCAAGGTATGAGTCTGAATGTTGGTTGGAGACAATTTAATTTAATTTAGTTGGATTTGATGCTTGGTTTATTGTTCAGACTGGCTGGCAACTTTGAGAAATGACCTATTTCACTACAATGTTGCTGTTGGAAGATTAGACAGTTTTGTTCTCATTGATATAAGAGTTTGGAAACACATTGGTGACAAAATACTGTTGTATTTGATTGCTTAGAGTTTCATGTTGTTGCTGTCACATGTAGCATATCGTTCAGATTAGATGCCTGTTATTTCTGGTCAGATGATTTATTATGTTTCACATAGTCCACATCCTGTAGAATGTTCTGCATTAAATTTAACCTTTGTTGTGTAGTATTTCTTTCTACAGTTGGATCCTCTTTCATCTAAAGAAATTCACCAATTAATCTAATTGAGAGATCAAGGACAATGTTGTCATAAATGCCCTGTAGATGTGGGTTTCCAGAAATACATGGTTCAGATAGAATGTACAGGTCATTAACAAAACTATCTACAGGTTCTCCTGGGATTTGATGGAGCTCTCAGGGAACAAAAAAACCCCAGCCTATTCAGCCTCTCCCTATAGCTCAAACCCTCCATTCCCAGCAACATCTTTGTAAACCTTTTCTGCACTCTTTCAAGTTTGACAATATCCTTCCTAT